>NC_138170.1:38966877-39566877 GCF_964165515.1 Mesoplodon bidens
GTTTGGAACATGACAAATGGGGAAAAATGTTTTCCACCTGTATGCCCAAGCCTATCTGTGGAGACGCGTAATACACCTCTGTGCAGAGTGTCTAACATATGTGAACATTTCCCCTTTGATGTTGAACCACGGGTCTTAAGTGCGCTCCCCACTGTCCACTTCTACTCTGTGAGTCAAATTGAAGTTCTTGAAATGGAGCCAATGGCTTTGCTGGAGTGTGAACGTGCTCTCATTCTATAAGAAAGAGTAGCCCAATCCGGGCATTGTGTTTCAGTTTCTTTTATGAAATAAGTCACTTTCTGGGGATTGCTGTTTGCTTTTGAAAGCTGAAGGAGCCAATTTGGGGTCTAAGGGGCTGGAGAGGAAGTCCCCAAATGCTGACAATTGTTTCTTCCTCTGTGTGAGTTTGAAGCTATTGTCCAGACAAGAGAATGTAGGGTCAGTCTGGCCCAATGCAGGGAATTCTGTATTTCAAACACACGTCATGTCATCTTCTTTAATTCAGTTGGATGAACCTAAGTGCATAGTGGATTTAAAAACACAAATATAACTCAGTCCCTTTATCGGAGATGATTCAAGAATTGATTAATTTTCATGGAAATAATACATTACTAGCATTTTCCCTCTGACATATGTACTTTCTTAAAGTATGACTGCTTTGTGAATAGAGAATGAAGGAGGATTGCCACTACCATGCTTTCCTTTTGGAGAAACAATCCTACCATCTTGGAAACATCGCAAGGAAACAATGGTGACATTTCTTGCTTTTAAGAAAACATGAACATGGTTTTGACTTTCATATTAGAGGCCAGAGATCCTGAAGTGAAATAAACTTCTAATTGAAATAAACTTCTAATAAACTGCTAATAAATAAACTTCTAATTCCTTACCTGATTGTGGATGCAGTCAGGAGGGCCAAAAACCCAAAGAGAGGCCCAGGATACCTTCCCAGCATGTCTTCTCTACCCCAGTGGAGATGCTGGAAAGGGAAGAATCATCTTTTAAGACACTAGAGTCTTGAAACTCTCTCAGAAATAAAATCAATCAATCTTTCAATCATGAATATATTGGGAGTACTTATGTGCCCAAGTCTGTGCTGAGTGCTGGTATTGGTGGCTTACAAAATGCTGTTTTCTCTAATCAAGTTCTGTGTCTCGTTGAAGAAGTCAACAAGACGGTGTGATACATAGAGTTATCTCTCCACTTCCTCTCAGGTAGGGAATTCTTACATTTGGAGAAACTGGTCATGAGGCCCAATTAAGGTAGGCAGTTGAGGTCTTCATTTCTATTTTTATCCTTCTGATATTAACTGAGTGACCACCAAGTGCCTGACACTGTGCCAGGTATTGAGGAAGACACCCATAAGTATAAAAGAGTACCTTGCATCCAAAGACATGTTGTCTCATTGGAAAAGCATACATGAAATAATTAAATAGCAATGGAAGGTGGTATAGGAGGTGCACACCACAGATGTCCTAAAGTTGTACAGGAAGGAAATGCCTAATTATGAGGTTGAGAAGACAGTCAATTTTAGCCGACTATTGACTATCAGATTAGGTCCTTAAACTAGTTCTGAAAGTCTTCTATACAGTCATCCAACTGACAAAAAGAAAAAATCTTCAGCTAAGTTAGCAGATTAGAAAGTAGTGTTAACGAGCCTGTGATGATAAATTGTAATAAAATCCCAGCAACAATGCCAGGTGCCATTTATTAAGCTTTTATTCTATGCTAGACATTGTGTGCTGAGTGATCTCCATGTACTATCCAACTTAATCCTCATTACAACCTTCTTTAATGGGTACTTTTGTTATTCCATTTTACAGATGAGAACATTTAGATTCAGAATGAATTAACTTGCCTAAATTGTAAGTGGCAGAGGTGAGATTCATACCAGATCTGTGATTCCCAGAGTCATGACCTGAATGATGAGGGTACACCACCTGGTTCAGTCTCATGTGGCCCAGGTCATTGTAGCTGGGAAGGGATCTGGCCTCCATAGTTCTGTGGCTCTTTAGCAGCTACGTCTGACTTACGCAGGGTGAGAGCGTAGAGATGCTGGTGCAAATCTGTCTTCCATCCTTGGACCAGACCACCAACTTAGCTCTTCTGAGCAATGAGTTTGAGGAAAGAGTGAATGATAATTAAATGACCATAGTATATGGTAGACTGACCTTGATTTAGGGGGAAATGGGGCCATCAAAGGGTACAAAAATGAGAACATAAGGTCAGAATGTTTGTCAGTGGAGCTGCAGCTTGTTTGGGGAAACACAGAGGCATGGGAGCTTTTTTACACAAAGTCACTAAGAGGCCATGGGGATTTGGGGCTCAGCAGTCATCACAGCTTCTACCAACTTTCTGAGAAAATAATTGTTAATAGTGAGCTGCCAGCCAATTGTTTAATTTCCCCTTAGGCTAATTGGACTCTGATCACAAACATCCCGTACCTCTGACAAGGATGCCTGTGAGCTCAATGCTGGGATGAGCCACATCTTGCAATGTCTCGAAGGTGTGGGTGAGGAAGATCAGGAGCAGGTGATACCTTAGCATTGATCTGAAGCAGCTGTTACCTTCAATTGCTGCCTCTGCTGTTTTCCAGGGGGTGGGGGAGCTGTCAGGGCCCTCAAAGAAAGTTGTTGTCACCCTCAGCTCCTGGGAAGATCAATGAGCCCTGTTCATGGTTGGGTTTTGTGGGTTCTTGAAAACAACTTCATGACAAAATGTGCTTCCCAGTTTTCATCAAGCGCTCCAAACATCCAGTATGGTAATAAGTATCAATCCAATCCAAAGACTAAAAAGATCTGATCAAATGCTTAATAGATGTCTACAACTGGGTTGATGACTTGAAGTAATAGAACAGTGACGAGCTGTATGACTTTGAGCAAATTACTTAACCTCTCTGAGCCTCAGTTTTCTTTCTTTTTTCTTTTTTCTCGAAGTATAGCTGATTTACAATGTTGTGTTAGTTTCTGATGTACAGCAAATGATTTAGTTATACATATATATATTTTTTCATACTCTTTTCCATTATGATGTATTACAAGATATTGAATATAATTCTCTGTGCTGTAGGACCTTGTTGTTTATCTATTTTATATATAGTAGTTTGTATGCGCTAATCCCAGACTTCTAATTTATCCCCCCCGCCAACCTTCCCCCTTTGGTAACCATAAGTTTGTCTTCTATGTCTGTGAGTCTGTTTCTGTTTTGTAAGTAAAAGTTCATTTGTACTGTTTTAGGTTCCACATATAAGTGATATCACATGATATTTGTTTTTCTTTGTCTGACTTACTTCATTTAGTAAGATGATCTCTAGGTCCATCCACGTTGCTGCAAATGGCATTCTTTTATTCTTTTTTTTATGGCTGAGTAGCATTTCATTGTATATATATATATATATATATATATATAGTGTATATATATATATATATTGTATATATATATACATATATACCACATCTTCTTTATCCATTCAAGTGTTTATGGACATTTAGGTTGCTTTCATGTCTTGGCTATTGTAAATAGTGCTGTAATAGATACATTGGGGTGCATGTATCTTTTTGAACTAGAGTTTTCTCCAGATATATGCCCAGGAGTGGGATTGCTGCATCATAAGGTAACTCTATTTTTGGTTTTTTAAGGAACCTCCGTACTGTTTTCCATAGTGGCTGCACCAGTTTACATTCCCACCAACAGTGTAGGAGGATTCCCTTCTGAGCCTCAGTTTTCTCTTCTCAGGAAAAAGGGTAATGATATTACCTGCCTGTAAGGGCTGTTGAGAGCATTAAATTAGGCAATTCATGTAAAGAACTCAGCACTGTCAGCTTTGGTAAGTCCCTCTGAAAACAAGGCTCCTTTTGTTTTCCAATGAGAAAATCCATGGAGTAATCCCAGAAGTTGTAATCCCATGGTCAATTCTCAGTTCTCTCCTTGAGTTTGATTTTAGGAGCAGGGACATGGTTCACATAAAGACATCACATAGAGTTATGGAAAGCTGTCCATTTTTCAAGAAGTTTTTAATATTTTTAGTTAAACATGATGCTTAGATGTGGGTCCTTGGCTCTTCTCTCTTGATTCAGAGTCCTATCCAGTGTCCTCTTACAGAACAACCCCACAGCTTGTTTGTCCACCTCCATCAGTGGGCAGGTACCACAAGTATCTGTATCTGCAGTGCCACTAGATGCCCTGCCATCCATACCTCTCCAGGACCTATAGACACTCCAGCTCTCAGGAGCCCTGGGCATTCATGTGAGTTTTAAGTGTGAGCAGTTTCCAGAAAGCCAAGATGGTGTGTTGGGTTAAGACTCCCGTGCCTTTCTCTTGGATTCATTATAGGCTCTGGTGAGAAAACAGGCAGTTAATATGCAGAGTTCCTGTGCTTAAGACACTGAGAGTGTGTATATGTATATATATTTTTTCTCTACACTTTAAAAATACATATAAATGTAACACTCTTCTTTGCTCATAATGAACAAAATGTCCAAAGTAGTGCTTAAAATACATTTTGAACAAACAGAAGCTGCATCTGGAAACATGGTTAGTGGGAAGTACAACTGTTTGGAGGGGTTTAATTTTTTTTTCCTTTTCCTAAGCAAAGGCTCTGAAAAGTTCATTTTATATCAGAACAGCTTTTTCTCGAACCTGTTTTAAAGTTAATTATCAAAATCTTGCATCTTCTATCTCTTGCCTATGGATCCCTGCTGGGTTTGTTGTTTCGCTTTCCTTGGGAAAGAGTCGCTCTATAGAAGATCATCTACATGATGTCACAGTCCAGGGACTCTAACCGTCCTAGCTAATCAGCTTAGAACATCAGTACCTCCTTAATGTGGGATTTGGGACCTTCTGGATGCAGGGCGAAGAGCTGAACTAGTCTGCAAGCACGTCACTTTTTTCTTTTGCTTTAAGCAAGAATAATTTGCCTTTTTCCTCTCATCGTTCTCCCTTGTTGTTTTGCCCCTGAAAACTGTGCAGCAAAAGCAACCTCCAGGGTGGACACTAAATCTTCTGATGCAGGCAGAGCAGTGATAACATCTGAACTGAGGGTGCTTTTCCGGGGCACGCTTGACAGATGTAGCAGGGCCTTTTAGGATTTAGTGCTGGAGCATATCTATTACCCGCGCCGCAGCACAGCGTGACGGGAGCTGTGTGGTAATCTCCCATGAATTCTGTCTGACTTATCAGAGCGGCTGAGCAGGTCGCTGTAGGATGCAGAGGCTCTGCAGCCAGGTGGGGAAAGGCAGACCTTCGGCTGGAAGCTCTTTGAACTCTCTTCTCTGGGCACGTTTCGCAGGTGGGCTTCTTTCCGCCCTGGAACGGCTCCTCCCCAGGCCCCTTTTGCTTTTGGAGATAGCATGGCAAATTTGCTTTCACCCCACTGGCTTCTGAGTGTACAGTTTCAAGAGCCCAAATTTAATTTCTAATATGGCTAATAAGGCCAAAGTGCTTGCTTTAATGGAGTGGCAGCCTGCCTGGGTCTTTGACAGGGGGAAGTAAATATGATACATGCTAAGATTTCTTTCCTCCTTCCCTCCCTCCCTTATTTCTCTCTGTCCTTTCCTCCCTCCCTCCTGCCATCCTGCCTTCCTTCTCTTTTTCTCTCTCTCTCTCTTCCCTTCTCCCTTCATCTCTGGCTCTGACAGAGGCCCAGCTTCTCCACAGATACAGCTGAATGGTGTCTGCCCCCAGCTCCTACCCCACGAGCCTCATTTGCTTCTATCAGAAGGTGCTCTTGGGTGACTCCATCCTCCTCTGCTCTAACAATTACCTTGGCATTTTATAAAAATACCAAGATTGATCACAAACACCAAATTGTTTAGATCACAGATTAAAGTTTAATTTTGGAGTTTTGCTCTAGGGTTAGAATCAGCTTCAGAGTCTGTGTCGCACAGGAGGTGCTGTAATTTGTTTTAAGGATAAGGCCTTCGGGCAGCTGTGCATAAAATGAGCATGATTCCTTATTCCCACGGTTGATTTTTGAATGGGAGTGCAATTAGAATTTTTTCACCCAGAAGCACATACAGTCAGAGCAAAGATAATACCTTGAATACATATTCAGCCTAGGAGACCTCTCCTGGAAATTTATTTATTGTTCACCAAGTCCTAATGCAAAGAGATCCATGCTTCCCTTAACACCAATAAACTCACCCTCTAATTTGAAGTCTGGTGTGTTCATAGAGACTCTAGCAGTGTCCTTGTTATTATCAAGTGAGTCTTCAATGATGAATTTTAGTGTCATAGATATGTGCAACTGGTTACTTTTCTTTGCAGAAGAGAACCTACTAGAAGCCAATGGATTCATAAACTCAATGGCTGCAGAGATTTTCCTGCCATGCCGGGGAGCCCACTCCCAAGTGGCATCGAGCAGCCACCGCCCTCATAGAACTGTGTGCAGATCATATTTTTTTCTGAGTAACAGCGCTGACCACATTTGTCTCCGCGGAGAGACTGTCGGAATCAATGTCCACAGAGCGCTCATGTAACCTCGGGAGCAGAGCCGACCTTCTCTTGGTCACTTGGAGGCCGTGCTCACGGAAACTGGGAATCTGGCTGCACTGGCTGGCCACTGTATGTGGTGGGGACAGCTCCACTGGGCTTTGCGTTAAAAGCAGGCACTCACACATATCTTGCTGATGAATATTCTAGCGCAAGCATCTATCTGTTTATCTCTCTCTGTGTCTCTCTCATTAACATATTTCTTTTAAGGCGTAGAGTCTTCAGAGTCTGTGTTCCTTGAGGAGGGTTTCTTTCTGGAAATCAAGGTCTTAGAAAATCTATATTATTTAGGATTTCCAAAATTGAAAGTCTGTATACATTTTTTTGGGGGAAGAAACTCATTTCAGTGAGGTCTGTGGTTTGAGTAAATATGTAACATCCCTGCCCCATCCTTTCGTTGTCTTAAAATGTACCTTATAGACTATTTGGTGCCACTTTCTGAAGGAAGTTTGAGACCATCAATTGAACAATCACCTTCTCTCTTTCCGGACCCCCTTCACTCCTACCTCAGCGAACTCATCAAGCTGAGTTTCGTTTTATGTCAGGCAATATCTTAAATACAGTTTTGTTTATGAAATTATAATACATTTGGATATGATATTGACATTGATAGGCACAAAAGGCACTTAATAATAACCAGGTCTAGAGAATACAAATCCACACCAACCCTCCTTTATTGAACACAAAAACACTCAAAGTAAATGGCCGCTGAAGGCATTTTTGGCTCTATTGTATGTGATGGGGTGATTTTTCAGTCAAACAGGCAGCCTATGTATCGAACGTTGGTGGTTGACCAGCCGACTTGGTCCAAATGTTCCAGTTGGCAGTGCAGTGGAACAGATAGGAAGAGTTGGTGTAGCTTTGGAGCCAGAGAGCATGTGGCCTGGGTGACTCTTACACAGGCTGTTAAAGAGATGAACACCCTTTTGTGGGCTAGATCCCTGTTCTCCCAGAGATGCTGAATTGGTGGGAGGGTGGCAGTCAGTCAGTTGAAGACTCTTGTGTTATTACTACCTTTTCCTTGGAAATCAAAACCCCGAAGCACTTTGCTCATTCTTCAAAACCTACTCCCTCAAGGTCTCACTCCTTCATGCAGCATTCCTAATAAACCTAATTCTCATTTTACTTGTACCCTTTCTGATTTCTCCTAGAATTCAGAAAATGTCAAGCTTTGTAGCATCTGATTATTTAAAAATTTTTTCTATGCATATACGTCATTTGCACATTTTTTTTCCTTTTTTTGCAAATTTGAAGTCTCATTTCTTTGTAAACCGTTTTGTTTTTCTTAAGAACGTACTTTGGGTATCTTTCCACATCAGTAAATATCCTTCTACAGTGTCACTCTTATTGGCTCATAGTGTTCTAGTGTTTGGCTACAACAAACATCATTTAACCAATCTCCCCAGTGTTGGATATTTGGTAATTTAGTTTTTGTCTTTGATCCAAGGTTATTATACCACACCTTACTGTGTATAAATCTTTGTGTACTTCCTTGATTATTTTCATAGAATATGTTTCTAGAAGTAGAATAGCTAAATCAAGGGGTATTTAAAATTTTTAGTGCTTTTGAACAGTTTTGTCAAATTGTCCAACAGAATGATTCTGCCAGTTTATACTCCCACCAGTTGTTATGTATGAGAATGATATTTTTGTCTTAACACCTTCTACATTGTCATTTAAAAAAATTAGTAATAAGTTTAGAGGCGAAAATTGTTTTTTGCATTTTGGCTTGCATCTTCTTTTATTTATTTTTAAAATTTATTTTTATTTATCTTTTTTTTGAATTTTATTTTATTTTATTTTTTATACAGCAGGTTCTTATTAGTTATCTATTTTATACATATTAGTATATATATGTCAATCCCAACCTCCCAATTCATCCCACCCCCCACCCCCCTGCCACTTTCCCCCCTTGGTGTCCATACATTTGTTCCCTACATCTGTATCTCTATTTCTGCCCTGCAAACAGGTTCATCTGTACCACTTTTCTAGGTTCCACATATATGCATTAATATATGATATTTATTCTTCTCTTTCTGACTTACTTCACTCTGTATGACAGTCTCTAGATCCATCCACGTCTCTACAAATGACCCAATTTCATTCCTTTTTATGGCTGAGTAATATTCCATTTGGCTTGCATCTTCTTAAATTCTTTTAGTTTTCCTTAGAATCTGTGTTTGGTGTCATTCTCTAGTTGTTCTTTTTTTTTCCTTCCCTTCCTCTTTTGTTCTTTTTTTTTTATCATCTTTATTGGAGTATAATTGCTTTACAGTGTTGTCTTAGTTTCTGCTATATAACAAAGTGAATCAGCTATATGTATACATATATCCCCATATCCCCTCCCTCTTGTGTCTCCCTCCCACCCTCCCTATCCCACCCCCTAGGTGGTCACAAAGCACGGAGCTGATCTCCCTGTGCTATGCAGCTGCTTCCCATCTCTAGTTGTTCTGTTTTGCATGGTGATGTTCTTTAACTCCTGGGCATAGGGGCTGTGTTTTCCATTTCTTAAAATAGGAAGCATAGCACTGAGATGTGGTAGGTACTTTATGAATTCTTATTCAATTGAATTAATTTGAAATTGAAGAAGAGATTAAAGCCCTATATCTCTTTCATGGTTTTGATAGTTCAGAAATTGGGGAGAGATTTGGGAGAAGGATTAAAAGTGAATGAATTTCCATTAGAAATTAGAAAAATGTAAGATATCAAACAAAAGCAAGTTTGAGAGGATGTGGGTCAGTAAAATCTCTTACACTTTGCTAGTGGTGCAGCTGCTCAGGAAAATCACTTGGCTCTGTCTCATAAGGTGAACATTTGCCCACCCTATGACCTAGCAAACCCACCTCTAGAAAAACTCTTGCACGTATTCATGAATCTTCATAGCTGTCCTTCTCAGCTTCCCTGGTGGCGCAGTGGTTGAGAGTCCGCCTTCTGATGCAGGGGACATGGGTTTGTGCCCCGGTCCGGGAAGATCCCACATGCCGCGGAGCGGCTAGGCCCGTGAGCCATGGCTGCTGAGCCTGCGCGTCTGGAGCCTGTGCTTTGCAGCGGGAGAGGCCACAATGGTGAGAGGCCCGTGTACCGCAAAAAAAAAAAAGGAGATACAGTGGATATCTACAAAGGAATATTACTCAACCATTAAAAAAGAATGAAACCTTGCTAGTTGCAGCAACATGGATGGACCTGGAGGATATTTTGCTTAGTGAAATAAGTCAGAGAAAGACAAATGATTTCACTTATGTGTGAAATCTGAAAAACAAATGAACGAGCAAAACAAAACAGAAATAGACTCACAGAGACAGAGAACAAACTGGTGGTTGCCAGAGGAGAGAGGGGTGGGGAGACAAACAAAATATTTGAAACGGGTTAAATGGTATAAACTTCCAGCTATAAAATAAGTCAGGGGGATATAATGTACAGAATAGGGAAGTTAGTCAGTAATATTGTAACAATTTTGTATGGTGACAGATGGTAATTAGATTTATTGTGGTGATCATTTCATAATGTGTAAAAATATTGAATCACTATTAGTGCTTAGTTTCAGGTGAAACTAATGTAATATTGTATGTTAGTTGTAATTCAATAAAAAGAAGAAATTTGTGCTAATTTTGCTGTTACACCTCAAACTGCAAAAGTTATGGCCACAGTGCATGTTAAATGCTTAGTTAAAATTAAAAAGGCATTATATTTCTATAATAAGATATACAGAGAGAGAAAGAGACCACATTCACATAACTTTTATTACAGTATATTTTTATAATTGCTTTATTTTATTATTAGTTATTGCAGCTAATCTCTTATTGTGCCTAATTTATAAATTAAAGTTTATCATAGTTATGTATGTATAGGAAAAACATATATATATAGGGTTTGGTACTGAAATCTGCAGTTTTAGGCCTTCACTGGGGGTCTTGGAACAAATCCCCCATTGTACTCAATGTGACATTATTGACTGTTGTTACCTACTCATAAGTCTGTCTTGCAAAGAGCATATTATATTCATGTAGGGCAGATGCTATGTCTTATGTTTTATAATATCCCCTGGTACCACTCCTGGCCTGGCCACTATTTACCTTTTAATGGGTGCCTTTAATAAGCTTTTAATAGGTGCCATCTATGTCCTTGGTTAAACCCTAGTCCTTATCAATATCTCTAACTGTTCTTTCCCTAAAATCTTGATGTTCAAAAGCCTCACCTTTTTGAACACTCTATCCTATGTTTTCAGCACCCCCTCTTCAATACTCTTCAAACACAAGGGAACCTTCAATCCATGGACTCTACCTCCTATTCACCGTCCATTGTCCTCCTCAGGCTTAGCTCCATGGTTATTGATACAAAGGCATATCCTTATATGTATTGAGGCCTCTTACCTACTGCATCTCCATTGAATCCTCCTGTCAAAACCCCAACTCTCTGCCTACCCTGGACCCACACCCAAGAAGCCAAACATGGCTGGAGAAATTACACCACTGTGCTGACTTTATACTTGTGAGGACAAATCTCAGTCCCACAGTCTTACCGCATTCCCTTTGTGAATTTACCTGCCTTCTCTTCAAGATGCTACTTCAAACCTCCTCTCCTTTCAAAGCACCAATACTCCTGCCTCCTTCATGTGGAGGGTCTCAGTTATCATTTCCTAGAGGCAAATAGGAGCAGTTGGATGAGGATCTCTCTTATGTGCACCATGAGGTGAACTGGCCTCCCTGCATGGGAACCTTTGTGTTCGGCCTACCTCCCGAGTGGACTGTGCCACCTCTGAACATCGAAGAGCTCAGCGCTCTGCTCATCGCAGCCTCAGGGCCCTCACACCTGCTGTTTTACCATCTCTAGTGCTCCCCTCCAGATCTTTGCCTGGCTCATTCTTTCTGACCCACGGGCCTGCTCCCATGTCACATTCTAAACAAGCTCTTCCTGACAACTCTATCTAAAACAGTACTCCCTCTCGGGCCATCACTTCCAATCTCCTTAGTTTCTTCATAGCACAAATCATCTGAAGTGGACTCTTTATTTATTTGTTTACTGTCTGTCTTCTCCAAGAGCATGTGGGTGCACTAGTGGGGAAACTTGTCTGTCTTGTTCCCTGCTGTGTTCCTAGCACCTGGAAGAGCCCCTGGCACATAGTAGGTACACAATTAATGTCTACTGAATGTATGAACAAACAAAATTAGCACCATCTAAATGATCCTGGGTAAATCATTTTTGTTGGTATCAATTTTTATCATCTACAAAGCAAGAGAATTGGCTCCCCATTGACTAATGCTTATTCCGGATTCTATTCTTCCCAAATGAAGGTCATTTGGGTAACCACAGTCATTGTCTGTGATCCAGCCATGAGGTTAGTGTGTGTTTAATGCCCATGAGTTCTGTGTGAATCCTGAAGGCATCTGCTTGGCTGGATTTCTGCATCGTTTGGCTGGAGTGTTCTAGTCATGGAACTTGAACAGTAGAAGATCAGTTGAGAATGCTGTGGGCATTTGAGGACACGAGTGCCAAGAGATCACAAGGGAATTTAGTAAAGGCTGCTATCCAGGTTAGGATGACTTCACAAAGCAGGCAGGGTGGATTCTCAGTTGGGCTGCAGGCTCTGTGACGCGTTTGTGCTGCTCTGGGCTGACCATCCTCTGGGTAGTCCCATAGGGTGGTGTTGCCGGTGACCCATCTGTTCACTCACACCTCGGCCTGACCAGGCGCTGGTGCTGAGGAACTTTCAGTTTCAGTCTAGGCAGGAGGGAGGTACATGTGTTTCCAGTTTGGTAAAGAGAACCTGTGAGGTGTGATGTGAATCACAAAGTTAATAGTAGTAATAGTAATAATAATAGTACTACTACTACTACTACTACTACTACTACTACTACTACTACTACTAAATGCCTTTCCTTGCCCTTGTGCCCATGTGCCACAGTGCTGAGGGTTTTATACGTTATCTCATTTAATCTACTCTATGGAGAAGATAAGTATAGCAGATGCTATTGGTGCCCCAACCATCTCCCTGACCCCACCCCTGAGGTCACCTGTGGGTGCAGTGGACATTTCTCATGCCCACTGACAGCTTTCCACCTCAAGCCTGCATGTTTCTCAGTTCTCTGCCTGAGGGATTTTTCTCCTTCTGTGTGGTAGCTTGCTCTGCCCACAAGCAAGGCAGCTCAGACGTATAGGGGTCTGAATACCCTCAGGGGCGGTATATAACTAGTAAGGGACAAAAGAGTTAATGGATCGTACCCCAGCATCTCCATCCTTTGGTGGGACAGTTCTGAGGTGCATCACACCTGGATCCTAAGAAGGTCCCCAGGAGATAGGGCCTCATTGCCCACCACGGTGACCAGCTCACTGTCTCGCTCTTCTCCCTCCCTTGTCTCATTTTCTTCCCTCTCTCACTTGTGTCTCCTGCAATCACCCCTGATAAAATAAAAGTACTTGAGCTCAAATCTTTCTCCCAGGGTCTGCTTTTGGGGGAACCCAAACCAGGGCAATAACTGATCCCCGTTTTGCAGATGAAGACATTGCAGAGAGAAGGAGCGGAGGAATCTCCACGCCTCCAGTTCGTGTTTCTCTTTAACCAGTTTGGAGCTTCCTAGACTGGCTCCCATCTCCCCAGGTGAACCATAACCATCTTTGGTCACCAGGTTCTTAGGCCTTGGCCCCACTGTTTCTGAGATCTGAAAGCATTTGACTAAGTTGGATCTCTGGCAAGGAGAAGGCATCCCTGTGGGACTGGAGGTTGGACTCATGGTGGGGCATGCAGCCAAGACACCTAGGCCCACCTGATTGAAAACAGCATGACACATTCTGGAAATGCCAGCCTCAGTGCCTGGGTAGACGTGACTGGACAGGCTGCGTTTGTCCTGCTGTGTTCCATGTTGCAGTGACTCAGGTACAGGTGTGACTTTCTTCTTTTTCAAATTCTCTTCTCCACCCTCAGAGATCTGGGCTGTGTGTGGGTCACAGCATGTCCTTTGGGGGGAACCCTTTAACCCAGAGTGTTGGAGGGAGGGAAAGAGACTTGCCAACAGAGGTAGTAGAACCCAAGCCAGGTATTTGGAACTGGGAAAGGTGGGATGATTTTTGGAGAGGAAGTGTTGGGGACGGAACAGGGTTATGCTCTCTGGAACTCAGTGAACTCTCTGGGCTGAGCATCTTCCTTGATGACATTCTGGTGTCTGGAGCCCTCATGATTGCAGCACTCCCTGCAGTGCTTGCTTGATCAGGAGGAATACGCAGCAAGGGTTTTAAGACTCCACCATAAAACAAGAGTAATGACCTGTAGTCCATGGGGCCGTTAGGAGGACGAATGGGGATTACAACAGATGAGAGGACCAGGCCCTGTGTGGAGCTTGACTCACAGCCCACAGCACACCGGGGTGTCTTGCCTGCCAGCCTTCCTCTGTACCTTTCCATGGAATGGCAGATCATTGAGAGGGAAGGTTTCACCCCCTTTATGTCTGTGATATGGAATATATAACATAGTATGCAGGAGAAATGTTTACTGAGAAATGTTCAGGAAAGGTCTTGGTTATTTAATGGGAGGCTTCCCTTTCCTCCCTGTAAACAGAGGAATGTCAGTAATGAACTGCTCACAAGAGAGACACCAGGTTCCCAGCTTTCTAAGCTGGAAGAGCAGTGATTCCGAACATTGGTATGGGTAAGAATTATCTGGGGGAGCTGGTTCAAATGCAGATTATCTGCCAGTGCCCGCAGAGATGCAGATTTAGTCGGTGTCTACATTTTAATAAGCAACACCAGGTGGTTTTATCTGCTTCTCCTAAGAGACCACTTTGAGAATTAGTGATGCTGACAACACCAGCACCCTCAAATTCCTGATGCCTCCTGTTCTCAGAGCCCATCCCTGGTGTTTGAGGTGTCACTGACAGACAGGAAGTTTCCCTCTTCTTCAGTGCCAGATAGTTTTTCCAGGCAAACCCTTAGCAATAACGACATGGCTCCTGGCCAGGGACCCCCATCTCATGAGCTGCTTCCCCTCCTGGAGTCCCAGGGCAGAGTCTTGGCATCTCTTCAGAGGGAATCCACCACTTGAAACCCATTCTTCCTTCACTCAGATACAGGGGCAGAAAACTTTCCCCCAACCTTGACATCATGCCTACTTCTTGACAACCCTATTCAAGTGTTCTGTTTCTGGGTCTCAGATTGCACATTTGTCCTTGAGCTGGCCAAGAATGTGGGACAGCCCAGCTGTAATTCAGTTTATTTTCATGGGTAGGGATGGGAAAGGTGGTGAGGACTCTTAGGGGAAGGGGTTGGTCCCCCTTCTCATCATGGGTGAAGAGGGTTGTTTGTAGCTTCTCAAGTCCACAGGCATGAAAGTCCCACAACATCTTGAATCCCAGCTGGGCTGTGTGGTGAGCTCTTGACATTCACTGCAGACCAGCAGGGACACACTGAGCTTTAGCATTTGACCCTCAGCCCTGCAATCTGCTTGCTGATTTGCGAGGGGAGTCTTTGTGGTTCCTCTTCAGTCCCATGTCTCCTGTCTCCAGCACCCGGTTTCCTCTCTCCTCTCTTTCTTCCTTCCTTTTTGATTCTCTCTTTCACTCTCTCTGTTCCCTCTCTGCATTTTTCAGCCCTTTACAATGGAAACATCTGTCTTAAATCTGCAAGGCTAGTACAAATGTTTACTAGGCTTATTTAATAGGAAGAATAATGATAAGTGCTTCTGTTTGTTTTACTAAGTGATCCCCAGGCAGGAAAAAAGAAAATCCTCTGCCTAGGGGGAAGATACAATCACCCTAAATTTGTATTCATAAAGAGGAGGAAAAGACTAATATTGTGATTATAGTCATCACTCATCAGTATTGGTCAGACCCCTTTCTACCATCTCATCAGCAACAACCTTGCTGTAGACCAAAACCTAAAGAAGGAGAGCATCTTTGGGGGTTGGCTGAGGTGAGAGATGGTTGAACTGTCACATTCTAAGCCCAAAGGGAGCCATATGCTTTTTAAAAACAACTATACTGAAGTATGATTGACATACAATAAACATATTTAAAGTGTAAAATTTGAAAAATTTGGATAAGTGCACACACCTGTGAAACCATCATCACAATGAAGATAGTGAACATATCCATCCCTCAATGTCCCTGTGTAATTCTTTGTTCCTGTCCCTCTGGTCCCCTCTGACAATCCAAGCAAACACTGATCTGCTTTCTGTCACTATAGATTAGTTTGCATTTTCTAGAGTTTTATATAAGTGGAATCATGAAGCATGGGCTCTTTTTGTCTGACTACTTTCATTCATCATGGTTATTTTGAGGTTCATCCATGTTGTTCTGTGTTGGATAGTTCCTGCTTTTAATTGCTGAGAAGTATTATGTTGTATGCATATGCCACAGTTGTTTATCCAGTCACCTCTTGATAGATACTTGGGGCATTTCCAGTTTGGGCTGTATAATAAAGCTGCTATAACATTTGTGTACAAGTCTTTATATGGGTAATATACATTTTCTTTTCTCTTGGGTAAATACATAGGAGTGGAATGCAGAGCCATATGGTTTTTAAGAAGCTGCAGGGGTGGTTGGAAAGAATATAGGTCTCTCAGTCAGGAAATCTGGGTTTAATCTCAATTTTTCTAGTTCCTAGCTGTGTGACCATAGGCAAGGCACTTAACAACTCTGGGTCTTGTGTAACCTGTCTGTCAAATGAGATGAATGCCAATATGTGACCCTCACACACACAGATGAGAGGAGGACCAAGGGACATAACCCAGAACATTGCCAACTTTAAAGGCCCCACAGAGCATTATGAAGAATAGGCTCCCAGAGGGATAATTATATGCTTTAGGTCTTGCTTTGCCAAGAGAGGGAACTGTCCAAAGTCTTTGGAGATGAAGAATTGCATTTGGTGTTTTCTTGTTGCCCCCAGCTGCAATTTCTCTCTTTTTCCACCTTCCACATCCCTTCCATCTCCTGTTACGGTTCTCCTGCAAAGACAGGCCCATTGAACAAGAGTGAACTCTTAGACACATTGAGTGAAACAAGTCACAGTTGGAATTAACTTTCCTTCCCTGTCTATGGTTCATAAATCCAGATGGTAAAAGCAAAGCAGAAGGGTAATATCATAGAGCTTAGACCTCAAGAAAGCTCTGTAGTCCTTAAGAATTTTACTAAGACATAGTTGTCAAAGGATGCTCTTACATACAGGTCTGGTTTCTTAGGTCACTTTCTCTTCTAAGAGGTGTTTGCACAGTGGTTAGTGTCTTTGGGGAATGGCAGGCTTGTAGTCACGTCCAGGTTTTACTGCATATTGACTGTTATGTCTTGGGGATACTGCTTCACCTATAAGGCTCCATTTCTTCATTTGTCAAATAGGAATGTTAACAATAATGCTTACCCAATCCCATTGTTCTGAGGATTAACTAAAGTAAGGTGCACACTTACGCTTTGAAGGTATAAAGTTCTGCCAGACCTTTGTAGCTATCTTTCCCTCCAGACTGCATGTCTTAAGGAAGAGATGATCCTTCAGTGGAAGAGCTGGGTGAACTTGTACATTTTGTGAGCTGGGGTGGCAAAAGTCATCCCTCATTGTCAGGATACCATCCTCCATATCTGAAATCCCTAGTGTTAGTCACTTTAAGTCAGTGTGCTGTCTGAAGGTAACTTTAAAAGGACAAGTATGTTTACTTCACAGCAATCGTCCATGAATTAGTGTATAAATTACACCATTTTCTTAGCAAAGGTCTTCAGAAAGTGGGAAGAGAGTGAGTATAGGGATGAGTGGTTGGGAGTGCAGAACTCTGGACCATACAAGAGAAAAGTAAGGGCATCTAAATGGGAAGGAAATGACAAGCTTCCTCTTCTCATTTATTTCTAGGACCATTCCTGGCCACGGGGAGGCAGTTTACTCCATCATTTCAGTAGTTCTATTGAAGACTTGTTCTTTATCTCCTTTAAACATTCCATTATTTTTTCCTTTCTTCCCCAAACCCATCCATATGTCTTACTCTACCACTAGGGGCAGTTTCTTACTAGATCAAACAGCTATCGGATAAAGAGAGTTTCTCTCTTGCCCATGTTACTTCATTTATTCTCAAGCCTTTTCTGTGAATCAGTGAAGAAAACAGGTGGTGCTATCTATATTACAAAGATGGAAAAATGGAGGGATAAAGAGGCTAAGGGTCTTTTTCAGGATCTCAAATTTAATGGCAAAACCAAGTGGTCAAATGTTCAGAATGTCAAGTTACTGAGGCTGCCGCCTAGGTGAGACTCCAGGACTCAAAGGCCTTTCTCTGACAGGGGCCGATTCTAGTCAAAGGAAGATGATTCCTACCAGAGGAAAAACTGGAGAGGATGTCCCTCATTTTTTCCTTTGAGGGGTTAGCAGTACGGAGTGTTATCAGATGTTGTGTCCTGTAGGTCCTAGATGTTTCAAGGACATCTGTATCACTTGGATAAACAGAAGAGGAAATAATTTTGTCAAGAACATGACTTCTACTAAAAACACCCCAAGTATTAAAGCAATCTTGAGAAAGAAGAACAAAGCTGGAGGCGTCATGCCTCCTGATTTCAAACTATATTGCAAAGCTATAGTAATCAAAACAGTATGGTATTGGCATGAAAACAGACACATAGGTAAGTGGAACAGAACAGAGAGCCCAGAAGTAAACCCACACATATATGGTGAATTAATTTATGACAGAGGAGCTAAGAATATACAATGGGAAGAGGACAGTCTAGTCTCTTTAATAAATGGTAGTGGAAAAACTGGACAGCCCCATGCAAAAGAATGAAACTGGACCACTATCTTAACATTATAAAAAAATTAACTAAAATGGATTAAAGACTTGAACATAAGATTTGAAACCATAAAATTCCTAGAGAGAAACGTTGGCAGTAAGCTCCTTGACATTGGTCTTGGTGATGATTTTTTGGATTTGACACCAAAAGCAAAGGCAACAAAAGCAAAAACAGGTGAGACAACATCAAAGTAAAAGCTTCTGCATAGTAAAGGAACCATCAACAAAATGAAAAAGCAACCTGTGGAATGGGAAAAAATATTTGCAAATCTTATATCTGATAAGGAGTTAATATTCAAACTATATAAAGAACTCATGTAACTCAATAGTGAAAAAAATCCGATTAAAAATGGTAGAGGATCTGAATAGATATTTTTCCAAAGCGAACATACAGATGGCCAACAGATACATGAAAAGGTGTTCAGCACTAATGATTAGGGAAATGCAAATTAATACCACAATGAGATATCACCTAACATATGTTAGAATGGCTATTACCAAAAAGGCAAGAAAGAACAAGTGTTGGCAAGGAAGTGGAGAAAAGGGAACCCTCCTGCACTGTTGGCGGGAATGTAAATTGGTGCAGCTGCTATAGAAAACAGTATGGAGGTTTCTCAAAAAGTTAAAACTAGAACTATCATATGATTCAGCAATCCCACTTCTAGGTATTTATCTAAAGGAAACAAAAACATTAACTTCAAAAAATACCTGCATCCCCATGTTCATTGCACCATTATTTACAAAAGCTAAGACATGGAAATGACCTAGTGTCCATCAGTGGATGAATGGATAAAGAAAGTGTGATAAATGTTGTGTACACACACACACACACACACACACACACAGGAATATTATTCAACCATAAAAAAGGAAATCCTGCCATTTGTCTTAACTTGGATGGATCTTGAGGTCATTATGCCAAGTGAAATAAGTCAGACAGAGAAAGACAAATACCATATGATCTCACTTATATGTGGAATCTAAAACACAAGCAAACAAACAAGCAAACAAAACTAAACTCATAGATATAGAGAACAGATTGGTGGTTGCCAGAGGCGGGGTGTCAGGTGGTGAGTGAAATGGGTGAAGATGGTCAGAAAGTACAAACTTCCAGTTATAAAATAAATAAGTCCTGGGGATGTAATGTACAGCATCGTGATTATAGTTAATAATACTATGTTGTATATTTGAAAGTTGCTAAGAAAGTAGATCTTAAAAGTTCTCATCACAAGAAAAAAATTTGTAACTGTGTGATGATGGATCTTAACTAGACTTATTATGGTGATCATTTTGCAGCCTATACAAATATTGAATCATTACATTGTACACCTGAAACAATATGATGTTATATGTCAATTATATCTCAATTAAAAAAAAAGTTTTCCCTACTGGGCTGAATTCATAGCCCTGGAGAAGAAATTCCTGTAGAATTTCACACACACAAACACACACATACAGAAAAGATCAACAACAAAAGAACATGACTTCCTTTCCCTTTACTTTTGTACGACTACCTATGGCAAGGTGATACTGTATTTCGTTATGCTGTTGGCCAGCTGTTGGCCAGCAAATCCTGAACAGGCAGGCCGAATGGGGCACCCACCTGATGTTGTTCCTTTGCATGTGAGCCCTTAGCGCTGCTGGAGCTGGACGTGATTCTGCTTTCCCCAGATCCCTTCTGCAGCATGTTAAAGCTATAAGGGATTTTGGCACTTTTTAATGAGGAAACTGAGATGTGGTGACTCACTGGAGGTTATGTGTCTAGTTGATGAAAACTGAGATCTCATTTCTGTATCAGCATTCTTTCAGCGGTGCTATGCGTCTCCCTCCCACACTCTGAGAACTGGGCCTAATGGGCTCTTGTGAGTTTACCATCTGGAATAAGAAGCACTATACCTACCATTTACTGCTGTCCCTCTCTGAGGGGGAAGAGGCCTTGACGGCAGTGTGCCTGCTTCTCCTCAGAGATGGGAGCCACAGGAGCACTGGAATCTGGTGACTTCTCTGAAAAGAAGATGACTCACTGTCCTGCATACCCAAGTCTTTACAGCTTTGCCCATCTGTGGGCTTCTGACTCACCCTATTCCCCCTTGATGATCCATCAACCTTCTGAAAATGAAACCATCTTCAGGAAAATCTAGGCTGCCAGAGATCCAGATAGATGATTAAGAACAAGGAAATGGGCCGGCCCAAGGAATAATTATAAAGTAGGTGGCATTTGCCTTTAGGTCCTATTGTCCATCATATCTCCCTACCCCCTCACCTCCCTTTTGGTGCTGCTTTCCCAAACGCCAAGATACTGACCATTCCCATTCCTCACCTTCCTGGACCTGCCCCAAGTAGGGCACTTAGTGGTCCATGCCTCCTGCCCCAAATTACTATTCTTTATCCTGACCCATTACCAGGGAACCAATTAGCAGTATTCCAGTGGAAAAATATACATGAAGACTTGGTGGTTGAGAACACTTTATTGTGCTCTCTTCTCTGGGGCATTTGCACTTTGAGGGGAGCCCTAAAGCTTACTATGACTCAATCAGAGATTCAGGAATTGCAGCCACTATAGCAGGCTGGTGGGGAAGGCTTACAGCGCTAACCCTTGTATCACAACACACAGAGGCAGCCTGAGGAATCAAGAAGATGCCATCCTCTGTTGTGAATGCCTGGCAGCCTCCCTCTCATGCATTCTTATGTGTGATGTTTCAAGTACCAGCTGATTGGCTGAATGTTCCCCGTATTTTCCTGACCTCCAAATTCAGTATGTCTCTGTTTTGAACTTTAAAAAACCAAAAAATGTCATTTGTTTGGCCATATGCACACAGTCATATTTCACCCTTGGAGCTTACTCGCCTGGCAACCTGAACAGCTTGGGAGCATGGCCATAGCCCTACTCTTCATATTTGTAGGGTCTAAGACAAGAGAGCAAATGCAGGACCATATACCATATGTCTAAATATTTCATAGTGTTGTAAATCAAGCTAATGGACTATTACATCGAATACTTCTATCCTCCAGTCTCAACAATTATACCTTCCTGATAGGAAAATTGACAAATATGTTTAAAGCTATTCTTATTATATGACTGAAGGTTGGCAGGAAATCAAAGATGACAGAATTTAATTGTTCCTGTGCATATTGGAGTAATTTTTATGGTTGAGGATGTTTGGCTAATTAATAAAGGCATACATGTATTTTATTTTCTTAATTGTAACAAAAATCACAAATTGTGGGATGATAATCAAGATTTTTCACCCATTTGGTTTTCTTATTGACGGTAGTGGTCCAGGAAATAAAAACTGTAATTGTAATAAAAATGTACAGAAGGAAATACTTTCATAAAAGTGTAACGCACATTAAACATAAAACATAAAAAAGTTGAAAATACATTTATGTGTGCTTTCAAAAAGTTACCTCTAAAATATTTGAAAGTATTACAATACAAAATATAAACTGTAATTAACGGCATCAAATTTTAAAATAGAAGTTGATAAAGAAAGCTGACATTTTTCATTTATTTTTTGAAAATGTAATTAAACCTTATTTATAAGAAAATTAGAAGAAATTTGTGGCCCTGAACCAAGATAGCAGAGTAGAAGGACGTGCTCTTACTCCCTCTTGTGAGAACACCAGAATCACAGCTAGCTGCTGGACAACCATCGACAGGAAGACACTGGAATTCACCAAAAAAGATACCCCACATCCAAAGACAAAGGAGAAGCCACAATGAGATGGTAGGAGGGGCACAGTCACAGTAAAATAAAATCAAATCCCATAACTGCTGGGTGGGTGACTCACAGACTGCAGAACACTTATACCACAGAAGTCCACCCACTGGAGTGAAGGTTCTGAGCCCCACATTAGGCTTCCCAACCTGGGGGTCCGGCAACAGGAGGATGAATTCCTAGAGAATCAGACTTTGAAGACTAGTGGAATTTGATTGCAGGACTTCAACAGGACTGGGGGAAACAGAGACTCCACTCTTGGAGGGCACACACAAAGTAGTGTGTGCATGAGGACCCAGAGGAAGGAGCAGTGACCCGAGGGGAGAATGAACCAGACCTACCTGCTAGTGTTGGAGGGTCTCCTGCAGAGGTGGGGGGTGGCTGTGGCTCACCGTGGGGACAAGGACACTGGCAACAGAAGTTCTGGGAAGTACTCCTTGGCGTGAGTTCTCATGGAGTCTGCCATTAGCCCCACCAAAGAGCCCAGGTAGGCTCCAGTGTTGGGTTGCCTCAGGCCAAACAACCAACAGGGAGGGAACCGATCCCCAGCCTCAGCAGTCAAGCGGATTAAAGTTTTTCTGAGCTCTGCCCACCGGAGCAACAGTCAGCTCTACCCACCACCAGTCCCTCCCATCAGGAAACTTGTACAAGCCTCTTAGATAACCTTATCCACCAGAGGGCGGACAGCAGAAGCAAGAACTACAATCCTGCAGCCTGTGAAACAAAAACCACATTCACAGAAAAACAGACAAGATGAAAAGGCAGAGGGCTATGTACCAGATGAAGGAACAAGCTAAAACCCCAGAAAAATAACTAAATGAAGTGGAGATAGGCAACCTTCCAGAAAAAGAATTCAGAATAATGATAGTGAAGATGATCCAGGACCTCAGAAAAAGAAAGGAGGCAAAGATGGAGAAGACGCAAGAAATGTTTAACAAAGACCTAGAAGAATTAAAGAACAAACAAAGAGACGCGAAAAATACAATAACTGACATGAAAACTACACTAGAAGGAATCAATAGCAGAATAACTGAGGCAGAAGAACAGATAAGTGATGTGGAAGACAGAATGGTGGAATTCACTGCTGTGGAACACAATAAAGAAAAAAGAATGAGAAGAAATGAAGACAGCCTAAGAGACCTCTGGGACAACATTATATGCAACAACCTTCGCATTATAGGGGTCCCAGAAGGAGAAGAGAGAAAGGACCTGAGAAAATATTTGAAGAGATTATAGTCGATAACTTCCCTAACAATGGAAAGGAAACAGCCGCCCAAGTCCAGGAAGCACAGAGAGTCCCATAAGGATAAACCCAAGGAGAAACACGCCGAGACACATAGTAATCAAATTGGCAAAAGTTAAAGACAAAGAAAAACTATTGAAAGCAGCAAGGGAAAAATGACAAATAACATACAAGGGAACTCCCATAAGGTTAACAGCTGATTTCTCAGCAGAAACTCTACAAGCCGGAAGGGAGTGGCATGATATACTTAAAGTGATGAAAGGGAAGAACCTACAACCAAGATTACTCTAGCCGGCAAGGATCTCATTCAGATTCGATGGAGAAATCAAAAGCTTTACAGACAAGCAAAAATTAAGAGAATTCAGCACCACCAAACCAGCTCTACAACAAATGCTAAAGGAACTTCTCTAAGTAGGAAACACAAGAGAACAATAGGACCTAGAAAAACAAACCCAAAACAGTTAAGAAAATGGTCATAGGAACATACATATTCATAATTACCTTAAACGTGAATGGATTAAATGTTCCAACCAAAAGACAGGCTTGCTGAATGGATACAAAAACAAGACCCATCTATATGCTGTCTACAAGAGACCCACTTCAGACCTAGGGACACATACAGACTGAAAGTGAGGGGATGGAAGAAGATATTGCATGCAAATGGAAATGAAAAGAAAGCTGGAGTAGGAGTACTCATATCAGACAAAATAGACTTTAAAATAAAGAATGTTACAAGAGACAAGGAGAGACACTACATAATGTTCAAGGGATCAATCCAAGAAGAAGATAAAACAATTATAAATATATATGCACCCAACATAGAAGCACCTCAATACATAACGCAACTGCTAACAGCTATAGTAGAGGAAATTGACAGTAACACAATAATAGTGGGGGACTTTAACACCTCACTTACACCAATGGACAGATCATCCAAACAGAAAGTTAATAAGAAAACAGAAGTTTTAAATGACACAATAGACCAGACAGATTTAATTGATATTTATAGGACATTCCATCCAAAAATAGCAGATTACACTTTCTTCTCAAGTGCACACGGAACATTCTCCAGGATAGATCACATCTTGGGTCACAAATCAAGCATCAATAAATTTAAGAAAATTGAAATTATATCAAGCATCTTTTCTGACCACAATGCTATGAGATTAGAAGTCAATTAGAGGGGAGAAAATGTAAAAAACACAAATGCATGGAGGCTAAACTGTACTTACTAAATAACCAAGAGGTCACTGAAGAAATCAAAGAGGAAATCAAAAAATACCTAGAAACAAATGACAATGAAAACACGACGATCCAAAACCTATGGAATGCAGCAAAAGCAGTTCTAAGAGGGAAGTTTATAGCTATACAAGCCTACCTCAAGAAACACGAAAAATCTCAAATAAACAATCTAACCTTACACCTAAAGGAACTAGAGAAAGAAGAACAAACAAAACCCAAAGTTAGCAGAAGGAAAGAAATCATAAAGATCAGAGCAGAAATAAATGAAATAGAAAGAAAGAAAACAATAGCAAAGATCAATAAAATTAAAAGCTGGTTCTTTGAGAAGATACACAAAATTGATAAACCATTAACCAAACTCATCAAGAAAAAGAGGGAGAGGACTCAAATCAATAAAATTAGAAAAGAAAAAGGAGAAGTTACAACAGACACCGCAGAAATACAAAGCATCAAAAGAGACTACTACAAACAACTGTAGGCCAATAAAATGGACAACCTGGAAGAAATGGACAAATTCTTAGAAAGGTATAACCTTCCAAGACTGAGCCAGGAAGAAATAGAAAATATGAACAGACCAATCACAAGTAATGAAATTGAAACTGTGATTAAAATTTTTCCAGCAAACAAAAGTCCAGGACCAGATGGCTTCACAGGTCAATTCTATCAAACATTTAGAGAAGAGCTAACACCCATCCTTCCCAAACTCTTCCAAAAAATTGCAGAGGAAGGAATACTCCCAAACTCATTCTGTGAGGCCACCATCACCCTGATACCAAAACCAGACAAAGATACTACAAAAAAAGAAAATCACAGACCAATATCACTGATGAATATAGATGCAAAAATCCTCAACAAAATACTAGCAAACAGAACCCAACAACACATTAAAAGGATCATACACCATGATCAAGTTGGATTTATCCCAGGGATGCAAGGATTCTTCAATATACGCAAATCAGTCCATGTGATACACCGTATTAACAATTTGAAGGAGAAAAACCATGTGATCATCTCAATAGATGCAGAAAAGCTTTTGACAAAATTCCACACCCATTTATGATAAAAACTCTCCAGAAAGTGGGCATAGAGGGAACCTACCTCAACATAATCAAGGCCATATATGACAAACCCACAGCAAACATTCTCAATGGTGAAAAACTGAAAGCATTTCCTCTATGATCAGGAGCAAGACAAGGATGTCCACTCTCACTACTGGTATTCAATATAGTTTTGGAAGTCCTAGCCACAGCAATAGAGAAGAAAAAGAAATAAAAGGAATACAAATTGGAAAAGAAGAAGTAAAACTGTCACTGTTTGCAGATGACATGATACTATACATAGAGAATCCTAAAGATGCTACCAGAAAAGTACTAGAGCTAATCAATGAATTTGGTAAAGTTGCAGGATACAAAATTAATGCACAGAAATCTCTTGCAATCCTATACACTAATGATGAAAAATCTGAAAGAGAAATTAAGGAAACACTCCCATTTACCATTGCAACCAAAATAATAAAATACCTCGGAATAAACCTACCTAGGGAGACAAAAGACCTGTATGCAGAAAACTGTAAGGCACTGATGAAAGAAATTGAAGATGACACCAACAGATGGAGAGATATACCATGTTCTTGGATTGGAAGAATCAATATTCTGAAAATGACTATACTCCCCAAAGCAATCTACAGATTGAATGCAATCCCTGTCAAATTACCAATGGCATTTTTTATGGAACTAGAACAAAAAAACTTAAAATTTGTATGGAGACACAAAAGACCCCGAATAGCCAAAGCACTCTTGAGGGAAAAAAACAGAGCTGGAGGAATCAGACTCCCTTACTTCAGACTATACTACAAAGCTACAGTAATCAAGACAATATGGTACTGGCACAAAAACAGATCAATGGAAGAAGATAGAAAGCCCAGAGATAAACCCACACACCTATGGTCACCTAATCTATGACAAAGGAGGCAAGGATATACAATGGAGAAAAAACAGTCTCTTCAATAAGTGGTGCTGGGAAAACTGGACAGCTACATGTAAAAGAATGAAATTAGAACACTCCCTAACACCATACACAAAAATAAACTCAAAATGGATTAGAGACCTAAATGTAAGACTGGGCAGTATAAAACTCTTAGAGGAAAACATAGAAAGAACACTCTTTGACATAAATCACAGCAAGATCTTTTTTGATCCACCTCCTAGAGTAAAGGAAATAAAAACAAAAATAAACAAATGGGACCTAATGAAACCTAAAAGCTTTTGCACAGCAAAGGAAACCATAAACAAGAAGAAAAGACAACCCTCAGAATGGGAGAAAATATTTGCAAATGAAGCAACTGACAAAGGATTAATCTCCAAAATACATAAACAGCTTATGCAGCTCAATATTAAAAAACAAACAACCCAATCCAAAAATGGGCAGAAGACCTAAATAGACATTTCTCCAAAGAAGACATATAGATGGCCAAGAAGCACATGAAAAGCTGCTCAACATCAGTAATTATTAGAGAAATGCAAATCAAAACTGCAATGAGGTATTACCTCACACCAGTTAGAATGGCCATCATCAGAAAATCTACAAACAAATGCTGGATAGGGTGTGGAGAAAAGGGAACCCTCTTGCACTGTTGGTGGGAATGTAAATTGATACAGCCACTATGGAGAACAGTATGGAGGTTCCTTAAAAAACTAATAATAGAATTACCATATGATCTAGCAATCCCACTACTGGGCTATACCCAGAGAAAACCATAATTCAAAAAGACACATACACCCCAATGTTCATTGCAGCACTATTTACAATGGCCAGGTCATGGAAGCAACGTAAACACCCATCGACAAATGGATAAAGAAGATGTGGTACATATATACAATGGAATATTACTCAGCCATAAAAAGGAATGAAATTGGGTCATTTGTTGAGGCGTGGATGGATCTAGAGACTGTCATACAGAGTGACGTAAGTCAGAAAGAGAAAAACAAATATCATATATTAACGCATATATGTGGAACCTAGAAAAATGATGCAGATGAACTGGTTTGCAGGGCAGAAATGGAGACGCAGATGTAGAGAACAAACATATGGACACCAAGGGGGGAAAGTGGCGGAGGGGTGGTGCTGGTGGTGTGATGAATTGGGAGATTGGTATTGACTTGTATACACTGATGTGTGTAAAATGGATGACTAATAAGAACCTGCTGTATAAAAAAAATAAAATTTAAAATTAAAAAAAAGAAAATTATTCTTAATTTTAGCATTTAATGTCCATCTACTTGTTAGGCTAAAGACTTAGTATCATGCTTCATGAATGTTACACCTAGGTTTATCTAAATATATAAGTTTAAGGATTATATGAATTGTTGAATATGCAAAACATTTCCTAGTTACCCTGTGCAGCTGTTTTGAATACTGTGCTTATTCACAAGTACCTCTGAAGTCATGAATTAGGACACAAAGAAAAGCATGAAAAGAATGCTCAGCAGTGCTGGGAAACCAAAGTTATGTGAGAATCTATTGAATTCAAGCTATCTTAGAGGAAAGATTTGACAAGATAACTCATATGTCTATTCTTTTAGCCAAGCAATTCTAATGCTCAGTTTTTCTGAAGTAGTGTCAATATCAATGTCAGCAGCAGTGCAGCCCACAAATGTTCATGGCATTCAAACACAGCTGCTTCGTGTTTTGAGAATACAGGGAGAGAGATGTGGAGAAGTCTTTCCTGGGGCCTCAACAGGGTTGATCATGAGAGTGGATGTTTAGGGTTACTGGTTATGCTGTGGCAGCAATGAGTGTTGTGTCCTGAATGACAGAGATGCCAATGTGTTCTTTAACAAATGTCTTTAATTTTGTTTATTTGTTTGTGATATAATAGCCTTTTCTGAAGTATGAGGCCTATGTCAAGAATCCTTCTTGTCTAGGTCTAGGGTAGCTGTACATGACAGGGTTATTAGGGTTCTCCAGAGAAACAGAACCTACAGGAGATAGCTATCTATCTATCTATCTATCTATCTATCTATCTATATCTCTATATACAATATTTAACAAATAACTTTATAAATAAATATAATAAAATATAATATAAATAAAAATTAAAATATAAATAGTAAAATAAATATACAGTATATCAAATACATCAATAAAAAGATAAGTATTTACTTATATTTATGAATATTCATATTATTATTATTATTATTTTTTTTTTGCGGTACGCGGGCTTCTCACTGCTGTGGCCTCTCCCATTGCGGAGCACAGGCTCCGGATGTGCAGGCTCAGCGGCCATGGCTCACGGGCCCAGCCTCTCCGCGGCATGTGGGACCTTCCTGGAGCGGGGCCCGAACCTGCGTCCCCTGCATTGGCAGGCAGACTCTCAACCACTGTGCCACCAGGGAAGTCCTCATATTATTTTTAATTGTATAATAAAATAGTAAGTTGAACATGTTAAAATAAAAATGAAAATATATAATGAAATATATAAATGTAATATATAATATATTCAATATATTTAAAATATATGTTCTATATATATTATAAAGAATTGGCTCATGTGATTATGGAGGCTGAGAAGTCTCACGACCTGCAGTTGGCAAGCTGAAAACACAGAACTGATGGTGTAGTTCCAGTCTGAGTTGAAGGGTTTGAGAACCGGCAGAGCCAATGGTGTAAGTTTCAGTCTGAAAGCTGGCAGGCCCTGTTGCTGATATTTCAGTTCAAGTCTGAAGGAAAAGACCACTGTCTTAGTTTAAGCAGCCAGTCAGGAGGAGTTCTCTCTTAATAAACTTTCTGCTCTGTTTCAGTAGCTCTCCAATTGATTAGATGAAGCCCACGCACATTAGGGAGGGCAGGCTGTTTTACTCAGTCTACCTATTCAAATGTTTATCTGATCCATTAACACCCTCTCAGACACACCCAGAATTATGTTTGACCAAATGTCTGGGCACTCTATGGCCCAGTCAAATTGACACATAAAATTAGCCATCATAATGACCAAGAGCCAGAAAATATGCAGAAAGAGCTCTCCAAGTAGATGTTTCCACGTGCATGGGTTCAAGCTCGTGGCTGTTGCTTGGAAGATGGGACATTTGTGCAGAAATTCTCCATTTCCAGCATTCATGATGGCATAGCTATACTATAGGCTAATCCTGTAACATGAAATCCTTGTTTCTGAACAACCAAACAGATCAGGATACATTTAATAAACTTGGTATAAAAAGGTGGGGAAATGCATAAAATGGTAGAAATAGCTCATCTAAAACTGTCTCAACATTCTAAGGTATATTCATAATACAGTAGGGTTCAGCTATCAGGAATATTCGCGAGCATGGATACCCCACTCCCCAGTGACTCCAGATCAGTGACATGCAGCTTTAAGTGTGCACATATTGTAAATATACCCGATACAGTAACTGAATGCTAGCTAAGAACAAGATGCACTAGGTTTTCAAAGGGAATTACGAAAGAAGTAAGGAGTAAAATCATTGACTCTTCTAAGGAGCCTAAAATTTTATAGAGAATTCAAGGCAGATCTAAATATGTATCTATAAACACAGGCCGTAGAAATGTTCTGATGTATGTATCGTTATACACACTTCATTCTTTGGCTTTCCACTCATTTATAGTTGGTGATAATTTAGACCTAGGGCATGCCAAATGGATGATGTTTTTTTGGCCAAAACAGGATTTTCAAAGAAAACACAAAACGAAACATTTCCTGGATGCCCAACGTATGCCAGGTACTAAGATGGTTGTTTTACATGCATTATCTCACTTAATCCTTATAATAGTTCTGTGAGGTGAACTTTTTACAAATGAGGAAACTGAGTGTCACAGGAGTTAAATATAGATCCAAATACAGATCACCCCAATTCTAAAGCTACACACCATTCAAACAAACTAGCAAGAAAATGCTTAGCCAGCCTCAGAGGGTCAACCAACCATTTTTGAGACTCTTAGAAGTTCACGTGAACAAATATTGATAAATCCATTAGAGATCATCCTTTTTGTTAGGATACTGAGGGACGCCAATCAACTAATGGTTGACAGCCTGTTTCAATTTATTGAATGCACTCTGAATAATATTACCATTATGTAATAATTTGACTTTTGGTTAATTTCCAGGCTGAGCTTTCTCTCATACTAACCTGAATAAATTAAATTTGACTTTTGGGTTTGAATTATGGAGAGCCAAAGTGTCCTAGAATGAACATTTTTGTGAGTTGATGGTCCTCAGAGATCCCACTAGGATGGGTGTTAGGGAGGGAAAGTCATTCTCCCTTTCTCATCATTACAAACAAGTAAACTAATGTGTGCTATTAGTATGGTAGTCTGTCTTGTTGTTCTGTGAAAACCAGTTCATGAAGATGATGTAATCCAACCGGGTCTTCCCCTCTGCACTTTATCCCAGCAAGAAGCCTCAGAGTTATAAACAAGGTTACTATATATAATGTGTGTGTATATTTTATAGTATTATATTATAATTTTATTTTTATTATTATATTTATAAAAGGTTATTATATTGAATAAAATAACAATCATCTTGTACCATTACAGGGACAAGGCTCAGAGACATGTGTGCTCAGCAGTGTGGTTTAGTAAGTGTTGCTGATGACTGAGATTGAGTGGGTATGCTGAGTTGGACATTTTATTTTGAACCTAGGATCAGAATTAGAAAAACAATGCAAGAATGGACACTCTGCTTGAGTTAAGATTTCTTTTTACAGTGTCTTGCTACCTAAATAAAATAGAGGCTCTGTGTTCACCAAATCTTTGCAGGTAATTAATGTCAATGATTTATCTCGGAGAAGTCACATTGTTCCTGTATTCAGAGATGTAAGTGGTTATTTCAGAATTGGCTGGTGTGGTTTAGATTTTGATCTGTAGCTTTGGTTTTCTTGTGATTCATATTGATTCCTCCAATTTGTATGCTGCTTTGCTCTGTAGGTTCTTGATCCACTTGTTTCTCTCTTTGGCCATGGTTATAGGTTTAAGTTTCTAGTTTTCGATTTTCTTTTATTCTTGGATTTTCAGTGTTTGTACTCAGGGTGGCTTTTTTTTTTTTTTTTTTTTTTTTTTTAATCTTGCTTTTGTTTGTTTGCCCTGCTGTCAGGCCTATTTGGCCTTGTCCACGGGATAATAGAAATGAAAGTGCTTTGTAAGTTGTAAAGCACCATTTAAATGTAAGAGATGATGACTATTTTACTAAAAGTAATAACCTTGTTTATAACTCTGAGTCTTCGTGATGTAATTCGGGGCAAAGAGGAGCACCTGACTGGACAGGTGGGTCATCTTTATGCACTGAGATCCTAGTTCGCAACAGCTCTAGCATCGAATGTCATGGCTGGATTCTCTGTGAACAAGGATCACAGCCCATGTCTAATCTTGAGAATGGCGGCATGAGCCCAAAAAGGAGACAGAGGGCTCACAGAGGGCAGCTCCAAAAGCCTGACTGGTCCTGCTTAATGCCTGACTCTTGACTTATGCTCACACCCTGATTTTGGAGGCCTAAAATACTCTGCTGGACCAGGTCTAGGCCTAGATCCCATCTTTACCTCCTGTGTTCTGTCAGGGATCTTGTTATAGGCTGTGTGGCAACATTGGGGAATGTCTTTGGTGACTCTCTTGGTCCACATGAAAATTCACATCACCTTTTAAAAATCAGTCCTAAAGTGAAGACAGAACTTTCATCGTGCTTATTAAGTAGTTCTGTCTGCCTCCTCATCAAGAAGTGCTACTGAGTTTAGGCCTGAACTAAAACCAGTCCCCATCTACAGTTTTTCTGTTTCAGTTGGTATAAAAACAGGCCCATCTATGGCGATAGATGACTTTAACTTGCTTTTATCTATAGCTGATTCCCAACTTTTGAAAAGTTGCTCTTTATTACAACTAAGCCATCATTAGTGGAATCCATCCCAGTCTTGGAGAAAGATGTCCTTATTGGCTCCTCAGTAGATTGGAAATACAGAAATTTTCTTCTAGGGAAAGGAAGAGTTTAAGAGTCTCCCTCCCAAAAGTTGTGTGGTGTGCTAAGGGGGAGGTGTGACAGCATTTTATAGAAGGAGATACCTCTGTGACTGGATATCTTTAGGATCAGCACAGACACCCTCATGAGGTGGGCAGTATGCGAGGCCATCTTTGTCCTCACATCTCTACCTTGTTATTCATTCAGTGAATACTTATTGAGCACTCATTTGGTGATAGGCAGATGCTGTGTTAGATTATAGGGACATAATTTCTGACAACTGTCCCAGATCTGGAGGTCATCTAAGCTAGAGCCTGTATATGGTCTTTAAACCAGACAGATCTGGATTCTAGTGGCTTCTCCCCTTTTGCTATTTGTGTTACTCTGTAAATCTGCTCAGTAATTTGTCATCTGAATCTTACTTTATGTATCTGTAAAATTGGATAACAATTACCAAATAGAACTGTGGTGAAGGTTCCATAAGTGATGAATCTAACACTCCATGCTGGACACATAGTAGGTCTTTCACTTATTAATTGATAGTTGCATCCTCCGCACTCATCTTCTTCATCCCATCTCAAACTCACTGACTGCTCTTTGCTTGGGGCAGCTTGGCCTCCAAGTAGAATTTAATAGTGTTTAAGTCTTTATGTGAATAGATGTATGGAGGAGATATTTTCAGTAGATATAGATCCCAGTTTAGGATTCTAGAAATGTATAGACATAGTTCCAGTCAACATTTTCTTTTTTATCAGCTGATTAAAAATCTGTTTTTGTTTTTTTTTTAACTTGAACAATTAATTTAATCAAAATGGTCATGCTGGTAGGCTGGGCAATCATTAAAATAACAAAACAAAGAATTGTACATAGTAATCAACAATAGAGATAGAATGGAATCATAAAATATTTAATCCAAAGAAGGGAGAAAAAGAGGAAAGAGGGAAGAAAAGCAGATAATTCAAATATAAAATGAGTAGCAAGATGATAGATTTGGTAGATTTATAGATTTAAACTCAGCTATGTCAACAATTACATTAAATGTAAATGGTCACAGAGATGGACACAGTGGATAAAAAAAAGTAAATCCACTATGTGCTTTTTACAAGAAACCTCCTTTAAATATCAAGACATAAATATATTATAAATAAATTGATGGAAAAGATATATCATTAACACTAATCTAAAGAGAGCTGGAGTGGCTATATTAATATCAAAGTAGATTTCACACAAAGAATATTACAAGGGATAAAGAGGCCCATTTAATGATGATAAAGTAGTCTCCTCATCGTAGAACATAACAATCTTAAACATCTATGCACCTAATATTATGAACATAACAACTTCCAAACATGAAGCAAAAAACTGATAGAACTGCAAAGAGAAAAAACAAACATACAGTGGTAATCAGAGATTTTAGCACCTCCTCTTAATAATAGATAGAACATATATAGAAAAAAGCCGATAAGGATATGGAAGAACTAAACAGTACTAACCTGACATCAACTAATTTGACATAATTGACCTTTATAGAACACTGCATTCAACAACAGAAGAATACATGGCACTCTACATTCAATTATCTAGCACCTGACACATCACTCTAGTCACTTCTGTCTGTCAGCAGGAAAATGCTTCTGTCAACAGTAAATACTATTGTTCTGGGCCTCACCAGGCCATGAAAATCCCACAGGATTCCTGTTAGAGCTGTACTGGCTCCTCCTTGGTGCAATTCTGCTGAATATTCTAGTAGTAGCTCCAGGAGAAGGTCATTGTTTCAAGAGCATAGCTTACCTCCTGAGGATGGAGTCAGAGGTTGAATCTGAACCAAGTGTCTAACTCACATATTGTCATCTTGCTGGGGGGGAACAGCAGCCTTTAAACTTTGTCCAGACTTATAAAAATATAAATATTATTGCCCTCAGGGGCTTGGCATTGAAAAAACATGATAACAATTCCAGATTTAGGCCCATCCAAAGATTTTATGCCATTTTTTTTAGGATATTGGAACTGTTGAAATCAAACAGTAGAGATCCCTCCCCCAAAAAACCTTCCTGAGAGATTTTACTCCCTTAAGATAATGTATTTCAAGACACATCTTCCTGCCCCCTACCTTCCCAAAGGGAGAAAATTTGAAACCATAAGAATTATGGTCAAGTACACATGTTATCAGCTTTAAATTATAAAACATAAATACAATTCACGTAATTAGGATATAAAAAATGGTATTTTGGGGCTTCTCTGGTGGCACAGTGGTTGAGAGTCCACCTGCCGATGCAGTGGACACGGGTTCATGCCCTGGTCCGGGAGGATCCCACATGCCACGGAGCAGCTGGGCCCGTGAGCCATGGCCGCTGAGCCTGCGTGTCCGGAGCCTGTGCTCCGCAACGGGAGAGGCCACAACAGTGAGAGGCCCACGTACCGCAAAAAAAAAAAAAAAAAAAAAAGGTATTTTGATCAAGGAATGAAAAGATGGGTAGCCCTACCATTATCAAATTCCACTGAACTGTTTCTCTTGAGAATCAGCTGTGCAAGTGAAAGATGGCAGAAATAGAATAGATACAACCACATTGTGTCTTGTGTATAACTCACCATGAATCTTGGCTACATCATGTGCTTCTGCACTCTGTATGGGCTTCCTCCACACAACTGCCCCTCCTGTGAACAAGAAGTATGCCCAGATTATAGTACACATCATAATTTATCACAGTCTACCTTTAAGTGATATTATACCACTTTAGGTATAGTACAAAAACTTTACGATGGTGTATTTCCATTTCTCTCCTTCTGACCCTTGTGCTATTCTTATCATAAATTTTACTTTTATGTATGTTATAAACCCCACAATGAATTTTTATTACTTCTTTCTTAAATTGTCAATTATCTTTTAAAGTAATTTAAATAATAATTTTAAAAGTATATTTTTACCCATTTAGTTACCATATCTAGTACTCTTCATTTCTTTGTGTAGCTTCAGATTTACATCTGCTATCATTTTCCTTCTGCTTGAGGTACTTCCTGTAATATTTTTCACTGTGCAGATCTACTGATAATGAAATCTTTTAGCTTTTGAATGTCTGAAAAAAATATTTATTTTGTCTTTATTTTTCACAAGGTAAAGAATTCTGTGTTTACAGTTTTTCACCATCCAGTACTGTAGAGATGTCATTCCATTGTGTTCTAGTTTGGACCATTTCTAAGGGAAAATCTGCCTCTATTTTTAATCTTTGTTCCTCTGGATGTAATGTGTCTTTTTTTTCTCCAGCTGCTTTTAAGATTACCTCTTTATCATTGGGTTTGAGAAATTTGCTTAGGATGTGCCTTGGTATGTTTTTCTTCATGTTTCTTGTTCTTGGAGTTCACTGAGCTTCTTGGTTATGTGATTTATAATTTTCATCAAATTTGGAAAATTTTCAGCCAATAGTTTTTCAAGTATTATTTTATGCCCTTTCAGAGACTAAAATATCAATAACATGAATATTCAACCTCTCATAGTTGTCCCCTAACTCACAGATTCTCTGTTCCTTGTTTTTTTTCATTTTGGAAAGTTTCTATTGCTATATTTTCAAGTTTACCAATGCTCTCTTTTGCAATGTCTAATCTGTTCTTCATCTAATCTAGTATGTATTTTTTAAAATAAATTTATGTATTTATGTATTTATTTTTGGCTGCCTTAGGTCTTCATTGCTGTGTGTGGGCTTTCTCTAGTTGTGGTGAGCGGGAGGCTACTCTTCGTTGCGGTGTGTGGGCTTCTCATTGCGGTGGCTTCTCTTGTTGTGGAGCACGGGCTCTAGGCATGTGGGCTTCAGTAGTTGTGACACGCAGGCTCAGTAGTTGTGGCTCACAGGCTCTAGAGCGCAGGCTCAGTAGTTGTGGCACATGGGCTTTGTTGCTCCATGGCATGTGGGATCTTCCTGGACCAGGGCTCAAACCCGTGTCCCCTGCATTGGCAAGCGGATTATTTACCACTGAGCCACCAGGGAAGTCCCTAGTATCTATTTTATCTCAGGCATAGTAGTTTTTATGTTTAGAAGTTAGATTTAGGAATTTCCTGGTGGTCCAGTAGGTTAAGGCTCTGCCCTTTCGCTGCAGGGGGCATGGGTTCGATCCCTAGTCAGGGAACTAAGATCCCACATGCCTTGTGCCCAAAAAAAAAGAAGTTAAAGTTGAGCCTTTTTAATATCTCTCATGTTTCAATTTACATGCTAAAGTATTCCTTTACCTTCTTGAACACATGGAGTATAGTTTTAACAATTCTTTTAGGGTCCTTGTCTACTAATTCTATCGTCAGTATCAATTCTGAGTCAATTTTAATTTATTGATATTTCTTCTAAATTATGGTCATATTTTTCTGTTTTGCATGCATGATCATTTTTAACTGGATACTAGATATTGAGAATTTTATCCTGTTTGATGTTATATATTTTAGTATTTCTATAAATATTTTTGAGCTTTTTTTTTTTTCCCCTGGGACATTATTAAACTAGTTGGAAATAGTTTGAGCCTTTCAGTTCTTGTTTCTATGCTTTGTTAGGCAGGATCAGAGCAGTGTAGTCTAGGGCTAATTTTCCCTACTACTGAGGCAAAATTCTTCTTTGTACAATTATTAGGTTTTTGCACTCTGGCTGGTGGAAAGAGGTGCCATTTCTTTTTACCTCTAATCGTTTCAAATGATTTTTTGCCCCTGGTCTTGAATAGTTTCCTCACACACTTTAGCTGATCAGTGCTCAACTTAATTCTAGAGGGGAACCTTCTTCAGATTTCCAGAATTCTCTCTTTTTCTGTGCATCTTTCTCCTCTCCACTACTCTGCCCTGAAAACTCAGTTGTCTACAGGACTCCCTGCTCTATCTTTTTAACTCAAGGAGATCACTGGGCTCCATATGGGTCCCTTTCCTTCCACTGTGACCTGGAAGTTTTCTCCAGGCAGTAAGTTGGGGCAGTTGTAGGTGCATTTCTCAGGGATCCTTGACCGTCATTGCTTGATGTCCAGTGTTTTGAAAATCAATTTTTTATATATGTTGTTTGCTTTTTTGTTGTTTTAGGCAGGAGGATAAATCCAATCTTTTACTCAATTTTGGGTAGAAACAAAGTCTACAGTATCCTTTATATTTGAAAAAGAGTCTTGTGCCTCTTCTCTATTTTCATTTTATTTTTTAAAGTGGAGGTAGGGGTGCTTCTAGAGAGAAACCAGAAAAGGTTTGGATAAAATACTAAAGAGATTATTTTTCTCCTTTTTCACCATCATAATTCTTTGCCACCAGAGTGGTCTTTCCAAATCTAGTTATCTCTCATTTCTGCCTAAATCCTTCATGGCTCCTGAATGACTATTGAATTCAGGCATACCTTGGAGGTATTGCAGGTTTGGTTCCAGACTACCATAATAAAGTGAATATCACAAAAAAGCAAGTCATGGAGTTTTTGGTTTCCCAGTACATGTAAAAGTTATGTTTATACTATACTTAGTCTGTTAAGTATGCAATAACATTATGTTTTAAAAACCCCAATGTACATACCTTAATTTAAAAATAACGTTATTGCTAAAAAATGTTAACTATCATCTGAACCTTCAGCAAGTTATAGTAGTAACAAAAAAAGATCACTGATCACAGATCACCATAACAAATATAATAATAAGGAAAAGTTAAAAATATTGAAAGAATTACCAACATGTAACACAGAAACATGAAGTGAGCAAATGCTATTGGAAAGAATGGCACTGATAGACTTGCTTGATGCAGGGTTGCCACAAACCTTCAATTTGTAAAAAATGTAATATCTGCAAAGCGCAGTAAAGCCAAGCACAATAAAAGGAGGTATGCCTGTAGTGTCCAGACTCCCTAGTATTCATGCAAGGCTCCTGTACCTGTTAATCCTCATTTTTAACACCACTCATCTTTCCCATTACACCAAGCACTCTAACTAATAAGCCTCAGCTGTCTGCCTCAGTGGTGGTGTATAGGTTCTGAAATCAAAGCAACAGTTCAAATCCTACTTAATGGCTGTCTGATCTTGGGAAGTTAACTTCTTTAATATCTTATCTGAAAGTAAGAGTAATAATACTATATACCTGCCAGGGTTGTTGTGAACATTAAATGAAATAATATGTATGAAGTGCTCCACAGGGTCTTGCATAGAGTAAGTGCTGCATTAATATAATTTATTACTGTGATCGTTCCTCAAATACATCACGTTCTGCTTCTCTGCCTTCTGGCCCTTTAGACATGGTTCTCCCATTGCCTGGACATTCTCCTTTTCCTGCTACATACACTCTTCCCTGCTATGTTCTACTTCTCTTTTCAGCTGCATCTCTAGCCTTTCCTCATGTGGGAGGCTTTACCTGACCTTCTGATCTTAGTAGGATGCTCTCCATGTACCATGGTGCCCCATTAATGTTTTGAAATTGTTTTCCCTCTTTCATCTCCACACAAGGGGAGGGAGACTGTGGCTCATGGTAAGTGACCAATTATGTTAGTTGAATGAATGAATGAATGAAGATTGACTTTTAAAAACTGTTAAATAAAATGATGAAAAGGACAGTTACAAATCCCTGACATAAAATGTTTGAATGAGCACAAATACAGGCCCCCAAATTCCTAGATGAAATTGGGAGAAATTGAGAAGTAGCATGTTCAGGGACACAACAGCATGGCCAGTCACTGCTGCTTTTTGAGCCTCTCTGTGAAACTGCCACCAGAGGCTGCAATTCAATGACAAGTAATGCTACTTGGCAAGGAAAAGAGCAAAGCCTGGTGATGAGAAGAAAAAAACATGCAAGAAAATGAAAATCATGAGCCAAACAATGTGAGAACAGCCTCCTACCCCCATCCTCACCCCATGGCCCAGGCGCCCAGCATTGATGGCATTATCTCTGCACAGTCAGAATTTTAGGAAAAGCCTGCCAATATTGACATTACTTCACAAAATGAAATCAAGGTGGATTGGTGAACAATCACTTTAAAAGTTAATTGTTGAAAACCTGCAGGTTAGAGTCTTAAGCTAATAATGCCTGTTGGCTTGATGGCAGTTTTGGTGCTTGCTGTTTTTTTCATTGTGTTTATTTTTGGTGTGTTTTGTTCTCTTGACTTCGATGACAAAAAGTAGAACTCTTTTTAATTTTATTTCCTAAGGCAGGTTAGGTTCCTGCTTGACTTTTCTGAGCGGTTATTTTCTTTCCTCCCCATCACTCCCTTTTTTACTTCCTTTCTTTCTTCATTGTATTCTAGCCCTTTAGCAATGGCTGCCTCTTGTCCTGCAGTCTTGCACAGACATTTGGGAATCCTGGTAAACCCAGCCCCTACCATCTTCAGCCTTCCTGAAGTCCTTGGAGGCTGTGTTGAAGGAGATTCCTCATGACTGAGTCATTGGTGACATACTCAGAGTTCTGCCAGTATCCCTTCCTCAGGGAACCAGTTCCCCAGATGGTCCTGGACAGAATCAGAGATGGGAGACCTCTGTGTATAAATGGAAGGCCTTTCTGCCCCATAGATTGGAGGCTGTTAAGTGATGGTCCATCTCAAGGAGAGCCTCACATCAAAACTGATGTCTCTCTTCTCCTTCCCCTCAGACCTCAGGCTGAGGTGAGTAAAGACAGGGGATTTTAGAAATTCTTACTTGAGGTAGGAAACTGACAAGGTATACATCCTTTCTTGACTAAATCCTGGCATGATTTGGGTCTCTCAGTATATTTCCATTTATTGATGAGCAGATCACAGACGAGCCTGTGGGCATGTTTTCAAACTTAATGAAGAAAAGACAATTTCTGCCACAAGAGCTCTTCATCTAACTGACAGCATCAGTCAAGGGCTACTGTGACTCCTGGCTGCGCTCAGTAATGAAACCTTTCTCCTAAAAACTAGAGAGGCTGGGGCGATACGACAGTGGGCCATGGAGAAGGGGCAGAAGAAGACTATGGTTCATCTAAACTGCTTCTCCTTTACCTCCCGTGGGCCTTGGTGAAGGCATGAGGGAGACCAGAAGGGTGAGGCTTGGTGGTAACTGGAAGGTCATGGAAAGCAGACAGTAGGGAGTCTTTCCCTGAGGGAAATGATGCTATGGCAGCTGCTTTAAACATGGAAGTGGTTTTTTTTTTTTCTTCCCCTGTGGTGGAGAGCCAGTATCTAGGAGATTCTCCTTTCAGAAGTTTACTGTCCTTTTCATTTAGGACCCCCAAAATAGAATTTCTATTCTATTCAGAGATCTGAGGCCTCTCCTGGGCACAGGTATTTCCTTACTTTTGCTGGGAAACATTTTTTTTCTCCCCAAAGGAAAGTAACTTCCTTTGTAAAAGCCCAACAGGCAAACACATCAGAAAGGGAAATAAGGATTTGGTGGTTTGGGATGGAATGAAGTGGAGGGAGGTGTATGTTGGGGTGCAAACCCCAGTGGCCATGTAGATGCTCCAGAAAACTTGGTTTCTGAGAAGCACTGAAAAGCATGAATCTGGTTCATTGCCCTCAAATTGAGGAGCATAGAGGTTGTGAGACTTGTTGAAGGGCAAACTGATAATTCCTGGTGGAACTGGTCCTCTGATGTCTCCTCTCCCCTTAAGATGGGGCATCTACTTTGTGCCAAGCATCCTGATGTGCACCAGTGATTCAGGGGTGGGGGGAGGGGAGTGCGGGGAGAAGAGGCTGTGCATGGATCTATGAAGCTTCTGGCCATCCTTGAGAAGGTGTGGCCTTATAGGTCCCCAGGACATCCCTCTATTCCTTTCCCTTGCTTCTCCAGCAACAGTGCTTTTTCCCTAAAAGAACTCATGTGCTTCTCACAGAGGGTTTCACACTTCTGCTTTCTAGGAGAAATAATTTGCTCACATTGGCTAGAAAGCTACAAGTTATCCCTAGTTACTTTTACCTTCCTCATCTTCTATAATCAGCCCATCACCTAGATCTGTTGAATTACCTCCCAGATAATCTGAGTCAGTCCACTTAGCTCTGTCTTCATTCATATACCCTGATCCAAGTCACCATAACCTTGTTGGAGCTGGCAAACCATCTCCTTCCTGGCTTTCCTCTTTCATTCTGGTCTCATTTAAATTCATTCTTCACATGCAAACCAGCATGATGTTTTTGAACTGCAGCTCTGGTATGTCACTTCCTCTACCAGTGAAGACTCCTCAGTGGCTTTCCATTGGTTTTAGGGTAAAGACCTCAGTCTTCAAGATACCCCATGCACTGCATGGTCAGGGTTCTGTGTCTCCACCTTGTTTCACATCTCCTCGTCCTCTCTCTGCTCTCCATCTACACCAACATCCTTGCCATGCCCTCTCCTGCCACAGGGAGTTTGCACTTGCTATTTTCTCTACTTGGAACTCTCTCCCTAACCCCATTCACCTGGAAACCTCCTCCTCAACCTCAGCTCTCTGTTCACTCATCAGGGAATCCTTCCTCTGCCCCGATTCAGTTATATCCCCTTATTGTAAGCTCGCGTTGCCGCATGTGCTTCTCCTTTGTAGCACTTCTACAGTGGTAATTTCACAGGTACTTGTGCTTTTATGTGCTTAGTGTCTAACGTCCTTGTGGAACTGTCAGCTCCACGGGATGGGGACCATGTTTGTTTTAGCCCTAGCATGGCACCCTTCATAGAGCAGGGCTCAATAAATAATTCATGAATGAATGAGTGAATGAATAAATGAACGAATTAGTAAATGAATGAACTGACTTCTGGAATAAGAGGTCTTTGCTGAATTGTCCCTTTTGAGTAGTAAGTAACAGAATTTTTTGCCTCTGGGACAAGGCGCTTTTTTTTTTTTTTCCCTGCGGTACACGGGCCTCTCACTGCTGTGGCCCCTCCCGTTGCGGAGCACAGGCTCCGGACGCGCGGGCTTAGCAGCCATGGCTCACGGGCCCAGCCGCACCGCGGCATGTGGGATCCTCCCGGACTGGGGCACGAACCCGTGTCCCCTGCATCGGCAAGCGGACTCTCAACCACTGCGCCACCAGGGAAGCCCACAAGATGCTTTTGAACCCCTGTTTTGACATACTCCTCTTTTCACTTAAATTGTGAAAAGCATCTAGAATAAGCCTCTGGAATCCTTGAAACCACCACGTACCTCAGGAAGCAGTGGAATGGGGTGCCTTCTCTTGTGCCACTGGAAACATGGCCTTTCCTCTGAATTTCTCTGAGGACAGCCCTTCTGTAAAGCAGTTTCTTCTTCATCCACCCTCCATCTGCCAAATGAGGAGACGGACAGGAAGGACTCTCAGATTCACCACACAGGCAAGAGTGAGAGCACAAGACCATTACTCTGATGGAGATGGGAGCGTGGGAATGACATAAGTAAGTCACAGGCTGTGTCTTCCAACTAATGTGGGCACAAGTTTGCCCATTAATCCATAATTTTAAAATATCTTTTACTTTCTTGATCTTCCTCAATCTTAACCTCTGCTATTGGCCACTCTACAAGCAGTATGGCATTCTTAATAATCCAAAAGTTGTTTGAGTCCAGGACTCAAGAGGACAGAACATCATTTTCCCTTTGTAGCCTCTGAGTCCCATCCGTTCTGTTTGAGAAAGGCTAAATATGGCAGATCACCTGAGAAGTGGCATGTGGTGCAGAAAAGATCAGTGGATTTGGAGATTGACAACTCTGGGCTTTGACACTGGATAAATTACTTAGGCTCTCTGAGCCTTAATTTACTCATCTGTAAGATGGAGTTAAAATACCACAGTATTGTTATAAGTTTAACTGAGGTAAATATATGTAAGCTTTTTGGCACAGTGACTGGTATAGATTCTTAATGAGTATTAAATTTCTGTTTCAAGGCTAACCCTCAATGGCATCTCCTAGGGTGGTAGATCTGTCAACTGTCTTGACTGAGGTGAACATTAGGTTCCGGTTTTTTTTTTCTTTTTCTTAAAAAATAAATTTATTTATATTTTATTTATTTATTTTTGGCTGCGTTGGGTCTTCGTTGCTGTGCGCGGGCCTTCTCTAGTTGCTGAGAGCTGGGGCTACTCTTTGTTGTGGTACGCGGGATTCTCATTGCAGTGGCTTCTCTTGTTGCGGAACACAGGCTCTAGGCGCATGGGCTTCAGTAGTTGTGGCACATGGGCCCAGTAGTTGTGGCACATGGGTTTAGTTGCTCCACGGCATGTGGGATCTTCCTGGACCAGGGCTCGAACCCGTGTCCTCTGCATTGGCAGGAGGACAGGGAAGTCCCAGTTTCCTGTTTCTTTAATATTGATTTCTAGCTGCCCCAGCTCTGCATTTGGCAGACAAGGATTCTTGTTCTTTGGAACTCCGCTTGGCCAACCCCAATCTGCCCCTCACAGGCATTCCCAAGACAGGCCTAGTCCCTTACACTGAAATTATGCCCAAAGTCCATGCCTGGGGGTACCACCATTGCTTTCCCTGGAGTTCTCACTGGAGTACTTCTCAAAGTCTTGTCACCATTTTTTGAAGAGGAAGTTGCTAAGCTAGAACCCTCAGCAGCACCTCCGCTTTCCTGGAGTTCTTGGTCCTTGGCAAACATAGATGCCACTGGCCATGTCCCTAACAGCCCTTGGAGCCGGGATCATCAGTCAAGATGGTGTTTCATTGTGGAAGCAGGGGGAGGCTATGGCTCCCAGCACTCCTTTTCTATGGAATGTTTTGGGCTTTCCAGCTCTTGTGGTCCCCACCAGATGGCCCTATGGTAGATAGAACTTGGTCACTTTTCCTGCATTGGGCATCCAGACCAGGGTCCTGGCAGAGGATGCTGGATGGGTCTGTCTTTGGAGCTCCTCTCTCCTCCCCAAGGTCTGGCAGAAGACATATGTCTGCTGACCATTTGCCTGTATCCTTTCCCATCCGCTTATTCTGTGCTGCTCTGGTCATCGGTTGATCCCTAACTTCTATTCCTTTTCTCAGCTGCCGCAACTGTGATGGGTGATTTTTACATACTCAAAGTACTCCCAAACACATGTTTGGATTTTGAGCACCTCCCCAAAGACTTTGTGGGGGAGGCACAGCCTTATAATAACTTATAACTGCCATGTATCTCCATGGTGTATCAGTAGTCCTTTTCTCTGTGGCCAGGGACAAAGATCAGATGGTCTTCAGATTTGGCAATTCCCAGACACTAGCTGTATTTTCTTGCTTTCTTTATCGCTCAAAATTTAAATAGTTTGAGTGAGAAAATGAAACTAAAATTTTAAATAATACGTTAAAGAAATTTTTAAATCTTACAACCTTATTATTAGTAGTAAATTACTGTGATCTGCCCACAGACAGTTAAGACACACAGACAAGGACATGGACTTAAGGTGAGGAGCCCAATGAAGGTCTCTCCAGGTCATCTTTCAGGTCTTTCAGTGAAGGGCATCTTCACTGGCTACCTAGACATTCCTAGTGTCTTGGGATAATTGGGGCCTAGTAGCTGGGGAGTGACCATGGGTCTTACTTGAGGTGGGCAGGCATTCTTTATTTTTTTTTTATTTTTTGCGTTATGCGGGCCTCTCACTGTTGTGGCCTCTCCCCTTGCGGAGCGCAGGCTCCGGACGCACAGGCTCAGCGGCCATGGCTCACGGGCCTAGCCGCTCTGCGGCATGTGGGATCTTCCCGGACCGGGGCACGAACCCGTGTCCCCTGCATCGGCAGGCGGACTCTCAACCACTGCGCCACCAGGGAAGCCCGGGCAGGCATTCTTATTCAGCCTTCTTGAGACATGCTCCAGTGAAGGGGACCCCTTGATGAAATTGAACTCTGATCCTCCACGAATGGCAGCAGAAGGGCAGTAATGGCATGGTGGTGGAGTGGTCTTGAATATGGTCCACTAAGAGCCACATTCCCATTGCAGACTTCACTCACCCATGTTGCTCCTGCATGGAGGATATTAGTAGCTGAGAATAGCTTCATTGGGCTCAGTCCAACTCTTTTTTATATTTCCTCCTTCACCGTGAGCTTCATCTCACCTGGCGGGGTCCTCTTGCTTCAGACTTTGATGCCTGATCCCTTGTGAGCTACTGCAAGAACAAGAACATGCACTGTCCTGGGGTGGCAGTGGATGCTGCACTTTTTCTATAGCCTCCATCCCAGCTGGAATAGGAAGAGCCGATGCCGCCTCCTCTTGTGCTTCTTATAATCTCTCTTCTAAGACCAGGACATGTTTCAGAGCCTTAGCAGGACTGAATCTGTGTCCACACGGAGGAGAAACAGCAGCCTTGGCTTTTGAGGGGGTGGCAGCACTATGGCAGGGTGGTGGAGTTCAGGACTCTCTGTGATTCTACCAGCCAGGTATCTTCTCTGGCTTTATACCCACTTACTCCTCCACCCCATCTCCCCCCCCTCACCCCCAAACTCTGACCAAGGAAGTCCCCAGAGGCCCAGGCTCTTAGGATTTATGGAGACAACGACTCTGTGTCCTCTGAGTCTTCAACAAGGCTTGGAGCTTTGATGCCTCTCAGCTTTGGCTGTGGTTGGGGGGATGGAAGGCAGAAGTGCCATTGTAACCTCTCTACCCCATTACCCCTGCCCTGCTGATCCCCAGAGCAGCAAAGAAAAATTCCAGCTTTGAAGATGGGCCCTGGTCAGTTACGAATCCTGCGAACAGGTGCTTCTGGCCATCAAAGTCTTGAAGCAGTTAAACTTGCTTTCACCTTTGTTGCAGTTCCCTTAAAAGAAAATAGAGAGATCTTCGAAAGGTGGAGGAGGTGGCAGGCCGGAAACGTAAAGTGTGTGCAATCACTCAGGTACAAGTGGCTCCACTAAGAACTGCCTTCATATATCAGCTTATGGTTTACACACTCTGGCAGAAAGGACACTAAAAGGTCAGCGGAAAAAAAATTTATACGTCAGGCCTGGAGCTGTGACTCCAAAGGTGGTAAGAAGACATGATCTGGGAAGGGTTCTAGAGGGACCGGCTAAGTGCTTGATGTGGCAGGATTCTTTTTTTCACTCTTTATTTTGTCTTATTTTTAAGGAAGTTTCTTGCAAACGTCGGCAGAGAAGCTAAGGTATAGACTCGGAGTAACCTCTCCCTCCAACCTCTGGTGACAAGACGGATAGTTCCATTCATCTATGGGTGAGCAGCGGAGGCTCCCTGCATTTTTTCCCCTGTTTGCTTGGTTTCAGGATATATTTGTTTGCAGAGAGGGATGTCATGCTTTTGAATGCACTGCTCAGTCATGTGCCAGTGGTGAAATCAGAGGAGGGGAGAAGAGAAGAGAGAGGAGGGAGGGAAGGGGGCGGAGGGAGGGTGGGTGTTGGGAAAGGGCAAGCTGTACTCTGAGGGCTTTAAGTGATGCCAGCTCAGATCCAGAAACAAATCTTCAACCAAATGCTAATGGAGAATGTGCCTTCCAATCAGAAGGATCAGCAAATATACTATAAATTAGTAATGCACCCTTTTAGGTAGCAGTAGCCTTGTGGAAAAGTCTGGAGGAGGATTATTTATCCACTCCCCCTTCCATCCCACCTCTCTTAAGAGAAGGAGCTAGAACATTGTAGGTCCCTTGGAGTTTTGTTTAAGACTGACCCTCCCCCTTAGTTTATTAACCGTGTAACATTTTCAGGTTGTTTTTTCCTCTCTGTCTCCAGCAAGTCTCTATTGATCACTATTTGCAGTTATAATCCCTTTCAAATTTATCATCCATGACTAACATCCCATGTATTGATTAGTGTTGACGGATGTTCCTCTACAGTGTAGAACCACCGTGATCCCAGCCTGTGACATACAAGAGGGATGGCAAGAGAGAGGAATACACATTTCCCCTTCTCCTCAATTTTCTTTTGGTAGTTTTCTGCTCCCCCTTTTGTTTACAGCTTAGATGACTTCTTTCCTACCTATGTGAGGAATTGCTTTGTATATCTTAAGGATAATTTCTTTACTCCTACTGAAGCCTGTTGGGAGGAAAAGGAAGTAGCCATGTTGCTACTCCTGGGTGGTTACTGGGGGGTGGGTCGCTGACAGGTCCTGAAGGAGATCAGATTTATGAGGGACATCCATGTGTCTTAACCTAAAGCCTCAGGTACCAAAGATATAAGGGCTAGTTGTTTAAGGATAAATTACATGTCACTTGTGACTAAGAACAAGGTGTCCAAAATCTGGACTATAAATGGAGTCATTTGTCAATAGTGCAATATTGGGGGCTCTTCTTTCCATACTGTCTGTAACATCCTCTTTGCCTGTTGTGGGCCAAAGGCAAGTGGTGGCCTGGTTGGGAAGCTGTGTCCTTATCCGTCCTGCCTGAGCACGTGTCCAGGGCTTCCCATCTTGGAATGTTCTGCTCGTGCATATGAGGTGCCCACCCCACCCACCCACCAGGCTGGCACTGAGTTGTGGGGGGGTCTGGCCACTCATGGGTGAGCCAGCATGCAAGTCCTGAGCTCAGCTGCCTTCTCTGTGCAATGGAAATAACAGTACTTTCCTTGCCCACCTAACAAGGAGTCTAGTGTACCAGCCAGGAGAGTGCTTCAAAAAATCGGAAAGGGCCATATAAACCATGAGAGTATAATGATTACTCTGAAAGATTTCTCCTTGCACTCTCTGGGTCTCAATCTCTCTCTCTCGTACTCCAAGAAGGTTTTATTACTCTGCAAGGTTTTTCTACGCCAGGGAACTTTACCAAAGGACCCAAGGACTAGAGTTGAGACTAGAGGGAAGTATAGACTTCACAGGGAATTTAGTGGTCTTGTAGTTTAACCCTTTCATTTGACTTGTGAGGAACCTGATGCAGTCTAAATTTTTGGAATAACTTATTTGATATCCCACAGTGTGTGAAACATAAGCCTAGAAAGAAAACTCAGTTTTCTGCCTCTTAGGCAAGTAACCTTCCTCCTCTTCCCTCCCCTCACACCTCTCCATCTCTCTCTCCCCTTCCTCCTCCTTCCTCTCTTCCTCTCTCCTTCCCTCTCCTTCCCCCACCACCTCCCTCCTCCTTTCTCCATCTCTCACTCCCTCTGCTCCCCCCTCCCTCCTCTTCTCTCTCTCCTTCCAGCCCTCCCTCCCTCCCTAGCCCTCACCTCTCTCTATTCCTTTCCCTCTTGCTTTCTCCAACCCCCTTAGCAGTAGAGATACAAGCCATTTGCTCTTAAAGCTCACTTTCACTTTGGAAGACAGAATCATTGTCTCAGAAACCCTAGGGTTTCTTCACTACAGAAAACTCACATTAAAAAAGTTAATTTTCTTTCCAAAGGAAAAAAGGCAGGCCAGCTCAGCTCCGAGGGGAGGGCATATCTACCTACAGAGTGTGCCGTCCTGTCACGCTGTAGCGCTTTTGAATAGCTACTTCGTTGACTCATATGCAAATGATATTTTGTCCTCCCTCATTGCCTCAGCCCCCACTACTGACAGTAATTTGATGGGATGTTTTTTGCCTCTTATCTATTTTCCAAGTTTTCATGGTCTGTTTGTAATAGTGTTTTTGGTTCTTTGCGGTAGTTTAAGTTTCTCATATGGGTCTTATTATACCTGAATACTACTCAGCTATTTGATGGCACAGTTGTAAATCCTCAATAAAAGATCTTTAATAATCAGTTGGCCTTTATTTAATATACCACCCATCTTATTAAATCTAACTCCTTGGATTTAATAAGACAGTTTATTGTATCTTTGCATCGGAATAGTGATGCTATAGTTATGCTTGAGAAGGCACTTTCATTATAAACTCCTGTTTTTAGGCACTTATAATTTTCTCAAGTAGCACATTTATTTCAATGTGCAATCATTTTCTGTTCTCTTCTCCCTCCCTCTCTCCATTTGTACCATTTTTCTCATTTTTTAAAAGTCTAATAAGAAAGTGGATCTCAAACTTCAGCGAGAAAAGCTGTGTCATTGGCTGAGAATAGCTGAGCAAATCTGTTAGGCTCTTGAAATCCAGATTATTATTTGTGCCTTCAGTCAACTTGATGCAAATGTTGGTGAAGGAGACTGCTGGTCCTAGGATTATGCTCCTATAACGTGGGGAATGTTCTCCCAAGTGCCTTCAAGTGCATTTTTCCCCCTTTTCAGGGGCTTAAACATTCTTCAGCTTTTGCTAGTGCAAGGAAACTGAAGAATTGATCAGGCAGGAAACTGACCAGAATGGACTAGAATGGAGACAGACCTTCCAGCTCCTCACTGGCTGCTTTCCCTCTCCAGCCTACTCATGATAGAATGTGGGCTGTGCTCCACTGTCTGGCACTTCGCTCACTCTCTGCTTAGTTCACACCAGCTCATCCTTCAGATCTCAGAACAAGCCTCACTTCCTCAAAGATGCCTGTTGTAACATGTAGACTGAGTCTGGTTCCCTTGCTATATATCTTGTAGAGTTAGAATGGGGCTCCCTTGCTTTAGAACACATGTCTCATTTCCATTTATTACAGTCAGTGGTGCACTGGAGTGCACTCATACTGTCTGATGAGAGCTCATTTTGTATGTCTGTTCAGTTATGTATAACCAACTCTTCCAACTGTTCAGTTATATCATCATGATAACCTGAAAACAGTCATAGGGGGAGTTTGAATGGGCAAATGCTACAAATCAGAAATAACTCCCCTGCCAACTCCCCACCAGAGAGCTAGTTTTTAAACATTTACCAGCATAGCACTTATGTGATGATCTGTAAACCCTGTCTTCTCCACTAAACTATAAACTCCATGAGAATGGGGAGTTTGTCTATTTTGGTCTGCATTGTACTTGAGTCATTGTATGGCATGTAATAAGTGGTCAAAGAACTGAGTTTATAAAGAGGTTTGGGACTAGACAGAATCTTACTTAAACAAAGAGTCTGGGCCATTCAAAGGATCTTAATCTTACAAGATCAAGGTTCTCCATGATTTACCTCTAAGAGTAATTCATCCTGCACCAGAATCTAGCTTCCTAAGAAAAAGAAGATTCTTAGGTGTTCAGTTGGTCCCACTGGTGAAGTGGTTCATCAGAAAGCACTTGAAACTGTTTAGCCAGGTGTAGCAAGGATAATTCTGGTTAGGCATGGGAAGAGGCTGGACGATGCTCTCTGCCTCTTTTAAATTTATTTTATTAAAAAAGTCTCTTGTGTTCTGCTGGATAACTACATGCATGGGTTTCATGTTCCTGATTATGAGAGAATGAGACATTTCCCTTCTACCTCCTCACCATGCTCCTACCTAGGCATTCACTATCTCTTTAGGAGCTTTGTTATCTAGTGAAATATTATCTGGCCATGAGAACAGAGAGGTCTGGGTTCAAATTTGGGCTATGCCTTGGAAAATGATTTCATTCTTAGAGCTTCAGTATCATCATGCCTAAAGTATAATACATCATAAAATTATTACATTACATGAGATTAAACAATACGTGATGTTTCTGACAAACATAAAGATTATTGTTAGTGTTTAAACTTTTTCATCTTTTCTCTAAGACCTGGATTTTGAATTTGTCCTTGTAGTTGAAGAATGGATGACAGAGGGTTTAGAAATACATAAGGATGGTGCAGATTGCTTGGGTAGGGTAAGGGAAACTTATTAATATTATTGATTCATTAAAAACATTTCCTGTCAAGAGTTTCACTTTCTGTAATGGAGTAATTTGGACATCCACCCACTGAGAACAACTAGAAAAGCTGGAAAGGCATGGTAGAGCTAATAAGATAGTGCAAACTAATAGGGCTAAGATCTGGGAGAGTAATGAAGCCTAGATAGGTAAGCCCAGAATTTGGAGCAGTGTTTGCCAGTGGCAACTATTGCAATCATGGAAGAGGTTATCTGGAAGCTGAGAAGCTGGACACAACTCTTGACAGCCTCACAAGGCTAGGGGGAAAATAAGAGTTCAGGGACTGCAAAGGAATGATAACTCAGGAAAAACACTAGGCTTTCAGTTGGGGTAAACTGATTTTATACTTATGTGCAGAGACTGAAGCCCAGTTTCAAATCATCTCAATCTCCTATTGGAATAAGGTGAGCTGGGATGCTAGTACTTCTAGCAATCTTTCAAAGGCAAGTGTAAATTCTCTCTGGAGGACAACTGTATACTCCTAATCCTGAAATTACTACAATAATTTTCTATATACAGTGTTCTGTACTCTAGCAAAAATAACCAAGTGTATAAAATATAAGATAATGTGATAAAAAATTAAGAGAAACAATATATAATATAAACAGACCAGAGAGGATCCAGATAATGGAGTTATCAGTTATGAATTTTCAAATAACCATGATATATTGATATATTCAATGAAATGAAAGATTGAGAATTTAGGGTATAAACCACTCAAATATTCTAGAACTTAGAATACATTTGAAATTAAGAGCTCAGTGGATGGAGTAACAGAGAATGGACACAGCTGAAAAGAGAATAAGTAAACTGTAATAGAAGTAAAAGAAAATATTAAAAATCAAGCTTTGGGTATAAAAGAAGGAAATGGGGAAAAGGAAAAGAACAAAGAACAGGGAGAAAAGTTCTAAGGTGTATAATTGGAAGCCCAGCAGGATGAGAGAGAGAGGATTGGGTAAAAGCAGTGTTCTAAGAGACAATGGCTGAGAGTTTCTCAAAACTGATGAAAGGTATTGAGTCATATATTAAAGAAACACTCTGAACCTGAAGTAGAATAAATATAGTAAAATTGCATGCAGCACTAAACTGCTGAAAGCAAAAGACAATGAGAAAATCTTAAGAGTAGTCAAAGATAAAAGAGCAACAAGATTAACAATAGACTTTTCAACAATGAAAGTGGAAGCCAGCAGTTAATGAATGGTATATTAAAAACACTGAAAAAAAATTGGGCACTTATAATTTTATATCCAGTGAGAACATCCTAAAAAATGAAGGCAAAATAGGAATATTTTTCAATAAGCAAAAACCGAGAGGATATGTCACTGCCAGATCTATACTAAAGGAAAGTATAAAGGGTATTATTCAATGATTTCACATTGAGAAATGAAAAGTGGGAAATATGTGGATAGATATAAATAAATATTAACAATGAAATGATAATGTCATGCAGGAAGAATAAATGTATAGAATTAAAATGCACCATAACAATAGCATGTAAGTTGGGGATGGGAGAATAATGGAGTTAAAGTGTTTTGGGGCACTTGAATTACTCAGGAACAAGTGAAAGTCTGAATTTACATTAGGCTTTGTTAAGTCAAGAGTATGTACATATATACTTATTTTTTAAGTTTTTCAAGACTATTTAATTTCTTTTATATAGCAGGTTCTTATTAGTTATCTATTTTATACATATTAATGTATATATGTCAATCCCAGTCTCCCAGTTCATCACACTACCCGCCCCCTCACCCACCCCGCTTTCCCCCGTTGATGTCCATATGTTTGTTCTCTGCACCTGTGTCTTTATTTCTGCCTTGCAAACCAGTTCATCTGTACCATATTTCTAGATTCCATCTATATGTTAATATACGATATTTGTTTTGTTCTTTCTGACTTAATTCACTCTGTATGACAATCTCTAGATCCATCCATGTCTCAATAAATGACCCAATTTTGTTCCCTTTTATGGCTGAGTAATATTCCATTGTATATATGTACCACATCTTCTTTATCCATTTATCTGTCGATGGGTGTTTATGTTGCTTCCATGACCTGGCTATTGTAAATAGTGCTGCAGTGAACATTGGGGTGCATGTGTCTTTTTGAATTATGGTTTTCTCTGGGTATATGCCCAGTAGAGGGATTGCTGGGTTATATGGTAATTCTATTTTTAGTTTTTTTGGGTTTTTTTTTTTTTTTTTTTTGCGGTTTTTTTTTTTTTTGGGGGGCCTCTTACTATTGTGGAGCACAGGCTCCGGACACACAGGCCCAGCAGCCATGGCTCACGGGTCCAGCCGCTCTGCGGCATGTGGGATCCTCCCAGACTGGGGAACAAATCCGTGTCCCCTGCATCTGCAGGCGGACTCTCAACCACTGCACCACCAGGGAAGCCCCTATTTTTAGTTTTTTAAGGAACCTCCATACTGTTCTCCATAGTGGCTGTATCAATTTACATTCCCACCAACAGTGCAAGAGGGTTCCCTTTCTCCACACCCTCTCCAGCATTTATTGTTTGTAGATTTTCTGATGATGGCCATTCTGACTGGTGTGAGGTGATACCTCATTGTAGTTTTGATTTGCATTTCTCTAATAATTAGTGATGTTGAGCAGCTTTTCATGTGCCTCTTGGCCATCTGTATGTCTTCTTTGCAGAAATGTCTGTATAGGTCTTCTGCCCATTTTTTCATTGGGTTGTTTGTTTTTTGGATATTGAGCTGCATTAGCTGCTTGTAAATTTTAGAGATTAATCCTTTGTCAGTTGCTTCATTTGCAAATATTTTCTCCCATTCTGAGGGTTGTCTTTTCATCTTGTTTATAGTTTCCTTTGCTGTGCAAAAGCATTTAGGTTTCATTAAGTCCCATTTGTTTATTTTTGTTTTTATTTCCATTACTTTAGGAGGTGGGTCAAAAAAGATCTTGCTGTGATTTATGTCAAAGAGTCTTCCTCCTATGTTTTCCTCAAAGAGTTTTATAGTGTCTCACCATACATTTAGGTCTTTAATCCATTTTGAGTTTATTTTTGTGTATGGTGTTAGGGAGTGTTCTAATTTCATTCTTTTACATGTAGATATCCAGTTTTCCCAGCACCACTTATTGAAGAGACTGCCTTTTCTCCATTGTATATCCTTGCCTCCTTTGTCACAGATTAGTTGACCATAGGTGCATGGGTTTATCTCTGGGTTTTCTATCCTGTTCCATTGATCTCTATTTCAGTTTTTGTGCCAGTACCATATTGTCTTGATTACTGTTGCTTTGTAATATAGTCCAAAGTAAGGGAGTCTGACTCCTCCAGCTCCGTTTTTTCCCCCTCAAGATTGCTTTGGCTATTTGGCATCTTCTAGGTCTCTGTACAAATTTTAAGATTTTTTGTTCTAGTTCTGTAAAAAATGCCATTGGTAATTTGATAGGGATTGCATTGAATCTGTAGATAGCTTTGGGTAGTATAGTCATTTTCACAATATTGATTCTTCTAATCCAAGAACATGGTATATCTCTCCATCTGTTTGTGTCATCTTTCATCAGTGTCTTAATAGTTTTCTGAGTACAGGTCTTTTACCTCCTTAGGTAAGTTTATTCCTAGATATTTTATTCTTTTTGTTGCAGTGGTGAATGGGATTGTTTCCTTAATTTCTCTTTCTTATCTTTTGTTGTTAGTGTATAAGAATGCAAGAGAGTTCTGTGCATTAATTTTGTATCCTGCAACCTTACCAAATTCACTGATTAGCTCTAGTAGTTTTCTGGTGGCATCTTTAGGATTATCTATGTATAGTATCATGTCATCTGCAAGCAGTGACAGTTTTACTTATTTTCCAATTTGTATTCCTTTTTTTTAATCTGAGAAAGTCTTTATGTATCCTTCACTTTCTATTTTTGAATTTTTGAATTTAATATTATTTATTTTTTTATACAGCAGGTTCTTATTAGTTATCCATTTTACACATATTAGCGTATATATGTCAATCTCAATCTTCCAATTCATGTATTCCTTTTATTTCTTTTTCTTCTCTGATTGTCATGGCTAGGACTTCCGAAACTGTGTTGAATAAGAGTGGCGAGAGTGGACATCCTTGTCTTGTTCCCAATCTTATAGGAATTGCTTTCAGTTTCTCACCATTGAGAATGATGTTTGCTGTGCATGTGTCATATATGGCCTTTATTATGTTGAGGTAGGTTCCCTCTATGCCCACTTTATGGAGAGTTTTTTTTATCATAAATGGGTATTGAATTTTGTCAAAAACTTTTTCTGTATCTATTGACATGATCATATGGTTTTTATTCTTCAGTTTGTTAATTTGGTGTATCACGTTGATTGATTTGTTTATATTGAAGAATCCTTGCATCCCTGGGATAAATCCCACTTGATCATGGTGTATGATCCTGTCAATGTGTTGTTGGCTTCCGTTTGCTAGTATTTTGTTGAGGATTTTTGCATCTATATTCATGAGTGATATTGGTCTGTGATTTTCTTTTTTTGTAGTATCTTTGTCTGGTTTTGGTATCAGGGTGATGGTGACCTTGTAGAATGAGTTTGGGAGTGTTCCTTCCTCTGCAATTTTTTGGAAGAGTTTGGGAAGGATGGGTGTTAGCTCTTCTCTAAATTTCTGATAAAATTCACCTGTGAAGCCATCTGGTCCTGGACTTTTGTTTGTTGGAAGATTTTTATTCAGAGTTCAATTTCATTACTTGTGATTGGTCATTCATATTTTCTATTTCTTCCTGGTTCAGTCTTAGAAGATTATACCTTTCTAAGAATTTGTCCATTTCTTCCAGGTTGTCCATTTTACTGGCCTAGAGTTGTTTGTAGTAGTCTCTTTTGATGCTTTATATTTCTGTGGTGTCTCTTGTAACTTCTCCTTTTTCATTTCTAATTTTATTGATGTGAGTCCTCTCCCTCTTTTTCTTGATGAGTCTGGCTAAAGATTTATCAATTTTGTTTATCTTCTCAAGGAACCAGCTTTTAGTTTCATTGATTTTTGCTATTGTTTTCTTTGTTTCTATTTCATTTATTTCTGCTTTATTTTTCATGATTTCTTTCCTCCTACTAACTTTGGGTTTGTTTGCTCTTCTTCTCTAGTTGCTTTAGGTGTAAGGTTAGATTGTTTATTTGCGATTTTTCTTGTTTCTTGAGGTAGGATTGAATTGCTATAAACTTCCCTCTTAGAACTGCTTTTGCTTTATCCCACAGGTTTTGGATCATCGTGTTTTCATTGTCATTTGTCTCTAGGATTTTTTTTATTTCCTTTTTGATTTCTTCAGTCATCTCTTGGTTATTTAGTAACGTGTTGTTTAGCCTCCATGTGTTTGTGTTTTTTACATTTTTTTCCTGGTAATTTATTTCTAATCTCATTGCATTGCAGTTGGAAAAGATGCTTGATGTGGTTTCAGTTTTCTTAAATTTACCGAGGCTTGTTTTGTAACCCAAAATGTGATCTATCCTGGAAAATGTTCCCTCTTCACTTGGGAAGAAAGTGTAATCTGCTGTTTTCAGATGGAATGTCCTATAAATATCAATTAAATCTGTCTGGTCTATTTTGTCATTTAAAACTTGTGTTTCCTTATTTATTTTCTGTTTGGATGATCTGTCCATTGGTGTAAGTGAGGTGCTAAAGTCCCCCACTATTCTTGTGTTACTGTTGATTTCCTCTTTTATAGCTGTTTGCATTTGCTGTGTGTATTGAGGTGCTCCTATTTTGTGTGCATATCTAGTTATAATTGTTATATCTTCTTGGATTGATCCCTTGATCATTATGTAGTGTCCTTCTTTGTCTCTTGTAACATTATTTTAAAGTCTTTTTTATTTGATATGAATATTGCTACTCCAGCTTTCTTTTCATTTCCATTTGCATGGAATATCTTTTTCCATCCCCTCACTTTCAGTCTATATGTGTCCCTAGGTCTGAAGTGAGTCTCTTGTAGGCAGCATATATATGGGTCTTGTTTTTGTATCCATTCAGCGAACCTGTGTCTTTTGGTTGGAGCATTTAATCCATTCACATTTAAGGTAATTATCGATATGTATGTTCCTATTACCATTTTCTTAATTGTTTTGGGTTTCTCTTTGTAGGTCCTTTTCTTCTCATGTGTTTCCCACTTAGAGACGTTCCTTAAGCATCTGTTGTGGAGCTGGTTTGGTGGTGCTGAATTCTCTTAGCTTTTGCTTGTCTGTAAAGCTTTTGATTTCTCCATCAAATCTGAATGAGATCCTTGCTGGGTAGAGTAATCTTGGTTGTAGTTTCTTCCCTTTCATCACTTGAAATATATCGTGCCACTGCCTTCTGACTTGTAGAGTTTCTGCTGAGAAATCAGCTGTTAACTTTATGGGAGTTCCTTTGTATGTTATTTGTCATTTTTCCCTTGTTGCTTTTAATAATTTTTCTTAGTTAGTTTGATTACTATGTGTCTCGGCATGTTTCTCCTTGGGTTTATCCTGCCTGGGACTCTCTGTTCTTCCTGGACTTGGGTGGCTATTTCCTTTTACATGTTAGGAAAGTTTTCGACTATAATCTCTTCAAATATGTTCCTGGGTCCTTTCTCTCTCTCTTCTCCTTCTGGGACCCCTATAATGCGAATGTTGTTGCGTTTAATGTTGTCCCAGAGGTCTCTTAGGATGTCTTCATTGCTTTTCATTCTTTTTTCTTTATTCTGTTCCATGGCAGTGAATTCCACCATTTTGTCCTCCAGGTCACTTATCTGTTCTTCTGCCTCAGTTATTCTGCTATTGATTCCTTCTACTGTATTTTTCATTTCAGTTATTGTATTGTTAATCTCTGTTTGTTTGTTCTTTAATTCTTCTAGTTGTTTGTTCTTTAAGTGTTCTCGGTCTTTGTTAAACATTTCTTACATCTTCTCCATCTTTGCCTCCATTCTTTTTCCGAGGTCCTGGATCATCTTCACTGTCATTATTCTGAATTCTTTTTCTGGAAGGTTGCCTATCTCCACTTCATTTAATTGTTTTTCTGGGGTTTTATCTTGTTCTTTCATCTGGTACATAGCCCTCTGCCTTTTCATTTTGTCTGTCTCTCTGTGAATGTGGTTTTCATTCCACAGGCTGCAGGAGTCTTCTTCTTCTGCTGTCTGCCCTCTCAAGTCAAGAGTATATATTTTTATCTCTAGGTAAGTACTAAATAAAATACGTACACTTATACTAAAAGAATGAATAACAATATAATACAAAGAGTATGAAATAAATAAATATACTCAGTCAATCCACAGGAAGGCAAGAAATGATGGAAAAAGACCATATAAAAACTGAGCAGTTGTAGGAAGGGGTAAGTAGGAAGATGACATATTTAAACTCAAATACATCAGTATCTCACTAAATGTATACAGATCAAATACACCAATTAAAAAACTTAAGTTGAATGACTGAATAAAAAACAAACCCAACTATTTGTTACTTATGGGCACACAACATAAATATATGGATACAGAAAGGTTGAAAATAAAAGGATAGGAAAATACCTACTGAAAGAAAGCTGATATAGCTATATTAATATTAAAGAAGACTTTAAGACAAAATATTACTGGAGATGAAAATGTACATAATCATAATGACAAAAGGGCCAATTCACTGGGACATTTAACAGTTCCAAATATATAGTCACTTAGTAGAAAGCCCCAAAGTGTACAGAAAATTCAGAGGAGATCCTCAGGAGAAATAGTGAAATTCATAGTCACAATAGGAAAATTTAATATACCTCTTGCAGTAACTGCATGATAACAAAAGTATCACATATCAGGTTTTTGTGATGTAGCTAAAGGTCCAATTAGAGTGAAATATACAGCAACAAATCCTTACAGGAAAAGAAAAAAGAGTGAAAATCAACAATATGAATATTTATATCAGAAAGAAAAAATCCAGCAAACAAACTGCAGAAAAGAAGAAACAATAAAGACCAAAACATTAATAAAATGGAGTACAAATATACAATATAGAAATTCAGTAAAATCAAAAGTTAGTTCTCTAAAAAGATTGAAACGTGATAAACCACAAGTTGGACTGATTAAGAAAAAAAAACAGGGAAGGCACAAATTAGCAGTATCAGGAATGAACATGGAATTTAATACAGACACCATAAATATTAAAAGAATTATCAAGGGCTTCCCTGGTGGCACAGGAGTTAAGAATCCACCTGCCAATGCAGGGGACACCGGTTCAAGCCCTGTTCCGGGAAGATCCCACATGCTGCGGAGCAACTAAGCCTGTAAGCGACCACTACTGAGCCTATGTGCCCCAACTACTGAAGCCTGCGAGCCTAGAGCTTGCGCGCCACGACAAGAGAAGCCACAGCAGTAAGTCCACGCACCACAGTGAAGAGTAGCCCCCTCTTGCTGCAACTAGAGAAAGCCTGCATGCAGCAATGAAGACCCAATACAGCCAAAAATAAATAAAAAAATAAAATAAATTTATTAAAAAAAAGAATTATGAAGAGGAAATTAGGGAAAAATTTTTGCCAAAAATTTTGAAATTTAATAAATTGAATAAATTCTGAGGAAAATATATTTATTAGAATTACAAGAAATATATCAATTAGGGAAATTTAATTTATACTTCAAATTTTTCCGCAAAGTTTTCATACCCACATGACCTCACAAATTACTTGAATTCTTTTAAAGTTACTGAAGTTTGTTTTCTAGGCCAAAATATGGTTTATCTTGGTAAATGTGTCCTGTGCTTTTTTTAAAAATTATTATGGTAAAAATCCATAACAAACACCATTTCTAAGTGTACAGTTCAGCACTGTTAAATATGTTCACATTGCTGTGCAGAAATCTCCAGAACTTTTTTGGCTCACAGGACTGAAACCCTTACTCATTAAACAGTTCCTTATTTTCTTCTTCCTGGCTCTGGCAACCACCATTCTATTTTCTGTTTCTATCAATTTGACTACTTGAGATACCTCATTTAAGTGGAATCGTACAGTGTTTGTCTTTTTGTGACTGATTTATTTCACTTAGCATAATGTCCTAAAGGTTTATCCATGTTGTAGCATGTGTCAGAATTTCCTTCCTTTTTAAGGGTGAATAATATTCCATTCTATGTATATACACATTTGGTTTATCCATTCTTCTGTCAATGGACACTTGGGTTACTTGCACCTCTTGGCTACTGTGCATAGTGCTGCTATGAACATGAGTGTGTAAATATCTCTTTGAGACCTTGCTTTCAATTCTTTTGGCTGTATACCCGGAAGTGGAATTGTAGGAACATATAGTAATTCTATTTTTTAATTTTTTAAGAAACTGCCATACTATTTTCCATAGTGACTGCACCACTTTATTCTTACCAACAGTGCACAAGAGTTGACATTTCTCCATACCCTTGCCAAGACTTTAAAAATTTATTTATAGTAGCCATTCTAATGGGTGTGGAGTGATATCTCATTGCGGCTTTAATCTGCATTTTCTTAATGATTAATAATGTTGAGCATCTTTTTATATGTTTGTTGGCCATTTGTATATCATCTTTGGAGAAATGTCTATTTAAGTCCTTTGATTCTTCTTTGATTGGAGTTTTTTTTTTTTTGGTTGTTGTTGAATTGTAGAAGTTCTTTATATATGCCCTTATTATTATCCTCTTATCGGATATATGATTTGCAAATAATCTCTCATTCTATAGATTGCCTTTTCACTCTGTTGATTGTGTCCTTTGATGCACAGAAGGTTTTAATTTTAATGTAATCTAATTTGTCTATTTTTACTTCTCTTGCGTGTGCTTTTGGTGTTATATCCAGGAAATCCTTGTCAAATCCAGTGTCATGAAGCTTTTGCCTTATGTTTTCTTGTAAGAGTTTTATAGTTTTAGGTCTTACATTTAGGTCTTTGATCTATTTTGAATTAAGTTTTGTATATGGTGTAAGGTAAAGGTCCAGCTTCTCTTTTGCAGGTGAAAATTTGGTTTTCTCAACATCATTTGTTAAAGAGCCTTTCATTTCCCCCATTGAATGGTCTTGGCACTCTTGTCAAAAATCATTTTATCATATATATGAATCTTATTTCTGGACTCTCATATTCCATTGATCTGTATGTCTGTCTTTATTGCCAATACCACACTGTTGGTTACTGTAGCCTTATAAAAAGTTTTGAAATCAGAAAGTCTGATACCTCCAACTTTTTTCTCCTTTTTCAAGATTGTTTTGGCTATTCATGGTCCCTGAAATTCCATGTGAGTTTTAGGATGGATTTTTATGTTTCTGCAAATAATGGTATTGGAATTTTGATAGGGAATGCATTAAACCTATAGATTGCTTGGGGGAGTTTTGGCCTCATAATGGTACTAAGCCTTCCATGAACATGGGATATCTTTCCATTTATTTGTGTCTTCTTTCATTTCTTTTGGCAACATTTTGTAGTATTCAATGTATAAGTCTTTTGCCTCCTTAGTTAGATTTATTCTTAAGTATTTTATTCTTCTTGATGCTTTTGTAAATGTAATTATTTTCTTAGTTTCCTTCGAGATTGTTCATTGTTAGCAAATTGAAAGGCAACTAATTTTTGAGTGTTCATTTTGTATACTGCAACTTTGTGGAATTCATTCATTAGTTCTAAGAGGTATGTGTGTGTGTGTGTGTGTGTGTGTAATCTTTAGAAATTTCTACATATAAAGTCATGTTGTCCATGAACAGAAATAATTTTATTTCTCCCTTTCCAATTTGGATATATTTTATTTCTTTTTCTTGGCTAATTGCTCTGCCCATGACTTCAAGTACTATGTTGAATAGAAGTGGTGAAATCAAGCATCCTTTTCTTGTTCATGATTTTGGAGGAAAAACTTCCAGTCTGTCATCATTGAACATGATGTTAGTTGTGGATTTTTTGTATTTGGTCTTTATTCTCTTAAGGTAGTCTCATTCTGTCCTTAGTTTGTTAAATGATGTTCCACGTGCTTCTGAAAAAAATGTGTGTTCTTCTGTTCTGGGTGGACTGTTGTATAAATATGAATTAGGTCAAACTGGTTGATTATGTTGTTCTGTTCTTTATATTTACTGATTTTCTCTCTGCCTTTTCTATCAGTTATTGAGAAAAGAGGGTCAAATTTTTGATGATAATTGCTACTTTATCTATTTCTCCTTTCATCTATTAGTTTTGCTTTAGGTATTTTTTAAATAAATTTATTTATTTACTTATTTATTTTTGGCTGCATTGGGTCTTTGTTGCTGCGCGTGAGCTTTTCTCTAATTGCGGCAAGCAGAGGCTACTCTTTGTTGTGGTGCACAGGCTTCTCATTGTGGTGGCTTCTCTTGTTGCGGAGCATGGGCTCTAGGCATGCAGGCTTCAGTAGTTGTGGCACGCGGACTTAGTAGTTGTGGCTCATGAGGTCTAGAGCACAGGCTCAGTAGTTGTGGCACATGGGCTTAGTTGCTCCGCCGCATGTGGAATCTTCCCAGACCAGGGCTCAAAGCCTTCTCCCCTGCATTGGCAGGTGGATTCTCAACCACTGAACCACCAAGGAAGTCTGCTTTAGGTATTTTCAAGTTCTGTTATTAAGTGCATGAATGTTTCAGGTTATTATGTCTTTTATTTACCCCTTTATCATTGTGAAATGACCCTCTTAATTTTTTTTTTCCCCTGCTGTTCTTTTTTTTTTTAAATTTAATTTTATTTTTTTAAATTAGTTTCTGCTTTATAACAAAGTGAATCAGTCATACATAAACATCTGTTCCCACATCCCTTCCCTCATGCATCTCCCTCCCTCCCACCCTCCCCATCCCACCCCTCCAGGCGGTCACAAAGCACCGAGCTGATCTCCCTGTGCTCTGCGGACCCTCTTAATTTGTGGTAACGTTCTTTTATCTGAAATCTTCATTGTTTGATATTAATGTAGCTACTCCCCACTTTCTTTTAACCACTATTAGCAAAGTATATCTTTTCCCACTTTTTCTTTTTACTCTATTTGTGTCTTTGTATTTAAAGTGAGTTTCTTGTAGTCAGGCCATAGTTGAGAATGAATGCTGAGTAAGGAGTGAGGATATGGAATAAAAAAATAAGCAAAAGAATGGGTTTTCCATTAATTTATAAATATCTAAACCAGCCTTTCAGAATGAAACTGTCATTTCAGTTCCATAATATCAGGTTTAGGGAAAGAGAAAGTGGCCAGATTAAGGGGATCTACATGGTGAGGAATAGAGACTGGATTTAAGGGAAATTGAAAAAATGTAATCCACAAATATAAATCCAATCCATTTCCAGATTCAAACTGGAATTGAAGTATTTGTACCTCAAATGTTTCAGCATGATGGGTGCTAATCTTTGCTTCTCTATCATTTCCGAGTCCACCCTGTCTTGAGTGCATTAAAGCTCCATTTCAGAGCTTATATGTCAGTTGGAAAGTAATAGAATTTTTTGGCAGAATGGCAGACTAAACACCCCAACCAACACCTCTGATTGGAATAAAAAAATGCTACATGAAAAAGAAACAATACTTACTTTTAATGTTTTGCAGAGATGAAAGGAAGGCGTATATAGAGACCAAATAGAAAGGAGAATAAGAAATACGATAAGTAAATTAGTACCAATACTGACTTGTGCCCTGAGAGTTGATGCTGAAACCTAATGACATTGGATTCTGACCCATTGGTGAAATGGGGCCATGGAAAGGTGGAGATAAAGCCTCCCCAATGTAGGAAGTCTCACAAGGTCCTCCATATAACTGTAGAACCCCAAAGGGCTGCATTATAAATATAAAGGTGAGTAAGAAAAGAACAATGCAGAAGAATATAGCAAGGATAAAATTTACTTTTGTTGCTGAGCAAAGGGGGAAAAGTATTCCCTGAGAATTATAACTTCACTCTCATGTGAGTTTGAGGTCAGAATTCATGTTAACTGTATAATCCAAAAAAAGTTCAAATAGGGTATTTAATTGAAAATGGTTCTGGGCTAATTAGAAGCTGAGTCACTTTCCTTTTTTCTTTCAAAAAAAACAACTGCAACTCATGCCTAAAAAATTCCAAAAGATGAAGTTGCAAAGCACATTAGCAGCTCAGTCAAAAAACATAGAACACACAGAGAAGCAGGGTACCATGGATAAAGCCTGGTGAAAATAACTGAAAAGAGAATCAGACTTTTATTTATTTATTTTTATTTATTTATTTTTTTAGTAGGTCTGTGTCTTTTTTTTTTTTAATTAATTAATTAATTTATTTATTTTTTAAAATTAGTTTCTGCTTTATAACAAAGTGAATCAGTCATACATATACATCTGTTCCCACATCCCTTCCCTCATGCATCTCCCTCCCTCCCACCCTCCCCATCCCACCCCTCCAGGCGGTCACAAAGCACCGAGCTGATCTCCCTGTGCTCTGCGGCTGCTTCCCACTATCTATCTACCTTACGTTTGGTAGTGTATATATGTCCATGCCTCTCTTTCGCTTTGTCACAGCTTACCCTTCCCCCTCCCCATATCCTCAAGTCCATTCTCAAGTAGGTCTGTGTCTTTATTCCCGTTTTGCCCCTAGGTTCTTCATGACATTTTTTTTTTTTTAATTCCGTATATATGTGTTAGCATACGGTATTTGTCTTTCTCTTTCTGACTAACTTCACTCTGTATGACAGACTCTAGGTCTATCCACCTCATTACAAATAGCTCAGTTTCGTTTCTTTTTATGGCTGAGTAATATTCCATTGTATATATGTGCCACATCTTCTTTATCCATTCATCCGATGATGGACACTTAGGTTGTTTCCAGCTCCGGGCTATTGTGAATAGAGCTGCAATGAACATTTTGGTACATGTCTCTTTTTGAATTATGGTTTTCTCAGGGTATATGCCCAGTAGTGGGATTGCTGGGTCATATGGTAGTTCTATTTGTAGTTTTTTAAGGAACCTCCATACCGTTCTCCATAGTGGCTGTACCAATTCACATTCCCACCAGCAGTGCAAGAGTGTTCCCTTTTCTCCACACCCTCTCCAGCATTTATTGTTTCTAGATTTCTTGATGATGGCCATTCTGACTGGTGTGAGATGATATCTCATTGTAGTTTTGATTTGCATTTCTCTAATGATTAATGATGTTGAGCATTCTTTCATGTGTTTGTTGGCAGTCTGTATATCTTCTTTGGAGAAATGCCTATTTAAGTCTTCTGCCCATTTTTGGATTGGGTTGTCTGTTTTTTTGCTATTGAGCTGCATGAGCTGTTTATAAATTTTGGAGATTAATCCTTTGTCAGTTGCTTCATTTGCAAATATTTTCTCCCATTCTGAGGGTTGTCTTTTGGTCTTCTTTATGGTTTCCTTTGCTGTGCAAAAGCTTTGAAGTTTCATTAGGTCCCATTTGTTTATCTTTGTTTTTATTTCCATTTCTCTAGGAGGTGGGTCCAAAAGGATCTTGCTGTGATTTATGTCATAGAGTGTTCTACCTATGTTTTCCTCTAAGAGTTTGATAGTTTCTGGCCTTACATTTAAGTCTTTAATCCATTTTGAGCTTATTTTTGTGTATGGTGCTAGGGAATGATCTAATCTCAAACTTTTACATGTCCCTGTCCAGTTTTCCCAGCACCACTTATTGAAGAGGCTGTCCTTTCTCCACTGTATATTCCTGGCTCCTTTATCAAAGATAAGTTGGCCATATGTGCGTGGGTTTATCTCTGGGCTTTCTATCCTGATCCACTGATCTATCTTTCTGTTTTTATGCCAGTACCAGACTGTCTTAATTACTGTAGCTTTGTAGTATAGTCTGAAGTCAGGGAGCCTGATTCCTCCAGCTCCGTTTTTCGTTCTCAAGATTGCTTTAGCTATTCGGGGCCTTTTGTTTTTCCAAACAAATTTTGAAATTTTTTGTTCTAGTTCTGTGAAAAATGCCATTGGTAGTTTGATAGGGATTGCATTGAATCTGTAGATTGCTTTGGGTAGTAGAGTCATTTTCACAATATTGATTCTTCCAATCCAAGAGCATGGTACATCTCTCCATCTATTTGTATCATCTTTAATTTCTTTCATCAGTGTCTTATAGTTTTCTGCATACAGGTCTTTTGTCTCCTTAGGTAGGTTTATTCCTAGATATTTTATTCTTTTTGTTGCAATGGTAAATGGGAGTGTTTTCTTGATTTCATTTTCAGATTTTTCATCATTAGTGTACAGGAATGCCAGAGATTTCTGTACATTAATTTTATATCCTGCTACTTTACCAAATTCATTGATTAGCTCTAGTAGTTTTTCGGTAGCATCTTTAGGATTCTCTATGTATAGTATCATGTCATCTGCAAACAGTGACAGCTTTACTTCTTCTTTTCCAATTTGGATTCCTTTTATTTCCTTTTCTTCTCTGATTGCTGTGGCTAAAACTTCCAAAACTATGTTGAATAAGAGTGGTGAGAGTGGGCAGCCTTGTCTTGTTCCTGATCTTAGTGGAAATGGTTTCAGTTTTTCACCATTGAGGACAATGTTGGCTGTGGGTTTGTCATATATGGCCTTTATTATGTTGAGGAAAGATCCCTCTATACCTACTTTCTGCAGGGTTTTTATCATAAATGGGTGTTGAATTTTGTCGAAAGCTTTCTCTGCATCTATTGAGATGATCATATGGTTTTTCTCCTTCAACTTGTTAATATGGTGCATCACATTGATTGATTTGCGTATATTGAAGAATCCTTGCATTCCTGGGATAAACCCCACTTGATCATGGTGTATGATCCTTTTAATGTGCTGTTGGATTCTGTTTGCTAGTATTTTGTTGAGGATTTTTGCATCTATGTTCATCAGTGATATTGGCCTGTAGTTTTCTTTCTTTGTGACATCCTTGCCTGGTTTTGGTATCAAGGTGATGTCGGCCTCGTAGAATGAGTTTGGGAGTGTTCCTCCCTCTGCTATATTTTGGAAGAGTTTGAGAAGGATAGGTGTTAGCTCTTCTCTAAATGTTTGATAGAATTCACCTGTGAAGCCATCTGGTCCTGGGCTTTTGTTTGATGGAAGATTTTTAATCACAGTTTCAATTTCAGTGCTTGTGATTGGTCTATTCATATTTTCTATTTCTTCCTGAGTCAGTCTTGGCAGGTTGTGCATTTCTAAGAATGTGTCCATTTCTTCCAGGTTGTCCATTTTATTGGAATAGAGTTGCTTATAGTAATCTCTCATAATCTTTTGTATTTCTGCAGTGTCAGTTGTTACTTCTCCTTTTTCATTTCTAATTCTATTGATTTGAGTCTTCTCCCTTTTTTTCTTGATGAGTCTGGCTAATGGTTTGTCAATTTTGTTTATCTTCTCAAAGAACCAGCTTTTAGTTTGGTTGATCTTTGCTATCGTTTCCTTCATTTCTTTTTCATTTATTTCTGATCTGATCTTTATGATTTCTTTCCTTCTGCTAGCTTTGGGGTATTTTTGTTCTTCTTTCTCTAATTGCTTTAGGTGCAGGGTCAGGTTGTTTACTCGAAATGCTTCCTGTTTCTTAAGGTGGGATTGTATTGCTATAAACTTCCCCCTTCGAACTGCTTTTGCTGCGTCCCATAGGTTTTGGGTCGTCGTGTCTCCATTGTCATTTGTTTCTAGGTATTTTTTAATTTCCTCTTTGATTTCTTCAGTGATCACTTCGTTATTGAGTAGTGTATTGTTTAGCCTCCATGTGTTTGTATTTTTTACACATCTTTTCCTGTAATTGATATCTAGTCTCATAGCATTGTGGTCAGAGAAGATACTTGATACAATTTCAATTTTCTTAAAATTACCGAGGCTTGATTTGTGACCCAAGATATGATCTATCCTGGAGAATGTTCCATGAGCACTTGAGAAAAATGTGTATTCTGTTGTTTTTGGATGGAATGTCCTATAAATATCAACTAAGTCCATCTCGTTTAATGTATCATTTAAAGCTTGTGTTTCCTTATTTATTTTCATTTTGGATGATCTGTCCATTGGTGAAAGTGGGGTGTTAAAGTCCCCTACTATGATTGTGTTACTGTCGATTTCCCCTTTTATGGCTGTTAGTATTTGCCTTATGTATTGAGGTGCTCCTATGTTGGGTGCATAAATATTTACAATTGTTATATCTTCTTCTTGGATCGATCCCTTTATCGTTATGTAGTGTCCTTCCTTGTCTCTTCTAATAGTCTTTATTTTAAAGTCTATTTTGTCTGATATAAGAATTGCTACTCCAGCTTTCTTTTGATTTCCATTTGCATGGAATATCTTTTTCCATCCCTTTACTTTCAATCTGTATGTGTCTCTAGGTCTGAAGTGTGTCTCTTGTAGACAGCATATATATGGGTCTTATTTTTGTATCCATTCAGCCACTCTGTGTCTTTTGGTGGGAGCATTTAGTCCATTTACATTTAAGGTAATTATTGATATGTATATTCCTATTCCCATTTCCTTAATTGCTTTGGGTTCGTTATTGTAGGTATATTCCTTCTGTTGTGTTTCTTGCCTAAAGAAGTTCCTTTAGCATTTGTTGTAAAGCTGGTTTGGTGGTGCTGAACTCTCTCAGCTTTTGCTTGTCTGTAAAGGTTTTAATTTCTCCATCAAATCTGAATGAGATCCTTGCTGGGTAGAGTAATCTAGGTTGCAGGTTTCTCTCCTTCATCACTTTAATTATGTCCTGCCACTCCCTTCTGGCTTGTAGGGTTTCTGCTGAGAGATCAGCTGTTAACCTGATGGGGATTCCCTTGTGTGTTATTTGTTGTTTTTGCCTTGCTGCTTTTAATATGATTTCTTTGTGTTTAATTTTTGACAGTTTGATTAATATGTGTCTTGGTGTATTTCTCCTTGGATTTATTCTGTATGGGACTCTCTGTGCCTCCTGGACTTGATTAACTATTTCCTTTCCCATATTGGGGAAGTTTTCAACTATAATCTCTTCAAATATTTTCAGTCCCTTTCTTTTTCTCTTCTTCTTCTGGAACCCCTATAATTCGAATGTTGGTGTGTTTAATGTTGTCCCAGAGGTCTCTGAGACTGTCCTCTGTTCTTTTCATTCTTTTTTCTTTATTTTGCTCTGCATCAGTTATTTCCACTATTTTATCTTCCACCTCACTTATCCGTTCTTCTGCCTCAGTTATTCTGCTATTGATCCCATCTAGAGTATTTTTCATTTCATTTATTGTGTTTTTAATCGATGCTTGATTCATCTTTAGTTCTTCTAGGTCCTTGTTAACTGTTTCTTGCATGTTGTCTATTCTATTTCCAAGATTATGGATCTTGGAAATAGAATCTTGGATCAGCTTTACTATCATTATTCTGAATTCTTTTTCAGGTAGACTGCCTATTACCTCTTCATTTGTTAGGTCTGGTAGGTGTTTATCTTGCTCCTTCACCTGCTGTGTGTTTTTCTGCCTTCTCATTTTGCTTATGTTACTGTGTTTGGGGTCTCCTTTTTGCCGGCTGCAGATTCGTAGTTCCCGTTGTTTTTGGTGTCTGACCCCAGTGGCTAAGGTTGTTTCAGTAGGTTGTGTAGGCTTCCTGGTGGGGGGGACTAATTCCTGTGCTCTGGTGGTTGAGGCTCGATCTTGTCTTTCTGGTGGACAGGTCCACGTCTGGTGGTGTGTTTTGGGGTGCCTATGGCCTTATTATGTTTTTAGGTAGCCTCTCTGCTAATGGGTGGGGTTGTGTTCCTGCCTTGCTAGTTGCTTGGCATAGGGTGACCCGCACTGTAGCTTGCTGGTCGTTGACTGAAGCTGGGTGCTGGTGTTGGGATGGAGATCTCTGGGAGATTTTCGCTGCTTGATATTATGTGGAGCTGGGAGGTCTCTTGTGGACCCGTGTCCTGAAGTTGGCTCTCCCACTTCAGAGGCACAGCACTGGCTCCTGGCTGCAGCACCAAGAGCCTTTCATCCACCCGGCTCAGAATAACAGGGAGAAAAAGTAGAAAGAAAAATTAGTAGAAGAAAGAAAGAGAGAGGGAAAGAAAGGAAGAAGGGAAGAAAGGAAGGAAGGAAGGAAGAAAGAAAGGAGGGAGGGAGGGAGGAAGGATGGAAAGAAAGAAGGAAAGAAAGGAGGGAGGGAGGGAGGAAGGAAAGGAAGAAAGACAGGAGGGAGGGAGGAAGGAAAGAAAAAGAAAGTGGAAAGAAGAAGGGTGGGAGGGAGGAAAGAAAAAGAAGAAAAGGAGGAGCGGAGGGAGGGAGGGAGGGAGAGTAGGAAAAAAAGAAAGAGCAGGTAAAGTAAAATAGAATAAAGTATGAAATATAGTAGCGTTATTAAAATTAGAAAGTAATTATTGAAAAAAAAAAAAAAACCGGACCGATAGAACCCTGGGACATATGGTGGAAGCAAAGCTATACAGAGAGAATCTTACACAGAAGATTACACATACACATTCACAAAAAGAGAGCAGGGGGAAAAATCAAAAATCTTGCTCTCCAAGTCCACCTCCTCAATTTGGGATAATTCGTTGTAAAAAGAGGAAAAGGGCGAGAAGTCTGAAATCTTGCTCTCTAAGTCCACCTCCTTAATTTGGAATAATTCGTTGTAAAAAGAGGAAAAGGGGGGAAAGTCTTAAATCTTGTCCTCAAAGTCCACTTCCTCAATTTGGGATGATTCGCTGTCCATTCATGCACTCCACAGACGCAGGGCACATCAAATGGACCGTGGAGCTTTAATCCGCTGCCTCCGAGGCTGCACAGAGAGATTTCCCTGCCTCTGCTCTTACAGCTCCCGGGTCTCAGCCTTGCACCTGGCCCCGCCTCTGCGCGTAGGTCGCCGGAGGGCGTCCGTTCTTCGCTCAGACAGGACGGGTTTAAAGGAGCCGCTGATTCGGGGGCTCTGGCTCACTCAGGCAGAGGGGAGGGAGGGGCGCGCAGTGTGGGGCGGGTCTGCGGCGGCAGAGGCCAAAGTGACGTTGCAGCAGCCCGTGGCGCTCCGTGCGCTTTCCCGGGAAAGCCGTCCCCGGGTCTCGGGGACCCCGGCAGTGGCGGGGTGCACAGGCCCCCCGGAAGGCGGGGCGGACAGTGACCCGCGCTCGCACACAGGCCCCGCGGCGGCGGCGGCAGCGGCGGCGGCGGCGGCGGGCCGCGGCGGCGGCGGCGGGCGGCGGCGGCGGCCCACGCCCGTCTCCGAGGTCCGTGCCTTACCCGCAGCTCGTGCCTGTCTCCGGCGCTTCCCCAAGCAGCCCTCTTAATGCCCTCTCCTCGCGCACCAGGAAACAAAAGGGAAAAAAGTCTCTTGCCTCTTCAGCAGCTCCAGACCCTTTCCCCGGACTCCCTCCGGGCTAGCCGTGGTGCACTAACCCCTTCAGGCTCTCTTCCTGCCGCCAGCCCCAGTCCTCTCCCTGCGCTCCGACTGAAAGCCGATACCCGAGCCTCAGCTCCCAGCCCCGCCCGCCACGGCGGCCGAGCAGACAAGCCTCTCGGGCTGGTGTGTGCCTGAGGGCACCGGTCCTCTGTGCCAGAATCTCTCCGCTTTGCCCTCCGCACCCCTGTTGCTGTGCTCTCCTCCGCTACTCCGAAGCTTTCCCGCTCCGCCACCTGCAGTCTCCGCCCGCGAAGGGGCTGGTAGTGTGTAGAAACCTTCCCCCCTTCACGGCTCCCTCCCACTGGTGCAGGTCCCGTCCCTATCCTATTGTCTCTGTTTATTCTTTTTTTCTTTTGCCCTACCCAGGTATGTGGGGAGCTTCTTGCCTTTTGGGGGGTCTGAGGTCTTCTGTCAGCGTTCAGTAGGTGTTCTGTAGGAGTTGTTCCACGTGTAGATGAATTTCTGATGTATCTGTGGGGAGGAAGGTGATCTCCGCGTCTTACTCTTCTGCCATCTTCCTCCGGGGGCCTAGGTCTGTGTCTTTATTCCTGTCTTACCCCTATGTTCTTCATGACATTTTTTTTTTCTTAAATTCCATATATATAAGGGCCTCCCTGGTGGCGCAGTGGTTGGGAGTCCGCCTGCCGATGCAGGGGATGCGGGTTCGTGCCCCAGTCTGGGAGGATCCCATGTGCCGTGGAGCGGCTGTGCCCGTGAGCCATGGCCGCTGGGCCTGCGCGTCCGGAGCCTGTGCTCCGCAACGGGAGAGGCCGCGGCGGTGAGAGGCCCGCATACCGCAAAAAAAAAAAAAAAAAAAAAAAAGATAGAAATTCCATATATATGTGTCAGCATACAGTATTTGTCTTTCTCTTTCTGACTTACTTCACTCTGTATGACAGACTCTAGGTCCATCCACCTCATTACAAATAGCTCAATTTCATTTCTTTTTATGGCTGAGTAATATTCCATTGTATATATGTGCCACATCTTCTTTACCCATTCATCCGATGATGGACACTTAGGTTGTTTCCATCTCCGGGCTATTGTAAATAGGGCTGCTATGAACATTTTGGTACATGTCTCTTTTTGAATTATGGTTTTCTCAGGGTATATGCCCAGTAGTGGGATTGCTGGGTCATATGGTAGTTCTATTTGTAGTTTTTTAAGGAACCTCCATACCGTTCTCCATAGTGGCTGTACCAATTCACATTCCCACCAGCAGTGCAAGAGTGTTCCCTTTTTTCCACACCCTCTCCAGCATTTATTGTTTCTAGATTTTTTGATGATGGCCATTCTGACTGGTGTGAGATGATATCTCATTGTAGTCTTGATTTGCATTTCTCTGATGAGTAAAGATGTTGAGCATCCTTTCATGTGTTTGTTGGCAGTCTGTATATCTTCTGTGGAGAAATGTCTATTTAGGTCTTCTGCCCATTTTTGGATTGGGTTGTTTGTTTTTTTGTTATTGAGCTGCATGAGCTGCTTATAAATTTTGGAGATTAATCCTTTGTCAGTTGCTTCATTTGCAAATATTTTCTCCCATTCTGAGGGTTGTCTTTTGGTCTTGTTTATGGTTTCCTTTGCTGTGCAAAAGCTTTGAAGTTTCATTAGGTCCCATGTGTTTATTTTTGTCTTTATTTCCATTTCTCTAGGAGGTGGGTCAAAAAGGATCTTGCTGTGATTTATGTCATAGAGTGTTCTGCCTATGTTTTCCTCTAAGAGTTTGATAGTGTCTGGCCTTACATTTAGGTCTTTAATCCATTTTGAGCTTATTTTTGTGTATGGTGTTAGGGAGTGATCTAATCTCATACTTTTACATGTCCCTATCCAGTTTTCCCAGCACCACTTATTGAAGAGACTGTCCTTTCTCCACTGTACATTCCTGCCTCCTTTATCAAAGATAAGGTGACCATATGTCCGTGGATTTATCTCTGGGCTTTCTATCCTGTTCCATTGATCTATCTTTCTGTTTTTGTGCCAGTACCATACTGTCTTGATTACTGTAGCTTTGTAGTATAGTCTGAAGTCAGGGAGCCTGATTCCTCCAGCTCCATTTTTCATTCTCAAGATTGCTTTGGCTATTCGGGGTCTTTTGTGTTTCCATACAAATTGTGAATTTTTTTGCTCTAGTTCTGAGAAAAATGCCAGTGGTAGTTTGATAGGGATTGCATTGAATCTGTAGATTGCTTTGGGTAGTAGAGTCATTTTCACAATGTTGATTCTTCCAATCCAAGAGCATGGTACATCTCTCCATCTATTTGTATCATCTTTAATTTCTTTCATCAGTGTCTTATAATTTTCTGCATACAGGTCTTTTGTCTCCTTAGGTAGGTTTATTCCTAGATATTTTATTCTTTTTGTTGCAATGGTAAATGGGAGTGTTTCCTTGATTTCACTTTCAGATTTTTCATCATTAGTCTATAGGAATGCCAGAGATTTCTGTGCATTAATTTTGTATCCTGCTACTTTACCAAATTCATTGATTAGCTCTAGTAGTTTTCTGGTAGCATCTTTAGGATTCTCTATGTATAGTATCATGTCATCTGCAAACAGTGACAGCTTTACTTCTTCTTTTCCGATTTGGATTCCTTTTATTTCCTTTTCTTCTCTGATTGCTGTGGCTAAAACTTCCAAAACTATGTTGAATAAGAGTGGTGAGAGTGGGCAACCTTGTCTTGTTCCTGATCTTAGTGGAAATGGTTTCAGTTTTTCACCATTGAAGACGATGCTGGCTGTGGGTTTGTCATATATGGCCTTTATTATGTTGAGGAAAGTTCCCTCTATGCCTACTTTCTGTAGGGTTTTTATCATAAATGGGTGTTGAATTTTGTCAAAAGCTTTCTCTGCATCTATTGAGATGATCATATGGTTTTTCTCCTTCAATTTGTTAATATGGTGTATCACGTTGATTGATTTGCGTATATTGAAGAATCCTTGCATTCCTGGAATAAACCCCACTTGATCATGGTGTATGATCCTTTTAATGTGCTCTTGGATTCTGTTTGCTAGTATTTTGTTGAGGATTTTTGCATCTATGTTCATCAGTGATATTGGCCTGTAGTTTTCTTTCTTTGTGACATCCTTGTCTGGTTTTGGTATCAAGGTGATGGTGGTCTCGTAGAATGAGTTTGGGAGTTTTCCCCCCTCTGCTATATTTTGGAAGAGTTTGAGAAGGATAGGTGTTAGCTCTTCTCTAAATGCTTGATAGAATTCACCTGTGAAGCCATCTGGTCCTGGACTTTTGTTTGTTGGAAGATTTTTTATCACAGTTTCAATTTCAGTGCTTGTGATTGGTCTGTTCATATTTTCTATTTCTTCCTGATTCAGTCTTGGCAGGTTGTGCATTTCTAAGAATTTGTCCATTTCTTCCAGGTTGTCCATTTTATTGGCATAGAGTTGCTTGTAGTAATCTCTCATGATCTTTTGTATTTCTGCAGTGTCAATTGTTACTTCTCCTTTTTCATTTCTAATTCTATTGATTTGAGTCTTCTCCCTTTTTTTCTTGATGAGTCTGGCTAATGGTTTATCAATTTTGTTTATCTTCTCAAAGAACCAGCTTTTAGTTTTATTGATCTTTGCTATCGTTTCCTTCTTTTCTTTTTCATTTATTTCTGATCTGATCTTTATGATTTCTTTCCTTCTGCTAACTTTGGGATGTTTTTGTTCTTCTTTCTCTAATTGCTTTAGGTGCAAGGTTAGGTTGTTTATTCGAGATGTTTCCTGTTTCTTAATGTGGGATTGTATTGCTATAAACTTCCCTCTTAGAGCTGCTTTTGCTGCATCCCATAGGTTTTGGGTCGTCGTGTCCCCATTGTCATTTGTTTCTAGGTATTTTTTAATTTCCTCTTTGATTTCTTCAGTTATCACTTCGTTATTAAGTAGTGTATTGTTTAGGCTCCATGTGTTTGTATTTTTTACAGCTCTTTTCCTGTAATTAATATCTAGTCTCATAGCATTGTGGTCAGAAAAGATACTTGATACAATTTCAATTTTCTTAAATTTACCAAGGCTTGATTTGTGACCCAAGATATGATCTATCCTGGAGAATGTTCCATGAGCACTTGAGAAAAATGTGTATTCTGTTGTTTTTGGATGGAATGTCCTATAAATATCAATTAAGTCCATCTTGTTTAATGTATCATTTAAAGCTTGTGTTTCCTTATTTATTTTCATTTTGGATGATCTGTCCATTGGTGAAAGTGGGGTGTTAAAGTCCCCTACTATGATTGTGTTACTGTCGATTTCTCCTTTTATGGCTGTTAGTATTTGCCTTATGTATTGAGGTGCTCCTATGTTGAGTGCATAAATATTTACAATTGTTATACCTTCTTCTTGGATCGATCCCTTGATCATTATGTAGTGTCCTTCTTTGTCTCTTCTAGTAGTCTTTATTTTAAAGTCTATTTTGTCTGATATGAGAATTGCTACTCCAGCTTTCTTTTGGTTTCCATTTGCATGGAATATCTTTTTCCATCTCTTTACTTTCAGTCTGTATGTGTCTCTAGGTCTGAAGTGGGTCTCTTGTAGACAGCATATATATGGGTCTTGTTTTTGTATCCATTCAGCCAATCTGTGTCTTTTGGTGGGAGCATTTAGTCAATTTACATTTAAGGTAACTATCGATATGTATGTTCCTATTCCCATTTTCTTAATTGTTTTGGGTTCGTTATTGTAGGTCTTTTCCTTCTGTTGTGTTTCTTGCCTAGAGAAGTTCCTTTAGCATTTGTTGTAAAGCTGGTTTCGTGGTGCTGAACTCTCTCAGCTTTTGCTTCTCTGTAAACGTTTTAATTTCTCCATCAAATCTGAATGAGATCCTTGCTGGGTAGAGTAATCTTGGTTGCAGGTTTTTCTCTTTCATCACTTTAATTATGTCCTGCCACTCCCTTCTGGCTTGTAGAGTTTCTGCTGAGAGATCAGCTGTTATCCTGATGGGGATTCCCTTGTGTGTTATTTGTTGTTTTTGCCTTGCTGCTTTTAATATGATTTCTTTGTGTTTAATTTTTGACAGTTTGATTAATATGTGTCTTGGTGTATTTCTCCTTGGATTTATTCTGTATGGGACTCTCTGTGCCTCCTGGACTTGATTAACTATTTCCTTTCCCATATTAGGAAAGTTTTCAACTATAATCTCTTCAAATATTTTCTCAGTCCCTTTCTTTTTCTCTTCTTCTTCTGGAACCCCTATAATTCGAATGTTGGTGCATTTAATGTTGTCCCAGAGGTTTCTGAGACTATCCTCTGTTCTTTTCATTCTTTTTTCTTTATTCTGCTCTGCAGCAGTTATTTCCACTATTTTATCTTCCACCTCACTTATCCGTTCTTCTGCCTCAGTTATTCTGCTATTGATCCCATCTAGAGTACTTTTTATTTCATTTATTGTGTTTTTAATCGATGCTTGATTCATCTTTAGTTCTTCTAGGTCCTTGTTAACTGTTTCTTGCATGTTGTCTATTCTATTTCCAAGATTTTGGATCTGGGAAATAGAATCTTGGATCATCTTTACCATCATTATTCTGAATTCTTTTTCAGGTAGACTGCCTATTACCTCTTCATTTGTTAGGTCTGGTGGGTTTTTATCTTGCTCCTTCTCCTGCTGTGTGTTTTTCTGTCTTCTCATTTTGCTTATGTTACTGTGTTTGGGGTCTCCTTTTTGCAGGCTGCAGGTTCGTAGTTTCCGTTGTTTTTGGTGTCTGTCCCCAGTGGCTAAGGTTGGTTTAGTGGGTTGTGTAGGCTTCCTGGTGGAGGGTACTAGTGCCTGTGTTCTGGTGGATGAGGCTGGATCTTGTCTTTCTGGTGGGCAGGTCCACGTCTGGTGGCGTGTTTTGGGGTGTCTGCGGACTTTTTATGATTTTAGGCCACCTCTCTGCTAATGGGTGGCGTTGTGTTCCTGTCTTGCTAGTTGTTTGGCATAGGGTGTCCAGCACTGTAGCTTGCTGGTCGTTGAGTGAAGCTGGGTGCTGGTGTTGAGATGGAGATCTCTGGAAGATTTTCGCCGTTTGATTATTATGTGGAGCTGGGAGGTCTCTTGTGGACCAGTGTCCTGAAGTTGGCTCTCCCACCTCAGAGGCACAGCACTGACTCCTGGCTCCTCAATTTGGGATGATTTGTTGTCTATTCATGTATTCCAGAGATGCAGGGTACATCAGGTTGATTGTGGAGCTTTAATCCGCTGCTTCTGAGGCTGCTGGGAGAGGTTTCCCTTTCTCTTCTTTGTTCTCACAGCTCCTGGGTCTCAGCTTTGGATTTGGCCCCGCCTCTGCGTGTAGGTCACCGGAGGGCGTCTGTTCTTCGCTCAGACAGGACAGGGTTAAAGGAGTCAGCCTCTTCGGGGGCTCTGGCTCACTCAGGCCGGGCGGGAGGGAGGGGCACGGAGTGCGGGGCGAGCTTGCAGCGGCAGAGTTCGGCGTGACGTTGTACCAGCCCGAGGCGCGCCGTGCGTTCTCCCAGGGAAGCCGCCACTGGATCCCGGGACCCCGGCAGTGACGGGCTGCACAGGCTCCCAGAAGGGCGGCGTGGACAGTGACCTGCGCTCGCACACAGGCTTCTTGGCGGCGGCAGCTGTAGCCCCAGCGTCCCACGCCCGTCACTGGGCTCCGCGCTTTCAGTCGTGACTCGCGCCCGTCTGTGGAGCCCCTTTAAGCAGCGCTCTTAATCCCCTCTCCTCGCGCACCAGGAAACCAAGAGGGAAGAAAAAGTCTCTTGCCTCTTCGGCAGCTCCAGAGTTTTCCCGGACTCCCTGCCGGCTAGCTGTGGCACATTAGCCCCCTTCAGGCTGAGTTCTCGCCGCCAGCCCCAGTCCTCTCCCTGCGCTCTGACCGAAGCCCGAGCCTCAGCTTCCAGCACCGCCTGCCGTGGCGGGCGAGCAGACAAGCCTCTCGGGCTGGTGAGTGCCGCTCGGCACCGATCCTCTGTGCGGGAATCTCTCCGCTTTGCCCTACCCAGGTATGTGGGGAGTTTCTTGCCTTTTGGGAGGTCTGGGGTCTTCTGCCAGCATTCAGTAGGTGTTCTGTAGGAGTTGTTCCACGTGTAGCTGTATTTCTCGAGAATCAGACTTTTAGAATAATTTAGTTATTGTAATTACCAGATACATAATTTAAATTAGCAATGTTCAATATATTTATAGAAATAAAAGGAAAGCTTAAAAAGATGAGAAACAAGAAACTATAAAGAATGATCAAAATGATTCAAATAAAATAATAAAATTGAATTTCTAGAGAAAAAATTTAATAATTGAAATTAAAAACTCACTGGATAGATTAAAGAGCAAGGTATACAGAACTAAAGAGGGATTTAGTGAACCAGAAGAGCTATCAGTGACAACAATAGTAACAGATTGCAAATGGAAACCTGAGGGTCAAAGATATGGGATTAAGAGATATGGAAGATAGAGTTAGAAGATCTAACATATATCTGACCAGAGACCCAGATAGTTATTATAGGAAGCATGGAAAAGAGTCAATATATGAAGTGGATAATTACTGAGAGCATTTCTGAATTACATAGCACAAATCCTCAGAACCAGACAACCCAACAAATGTCAAGCAGGATAAAAATAAGCCCACACCTAGACAGAAAAATTGCAAAACCAAAAAGACAAAGAAAAGATTTTAAAAACAGTCAGAGAGAAGTGACATTACCTACAAGGGATGGTATTTAGACGTTTCAACAGCAACCACAGAATACAGTGGGATAACATAGTCTATGTAGTGGAAGAAGATAATTCTCAATTTTGAGTTATATATAGAGAAAACCTTGAGGAATAAAGCCTAAATAAGAACATTTTCAGACAAATATAACTAACCCATAAACATCCTCATTAAAGGCTATCCTAAGGGATAAGCTTCCAGTTAAAGGAAAATGGTCATAGATGGAAGGCCTGGGATGAAGGGAGGAATCGTGAACACAGGGGGCGGTATTTGGGTGGGTGTACTAGCAAACACTGACTGTATGAAAATAAGAATTGGGGTGGGGAATCAAAGTAAAATGTTCTAGGTTCTTGTAATTTTGGGGGAAGAGGGCATCAGTATTAGTCAACTTTGGATTTACATAATTTTATTGTGTAAATTATTTAATGACATAATTTACATCTGCATGTTAAAATTTCTAGGGTAACCACGAAAGAGAAAATATAGTTCATATAGATGTGACTTCCAAATGGGAGAAATAGAATGAGGAAAAGAGACTTAATAACATGGAATAAAAGAAAAATTTAAAAGAGAAGCAGAAAATATACCATAAAATGGTAGAAATAAATCTAATTATAACAGTAATCATTATGAATATAAGACAGGCTCTCCAATCAAAAAACAAAGGTTTCATACTAGATTAAAAAATTAAGTTAAATGCTACTTATAAAAGATATACTTAAGGGGCTTCCCTGGTGGCGCAGTGGTTGAGAGTCCGCCTGCCGATGCAGGGGACACGGGTTCATGCCCCGGTCCGGGAAGATCCCACATGCCACGGAGCGGCTGGGCCTGTGAGCCGTGGCCGCTGAGCCTGCTCATCCGGAGCCTGTGCTCCGCAACAGGAGAGGCCACAATAGTGAGAGGCCTGCGTACTGCAAAGAAAAAAAAAAAGATATACTTAAAACATAAGGACACAGGAAAATTGAAAAAAGGATATAAAAAGATACCCAATGCAAACTCTAATGAAAATAAATCTGCGATTGCTATGTTAATTTCAGATGGAAACATTACTAGAGATAAAGAGAGGTATCATATAATGATAAAAATTCAAATTGCTAGGAAGATATTACATTTCAAAAATGTACTGTATCTTTATAATTTATGCATCAAAAATAGGGGAGCTATTTATTAGGTGAAGTAGACAAATCTACCACAGCATTTGGGATTTTATCATAACTTTCTTAGTAATTGATAAAAAAGGGAGAGGTAATATTAGTAAGGCTATGGAAGACTTGAAGAACACAATTAGTGAATTGATTTAATGGGCATATGTAGACCACTGCAGCCAACATCTGCAGAGCACAGTTCTTTCAAAGGCACATGACACATGTGTGATCATCCTCCATTTACTAAGCCACACAGCAGGTCTCAGCCAATCTCAAGAGGTCATTAGTACACAGACCACCTCTGACCACAATGCAATTACATTATAAAATAATAACATTAACTAGAAAAAGGCCATATGTTTGGAAATTAAGAAATATACATCCAAGTAAGTCATGTGTCAAAGGGGAAATCACAAAGTATTTAGAACTGCATGACAATAATAGTTTATATATCAAAACTATGGGGTATAGCTAATGAAGTACTTAGAAAGAAATTTATGGACTTAAATATTTATATCACAAAATAAGAAAAGCTCAAAATTAAAGAACTAAGCATCTAATTTTAGAAGGCAGAAAAACAGAGCAGTATAAACGCCACCCCCAACCCCCAAAAAAATAGAAGGAAAGAAGTAATAAAGATAAAGGTAGAAATGAATAGAATGGAAAACAAACAGTAGAGAAGATCAGCAAACTCAACAGCTGATTATTTGAAAGCATTTACAGTATAGTATCTCTGGAAGGATTAATCCATAAACAAAAAGAAGGCAAACTAAATTAGGAACAAAAGAGGGGACTACAAATGCTGTAGAGATAAAAAGATGACTCCCATTGGGATATCCCTCATGAGATTGCCACATAAAGGCAATTCGGCATTCAGTGTTTAACTGTCATTGGGTTCAATGCAATATCTCGAGTGGGAGATGCTGCTGGGAAAATGCTGAGTGAACCCAAGGGGGAGAGAGTAGCCAGTGCAGATGGGTTATCTAAGATTCCAGAAGACCTAAAGTAGGACTTGAAGGCTTCTGTGATACATGTTGGCTAAGAACTTGCTGAGAAGCTGTCGGGATGGCATGAGCAAAAGGTATAGTGATAAGCTTTGGAAATCAGGTAGATAGGGAACTAGAAGAAACTCTTGCTTCACTGGAATGGGGTGTAAGGGCTGGGCATGGAAGGCGTAAAGGGTGAAAAGAATGGGTAAAAGTTTGAAATTCAGACTCTGTCCAGAGCTTGGGAAATCTTGAGCTCTTCCCACTAGCTCTCTGTCTTGGGATCTTGGCTGCCAGCTGCCCCTGCTGGGTCCCCATCTGTCCTCTTCATATTTTTTCTTGGAGTACCACCCATGTTGTGTCAATGCTTACAGGGAGAACCTCTGAATCTGGGAACATAAATAGCTATTCTCACTCCCAGTGGTGGTAAAAACCTGAATGACTGACCTCTGCTCAATTTCAAGCCCTTAAAATAATTCCCTATCTTGACTCCCTTTCTCTATTCTTCCCATTCTCATATCTGTTTTTCTCCTCCCCCTTCCCAAACCTCCTCCCTCCCTTTCTCTCTCCCTTCCTTCCTTCCTTCCTTTCTTCCTCCTGGCCTCACACTTTCTCTCACACCCCAAACATTGTTGAGTTCTCACTATGGTGTACACCAGAGATGAACAGCCTTTTTCTGTAAAAGGCCAGGTAGTAAATATTTTAGGCATTGGAGGCCATATGGTCTCTGTCACAGCTACTCAACTCTGAGTTGTATTGTGAAAGCAGCCATAGACAATACATAAACAAATGGGCGTGTCTGTGTTCCAATAAAATTTATGGACACTGAAATTTGAATTTCATGTCATTTTCACAGGTCACAAAACATTATTCTTCTTTTCATTCTTTCCAGCCATTTAAAATTATAAACAACATTCTTAGGTCATGGGCTATACAAACAGGCAGTGGGCTTGCAGGCCATAGTTTACTGACCCCTGGTGTAGAATCCTAGAAAAAATAGAGTCTAAATGCCAGCTCTGTATTCCTGAATCTCTGTTGCTATGGCATATGTCTGTGACACCCTTGAGTACACGACTGCTACCCAACAATATGAGCCCAGGTTAGAAGTAAGTGTCAGGAGTCCTGAGGAGAAAAGGGAGACTCCACTGGAGAAGGTGGTATTTGTACTGCCTCTTGAAGGGTGGGTGGGTTTAGACGTCTTATAATCAGACTACCCTAACTAGTGACTCCCAGTTCTCATGTCATTTTCAAACTTGAAACCTGAGACACAGCCCCACTCTCCTGACTCTGAAAACCACTGGACTTTCTCAACAGGCATAGATTCAGCTACAACCCAGCTTCCTCCCTCTCAGATGCTCCTCCGTAGCTGTGACATGGAGGCCTTGAGGGGATGTGTGTGAGCCAGCTGTGCTGTTGGGGGTCTGAGCTCAGGAAGCAGAAATCCAGCTGAGTTCTGCCCTCACAAAACTTGGCTCAGGCATGCAGTTCTCAGAGCCAGGGTTTCATGAATAGGAAGAGTAAACACCTGCTTCAAGCTTCTTGTCAAGACCCCGTCTAAGAAATCCATTTAGATGGCCCCATCTGGACCTGCCACACAGTCCTTTACACCTGGACATGACCCAGCTAGAGTACCAAAAAGCAGCCTCTGCTTTTGCAGCTTCAGTTTTCTAGCTCCTTTCCCTCCCTCCCTCCTTCCCTTCTCTTCTTCCTTCAAGCCTTGGAGAAGGCCAGGGTACTGAAATATGAGTTGATTGTGCAAAACAAACTAAAATTTGCCTGGGGCAATATACGGATTTTTCATTTATTTCCCTTAACATCTTCCAGTCCTTGAGTGTGTGTTTAAAGGATAGGAGTCCTAATTTATCACAGGGATCATAAAGAGATGCTGTGGCTTTTGTCTTTGAAATTCTAATGATTAGATGGCATTGTTGTTTAGAGCTGGGGCCTGAGGGCTGGGGCAGCCCTGAGAAGGATCCTGGCTCCTGCTGGCATTTTTTATGATGAGAACGGGTCTTCACTTCATCTCCCAACACCATCATGTAGGAAAAAGAACACTGAACTTGAACCTTAAGAACTGGATTAAGATTCCAGCTTGACTACTTGCTACATTTATTACCTTGGGAAAATTACTTAACCTCTTAGAAAGTCCAGTACAGTTACCTGTTCTTTAAAATGGATATAAATAATAATTTTTAATTCACGAGTTCTTGAGAGGGCACTATGAAATAACAGATGTAAAAGTGCCTTGCGAAGTATGAAATTGGAGAACCTTTCTAGAGTGGTCACCAGATTACCCAAGACTCTTCTGAGCAACCAAGGACCTTACTAAAGAGGGTGATGGAGGTGAAAAAAAGCAAAATTATTCCTTGGACTGGTGTAAGACTCTGCTTAACAATCTCCCATCTTCCTGTTTCTTTCAGTGGCTCTTTCCTTAGTCCATAAATGTCTCCTTTCCCCAGATGCCACACAACTGTTTGTCTCTAAGGCCTGTGATGTGGTCCACAGCATGGTTCCCCCAAATATGGTGACTTGGCATATTGCATATTTTAAGCTGAAAGAATTTGAGAAATGGCAGGTACAGAAAGGGCTCCCTGACCTCCCCCTTCTCCCCTGAGGCAGGTCAAAACATAATTTGTGTGAGAGGTGCCCTCCCTATACCTGGAGGAAAGGAGCACCCTTATCTCTGAAGACAGGGAGACATAGAGACACCAAGAGAAACCCAAACAAATAGGACTTGCTAAGTTTCCCTTACTTTTCTACCCTTAAGTCATACCCCTTTATCCTATCACATTTTTCCAAGACTTTCCACTCTTCATCAAGCCTAGTATAAAAATGCTCATGCTTAACTGCTTATTTAGGTCTTCATTTAGTTATGAAGGCTCCTGTGTCACGTGAAATTTCTTTTAAATTGATATGCTTTTCTCCTTTAATCTGTCTTTGTCCGTCTAATTTCCAGGGCCAGCCAGGGACCCTAAGAGGATCGAGGAAAAGTTTTTCCTCCCTTACACCTATACGTTCCCGTGTTCCTTCTTTTAAAGGTATTGTCAGTTCATTGTGAAACCCCCTTGCTGCTTCCCTGTGGGTATGGAACTTTCTCTCTGCTTTCAAGGCCATCTTCTTCCAAGGACTGTCCTATAACTTCAGCCTCTAGACAGAAAAGGATTGCTGCTCTGAGTTGCACCCTTCAGAATGCAATCACACAGTCTCTTCTGCTGTTATTTAAGTACTTCTTGGGTGACTGAGTGTGTGCAGAGATTGTAAATGCTTTGAAATATGTGACACTCAATGCCTAGGCAGTTCTGGGCTCACAGTTAGGGACTGATAAATAGTTGTTTAGTCAAAAGTTAGTTAGACCATGTAGATTGCCTGAATTTGAGGTCTTCCCTAGGTGTCTGGAGGTCCTTTAGGTACTGCATTTGTTCTCTGTGAGACTGGTCTGCAGGAGTTGTTAGCAGAGCCTTAGCATGTTTCAGTTGCTGTCAACTCCTCCCATAACTACCTGGACCACATGCATGGTGCCCAAGGGAGATCAGGCCTGAATTAAGGCTTCTAGTGTGGTCCCCTGTCCCCACCCTGGAGCTGACCGGAGACATCCATCTTCAGATATTTTCATAGGCACTGAGGTCCTTCAGGTTCCCTCAAATTAGGTGCTGTCGAATAATTTTGGGTGTTGAATAAAGTGGGTCCTTTCTACAGGTAGACCAGTCTGGTTTACCCATTCTAGCTACCGAAATAATATTGAAACTCACTCAGGCTGCGATAAGCTTAGCTACTAGGGGGAAGGAGAAGTGGGTACACAAATATTTGAGTTCTCTTTGAGGAAATTCTGACTTTTGGCTGTTCTCCCTGGATTAGAGTGTCTGAGGGTCAACTCCCTTTGAGACAGGCCCCTATGCCACAAGGCAGAACTTCTGGGAGCAGCAGAGAAATTGGTCTCTCCTCCTGGAGAAGCTGAGAATGTCCAGTTCCTCACCAGTGCTCTCAGAAAGTGACTTACTGCCTGTGTAACATTCACGAGTGCCTCTGTTATTACACGTACAAAGTCTTTTTTATCTACTGATGGTTCTCAATGCTGGCTCTACATCAAAATCACCTGGGAGAGCTTTTGTAGAAACAGAGATGTTAGCACCCTACACCCTAGAGATTCTGACTTAACTAGTCTGGGGTGGTATGGACACTGGTTGTACTTTTGAAAACGCTCCCCAGATGACTTTAAATTACAGCTAGCACTAGGAACCACTGCTCTAGACCAGGGGTCAGCAAACATTTTCTGTTAAGGGCCAGATAGTAAATATTTTAGGTTTTGCAGGCCACACAATTCTGTGACAGTTACTCAGCTCTATCATGGCAGTGCCAAAATAGCCATTGATGGGTATGGATGTGTTCCAATAAAACTTTATTTTCCAAAACAAGCAGTGGGCCAGATTTGGCTTGCAAACTGTAGTTTGCTGACTCCTACTCTAGAGTCTAGACTATCACATTTATTAAAGACAAGGCATTGTGCTTATGAAGTTCAACTCTGGGTCCCTGGCATAGTGACCTGGCATGCAGCAGACACTGCATAAATACTTGTTAAATTAAATTGAATTTAGTGAGTTTATTGTACTTATGGGGTAATACCTGAGAAGGAGGCAGAATGGCTAGTCTTAGGAAGAAATTATAGCATTTGGGGTAGAAAATGTTTATGGCTTAATGCTTTGGAACAATTCATGTAAAATCCTGTTTAACTTTGTTAAGGCTTTGTTGAACTCTTTAGTGAAACTTTTCAAAATAGATTAAGTTGTGTGTTTGTGTGGCGGTGGGGAGAGAGATGAGATTTTCTGTAGTTTTTATTTGCCTGTGCCTATAAAAAATATATGTGGCAACCATAATTGGTCAATCAGTGGCTCAGTTTATGAAAAATTTGTTAAGTCAGTTGACTAAGCTGCCCAGCCAATTCAATCAAACCGATGCCATGGTAACCCCATGTAAACACAGTCTCTGTATTTAAATTGTTCACAATACGCTAGTTAGAGGAAATATGTGTTGGCTCTTTAAGTTTTACCTTGGTGGGCATGAGAAGTATGTGTTAGCAGCAAAATGCCTGCAGGCAGTTGGCGAGGTACTGGGCAAGAAGTGAAGATTCACAGCCATTGCATCATGGCCTCAGATGTGACCAGGGATGTCTCTGGGGATGAGAACACAGAGACGATCACCAGAGAGTAGTTTAAAAACAAAACAAAACAGAGTGCATTGGAAATTTCTACAAAGAAATCACTCTTGTATACAGATGCCTAGAAAACAAGGCCAGGCATCCATTTCTTCTTTTCCTTTTTGGTCAAATTCATCAGTCTTATTTTTAATCCAGGACTGTTCATCAGTTGCAATACAGAAGCATCTTTTATGTGAATTGGCTCTTCTCTCCTGATAGGAGCTTAGGATTCCTAAATTCTGGTGTCCTGAATGTGGAAGTGGCACTGTGTGTGAATCGTGACACCAGCATCCTAGGCCTCAATTAGTCCTTGGAAGGAGTTGGTAATACCCAGGGACATCTAATTCACTGGGACTGGCACACGCAGAATATTTCATCTAAGACCGTTCCTTAATTTTGGTTGGAGATTTTGCACACCTGCAAAATCTGGGGGCTCAAATGGCCTCTGGAAAGAGCCTCCTTCCAGGGGGCCCTGGTGCGGACACAACACAAAGGAGGAGGGCATTATGAGCAGTGGGTCCCTGTACGTTATGTGAGTGTAGTTATCTGTTATTGGTGCAAAGCTTATTGGAACAAGAGGGAGCGTATCTATGGCCGAGCAGCAGGGAGAGGATTTTAAAGTTTTGATGGAAAACAAAAATTGCTTAGGAAAATCTAAACAGTTCTCCTTTCTCCACGTGTGACTTTTAAATTGAATTTCTTTTTAGGCAATAAGTTGTTCTTTTACTCAGGACAGAACATGGAGGGGTCTGAGTCTTTAAGCTCCTGTTATTTCTTTGTATGATTGTTAACGGGGGTCCCTTGCGAAGCGTGCTTTTCCATGCGTGTGTCCTGTATTGTCTTCTCTTTTCCCTCCTCCTCCCACCCCTTCTCCGTACTGCAGAGGTAGCAATCCTCCTGCTATTAGCAAGATGTCTATTATAGTGTCATTATAAAAGCCATAGTCAGTGCGAGGAATGACTCATGTCATGGAGGACTTAATAATTCACTGTAATAAAAGTATAAAGTTTTATGATAAACCACTCTCAGGGGAGTTAAATATAATCCTTAGCGGGTCACACACTGACTACAAAGCTTACATTTGTAATGGTAATTTGAATTTACTACATTGCCTTTAGTTTTTAAGCGTTTGTGTGTCATTAGACCTTATAAATTGATTTATATGTTTCAACTCAAGAATAATTCTGCATAAAGGTACAATAAATTTTATGGATTGGAGATATGGCATCTAAAACATTTTAATAAAATTATTGTTCTAAATTCACTTAAATGGCATTGATGAAAAGCAGCAGCAAAGATGCCAACGTTTCCGAACTTTCATGAACTGGATGAGGTGGGAGTGGCAGCTGCAGGTGTGGTGTTGCTGGGTGTAATTCCTCATGTCCTCCTCGCTTTGTCAGCAAATAAGGACCTCTGGGGCCATTCTTGAAAGGGTGCCTACTGCCATGCGGCTTGCCGTGTGGGGACATCAAAGCTCTGGGTAATGCACTGATGATGAGTTTGCAGGAGAGAGGAGCCGACTGCATCCCTCCGAAGGACCTTTCTGTTATTTGTGACACTAAATGGAATTCTGTCTTTCCCAGGAAACGAAAGGAAGCTTGTCTAAGCCGGCAGCGTTCTTTCCCACTAAGCATTGAGGGCAGATCACCCATTCCTTAATTTATTTTCTCCTCAAATTTCTGAAAGGAATACATTTTTTAAAAAGCCCCCCACCCCCTCCCCAGAAAAAAACCCCCCAAAACCAACTTGCTTGGAGAGTGAAATATGAGGGGGCTGCTGGACTATCCTTGGGGTTTTTTTGGCTTCCCTGGCCCCTGGCTTCCCAGGCCTTTGGTCTCACCGGCTATACTTTTGAGGAATGTGTCTCAGCCACATTCTCCCTTTCCCTTTATTATCAGAAAAATAAAGGTCAAATAAACTGGATTATGAAAAATGAAAACCAAAACCTACAAAAACAAAACCCTTGTTTGTTTCACAGGCTTGGATCCAAATGGCACCAACACAAGCTCTTGAAAGAAAAGGAGGGAGCCGCCTCCTCCCCTCTCCCCTCCCACCCTTGCCCCCAGATCCTCCTATTAGCTTTTCACTTTTTCTCATTGGTATTATTTTAGCTAGCCAGCTGGGAGTGAGTTGTGATTAATTATATTTTCCTTCTGACTTTGCAGATTCAGGGGCGATCTCTCACTGGCTCCTGTCCTGTGAGAACTTTGTTTACATTTGGCAGTGTGCTTTTAAGTCACTGAAAGCAGTGCTGAATTTGGCTAAAAATACTTGATAAACTATACCGTCTGTTTTAGGGCTTTAAATAATTACCCGGCTTTTTTTTTTTTTTTTTTTTCTTTTTGAATGCAGCTTCCCCCGAAGCTGGTATAATTTCAGTGCGGATCTTCAAAACCTTTTGTCTAATCCTGTGTATAGGCTTTCCCATAACGAAACTTAAAGAGGTCTTGGATGGCTCTGATGGACAGTTCTCATCATATTCCCTGTAGTACTTGCACATTAGAAAAGCTTTATTCCCTCTTTGGGGGCAGGATTTTTTGTCAGAAAAGCACTGAGGTAAACCTCTAGGGGCCCTCAGGACTCGGTGGGTGTGTCACTGTTAAATGACCCAGGCAGCTGGACAGGTTGAGGTACAATTTACTGGAAATATATTAAAAGCATCTTGGGAAATGATTCTTAAAAATGTTCCCACTGCTGGTGTGATACAGATTAGAACCACAGTGTGCAACTGAGAAAAATTAAATTGTAACAAGAAACCCCTGATGGTACAATGATGGCTTGTGGGGAGGACGGTTGAATTCAAGGGACTAAAGGGAGAAAATTCAGCTTCCGGTGACTTTCTGCCTAGGCCCAAGCCAGACCTGCACAGGGCAGGGGACTGGACATGTACGGACACTTTCAACTGACAACTGACATTTGTGTGCATTTTCCAGGTAGTCAAGGTGTCAAACTCTGCATTCTCCTCTCTCTTTCCCCTCTTCTTAGTGACATCCCAAGGGAATCAAACTTGGAACCTAATGCAGCCTTACGCATAGACAAATTTGGCAGCCACTTGTATGATATGATTTATGCAGCAGAAAAAAGTTTCTGGCTGGCATGGCTACCATTCAACTTGTTCTTTCCCCTAAAGCAAAGACTCCCCAGGAATCCCTATTTAAAATGCAAATGGCCCAGAGAAAGGGAATAGACATTTATCAGTCATCGACACCATGGTGAGAATTAGTGTCAATAGAATTTAGCAGACTGAACAATCAGGACCTAAGAGAGTGGGATGCAGAACAGAGGAATTTTAGTGAGGAGGAAGAATTTCTTTGGAGTTGCTTAAGGCAGGCAAGCCATAGTGGTGCACTGCAAAGGGGACCTGGGGTTGTCATGGAGAGTGGAAAGACTGGGGGGAGGGGGAGGGGGGAAGCACCAAGAATGGGGAGACGACAGAAAGGAGATGTGGGAGACCACCAAAGTGAATTTGACCAACCTTGGACTTTGCCTTTGGATTGTCCTTCAAATGACATGAGCAGTTCTACACATCTTGTCATTTAGAGTTTTGTCCTAGAATTCTCATCTTGTATCTCTGGAATTTTCTTGGTCCATTGGCAGATGGCCTTGAGCCCATTAAACTCTAAATTAAAAAAAAAATAAACATATACATAAATATAAAAATATGTAAAACACTTTCACATACACCTCTGATTATTTTCATGATCAGCCTGGCACACAGTAGATGGTTAATAAATATTTATTTGGATGAATTGAATGTGTGGAACAGGTGTTACTATCAGTCCCACTTTATGGATGAGGATATTGAGCCTCAGAGGGGTTAAGTGAGTTGCCCAAGATCAGGCAACTAATCAGTGCTGAAGCCTCTTTCCACTCTTAGTGCCCCTGCCCCTTTCATTAGGTCCAGAGGCCCCGTTTGCAATACCCCACTTTGGCTTGCCTTCCTTAGGTAGCTCCAAAGTAGTGCTTTCTGCTTTTGTAGTTCTGACTCCCAAGGCCAGCTCTCCTACACTGCCTTCATAGGAGAATAGGATTGAGCAAGGCTCTGTATGCGCCATCCTATTAAACCAGGTGCATGTAGAGAAACTGAGTGTGATCTACAAGTCAAGTCCTTGACCTTTTAATTACAACCTGCTGAGTCTGCTGGACTTCTAGGTCCTCAGCTGCCCAACCAGATACAAGTTGCCAGCCAACTTGAGGCATTGAACAATATTTTAATTGTAAATAACTCAAATGTCTAAAACTGGGATTGGTGGCCCATTTTCTTATATCATGCGTGATAAGGCATGTTTATTGGGAGCACCGTTTGAACCAAAAATTGGGTCCCCAAAGAGCCAAGGTCAAACAGTTATATGACCCCAAAGTATTCCATTCAAAGTGGGGAGAGCTGATGGAGAAAATGCCCTTAATATTTTTGAGGGGCAGCTTAATGCCAGGAGCCAGAGTGCTGGATGGTAAAGACAAGTCCAGAGAGGCATGATAGAAGAGGAGCTGGGATGATTATCTCAAGACACTGATGAGTGCTTGCATAATAGGCTGACTGTGGATGATGTTTGGAGAATCAAGTTGGCCTAATGGTAGACAGTAGAGATGGCTAAGCCGTAAGCAGGTTGCCCGACCTTGACCACAAAAATTTGTTTCTGTCATTTTATCCCACTCACTGCGCCCACCCCCCTAACTCAATCTGAACTGTAGTTGTTCTCTCTGAGAAATGAGAGTCACTCTTTCCAGACCCCAGAGTAATCCAGTGGCTCTTTGAATGGGATTCTCTACATTGTTCTCTCCTTTTCTATTGTGGACTCAGTTTGATTCCAAAACACTCACAGATAATTCTCAGATACTCCAGCTGAGTCATAAAGCTGTTAATACTTCTTAGGCTTACTCTTTTTTTGAATAGGCTGTGGCTTAATTATTCCATTCTATGTCTCTTGAGGTATTAAAAATCATATTTTCAGGCTTCCCTGGTGGTGCAGTGGTTGAGAGTCCACCTGCCAATGCAGGGGACACGGGTTCGTGCCCCGGTCCGGGAAGATCCCACATGCTGTGGAGCGGCTATGCCCGTGAGCCATGGCCACTGGGCCTGCGCGTCCGGAGCCTGTGCTCTGCAACGGGAGAGGCCGCAACAGTGAGAGGCCCGCATACCGCTAAAAAAAATCATATTTTCTTCCTTCCTTTTTTTTCACTCCTTTGTGTATGTGTGTGTGGGTACGTCTGTAATATGTAACAACTAAACGTGTGTAGAAGAACAAAGTGTGTGACCCTCTAGGCCTGCACCATCCCCCCGTTGGAGCTGTTAGCCACTTACATGCACAATTAACCAGCTGATTCTTAGATTGAAGGCTGAGGGAACTAATTACAGGTACAAAAATTTCACCTAGATAAGAAGAGGTCGGTCTGGAAATTTAATCTTTAAACCTCTTTCTTCAGAGTGACTAGGTAGTGTGTGTGTGTACATATGTATGTATGTATGTATGTATATATATGTGTGTGTGTACATATGTATTTCTTTTAGGTCGACCCATCTTCCTGGTTTGCTTCCATCTTAATTACTAATGACATACAGTGGAATCCCCTATTTATGCCATAAATAGCTTCTACCAAATCACATTCTATTCAAATTCTGGTACAAAGATCTGTTGCAAGCTCTTCCTCTCTATATTGTGAGTTTTCTCTTAAATCTAGAATCCTGCAATAATCTATTGGAAAATATGAATGGTGTATATGTGTGTGTATGTATGTTGAATATCTTATTAAGGAGTACCTCTGGGAAGGGAATTCATATTTAATGATAGCCTACCTTTACCAAGCAGCTTCATCCATTATCTTCTCAATAACCCAATGAGGTTGGTAGATTATTTCCATTTAATACATGAGATTACTGAGGTTCTACAAAGTGAGGTAACCTGCCTAGGGTCATACAACTTGTCTTAGGTGAATTTGCCAAATGCTGTCTCTTTGGCATTACTCAAGACCACCTTTCAGCTTGATAAAGTTCCATGAGTTTGATGAACTCCATTCTTATATCTCTGTGTAGATATGAAATGCTGTAGTTCAAAACAATTCTCTTTACACTGTCTCTGGAATTTAGAGCTAAATAGATCTTTTCAGATTGCATGTATTAAACAGACCATCTAGACTTGAACTTCAGGCTTATTCACAATGGTGCATGTTGATGCTGAGGAAGCGTCTTTGGTACATCCTCCTCTGTTCTTCTTTTCCAGTTTTCATAACTATTTCTCTGGCATTCTTGCCTCATCCTGTCCTCTGGATACCTTGGTACTCTTCCCTTCTCCGAGGACATCCCCATCCAGCTCTGCCCTTCCTGGATAGGATTCCATGATCTGCATCTTCCCTTCCCAGTTCCAACAGAAGTGCAACTTGAATGTTCCTGCCCCTCAGGCTATGCTCTATGCTTTCTAGCTGGTTAATAAAATAACTCCACAAGAACCTGAAGATTCTTAGATGCTAATGGAATTAATAAATTATGGTGCAGCCACTACCTCCCACTATCAAGTTTCCTCCTTGGAAAAATGAAGGGGCAGGTGTGAAGAAGATCTAAGATCCCATCTTCTTCAATTTCATTTTCAGTATGTGATCCATGAACCTCCACACATTATTCTTACATTTTGACAAGGGCCTTCCGTACATAATGGGTATTAATTAAAAGAGCACTCTTCCCTCTTCTGCCCCTTAAATGGAATGCCCCAGGTTTAACACTTGGCTGTCTCCCCTCTCATGGGGGATCCCTATGACCCCACATTTATGCTAATGACTCCTAAATCTATGTTTCCATTCTGCCTCTGACCTTGAGTACCAGATGTCTCCCTGTTAACTTTTTGTTGGCCATTTCCATTTGGGTTTTCCACAGTCCCCTGAAATTCACTAAATATGAAATAAAATCATCATTTTTGTACTCTTCCAAGCTGCTCTTTCTTCCTTATAGACTGTTAATGAGTAATGCCACTCTCCTTGTCACCCATTGGAGAAATTTGCTAATAGTCCTACATTCTCCTCCTTTCTCACCTCCTAGAACCAGTCCAGTCAGTACAACCTGTTCATTCTTCATCTTAAACCTCTCTCTCATCCATCCAGTCTCCTTAAGTCCCCAGAGTAGCCCTCATCAATTTCTTAGAAATTATTGCAATGACCTTGTACAGGTTTCCCATCATCTAGTGCTGTTTTATGCCAAATCTTCCTGTTATGATTACACCACAGGGTCAGTGGGAGAAGCAAATAAGATAAGGAACATGGACATGTTCTATAAAATTTAGAGTTCTACTAGTGTGCTCTCTTATTTGTTGCATTCTAGAAAGACAGATTACTGATTCTGGCTTCTGAGTCTTTTTGCTGCTTCCTGTATCTAGAGTGTTCCCCCTCCTCCCCTCTTCTTTTTAAAGTAATACCCATTCCTCAAGGCCTAGCACAAGCTCACGTCTACCAGAAGCACAATCTAACCATCCCCACCCTCTTTAAAGTCTTCTTTCTAAACACCTGTGCTTGTGCTTCCACCCTTTGCTCTTTGTTAGTTACACCTTTGAACTCCTGTTGGATTTCCTGGTTCATGGTTTAGTCTCCATGATCAGGTTGTAAGGTCACTTGAAAGCAGGGACCATATCTTTATTCTTCTCTAAAACATATTAGAAGATGCTCAAAAACACTGGATGTATGGATGGATATTTCTGTGGGCTTCCACTTGGTTTGACTTGAATGATAAATCTGGCACATGCGGTCTGTATGAGAAGGATTCCTACATCCCTCTGTCACAGAGGTCCAGCTGTCCAAGCAACAGAACAGTATCTGGATCCTGAACCCCTGATTCCACTCAGGGGCAGAGGGAATGAGGCTAGTGGAAATAACCTGGGGCGATAAATTCACGACACCTTGCACATCTAATGATTTTCTTTCTTTCATGGTATACCAGGAAGAGATTGAAGAGCCGGGTGCATGAGGGGGCAGTGTTCCAGGTGAGTCTGCAGGCCAGCACTGGGGTGTGCATGTGTGTGTGCACGTGTGCACCTGCCGCTCTCTAGCAAGCACATGGCAGTTTGTAGCTCATTGTTTCCTCTGGCGAGGTAGTTGGGTGCGTTCAGCACTTCCTCAGCAAATGTGGTCACTGTCCCCTCTTGCTTATCCAAATACACAATTGGACAATAAATGAAACCATGGAAAATTCATAGTGCCACAGGTCTTCATTCATTGCTGATTTTAAATGAACCTTGATGCATAGGATGAAAGAGCCATTAGCGGGAAAGAGTTTAAACTACATTAGAAGAGCGGAGAAAATTGTCCAACATTTGGTCGGTCTGACAAGGTAAAAGGGAATATTGGGTGGGGGCAAGCTATTAGAGAAGGAAAGCACAATGGTGCTGAAGAGCAGGCATGGGGTGCGATAAAGTGCTGGCGTGGGTCTGGAAACAATGCATAAATACCGTAAATATGTGCAGAGTTCCCAGGCAGGAGAACAGTTCTTTCTTCACAGTTAAAAACATTACAAATGCCTTCAGGCTTCCCTCTCTCTTCTCCTAACTATGCCTCCTCCTTCCTTTGATTCTCTGTCTATGGAATGTAAAGTATATTTGAGGCGCTTAAAGGAAACCTTCAACTACTGTTTAACAAGTCAATACTAATTATTGTTTAGCACTGGATTATGGGCCGGATCATGAAATTAAAACAGAGCTGTTAGGACACCTTTGTACCTGGCAAAGAGTTAATGAGCACATGCTGGGTCCCTGTAGTAACTGCCAAGCTGGTTTACTATTTTATTTCAATGGCACAGGAACAAAATCTAATAAATCATTTTACTTTTATCTCGTTGCTTCCTTCTTCATTAGCAAAATGCAAAAGCTTTATTGTACTGTTTATCGTAAATTGGGAAATTTTTTTTCATATTGTTCAATTAGTTGGTTATCTGCACAGTGGGGTGGATGTGTATATTACAATAAGAAAAAAATTATAAGCAAATCTGAGATCAGCAAAGCTACTGGATTAATAGCATAAGCAGAGAAGGCAACTTGCCTCCTGAGACCGTGGATGGTGACTGGACTTCCTCATGACTGTGTGTTTGGTGGATTATAGATATAGAATGCAGATGGTGGGCAGTGGGTATGTGTGTGTGTGTGTGTGTGTGTATGTGTGTGTGTGTGTGTAGTGTAGTATGGCAGATTACATTTCTTGAAATGGGAGGGCAAGGTTTCTGCCTCTAGGCCCAGTCACTTGGGGTTTCTTGGTAAGGGCTCCGTAGCTAGGACAATATGGGAAAAGGGAAGGAAGCAGGGAGGAACAGGGGTGAGTTATGAACAATCTGTTCATTTTGATGAGATGTCCAGCTGAGTTGGCAGCCAGACGTCCCATAGCAACTCAATTCACCAGGTCTCTGAACAACTAAATGGTCATTCATGGCTTTGGGGTCCTGCTGGCTGGAGTGAGATTTGAACCAGTGACCTGTAAGTGAGAAATGCTATTTGCTGTTGCTGGGTGCATGTGCTGTTTAGTTTGACTCTCTCACCGCCCCCCATGGGCTCCTCAGAATGAACATGTAGATATGTTCAGCACTGAAAATGGGGTACAGATGACTGTCTCACTTATCCTGGTGATCAGATCTAAAGCTGATTTTTAAAAGCTTTGGAAAAGGTTGGTAAAATATGTTATTTGTATAAATTTACAAATTTTAACTTTCTTATGTGATAACAAAGGGGAAAACACTACACATAAGTCAAGGTATGTAAGGATAATGTATAGCTTAATAACAGATTGTATTTTTCTTCCCGTTGGGTCTTACTACTTACTTCAGTAATTTACAATATTGGAATTGCTTTGTGGGAACTAGGAATCCATTATGATGTGTATCTTATGCAGCTGGTATTACATGTAATATTTTTTAAAAACACTTAATCTTTAACCTCAGTATTGCATAAAGGTGCAAGGGATCAATTATAGATAAAAAGAGGGGAGATCTCGGAGGACTTGCAAACCTATTGGCAGTTTCTCAAGATACAGTACCAGGTCTGTATATATAAGTATTTAGTTTTCCATGGCTCAGACAAGGAGAAATGTTGTAATTGATTTTATTTGAAAGCAAGAGATGGGGCCAAAGGGGAACTTTTGGTCTACAGTTTTTGCTTTCTGCCCATGTAAAGTAAGCATTCCTACCAGAGGTGTTTAATGGTGTATTCTGTCTTTTTTTTTTTTTTTTTTTAATACAAGTGGGAATGAATGCCTCAGGCTAGGCAAACTCCACCTCTCAGAACCTCAGAGGCTGTGGGAATGATCCCTGCCCTTCCGACCCATCCTTAATTGGCCTATAGTCCAAGAAGCAATTAAAACTAAGGGTCTGTTTCATAAAATGTGAACATGCCATTTAAACGTGTGCAGGGGGATTCCCGTTTGTAATGCTGGGATAGAAGCAGCTCCTGTAAGCCTACCTTTCATAAATTTACTTTTCTTTTCTCCTCTGGGCCCTAGATGACTTCCATCCTTTCTCTGGCAAATCTAAAGTCGACTTCAGGGCCAAGGTTCGGCTCAAGTCCTTGGGTACATGTCGTGATAGCCTGCTGACCTAGTCCCCACCTTGCCTCCCTAGGCTGGAAGTTTTAATCGTGATTTTTTCTCATCTATTCCTATTATTTAACCATTTTATTATTTTGCCCAACAGAATATGGGAAGAAAACTCTAGAAACTGAGTTGAGCATTGCTGTCTGCAGAGACTGAAGCTAAGGGAAAGCTGCCAGAACTTGCCAGAGATAAGCTTCAGAAATGAGTTGGGGCAGAGAAAGTACCCCTGAATTCCAAGATGTTTAATTACAATACCAGGGAAACCCTCATTTGCACAATTACTATTTACGCTTTCTCACAATGTATACACCCCTTACTCTCAGCCTTCCACCTCATACTATTGAGCTCCTAGTATTGCTAATATACCGAGTTTCTGAAAGCTGTATAGCAGTTCTGTTAAGATGAACATGATTTTTGAGAAGCATTTCATAAATTCCTCTATTTTTTGTTTTAGAATGTACTCTGAGAAACAGAGTCTCTTGTTGGAGATACTAATTAGGGTGTAGAAATCATATATTTTTTAGTTCAACCACAATTCCAAGTACAGGAGTCCATTTAAGATGTCTCTTAGACTAATGTCCAACCATAGGAAAGAGCTGTAATAATATGCCCTTGAGAATATTGTACTAGCTGTCTGGGACAAACTAAGTTGACAAATAATCACTTGATTCAGTTCTGTGTTTGCTTTGTCTAATAAACAATAGTCTTATCCTTTATTATTTCCTGCAGTTGGTATACTGCTATTCACAAAGTTTTGATTTATTTTCTGGAATACTGCTATCGGCCTTGTTATCCTGGACTCTTTCTTCAGCCTTTCAAATGGGGCAGGGGGTTTTCTGGTACTTTAGCCTATAGTAAAAGGCTGCATCTACACCACACCAAACAACCAAGCAGAAAGTGAAAAACTTCAGTCCCTCTCCCAGATGGCCCCAGATGCATGGCATTGTGTAGACCGAAACAGCCAGATGGCTGAATGGATTTTTCACTTTCCATCTGGGTGTGTGACATGGTGGAGATGCAGCCAAAGTCTTGAGCCAAAAGAAAATGCCAGCCAAGGAGATGAGGTATTGCTACTTTCCAGGCACCTAATTCCTGCTGGGTGGTATTATGACCTTGGTTTAACTTATTCTTTCAGAAGCAGGTCACTTTTATAGGAACAATGATTGTCAACCTCTAGAAATAAAGAGGGAAGCAGACAGATCCAAAGAGACTCGGAGGGAACGTCTCTTTTGCTTTCTTCTGAGGACAGGTCTTTTACCGACTTGGTGGGACCAGTGACACCTGGGGAAGGCCCTCTCCTTCTAGGTCTCTGGAGGTCAGCAAGCTGGAGGCACTACGAAACACCAAGTGACAACGAAAACGTCAAGGGACTTGCTGTCCATCATGGGCATCACTAAATCTCTTTGAACAGCCCTGGGCAGTGAATTATGGCAGCATGGAATTGACTTACAGTTTATTTCTAGTAACAGGCAGTTACTACGTCAAATCTGAAACCATTCAGAAAGGCCTATAAAAATATATGACAAAGTAACAGGCTACCTCTGGCTCCTTTTAGCATGTTTATAAGTTTAAACTGCATTGAGCTTGGGTTTATAGAAATGAATACAAGGATTTCTTATGTCCTATTCCTTCTCCCTCTCCCTACCCTGCAATCAGCTCTTTTTTGACTGTGGGGTGGTATCCAAGACCTTCAGAATGTTTGAACTCCTAACCAGAATTGCCATTCTGTTTAGAGGCAGTCTTATTGATGAACATACAACTTGTATTTTTCTGGCATAGTTGAAATTCTTTTGTTGAGGAACAGGATAGTTAAATGACAGTCGCAAAAGAAAATCATTTCCAAGTTACCTTTCACCCACTCTTCCCCCAAAGCTGTTTAACACTTACTGAGAAACTAATTGCAGCCTGAGTGGGGTCATGGGACAAATGCTGCAATCCGGGCATAATGCGACACCAAATATAATAAGGTAACACATTGTTAAAAGTCAGTATCCCAAGTCCAACAATACGGTGTCACAGACTCATAAGTGTGTAACCATATCACACATAATTGTCATCTGCAGAGAAAAGATCTAATTTTGATAATGCATATTGAGATTGGTTGTCTGCAAAATGCTCATGGCTCCAGAAGGTTTGACAGTCCTGAATATCACATAATAGCATGTAGCCAAGGAACATGGGTTGAAGGGAAGAAAGGGAGACTCTATTCCAGAACGCAAGCACTCCTACTCACAGTTTTATTTTTAAGAACACGGTTCTGCTCAGACAATGAGCAAGTTTATGTGAAGGGTGGTTTGTGCCTGGGTTTCCATATCTGGAATCTGTGTGTGTGTGTGTGTGTGTCTGTGTCTGTGTGTCTGTGTAGGTCCCAGTCCATCCTCTGGGGTCTGAGCTATAGGATTCTACTTTGATAGACACAAATATCCTGAGGTCTCTTACTTTTAAGGACTTGGTGTAGCTTTAAATTCTGAAGAAATTAAGCAAAATCAACAGACTCTTGAAACAGGCTGTCTACTACCATATTTCCTCAATTCTAGGAAATAGCTTTTTAGCATTTTAAGATAGCTGTGGTCAGCATCCCTCTTATAGTCTACATGTAGAGCTTTTTTTCCCCTAAAACACTTTTTAAATCAAAGATATACCTTCCGGGGCCTCCCTGGTGGCGCAGTGGTTGAGAGTCCGCCTGCCGATGCGGGGGATGCGGGCTCGTGCCCCGGTCTGGGAGGATCCCGTGTGCCGCGGAGCGGCTGGGCCCGTGGGCCGTGGCCGCTGAGCCTGCGCGTCCGGAGCCTGTGCTCCGCGGCGGGAGAGGCCACAGCAGTGAGAGGCCCGCATACCGCAAAAAGAAAAAAAAAAAAAAAAAGATATACCTTCCAACCCATGGCAGCTAAGAGTTGAAGAAATCATGTAATAATAAATATACTAGGTGTATTTATTGGACGTATGTGATGTCCCTAAGGTAGCAGAAGACCTTTGATAAGTGTTTCATTTCAATTTCATATGAGCCCTATGGAGGAGCTGATTTTATTTCCATTTTACAGAGGGGATTCCAAGACCCATAGCTACTGAGTTGTACTATAGGCCCTCTTTCCCCTGTAGTCCAGGGGACCTGGTTGTCTCTGAATGTGTCACCTCATGGCAAGGTATAGTGCAATGGGGTGCTTTGTTCCCATACCCATTACTTTGCTGGGGTCCACTGCCCTGGACTCACTTAGCCTCAGATCCCCTTAGCTCCTATAAACTCGGGCTCTGTTGATCTGGATGAAGCTCTCAAAACTAAAAGGTTTGCATTTCTTTCAAACTCCTGAGCATTTGTTTATATCTCTTGATTCATGTTGTTCATCTGAGGTTGCCCTGTCAATATGCATTTATGACCACACCTCAAGTCCCTTTACTAGATGAAGACTTCTCAAGGGCAGAGATATCAGGGTCATTTCTGGGGCCCTTCATCAATCACAACATCCAAGCACTTAGTCTGTACATAGTGTGTGAACATTAAATATGTGTGGAATAAGTACATAGCATAAAAAATTATATCAGACTAGTACCATTTAAAGAGGGTGAAAGGAACTTTGAGGTCATCATCCTTGCTTCTCAACAGCACCTGACTATGGCACTTCCCTCTTGAGACCCATTCATTCATTCATTCACTTCTTCACCAATTTTTTTTATTGTACATGGTTCTATGTTCAAAGCAATGGGTGAGATGCCCTGGGGAGTATACAGAGAAATAGGAAATAGAAACTCTGCCTTTGAAGGGATCATAATCTAGTTGATAAGATCACACAGATGTAAATATTAGAGGATTTATATCATACACCTGTGGATGTGTGAGGCCTATATAAGAGGTTGAAATGGTTATTATTATTATTTAAATATCTATCATTCAATGCAGAGCATGTTAATTGATGTGGAAGTTGAAGGGAACAATGTCAACATGGATGATTGGGAAGGCATTTTTTTGGAGGGGGTTGTTATGCGTGTCAAAATGAGGAACAGCAGAAGGGAACGGCAGAAGGAAGTGAGGGTCACGTGCAGCAAGCATTTCCATTAGCTGAAGTCGGAATGCTGGGGCAGGAGTGACCACAGATGAAATATTTGCTTGGGCGGGCCAAGGTGCTTAGGGAGCTGCGGAGAGTGCTTGAGGATGGAAGAGGCCTGGTTAGGTCTGTGGTCTTGGGAGATTAGCTTGGCTCTGAGTAGGGACTAACTACGGAATGACTCAAGCCCAGGAATAGGAAGTATCAGGAAAGAATGAAGAGCATCATTTAGAAGGGAGATATTTTGTTCAAATATGCTTCAAATATTTAAAAAGATGGGAAAGGTTTCTCTTTAAAAACTGGAATTGTTAAAGCAGATTTTAAATGCCGAATGGCTGATGTACCTGGGAATCTCCATTGTATGGTCGTTAGAAGTGCGGAGTGAGACTGGAGGTGTATGGCGGGGGGACAGCTGAGGCAGCTACTGTAAAACCTAATTGGAAGGTAGAGCCAAGGGGGCAAGGCTGCCACTATGGGCAGCAGGTCTGTGGAAACATATTTCCTTAGAATTCTCTGAGAAAAATGAGGGGAACATGGCAGAAAACTAACGTTTATTAAGTTCCTCTGTGCATCAGGCAGAATGGTGCTATGCTTTTTCTTTTTTACTTTAACTCCTTAAATCCCTACAACATCCCAGTGAGAAAGGGGTTATTATCCCCATTACACATGTGAGAAAAATGAGGCTCAGAGAATTTAAAAGACTGCCCAAAGTTACAGAATCAGATTTTGTGTTGGGTTTCAGCGCAAGAGTTGTTCAAGCCCTAAGCCATACTTTTCTCACTGCACCTGGCGACATTCTGTTGACACGCCACTTTATTGCCTGTTGTTCAGATTAGTCTCAGAGATGGTGAATACCTACCACCTGCATTGCCCACACATCTCCTGACCTGGGTTGTCTGGATCTTACCTCTCACTGTAATGGAAAGAAATGGGTATGTCAGAAAAACAAGTGCCCTCCTCAAAGGACAGAGCGGAGATGGCCCAAGCCTCCATTCTTTGCTTCCTTTTCCCCAGCCTTCAGTCTGGGATCAGGAGGGTGAGATGTTCTGATCAGACACAGAGCTAGTAGGAACCTATAACAGGGAACACAGTGAGGAAGGCAAAAGAGAAACACTCCAAGAATAATTTGCCCCCTTCTTGTTTTACTTTCCCTCTACTCCTCCCATCCATTAAAGTCTCTACCCTTAATGTGGGGACCAAAATTGTATGTCTCTAAGGACTCAATTTGTCATTGATCCATTTCAGAACTCCTCTTTCTCCTCAAGGGTGGATTTTGGTGGTCAAGGTGGCAAAGCTGTGAGCTTCACCTAGAGGCTAGAACAGTGCTTCCCAACATTTTCCACATCATGGCACAAATATTAAATGATAATATTTGTAGGGCACTTTGGAAAAGATGGATGAGCTGTTTATGGATGGAGCACTGGCCCAGGGCTCTGGCTCCTCCAGTCTTCCTGAGGCCTTACCTGTGACCCATATAAGGCATACCTGTGTGCCCACTGGCTAGATGCTCTGGGCTGGAGTGGGCCACCGCTCATCACCCTCAGCAGGGGATTCATAGATTTATCATCAGAGATTAGTGCAGGCCCCTGTTATCTGTAGTTTCTTAGGGTCTCAGTATTTTTAAAAGTAAGAAAGGTCCAAAATCGGGTTCCAAAACTATGATGCGATGGAAATATGCTATTTACACAATAATCACAGAACTTATAAAATAATATTTACTCATAAAATATAACTGTATGACATTAGTTTAAAGCTATGTAGTGAGCACATTCTTTCAAGCCTGTCAGGGTATCTTGGTGAGGCCAAGTGTAATTTTATCTGGAGAGTATGCTAAAAGTCTATATTAGATGCCCTTGTGACTTTGAGGTCCAGGTCAAATGCACCCCGCCCAACTCATGCAAGTAAAGTCTGATGGGTAATAATGATTCTAAGTGATAGAACTACATTAGACGATTTTCATTAGATGATTTTCATATGCCAAGTACTGTGGTTTTTTTTTACATGGACTGTTTACTTGAATCTTCATAGCAACTCTAATTATCTCTCTTTTACAGATGAGTAGACTGAGGCTTAGAGGGAGAGGTTAAGTAACTGGCTCAAAGCCTTATGGCTATTGAGTGATGGCAGTTTGATGCTAATACCACTGGTACCAATAGACTAGGCTGCCAGAATTCCTAGAGAATTCTCCTTAGATGCAGGAAGAAAAAGAAAAATGGAAAAGTGTTATTTGCTAACAACTGGCCTTAAAAGCTGATCCCTCAGAGGTACTGACAGCAGGGTAAGGGAAGTAAATATATTCTGTAGTACAGTTAGTGAATTTCTTTTTACTCATAAGTAGCCAATGGATTATTTAGGGCTACTAGATATAGCAAATTTACCCAATGCCCAAATAATATTGAATTTCAGATAAACAAGGACTGACTTTTTTTTGTACAAATATGTCCCAAATATTGCAGGGGGTATACTTATATAAAAAAATTATTCTTTGTTTATCTGAAATTCAAGTTTAACTGGGAGTCCTGTATTTTTTCTGGCAATCTAACATTGTTGATACTGTCTGTTGGTAGGTGGAGATTTCCTTTAACATTTATGACTCCTTGATAGCACTAGACAAAATCAAGTATTATTGGAAATAGCAAAATAAATAAATATAACCACAGAATCACAGAGAAAAGAGAACAGCAGAGAATTGTGACAGCATTGCTACTCTTTGCTAGATAGTGCTTGTGGTCATACCAAGAATAGACTGAGTGTTTGGGTCTTGCTCACAAGACAAATCAGAGAAGCCCACTGAGACCCTAAGCCCAGATATGGGAAGTCTTGGTTTTGTGAAGATTTGAGAAATAAAAAGAAGAAGAATGCCATTCATAGGCTTTCCCTGATGTGGATATTCTGAAGTAAAAAAGGGAGCATTAGATAGTTGTGAAGAGGGTGGATATTTATATTTCTAAGTAGAAGAGAACAGACACGGGCATACAGAGGACAGAATGACAAGCTCCTCAGAGCTGCTGTGGAGGGAAGAGGGTCACCTGGATTGGAAATATACCATGGTCAGAATATATCATGAAGAGCACAAAAATAACATGTGTCGAATACCGAGTACTGGATTGTTCTGAGTTGAATAGTGTCCTCCCAAAATTTATGTCTTAGAACTTACGAATGTTATCTTTATTGGAAATAGGATCTTTGCAGATGTAATCAAGTTAAGATAAGGTTATACAGAATTAGAGGGGGCCCGAAGTGCAATGTGACCAGTGTCCTTATAAGAAGAGGAAAATTTGGACACAGAGACACAGACACTCAGGGAGAATGCCATGTGAAGATGGAGGCAGAGAGTGGAGTGATGTGTGTTCCAGCCAGGGGACACCAAGGTTTTCTGGTGACCACCTGAAGCTACAAAGAGGCCAGGGAGGATCCTCCCCTGGAGTCTTCAGAAGGAGCATAGCCTGGCCCAGCCAACATCCTGATTTCAGATTTTTAGCCTCCAGAACTGTGAAAATAAATTTCTGTTGTTAATAGCCACCTAGATTGTGGTAATTTGTTATGGCAGCCCTAGGAGACTAATAGAAGTATATGCCACATTCTATGTTATTACTCCCTTCCATACAAATAAAAAGGTCAAATGTCATTGAGGAAAAGTGGAGAGGAAAGATAGTTCACCATACGTCTCCTACTTTAATTAGCTTGTAAAACAGATGCAATCACAAAGGATCGGGGTCTGCAAACTTCCTGTAAAGGGTCTGATAGTAAATATTTTAGGGTTTGCTGGCCACAGGTTCTCTGTGGCAACTACTCAATGCTGCCATCGTAGAGTGAAAGCAATGTAGACAGTACATGAGCAAATAGGCATGGCTAGGCTCCAGTAAAACTTTATTTGCGAAACAGGCAGTGGGCTGGTGGTCTAGATTTGGCTCCTGGGCTATAGTTCGCCCAACCCTGACAAAAGGCCTGGCTTTTGGAGACCGCCCCCCTTGCCTTGTGGATATGTGGACATTTACAGCTGTCCAAGTGAAGTGAAACTCCACTAGTGTGTCCTTGACTTTTCACATACCTGGTGGGACTAAAAATCATGGAACTAATGTTTTCTCAGGCAAAGACATCTCAGTGAGCATGTCTTTCAGTGTTAGGCTCTTATGCACAGGCTGCCATCTTTCAAGGTGCCATGGAAAACATGACTTTTACCCCCACTTTTAAAACCAGGATTTGAGCCAACCAAGCATAGCAGACTCATTGTTTCATGGTCGAACCTCGTTTTAAATCCTGCATACTTGATTTAAATCCTCCAGTTTGATCACTCACCTCGTTTGCAGGCTTGGTTCTGAGCAACTTTTGGACTCATTCCAAAAGTTAAATCCATTCTCAAAAGATAAAAGTTGTTACTACTGGGCTTCCCTGGTGGCGCAGTGGTTGAGAGTCCGCCTGCCGATACAGGGGACACGGGTTCGTGCCCTGGTCTGGGAAGATCCCACATGCCGCGGAGCGGCTGGGCCTGTGAGCCATGGCCGCTGAGCCTGTGCGTCCGGAGCCTGTGCTCTGCTACAGGAGAGGCTGCAACAGTGAGAGGCCCGCGTACTGCAAAAAAAAAAAAAAAAAAAATTGTTACTACTGGGGCTTTCCAGAGAATGTGCAAAAGGCTCTGACAAGTAGCCCCAACGAAGAGTTCCAAAGCCTTTTGTTCTGGCAGCACTAGTAGAGTAAGTGCTCAGCATCCCAGCGCAGCCCTGGGAAAGGATGGAGCCTCAGCTGCCCATGTAATGATGCTAGAATTAGTAAAAGGTCATTTCCATCATTGTCTTAGGCTCGCTTCATTCACTGGCCCAAAGGTGGCATGCAGATATGCACATACTCAGGCAATATGGGCATTTAGACACTCCAGAGACTCGGGGACAGCAGCCACATTTACCCATGCAACCACCACCTTTCCTTCCTAGCCAGGTATCCAACACCTCTGAGAAGTGATTCCTCCTGCGGGAGCTTTTCCAAAAGCATCAGCAACTTCCAGGCCTCGATCTTGTCTCGGCAGAGGAGCAGCTATACATATCACAGTTTATCAGTACTTCTGAGATGAGCTGTTTCCCTTGCCCACTGCTGCAGACGTGGGTCTCAGAGGAGCCCTTCTGGCTGAGATTACAGGATGTTTTCTTACCCTCTCCACTTTAGAGTGTTAGCTTCCTACTCACCACAGCATTCCTTCTTGTCAGAGGGATGCTGGGTGTGTGAGAGCATGTAGCACCCAAGACTCACTTGAGGCTGTCAGATGTGATTTCACCTCATCTTTTGAGGCATTGGAGGTAGGAAAGCTGGATTTTATTTGAAAGTTGAGTCTTACCTGGTTGCAGGAAGTGGTCTTCAGACCATCTGTCCTCTTCCTTTAGTTTTTAAAATTTAAATACAAAGTAATGTGTTATTAATTATAATATATATCGTGTAAATTATATTTATTATTATATTATTATATATTATTATAATTATATTAAATATTAATTCTGGTGATGATTTGACTTTCAGGACTCTCAAGGGGTCACCTCCTTTTTATGGGGAGGAGAAAAGCATCTCAGGTTTGCACAAATAAAATATTCCTCAGTAAAAAGCAATATAACCAGAGTGATATCTGCAGACAGCTTTGCTTTACCCAGCTTCTGAGCCAACCCCAGAGTGTCCACAGAAAGGTATCATGTTAATTAAATCATTTGTCAGTGTTTGGAATCATATTTATCTGCTAGAGAAGTAACAGCATTTATGAATCCTTTCCTATGTAGCAACTTGAACTGTTTTTCTGCAGGCCAAATGCTAGTAATGTACACCTTAAACACTGTGGAGCATGTTGTTTGGTGAAACACACTTCCCTTTGTCCAAGAATCAGCCTGACCAGGTAGGGAACAAGTATCAGTAATTTTTTCTTTTTAGAACAATTAGATTTATGGACTGTCACTGCTAAATACATGTGATTATTCCAAGACTGAAAACAGAGGTAATGCTGGTAGTGTTGAAGCAGGGGACATGTACACACCTTCCTTTAGGTGGTGTTTCCTGGAGGACTAGAAAAAAGCAGTGTGTTGCCAGGGAGTGAGGTGGAAGGTCTGTTGGTTGGCATTTGAATGACAGAGCTACAAGGCAACTTTGAGGGTCTCAAGGTCCTCCAACCCCATGGCCCATGTGGAGTGTGAGGCCTTTCTGCTCCTGAGTGGGCTGACCTTGGGAAAGCAGGACTGATCTTTTCTGTGATATCAGCTTCCTCAGCAAAGCTTCCGGCCAGTTCCACCACCATCCATCCTTAGGTTACTCAGGTTTACTCAGCAAGGCATTTAGACAGTCACCCGACTGAATTACCAATCTCATAACCTACGGGTAGAAGGCTGGTTCATTTGATAAGGCCCACCTCCTAATGATCTATGGGAGGGGGCAATGAACTTTTTCTGCAAATGTCCAGATAATAAATATTTTAGGCTTTGTGGGCCATGCAGTCTCTGTCACAACTACTCAACTCTGTCATTGTGTTGTGTACATAGCCATGGAGAATACAAATGGATAGACAAGGCTGTGTTCCAATAAAACTTTGTTTACCAAAACAGAAAACAAGTAGGATTTGGCCTGCAGACCATAGTTTGCTAACCCCTGGTCTATGGAGGCAAAAGGATTCTATTCTTAGGCATTTACAAATCTTATATTTAGAGATTTAACTTGGAACAATACAAAGATTGTTAAATTAGGAATTAGGAGACATGAGCTCTTATCTCAGTCTGCCATGGCTTGTGGTAACTTGTTTAATCTCTCATGCTTTAATTTCCTCATCATAAAACAAGGGGTTCAGATTAAATGATCTTTAAGGTTCCTTACAGTTGGAAAATTCAGATCTCCTCTAATCATTGGTAGTTCTAAATTACAGGCTCTAAGGGATATCCTTTCCCACATCTTCATCATCGTGTAGGGTTCTTAACGGCAACCTGACATTTTGGAGAGGGGTCTGGGAGGGAGAGAATGATTCTTCAGCTAGTGCCTGTTTGCTGTTCCAGTGTTTTACTTCCTAAATCTGACCCTATTCGCCTTGGTCTGGAGCCTCATTTATTCTCTCAGCAAATACTGTATTCAAAACATTCTCTCTTGGCACCATTTTTCTTTGCCATCAACAGCAGAATCAGGAACTGCTGTGTCTCCTGCTTTTGTTCTATCGCCCCCAAGAATGAGCTCTTACTTTGTGCAGCTATTGTATTTTTCATTTGAGTGAATCCTCTCTCCAGTGGACTGGGATGGAGTCTACACTTCATGTTGTCCCCATTTTGCAGATGAAGAAACCGAGGTCCAGAGAGAAAAATGACTTTCCCAGGTTCACTCATCTAGGAAGTGGCAAATCCAGAATTCCAAGTCCAGAATTCCAGCTCTGTCTTTAGAGTCCACACTTTGTTTTACTCTGTGAGGTTTGTTCAAAGTAAAGTGAATCATTCTTTGAGGGAAGTTATCACAAAGGTGCCAGAGGCTCTTTGCCATTTTGCCTCAGAGGGGCCTCTGCCTTAGAAAGAGCTCTTTCTTGCATGCCAGGACATGCAGGCTTTTACCTCCTTCAGGGAGAACTGGAAAACTTGAGCAACTGGAAAGGGTGTTCTATTTTTTTCTTCTTATTTATTTATTTTTAAAATACAAAACATCAGAATATGTAAAATGGCAGCTGCCAGAAATATTGTCCTTGTCTCTCTCCAAGTGCCAATAAAAACTTATGATTCTATCCTCTGCTGAAGTGGGCTTTCCTGGGATTGGAGTAGTTATGGTCCTAATCCATGAACTATTCATCACAGTGGCACTGGCAAATGTTTGCTGCACTAACTTCCCCCCAGTGAATCTCTTGCATTTCCACAGCTAATGGTTAAACAGGACTTGGACCAATATTTGCATCTTTCCAGCCTCTGGCAATCTGATTATTAGTGCAATAAATATACAGCATTTAATAACTCTTCACTTTGCCACTTTGAAACCATTAGTTGTCTCCAGGTTGACTACGGAGAACTTCAAATTCAATTCATTAACATTTCCTTAAATAGTCCTCTTAACAGTGCAGGTCTGGCTTTCCCATTATGTACTGTCACTAATAATGGTTTTTACTTCTAACCTATTATTAATTAAAAAATAAAAAAGAGCCCTCCACTCTCTCCATTTCTGAATAAGGTTTAGATCCTCCCTGTGTGAACTGCAAAGAGGCCTTTAGAGAGTGGCTTGTAGTGTTTGATAATTGCTATCAAGGTAAATAATTTAGCTGGTCAGACAGAGTGCACTTCTCCCTGCCTCGAGTGGACGGCTCAAGTCTCGGCCGGTCGGGCAAACCAAACCCAAGGCAGAGAGAATCAGAGCTGCATGAAACTTGCATTAGGAGCCAACGGGAAAAGGCGGCTTTCCTAAGGGATACCACAGTGACCCTTGAAGCTCGCCGTGACCTGGACACCACTATCCTTCTCACATCTGCAGTGAGACAGGGACATCCAGAACCCCCGAGCCCCCACAGACAGAGGCATGTTTCCCCAGAGGCTTTCAGGAGTTTGCCATGAAGGACAAATGAACAGGCACAGATCCCCTGGACGCCCTAATCTTTTCTTTCCCTACTTCAAAGCCTTCTGCGTTGCCTCTGAGCCTGTAATTACCCTGGGGGTATTTTAGATTTGAAGCGACACCAGCAAAATTGCACTTCCTGATCATGGGAGTCCACAGTTGTGTTTAATCAGTTATGAAGCTGGTCACGAGATGGAGTTTTTCAGCCATAACCATTAAAGGGGAATCATGATCTAGCCCAACTCCTTGTGCTCAGGGTAAGGGACCCACAATCTGAAATTAAACACTAGCCACTTGATGTGGTTTAATTTAGTCTCTGCCTCCTTAATTAAAAGCATACCATTACCCACCCACATAACAAACTGACACTTTCATGCCAGACTGTAACTCAAAAAAAAAAAAAAAATAACCTGCTAAAGTTAGGTGGAGCTAAAACACTGATTTTAAGACACCAACAGAGGCTCCAAAACACCACAATAGAATCTAGATTTATTTAAACTGGAAGCTTTAAACAAGCTTGGAGGCTATTTGAGAGTCAGTTCTCCGTCCGTCTCTCCCTGTACCCCTCACCTCCCTCCGCCTTGTCTCTAGCTGTCTGTCTGTTTGTCTTTCTGTCTGTCTGGCCTGTCTGGAGCTCTCTCCCTCTCTCTCTCTCTCTGTCTCTATCTCTCTCTGCCTCTTTGTCTCTGCCTATCTCTTTGTCTCTGTCTCTGCCTCTCTCTTTCTCTGTTTCTCTGTGTCTGTCTCTCCCCCTCCCTCTCTCTGCCTCTCTCTCTCTCTCTGTGTCTCTCTCCCTCCCTCTCTCTGTCTGTGTCTCTCTCCGTCTGTGTCTCTCTGTGTCTCTGTCTCCCTCTCTCTTGCACAGTCCCATGCACACATGGATCCCAATCAGAAACACACCTTTGATTATTTGACATCCGCAGTCCAGAAAGGGAAGAAACTGTTCCTTTCTTGGATATTCATTTTGGAGACTGTGTGTCTGTGTGGTCAGGCCTGGGGAGTTCCAGGGGAAAGAAATTCAGACCAACCCTCAAGGCCTCACATCCTCCCATAATCCCAGCCCTACAGCCACAAGCCTGGAGAGTCCTGGCCTGGAGAAGCTGGCCTTGGTGGGCTCGGGACCACACAAGCTGCAGCGTGTGTCTGTGACAAAGCCTTGCTCGCCGGTTCTTCTCAGAGCCTTCCACATGCTTTCAGAGACATAAGCTATCGGCAAGGGAGCCAAATCCAGACACTCAGACAGGCGGATCCAGGCTGCTCCCCGCTTAGATCTCTTGCCACACTCTCCATTGTGGTGCTTGAACCCCAAAGCTTGGGGCAGCCGGACCACCTGCCTTGGCCAGCATCCTTGTCTCTCTTTCTTCTTGCCGTTGGCCTGCCCTACCTACCTCATTCCTCCGTGGCATATTGTTTCTCTACTTTGAGAGGTCACATAGCGTAGTGGTTCAGAACATGAATAGTCACGCTATTGTGTTCAAATTCTTGCTCTGTACCTCTCTAGCTAAGCGATAGCATCTCAGTTTCCGTATCTGAAAAATGAGGGTGGTAAGAGTGACTTCAGATGTTTTTCTGAGGATCCAAGGAGTTAATTCAGGTTAAGTGCTTAGAATAGCATATAGCAAACCTGATATGTTTGTTATTAACTTTTGAAATTTGATGCCACTTCCCATTTCCCTATCTTTGAATGAATCATGACAGGCCAGAATATAAAATTTAGTAGTTCAGAGCTGAAAGATCTTTGTGCTTGCAACGGCCAGACCCCCTCAGTTTTTAAATGAAGGAACTGAGGCCTGGTAAGAGAAAGTAACCAACATATTCAACAGATTGAGTGGTGGAGTGGATTCTGCTTAATCCAGTGCTCTTTCAGACATGCTCTTTGCAAATATTTCTCCTCTTTCCTGATGAGAGCTCTCTGGGACTTGGGATTGCTAGAAAGGGCAGCAGCTCTGAGTGCAGAGTTTAATACTAAAGCCTTGCTGACCAGCCTCAGATTCATATAGGCAGTCAGTGGGCTCCATGGAAGGACTTGAAGGATGCTTCCAAGGCCCTAAATAGCTCCCCTATTGCTGCCGGCCATTCCACCCTTCTCCAGTCCTGGCACAGGTCTTGCTCTGTGATCTTAAGTCTTAACTTCCTCTTCTACACAACGAGAGAGGGGTTTCTGTGCTCTCTTCTAATTGTAAAATTGTATGACTATATTAATAAAATACAACAGACGGTAAGGATATGTGTGCATTGAATGGTATGTTATTGGCTTGTGATATCTCCTCTAAGGTCTGTAATTTAATATTGTTTGTAAAGTAATGCAGATGATTTCTGGGTAAGTCATTCCATTCATTAATCTCACTTAGAAGACTAAATTAAAGAATCCTTATTTATAGCATTTGTTCAGATTAAGTTGTATACTGTGAGCAGAAGAATGCATATCATATCTCTTTTACTCTAAAAAGGACAGTCAATGAAGTGGTTATCTCTGAACCCAAACCCCAGTTTCTAATGGGGTCCCACTATCATGACCTTCACATATCTGGAAAACATAATCTCATATTCTCTGTAACTAAGACCATCACTTCTTGGCTGCATGAAGCAGGCCGATAGTTTTAAATCAATTTTAGCTAACAGATCTCTTTGAAAATTGAATATAAGCAATGATTCTTTTCTCCTAAAATGCACATACATGCAAAATATGGCCGACAATTTTGGGGGCTCCTTAGACCTTTCAGAAGGCCTTGTATTCCAGATCAAGAATCTCTGTTGTGCAGTTACAAATATGTTGACGAGGAAAGGAAAAAATCAGCTATTTGCTTAGAGGTAGTTTAAAAAAAAAAAAAAGGTACCTAAAATCAAGCACTAATTACAATTTTCAGACCCTAAGAGGTCAGAGGGTAGCTAAGTCTCCTGTACCCCAGAGGTAGACCTTTCTTATTTACTGCTGACACCAAGGTACAGGAACCCCCTATTGAGTCTTTGCTGGACATTCTGGGATGTCCTGTCAACTCCAGGCTCCTCTTGACTTGGGGGACTGTCCCATTTCTTGGGGACATGTAGAAAATCAGTGGGGAGATCTAGGTGGCTGTTAGGAGGTCACACAAACCTAGCGCTCACTCGTGTTCCTCGGATGGAGAATCTTTGTGCAGGTAGAGATCACCACTTGTCACGTGGCTTGCTAAGCAGAGCCCCATGGGGAATGCCTACAGATTTGCCTCCTGAGACTTTGATGTGTTCTCCATCCCCCATCAACTGAGAACTTCCAGAGGAGTGCCAGAATAAGAGAGTAGGAGAGACACATTGCTCTGTAGCTTTGGAGTTTTCTCTCTGTCCTTTGCTTTCGAATTTTTTGGTTGTTGACCATTGGCTAGTACCATACGGTACTGTTGTTTTCATCTCTGTCTCCTCTCCAGCTCCCCACACACTGTTGGGACTGTTTGCAAGGCTCCTTTCCATCAGTCCGCCCAGCAGTATATGACACCTTGGGGATTTGCATTTTTTTAGTTTAATCATTAGCTTAATGTTTAGAGGACATTAGTCATAGGAAGTTAGTTTCACTCATCCAGATGCGTTTTTGAAAGTTACAGCTCTTCTGTCTCTACCATAATGCCCCCCTTGAGCATGCCTTCTCCCATTTCCTTTTAAAAACACTCTGTTCTTCTGGAACTCTCAAATGAAGATATCAAAGCTGGAAGGTATTATTACTTCAGAAACTACATTTGAATCTTCCAGAGGAGCTGAGCCTGGCTGGAGTTGTGGAGGAACTGTGCTGGTGTATAGTCAGGAAATGGCTTAAACCTGATCTTCAAGGGCCTGAAATTGTTCCCCTGAAAAAGAGAGGAGGCATTTCTCTTGCCTACAATCCTCTGGGGAGACCTGAGTCCAGTGTTTGCATCTCTTTCAGTGCTAATGAATGAATGAGTTTTCTCCACCGGCTTCTGGCCAACAGAGCTGGGAACCATTCTTGGAAGCTGGGCTGCTTTTTGAGTTCTTGGGCTTTGTAAGTTGCTAGACAGATGGCTCTGAAGGGGAAGGTGGAGCTTGACATGGACTTTGGAAATGTTGACTTTAGATAGAAAGGAGGAAGATTTTTCCAAGTCAGCAAATGACGTGAACGGAAGTGTGGAAGCAGGTATAATAATGAATATTCTGGGGTTCATGTGTGCATCCATCTGAATGTAAGCAGGGAATCGAAGTTGCTGAGCTTGAGTAGGGCAGATTGGGGCACGGATAGAAGGCTTTATTCTCATGTTCTTTAGAGTTTAGTTTAAATCTATGAGTAGGACTTCCCTGGTTGCTCAGTGGATAATAATCTGCCTGACAATGCAGAGGACAGGGGTTCGAGCCCTGGTCCGGGAAGATCCCACATGCTGCGGAGCAGCTAAGCTCGTGTGCCACAACTACTGAGCCTGCGTGCCACAACTACTGAAGCCCGTGTGCCTAGAGCCCGTGCTCCACAAGAGAAGCCACCGCAATAAGAATCCCGTGCACCACAATGAAGAGTAGCCCCCGCTCACCGCAACTAGAGAAAGCCCATGCAGCAACGCAACCAAAAACAAATAAATAAATAAATTTATATAAATAAATAAATCTATGGGTAACCTAGAGCCATTGAAAGCATGTGAGTTTAAGGATCAAAGAGTGTTAGAATTGTGAATTAGGTAGTGATAATTCCATAGCTGGTCTCAATGGGAGTGCCTTTTGGGGCTTTCTTTCTCAAAGGCTAATGATAATGATATTTTTCTTGATAATGAAATTGTCATGCTCTTAGAGTTGCCCTTCTTTATGTATCTAAGGACACCCTTTCAATTTTAAATATGGTTTAAGAAATCTTCCTGTAACCCTCCCATCCCCAAGTTGAGCTGTTAGGCTGCTCTTGTCCAAGCACAAAGCCTTGACAGCACTGACCTTGGAAGACATTAATCCACTTAAGTGCCCTGGGCATGGTCCAGAGAAACCATTCTTCTGCATCCTGCATCCCTTTCTGGGCCACAGACCCAATGCTCTCATGACTCCCAGGTGCCCTATATTTTCCCCTTTCTCTCCCTGCCTTACTCTTAATCTAACCATTTTCCACTAACCACCTCCCCCAAAAGGAAGAATATTCTTTGCTCATTCAAGGAACTGTAAAAGTAACCTTCTCCTTACAGCTCACCTGCACAAGATTCCCACTACAACCCTTTTAGATCTCATTATCACCCTAATTCATTGATTTCTCCACTTTCTCTCTGTTACTTCCACATGCCATGTATCTAGCTTATTATATTCATAGTCTTACAAATACCTTTACCCCCTTTCTTTTATTTCCACTTGGCAGGAAAACACACAGTCGAGATGAACTCAACAACCTTTTATCTCTGTGCCTATAATTAAATAGCAAAGCATTTCTGGTGAGAGAGACAGACAGACAGAGGGAGAGAGACAAAGAGACACAGATAGGGAAAGAAAGAGAGGGAGAGAAAGAGGGAAAGGGAGAGGAGGAGGAGAAGGTGGGGAGAAGAGGAAATTGTCACATGACCAAGCAGGGCATCTTCACTATAATTGACCTTCACAACTGTCAGCTGGGCTCTCAACATTGCCTGGCATTTTCCCTGCATATCTCTGGTAGGCTTGCTTTCCTACACTTCACAGACCAGTGCATCCTCTTCTCTTCTCTCCTATTATCTCTGTATCCCACCTCAGTGGTCTACAACGCCTCATAATATGTAGATAAATGCTTTTTCTCTAAATTTATTTAAACATAATTTTATTTATTTTGGTCTCAGCTATACATTCAAATTTTCCAAAATTCAAAAGGTACAAAAGTTACCATTCTACCCCAGCTCCCCATACTCCCTGTCTTCTTTCATGTGGGCACCAATGTTCTCAGTGCGTATTCTCCAGAGACAACTTATGCATATATATATGCAATGTATGCACTATGTAAAAGCAGCTATACATGTATATTTTCAACTGTTTATCTCTTACATATATAGTAGCACTTTGCTTTTCTTTAAACTTAACAATATGTCAGAGATTATCCATGTCAGTATACAGAATGTGTTCTCATTCTTTGTATAATATTATAGTACTCCATTGTATAGATGTATTTTAATTTAATCAGTCTACTATTGATGGATAGTTAGGTTATTTCCAATAGTTTGTTATTACAAATCATGCTACAATGAACACATTTATATCAACATCATTTTGCATATGTGTTGGTATATCTGTAAGGTAAGTTCCTAGAAATATTCTGGGTGGGCCAAAGGGTGTGTCATTTTCACTTTTGATAGATATTGTTGGGCTGCTCTCCACAGAGATTGCTCCAGTTTGCACTCCCTCCGTCAGCGTGTAAGAATGCCAGTGTCTTCGAGCTCACCACTGTAGCATGAGACTCATCCCTTTTCTCTCTGCCAATCTGATAAATGGGAAAAGTTTCTCACTGTGGTTGTAATTTGCAATTCCATAGAGAAAACGGAAGGCATTGGAGAAAACTGAAGGCATTGGAGAAAACTTCTTTAATTTTATCTCCACCATAACCATAAACATATCTGATTCCACTCTTGTCTCTTCTAATGCCCATCCATGGCATTGAAAACTCTCCTCAGTCAAATACTGGTCCTTCCATGTATGTCCTAGATGTCATTCCTTTTTTATTCTCAGACAGTGATTTTCATTGGTGAGGCTTCTTTCTGCTGTATCTTCTCCTTTTCCTCCTTTTAGATTCTTTCTAGTGACTTGCAAACAAGCATTAGTAGCTCCCACTCTTAAAATATCTCCCCTTGACCCCAATACCTCCCTCTAGTTGCTACTCGAACTCTTCTTCACGGCTTAGCCACACAACAGAAGTTTGTACAAATGCTTCCTCCTCCTCTTCCATACCTCACAGTTGTTCTTCAGTGTCTTTTTTCTCTACCACTACTGAATGTTCTCTCAGAAGTCACCAATGACCTCCATTTGTTGATATACAGTTTTCATTTTTCTTGATCTCTTCTTAGTAGCATTTGTCAAAGTTGACTTCTTCCTTCTTCTGAAATACTTTCTTCCCTTGGTGTTCATGACCCCATACTCCCTGGTTTCCCTTATGCACTGCTGGTCATTCCTCTTGGCCTCATTTGCTTATCTTCTTTCCTTGCCTGGTCCTAGTTGTTGTCTTCCCCAAGACCCTGATACCCATTTCTTCTTACTTCTGTTCTCTCCCATAGAGAATTTATTTTACTCCCAGTGATTTAGACACCAGTAGCTCCCAAATATTTATCACTAACTGCATCTTCTCTTCCAAGTCCTGGACCTAAATGTACAGCTGTCTACTTTACATCTTCAGTTGAATAACTCACTCGCATTTTCAGTTTAAGATGTCCAGAACTGAAATCTCTCCCCCGCCAGCACCCAAACATTCCTCTTTTCTAGTAAGTCCCATCTCTGTTAAGTGACACCTCCAGCCGTATGGTTGTATCTGCTACCACCAATTTAGGCATTATCCTGGAAAACTCCCACAGCTCCCATATTATACATATCAATATTTCTGTTCTCTTTATCTTTGACATATATCTTGATTCTATCAGGTTTTCCCATTTCTAATGATTCTGACTTTACCAAAGCCACAACATCTCTTTCCTGGACTATCATGGTAGCTTCTGACTCATATCTCTATTTACACTCTTACCTACTCTATAGTCTGTTCTCGTGAAGCAGCCTAAGTTTTTAGGCATGCCAACTACGTAATGTTACCTTCCTCCTTGAAACCTTGTAGGCTTTGCATCATACAATAAAATCCAAACTCTCCTTCATGGTGTAGCTGGGACTACTAGTGGCCTTTCTGATGTCCATGTTCCCCTGTTTCCTGACTAACAGAATCTGGCTGATTACATTTCCCTCCCTCCCTTGCAAGCAGGTGTGGTTATGTGTATCTGGCCAAAGATATGAGTGGAGGGCTTCCCTGGTGGTGCAGTGGTTGAGAGTCCACCTGCCAATGCAGGGGACACGGGTTCGTGTCCCGGTCTGGGAAGATCCCACATGCCGTGAAGCAGCTGGGCCCGTGAGCCATGGCCGCTGAGCCTGCGCATCCGGAGCCCGTGCTCCGCAATGGGAGAGGCCACAGCGGTGAGAGGCCCGCATACCGCAAAAAAAAAAAAAAAAGATATGAGTGGAAATGTTGCCTGGGAGCTCTGGGAAGGAACTTTCAAGGAAGCCAAATTAAGACACCCCTTTGGCCTGCTCTCCAAACTTCCTTCCTGTTGCCTGGTGCACATGTGATAGCTGGATCTCCACAAGCCTTCTTGGACCATGAAGGGACCTGTCAGACAGAAGCCACTTGCTGGATGGCAGAGTAGAAAAGCAGAAGGAGTCCTAGTCATAAAGCCTGTGAAGCTATGATACCAGCCCTGGACTACTTATTTCTGGATTTCTTTAATGTGTGAGAGAAATACGCTTCTGTTTTTTTCATGCCACTGTTATTTTGCGTTTTGATTATATGCAGCTGAACTTAATGTTAACTGATACGTATGGCTCATAAGGCCCCGCTTGATGATCTGGCCCCGGCTCTCCTCTCTGACCTTGTCTTGTGTGCCTGTCCCCTTGGATCACTGTCTACTCCCTGCACTGGTCTACTGTCAGTTTCTTGAACCCCTTCCCACCTCAGGGCCTTCCCGCCTGTCGTTCTCTGCCTCGAATGCTCTTCTTTGCCTGGCTAACTCCTGTCATCTTTCAGGTCTGAGTTTAAATGTCATTTACTTGCAGAGAACTTCTTTGAATCTCTAATCTAAATTGTATTTCCTTTCTCTCTCACACTACTTTGATTTTTTTCCCTTCACAATACTGATTACACTTTGAAATGACATATTTATTTGTGAGATTTTTTTTAATGTCTGTCTCTCCACCATGGTGAAAATCATGTCTGTTTGCTCAGCACTTACACCCTAGAACCTAATTCTAGGCCAGGCTTATACTCAGATAGTAATCAAATGAATGGAAGAAAATATAAAGTATGGTTTAGAGAGTGGGGTCAGGAATCTAAGAGTCTGGATTTTAATCCCAACTCTTACTAGCTGTGTGACTTAACCAAGTTACTTAACCTTTTAAAGCCTCATTTTACTGATCTTTAAATGAGGCTAATAGTAGAACATTCCTGAGGGGACTGTGGTGAAGATTAAGTGACCGAATAAAACTAAAGAATTCAACATAGTGCCCTTCACAGAGGAAATGCTCAGTATACACAGCTATTATTAATGAGTAAACGAAGAAATCAATGAAAAAACCCAAGGTCATTTTGGCAGCATGTTATCCGACCCATGAAAGAGACCAGTGCTTCAACAGTGGCCTTTATTTGCTGAGGTCATAATGCCTTCAGCCAAAGAATCATGGGAATATTGTTTGTCACAGGCATTTTGAATGTTCACCTGACCCTTCTGTAGGGGCAACTCAAATGCCGCTGCTCCACAAGGCCACCCTTGGCCGTTGGTGGTTATTTCTCTGGTTTCTACAGCACACTTATTCACTCTCCTGGCACCTACCGCAAGGTGCCAGAACCGTTGCTCTTCAGGCCCGTGTCTCATCTATCCCTGGGGGTGCCAGGCTTCTCTGTGCTGGGCCATGTTTTTTGTGCCTTCCCTCACAAACTCCTCCCCTGACCAATGAGCCAAATCCTTTGAAAAGTGAGATTTCAGTCTTTATTATCAAACCGGGGGGGAGAACCAGAACACCAAGAAGTGAAGTATGTGGGACGGGAGGGGGCAGTTGGCTTCCTGTGTGTAAACCACTCCTTACCAACTACTTCAAACCCTTGCAAGATTTGGAGAAGCCACCTCAGAGTTTGTTTTGGTTCTATTAGGGAAACTCCAAAGCCACAGTTTTGGAAAGGCTTCAGACATTCTCCAGACGAGCTGTCTTTCCATTTATAAGATACTCCAAAGTCCTGTATTTAGTAAGAGTGGAGCAGGACACACACACTCCCTCTCTCTCCTTCTCTCTCTCTCTCTCTCATTCTCTCTCTTATATAAAACAACCCATTCTGGATTCTCTGTAATCCTGGCTTGAACATTCAAGAGAATACTTGAATAATACTTACCTACCTCACTGGGGTGTTGTTAACGATTAATTAGTTAATGTTTGTAAAGCACTTCGCAGATGTTAAGTGCTTGTGAAAGTGCTAAGTATTATTATTATTAAGCAGAAAGTCTGTGGTTTGGCTGAAAATATTTTTTTTGCAATCACGCATTTAACTGTAAATAAATCAAGTTTATTTACAAGAGGGTTTTCCTTTTCGGGTCACCTCCTGGTTATTATCACTGAACTAATCTCTTTTATTTTCTTTTGGGTTTCAAATAGAGCTGGCTTATCCTGAAAACCTCTGTCTTTGAGAGAATTTCAGTAATATCCTAGGAAAATTAATTCCCGTGGACAGTGCCCGTTTCCTCAGGAGCAAGGTTGAGTGTGTTTTTCTTCAGCAAAGACCCTACACCTACCCAGTATTCAAGACTTTCTCTGTAGAGTTCCCACCTAATTTAGTTCTAAATTGAAAAAAAAAAATTGCATACAGAACAGTGTCCTGTCAAATAGGTCATTATAATAAATTTGCTAGATTTGATGATGATGATAACAGTAATAATAACAAAAATAGGGATTGGAAGTATTCTGGTTTTTATTTCTTCAGTTCCCTGTTTTCAATCTGTCTTTAGTCTTTGGAGGAATGTAAGGAAGGTGGGGGTAGGAGGCTGAGGAAGAAGCAAGTGACTTCTAAGGCACAGCAATGCACAAACTGTCCAATGGAAGAACAGCCTTAATGAAGTAGAAACAGTCTAAGTCCTTAGCAACCTGCAAGTAAAGTTCTTTCTTCCACTGCCTTAAGCAATTCCATGGGAGTCACACCAGATCTTTAAGGAACCTAGTATGTTATAAATCAACAAGGGATGTGACACTGGGGAAGGGGATGAAACAGAAGAAAATCAGACAATGAAGCCTGCTGCTCCCTTACTAAAAAAGCACACTTGTTTTGTTTGATGGACCATATTCTTCCGCATATTTGTGTGTGTGTGTGTGTGTGTGTGTGTGTGTGTGAAGGTATAGTTGGACAGTGGCTCTTTTTAGCAGGGGCTTATACATTGTCCAGATGCAAGGGTTACACCCTTACTGTGTAATTCTAGGGTGGGTGGGAACTATCAAGTTGAATTACTGACATTGTAAGGAAATGAAAAGTCAAACTGCTGACCATGTGTATTTTATATTATTTAATTAAAAGTAGATAACAGTGCATGAATGAACCACAAATCAGATAAAAATGACAGCATTTTCTCATATTTAACACGTATTTGACTTGGGGTTGTGTGGCAATTTACCAGAACAGGTAGGTCTATGATGTCTCCAAATAGAAAATCAGAAGTGTAATTAAAAAATATTGCAGGGGAGAAGCAATATTAACTCCAACCCTGAGCAGAGCTAATCACAGCCACAGTTCCCTTCACCATTATTCCTATTTAATGAGAGTCTCCTCTGTTTTCTTCTTTAACTTGAAATAAAAATCATCAGAATTTTTATTTCAAATATGCTGTGTACCTTTTATAGAAATAACGAAAAAGATGGATTATGAATTCTAGGTGTCAAGATTCCCTATTTAGTTACTCATTTTAATGGAGTCTCATTAAATATCCAACAGTCAGTCATTCAAAATTGTCCATCAGAACAGAACTGCTGATTTACTGGACTATATAGAGATTTTTGGCTTCATCGGATGAGCAGTTTTGGGGAATGTCCATCTGCTCTTTTTCAGTATCACTGGAGTGACTCTTTCTAAATAGTGTGGAGAATAATCCCAGTGAACTCAGCCTCTTCAGCACCCATTCAGACATGCCTGGTATAATCAGAGCTCAGCATCCGCAGACCCTGAGACAGTGCCACAGCCAAAGGTTCCAATTCTCTGACCTTCCCTACCAGGTTTCACTGACTTTCAGACCAAAGAGGGAAGATTTTGGTGCATTCCTTGCTTTCTGATCTTCAGTTATTTGATGATTTAGTCACTTCACCCACTTTTACTTAGAAATGCTCATGAAAATCTCTCACTATATCTTGGTTCTTCTTTCAGAGGGTGAGAGCAAAGTACATCACTGTATTCAATGACAAACTGTTGATAACTATTAGATATTTCAGTTCCTTTTCCTGCTTTGGATTGAACAAGACTCTGAGGCGTTTCTGCATTAGAATCTGGTCTAATACTGCCACTATTCACACTCCCCTTAGTCCTTAGAATAAATTTTCTACTCTTTAAATTAAAAATTTACATTTCTTATCCTTTTTCCCCAAATTAGAGATCATTTGATTGATTTTTAAAAATAAATATTTATTTATTTATTTTTTATTTTTCACTGCGTGGGGTGTTCACTGCTACATGCGGGCTTTCTTTAGTTGCGGGAGCGGGGGCTACTCATTGTTGCGGTGCACGGGCTTCTCATTGAGGTAGCTTCTTTTGTTGTGGAGCACGGGCTCTAGGTGCACAGGCTTCAGTAGTTGTGCTGCTTCAGTAGTTGTGGCACACGGGCTCAGTAGTTGTGGCGCCTGGGCTTAGTTGCTCTGCGGCATGTGGGATCTTCCCAGACCAGGGCTCGAACCTGTGTCCCTTGCATTGGCAGGCAGATTCTTAACCACTTCACCACCAGGGAAGTCCCTGACTGATTTTTACTTAAGGGTTCTCCTTGGAACCAGGATAGAGAACTTGGTATTTTATTAATAAAGTTTTCAATTTTTAGGAGAAGGAGAGGTATGGAGGTTGATGGTTCTAAGTAAAGTAGAATGGAACTCACGTTCTTGCGTCCTGAGCAAGCCTGCTGCCCTCTTGCTGCCCATGAAGGGTGGGAACCAGGGAAGGAGATTCCTGGGCCAAATCATCTGGGCAGACTGATTATCTGAGTCAGCATACCAGGTACAACTGGGCATTAAGGGGGTTGGGAAACAGGGGCTGTCAAGTCCGTAGAGTGTTTTGAGGATGATAAACAGAAAAGGCTAGGGAGAGAGTTAAGAACATGGTGGAGCTGGGTAGGAGACATGGTTCAGGAGAGAAGTTCAGAACTAAGACAGTTTGGTGAGTGTGGAAGAGAGAATTCCCATTGTCCCTGAACTACTGCCCAGTGGGCATTAAAAGAATGATCTTAAAGGATTTTCAAAAGGTGTGGCAGGAAGTGGGAGAATGAAACCAAGTCAGTTGAGTGTACTGAGATCTCCAGTAGGAAATAAATATAAACTTAGTCTGAAGACAAAGAACAGGGTAAGAATTACTCCGGTTTAGACATTCATCTGCTAACATTTTAGCATCTCTAGCATTGGTTTACACCTCACAATTGATGGGATCTTGGATTTAATAAAATATGGTCTAACATGAGTGGCATGAAGGCATGAGAAAGATGAATCTCTGGCTACAAACAGTCTTCAACAGATGTGAGGGGCAAAGGTGTGCTCTCTGTTGCTTTTTAAGTGGGAATATTGTGAATATGGCCCTTTTGCCTATCACTATGCTTTTTCAAATGAAACTTTGGAAACTCTCACTCAGATGCTGAATCTCAGCTTCCTCTTTTTTGATGTTGCCACAAGTTCCTTCCCTTTTTTCCATTTTGAGTCCATTTTGACTCATATGTAGAGAAAAGTGTGGTTGGTAAGACACCAGGTTAAATGTCAGTTCCTCAGAGAGGCCTTCCCAGACCACCCAACAAATAACCATCCCCCATTCACTTTCTTTCACATTGCCCTATTTTATTCCCATCATAGCACTTACACTTTTCTGATAGTTTCCTATTAATTTATTGATTAATTTTGTTTATGGTTCACCTTCTCTGTTAGAATGTAAGCTCAATAAGCATCAGGGTTTTGTCCACTAAGGTGCCCTCTGTGCTTAGACTAGTTCCTGGCACATAGCTGACTCTTTGTCACCACGTGTGGAATGAGTAAATGAGTATATGAACTGTTCCCTGGAGAGTCAGGGCTTCGTGGAGTAAATATATATAATGCGCATTATATCCAAATAATGTTTTTTTAACATCTTTATTGGAGTATAATTGCTTTACAGTGGTGTGTTAGTTTCTGCTTTGTAACAAAGTGAGTTATACATATACATATGTTCCCATATCTCTTCCCTCTTGCGTCTCCCTCCCTCCCACACTCCCTATCCCACCCCTCTAGGTGGTCACAAACCACCGAGCTGATCTCCCTGTGCTATGTGGCTGCTTCCCACTAGCTATCTATTTTACGTTTGGTAGTGTATATATGTCCATGCCACTCCCTCACTTCGTCACAGCTTACCCTTCCCCCTCCCCACGTCCTCAAGTCTATTCTTTAGTAGGTCTGTGTCTTTATTCCCTTCTTGCCCCTAGGTTCTTCATGACCATTTTTTTCTCTTAGATTCCATATATATGTATTAGCATACGGTATTTGTTTTTCTCTTTCTGACTTACTTCACTCTGTATCACAGACTCTAGGTCCATCCACCTCACTACAAATAGCTCAATTTCGTTTCTTTTTATGGCTGAGTAATATTCCATTGTATATATGTGCACATCTTCTTTATCCATTCATCTGTTGATGGACACTTAGGTTGCTTCCATGTCCTGGCTATTGTAAATAAAGCTGCAATGAACATTTTGGTACATGACTGTTTTTGAATTATGGTTTTCTCAAGGTATATGCCCAGTAGTCGGATTGCTGGGTCGTATGGTAGTTCTATTTTTAGTTTTTTAAGGAACCTCCATACTTTTCTCCATAGTGGCTGTATCAATTTACATTCCCAACAACAGTGCAAGAGGGTTCCCCTTTCTCCACACCCTCTCCAGCATTTATTGTTTGTAGATTTTTTGATAATGGCCATTCTGACTGGTGTGAGATGATATCTCATTGCAGTTTTGATTTTCATTTCTCTAATGATTAATGATGTTCAGCATTCTTTCATGTGTTTGTTGGCAATCTGTATATCTTCTTTGGAGAAATGTCTATTTAGGTCTTCTGCCCATTTTTTCATTGCGTTCTTTGTTTTTCTGATATTGAGCTGCGTGAGCTGCTTATAAATTTTGGAGATTAATCCTTTGTCAGTTGCTTCATTGGCAAATATTTTCTCCCATTCTGAGGGTTGTCTTTTCGTTTTGTTTATGGTTTCCTTTGCTGTGCAAAAGCTTTGAAGTTTCATTAGGTCCCATTTGTTTATTTTTGTTTTTATTTCCATTCCTCTAGGAGGCAGATCAAAAAGGATCTTGCCGTGATTTATATCATAGAGTGTTCTGCCTATGTTTTCCTCTGAGTTTGATAGTGTCTGGCCTTACATTTAAGTCTTTAATCCATTTTGAATTTATTTTTGTGTATGGTGTTAGGGAGTGTTCTAATATCATACTTTTACATGTACCTGTCCAGTTTTCCCAGCACCACTTATTGAAGAGGCTGCCTTTTCTCCACTGTATATTCTTGCCTCCTTTATCAAAGGTAAGGTGACCATAGGTGCCTGGGTTTATCTCTGGGCTTTCTATCCTGTTCCATTGATCTATATTTCTGTTTTTGTGTCAGTACCATACTGTCTTGATTACTGTAGCTTTGCAGTATAGTCTGAAGTCAGGGAGCCTGATTCCTCCAGCTCTGTTTTTCTTTCTCAAGATTGCTTTGGCTATTTGGGGTCCTTTGTGTTTCCATACAAATTGTGAAATTTTTTTCTGTGAAAAATGCCATTGGTAGTTTGATAGGGATTGCATTGAATCTGTAGATTGCTTTGGGTAGTAGAGTCATTTTCACAGTGTTGATTCTTCCAATCCAAGAACATGGTATATCTCTCCGTCTATTTGTATCATCTTTAATTTCTTTCATCAGTGTCTTATAATTTTCTGCATACAGGTCTTTTGTCTCCTTAGGTAGGTTTATTCCTAGATATTTTATTCTTTTTGTTGCAATGGTAAATGGGAGTGTTTTCTTAACTTCACTTTCAGATTTTTCATCATTAGTGTATAGGAATGCTAGAGATTTCTGTGCATTAATTTTGTATCCTGCTACTTTACCAGATTCATTGAGTAGCTCTAGTAGTTTTCTGGTAGCATCTTAAGGATTCTCTATGTATAGTACCATGTCATCTGCAAGCAGTGACAGCTTTACTTCTTCTTTTCTGATTTGGATTCCTTTTATTTCTTTTTCTTCTCTGATTGCTGTGGCTAAAACTCCTAAAACTATGGTGAATAAGAGTGGTGAGAGTGGGCAACCTTGTCTTATTCCTGATCTTAGCGGAAGTGGTTTCAGTTTTTCACCATTGAGGATGATGTTGGCTGTGGGTTTGTCACATATAGCCTTTATTATCTTGAGGAAAGGTCCCTCTATGCCTACTTTCTTGAGAGTTTTTATCATAAGTGGGTGTTGAATTTTGTCAAAAGCTTTCTCTGCATCTATTGAGATGATCATATGGTTTTTCTCCTTCAGTTTGTTGATATGGTGTATCACATTGGTTGATTTGCGTATATTGAAGTATCCTTGGCTTCCTGGGATAAACCCTACTTGATCATGGTGTATAATCCTTTTAATGTGCTGTTGGATTCTGTTTGCTAGCATTTTGTTGAGGATTTTTGCATCTATGTTCATCAATGATATTGGCCTGTAGTTTTCTTTGTGACATCTTTGTAAAGTTTTTGTATCAGGGTGATGGTGGCCTTGTAGAATGAGTTTGGGAGTTATCCTCCCTCTGCTATATTTTGGAAGAGTTTGAGAAGGATAGGTGTTAGCTCTTCTCTAAATGTTTGATAGAATTCTCCTGTGAAGCTATCTGGTCCTGGGCTTTTGTTTGTCAGAAGATTTTTAATCACAGTTTCAATTTCAGTGCTTGTTATTGGTCTGTTCATATTTTCTATTTCTTCCTGGTTCAGTCTCGGAAGGTTGTGCATTTCTAGGAATTTGTCCATTTTTCCCAGGTTGTCCATTTTATTGGCATAGAGTTGCTTATAGTAATCTCTTATGATCCTTTGTATTTCTGCAGTGTCAGTTGTTACTTCTCCTTTTTCATTTCTAATTCTATTGATCTGAGTCTTCTCCCTCTTTTTCTTGATGAGTCTGGCTAATGGTTTATCCATTTTGTTTATCTTCTCAAAAAGCAGCTTTTAGTTTTAATTGATCTTTGCTATTGTTTCCTTCATTTCTTTTTCATTTATTTCTGATTTGATCTTTATGATTTCTTTCCTTCTGCTAACTTTGGGTTTTTTTTGCTCTTCTTCATCTAGTTGCTTTAGGTGTAAGGTTAAGTTGTTTATTTGAGATGTTTCTTGTTCCTTCAGGTAGGATTGTATAGCTATAAACTTTCCTCTTAGAACTGCTTTTGCTGCATCCCATAGGTTTTGGGTCGTCGTGTTTTCATTGTCATTTGTTTCTAGGTATTTTTTGATTTCCTCTTTGATTTCTTCAGTGATCTGTTGTTTATTAAGTAGTGTATTGTTTAGCCTCCATGTGTTTGTATTTTTTACAGTTTTTTTTCCTGTAATTCATACCTAGTCTCATAGCGTTGTGGTCGGAGAAGATACTTGATATGATTTCAATTTTCTTAAATTTACCGAGGCTTGATTTGTGACCCAAGATATTATCTATAGTGGAGAATGTTCCATGAGCACTTGAGAAGAATGTGTATTCTGTTGTTTTTTGTATGGAATGTTATATAAATATCAATTAAGTCCATCTTGTTTAATGTATCATTTAAAGCTTGTGTTTCCTTATTTATTTTCATTTTGGATGATCTGTCCATTGGTGAAAGTGGGGTGTTAAAGTCCCCTCCTATAATTGTTTTACTGTTGATTTCCCCTTTTATGGCTGTTAGTATTTGCCTTATGTATTGAGGTGTTCCTCTGTTGGGTGCATAAACATTTACAGTTGTTATATCTTCTTCTTGGATCGATCCCTTGATCATTATGTAGTGTCCTTCTTTGTCTCTTCTAATAGTCTTTATTTTAAAGTCTATTTTGTCTGATATGAGAATTGCTACTCCAGCTTTCTTTTGATTTCCATTTGCATGGAATATCTTTTTCCATCCCCTCACTTTCAGTCTGTATGTGCCCCTAGGTCTGAAGTGGGTCTGTTGTAGACAGCTTATATACGGGTCTTGTTTTTGTATCCATTCAGCCAGTCTGTGTCTTTTGGTTGGAGTGTTTAGTCCATTTACATTTAAGATAATTATCGATACATTTCTTAATTGTTTGGGGTTTGTTATTGTAGCTGATCTCCTTGTCTTCTGTTTCCTGCCCAGCGAAGTTCCTTTAGTATTTGTTGTAAAGCTCATTTGGTGGTGCTGAATTCTCTTAGCTTTTTCTTGTCAGCAAAGGTTTTAATTTCTCCATGAAATCTGAATGAGATCCTTGCTGGGTAGAGTAATCTTGGTGGTAGGTTTTTCTCCTTTATCACTTTAAATATGTCCTGCCACGCCCTTCTGGCTTGCAGAGTTTCTGCTGAAAGATCAGCTGTTAACCTTATGGGGATTCCCTTGTGTGTTACTTGTTGTTTTTCCCTTGCTGCTTTTAATATTTTTTCTTTGTATTTAATTTTTGATAGTTTGATTACTATGTCTCTTGGCGTGTTTCTCCTTGGATTTATCCTGTATGGGACTCTCTGTGCTTCCTGGACTTAATCAACTATTTCCTTTCCCATATTAGGGAAGTTTTCAACTATAATCTCTTCAAATATTTTCTCAGTCCCTTTTTCTCTTCTTCTTCTGGGACCCCTATAATTCAAAAGTTGGTGCGTTTAATGTTGTCCCAGAGGTCTCTGAGACTGTCCTCAATTCTTTTCATTCTTTCTTCTTTCTTCTGCTCTGCTGTAGTTATTTCCACTATTTTATCTTCCAGGTCACTTATCCGTTCTTCTGCCTCAGTTATTTTGCTATTGATCCCTTCTAGAGAATTTTTAATTTCATTTATTTTGTTATTCATCACTGTTTGTTTGCTCTTTAGTTCTTTTAGCTCCTTGTTAAACGTTTCTTGTATTTTCTCTATTCTATTTCCAAGATTTTGGATCATCTTTACTATCATTATTCTGAATTCTTTTTCAGGTAGACTGCCTATTTCCTCTTCATTTGTTAGGTCTCGTGGGTTTTTGCCTTGCTCCTTCATCTGCTGTGTGTTTCTCTGTCTTCTCATTTTGCTTATCTTACTGTGTTTGGGGTCTCCTTTTTGCAGGCTGCCGGTTCGTAGTTCCTGTTGTTTTTGGTGTGTGTCCCCAGTGGCTAAGGTTGGTTCAGTGGGTTGTGTAGGCTTCCTGGTGGAGGGGACTAGTGCCTGTGTTCTGGTGGATGAGGTTGGATCTTGTCTTTCTGGTGGGCAGGTCCACATCTGGTGGTGTGTTTTGGGGTGTCTGTGGCCTTATTATGATTTTATGCAGCCTCTCTGCTAATGGGTGGGGTTGTGTTCCTGTCTTGCTAGTTGTTTGGCATAGGGTGTCCTGCACTGTAGCTTGCTGGTCATTGAGTGAAGCTGGGTGTTGGTGTTGAGATGGAGATCTCTGAGAGATTTTCGCCATTTGATATTACGTGGAACTGGGAGGTCTCTTGTGGACCAGTGTCCTGAACTTGGCTCTCCCACCTCAGAGGCACAGCACTGACTGCTGGCTGCAGCACCAAGAGCCTTTCATCCACACGGCTGAGAATAAAAGGGAGAAAAAGTAGAAAGAAAGAAAGAAAGAGGATAAAATAAAGTAAGGTAAAATAAAATAAAGTTATTAAAATAAAATATAATTATTAAGAAAAAAAACTTTTTAAGAGAAAAAAAAACGGACGGATAGAACCCTAGGACAAATGGTGAAAGCAAAGCTATACAGACAAAATCACACACAGAAGCATACACATGGCACACTCACAAAAAGAGAAAAAGGGAAAAGAATATATATCTTTGCTCCCAAAGTCCAGCTCCTCAATTTGGGATGATTTGTTGTCTATTCAGGTATTCCACAGATGCAGGGTACATCAAGTTGATTGTGGAGCTTTAATCCGCTGCTCCTGAGGCTGCTGGGAGAAATTTCCCTTTCTCTTCTTTGTTGGCACAGCTCCCGGGGTTCAGCTTTGGATTTGGCCCCGCCTCTGCGTGTAGGTCGCCTGAGGGCATCTGTTCTTCGCTCAGACAGGATGGGGTTAAAGAAGCAGCTGATTAGGGGGCTCTGGCTCACTCAGGCCGGGGGGAGGGAGGGGCACGATGCGGGGCGAGCCTGTGGCGGCAGAGGCTGGTGGAATGTTACACTAGCCTGAGGCGCGCCGTGCGTTCTCAAGCGGAAGTTGTCCCTGGATCACGGGACCCTGGCAGTGGCGGGCTGCACAGGCTCCCGGGAGGGGAGGCGTGGATAGTGACCTGTGCTTGCACACAGGCTTCTTGGTGGCTGCAAGCAGCAGCCTTAGCGTCTCATGCCCGTCTCTGGGGTCCGCGCTCATAGCCGTGGCTCGCACCCGTCTCTGGAGCTCCTTTAAGCAGCAGTCTTAATCCCCTCTCCTCGCGCACCAGGAAACAAAGAGGCAAGAAAAAGTCTCCTGTTTCTTCAGCAGCTCTAGACTTTTTCCCGGACTCCCTCCCGGCTGGCCATGGTGCACTAACACCTTCAGGCTGTGTTCACGCCGCCATTCCTCTCCCTGCGCTCCGACCGAAGCCCGAGCCTTAGCTCCCAGCCCCGCGCGCCCCGGCGGGTGAGCAGACAAGCCTCTCGGGCTGGTGAGTGCCGGTCAGCACCGATCCTCTGTGCAGGAATCTCTCCGCTTTGCCCTCCGCACCCCTGTTTCTGCGCTCTCCTCCGCGGCTGCGAAGCTTTCCCCCTCCGCCACCTGCAGTCTCCGCCCGCGAAGGGGCTTCTAGTGTGTAGAAACCTTTCCTCCTTCACAGCTCCCTCCCACTGGTGCAGGTACCGTCCCTATTCTTTTGTCTCTGTTTTTTCTTTTTTTCTTTTGCCCTACCCAGGTACGTGGGGAGTTTCTTGCCTTTTGGGAGGTCTGAGGTCTTCTGCCAGCGTTCAGTAGGTGTTCTTAGGAGTTGTTCCACGTGTAGATGTATTTCTGATGTATCTGTGGGGAGGAAGGCGATCTCCCCATCTCACTCCTCCGCCATCTTGAAGCTCCCCCCAAATAATGTGTTTTAGAGTGTTTTGTGGGTTCCTTTACATTTCCCATATTTCTTTAAATGAAATTAAAAATGTTAAGAATAATGCGATTCTGGGTTTTTAAGACAGCAACCCCTAACATATAGCTTGAGATTTTCCAGAACCTTAAATTAAAGCTTCCCCATCTCCCTGTCTGGGCTTATGCATGCTCATCCAGCTTTGAATCAGCCGGCATCTATTATTCACCCTAAAATTAAAAAGCAAGGAAACAACCTCTCTTCTTGCAAACAGACGTTCATGGAAAGTTTTGGCCTTGTTATGTTTGCTATGGTCTTAGTGATCCATATTTATATGGTTATAAAGTATCTCTCACATGTTTAAAATAGACTTATCATTAGTATTACACTAGTAGTTATAATTACTAAGGTTATCACTTCAACAAAGTTAAACCAACTGAAAATACTAGCAAAAGAAATTAACCTACCCTCACATATAGGCAACTCAAAATAGCTCACTTATTGCCTAGAGATGGAGATCATGTTAAGAGAAATTGTGAAAATGGACATGAGTCATGGAACTAACTTTTAGCTTAATCTACATTAAACCCTTGAATGAGCATCACTCTCAGAATGAAATTATCCTCTTTGATTTTAGCAGATTAACTCCCATTATGCCCTCTTTCCGAGTTAAAAGCAAAACTATAAACAAAACCCTTTAAAATTTGAGTGTGTATGATGCAGAGTCATCCCTGAATCATTAAGGAATATCTCTTGATAAATTTAAAAGCATTTGGAAAGGCAGGTATATATATATATATATAAGGAGAAAGGCCCTTACTTGATCATACTAGGGACAGCTTGTTGCTGGCAGGGGTCCTTATCATGCTGGGCAAGAATAGTCTAGGCCGATATCATCATCATCTTTAGTTTGATGGTTCCAGGATGAGGCTTGCTACTCATGTGGATAAGTAGTAAGTGTTCATCATTTCTTAATTCTGAAACCCTTGTCCTTATTTATTCTACTTAGTGAGTGAGCTTGTCTAACTTGTAACGACTGAGGGCTCATTTACTCACCAACCGTTCACTGAGCATCTATTATTTGGCAAATGCTGGGCTGGGTTACAGGGATACTAAGAGGGAGACCCTGGGCTTTTCTTTCAACTGCTCAGGCATGTCTCTGGCTTTCTTGACAATATTATGCAAAACTGTAATTGACACTGGGACATCTGAGTCACAAGTGGAAAAAGAGTCATCGTATGCCTGGAACATGTCTTATATTTAAGCTATTGAAAAGCGAAGTATGACCCAGTTACTAAGTGATTGATAGAAATTTCCCCTTTGATCTAAATGTTTTCATCTTGACTAGACATGACCAGACCCTTTTTACAAATGAGGTAACATTCACAGGTTCTGGGGATTTGACATGGATATCTTCTGGGGAGCCATTTTCCAGCCTTCCACGGTACAGGGTTGTGCAGCTGGCTGCGGTGGGGCTTGAATGTAGCCACGTCTACCTTTAGAATCCACTCTCTTCAACCTTCACACTGACCCTCTAGAATACACTTTGGCTTTCAACAGATGATGAAGTTTTCAATGCATTTATGTAAGTAGTTTCAACCTAGAAATCTAGCATGAAGAACTAGAATGTAGGTTTTATTGATAGAAGTCTTTTATTGCTATCCTCCTCCTGGTTCATTCAATAAGGATCAGCCAGTATTTATAGGGTGCCCAGGCCACTCCATGCTCTGTGCTGTCATGGAGACTCAATGCTGAGCAAAACCAACTACCACTCCTATCCTTTCAAGCTCACTGTCCAGTGGGGGGATAGAGATAGACTTTAAGTATCATATGAATGAATGTATAATCACAAACTGAGAAGGAAAGGGGAGATGTAGAATAAGGAAACCTGACCCAGGCTGGATGTGAAGAGAAGTTTTCCTTGGGGAAGTGATGTTTCAGTCAAGATTCGAAAGCTGAGTAGGGGTTAGCTAGGTGAGGGAAGAAGGCAGCAGGGAAAAAACATTCCAGAAAGACAGAATACCATATATAAAGGCCTTGTGGCAGGAGAGATCATCAGCTTTTTAGAAATTGAAATAAGGTTGGAGCAAAGAGTCAGGCAGCTTTGTCAATATGGGCATTTGTTTCTAGGTGTAGTGACTAGACACAGAGTAAGATTCAATGAATTCTCTGTGTTGGCAAGTTCTTTGAGAACAGCAGGCAGTCAATGTGTTTCTTCATCTCTGGATGCTCTGGCCCAGCATGGTGTCTCGTACAGATGATATGCTCAATGCTATGCTTGTTGATTGACTTAATGAATAAATGAATGAACAAATCAGCTTTGACCTTACATGTGCAGGGTGTTTGACAAAGCAGGTGAAATTGCCATAGTCCTGCTTGCTAGGTGTTCCCCTTCCAAACCAGGAAGCTGTAGTGTAGCCAAGTATGTTCTGGCCATTTGTCACACCCGTGTGATTATCCCATGTGAGCCAAAGGCTGGTGAGGGAGCCAGGAGTCAAAGCCCTTTCCCACGTGGTTGTGAAAAAATCTGGGAAGGCCATTGGCCTGAGGAGAGAAAGCAAAGATAATAAAACCCCAAGCAGCTTCCTCAGCCCTCTACACATGTCACCCCAACACAGACATTGCTGATTGCATCCTGAGGCCAGAGCAGCGGTCCCCTATTGATTCCTCCATCCCCTTTCAGGCAAAAGAAAGTGGGAGGCTATTTTGCAAGCTGATCTGTATCTGTTGCTCCATTTTTAGGGCACAGCACCAGAAAAGAGCTAGCTTTGGGTCTTAAAAAAAAGGGACAGGCCATGAGGAATGTTTTCCCATCTTCCAGTCTGAGAGTTTCACCTGCCTTGATCACCACACGTTGACTGGGCTGCCTCCTATTAGAGGAGATGTTTGAGAGATGCATAATTTTTTTTAATTGAAGTGTAGTTGATTTACAATTTTTTTTAGTTTCAGATATACAGCAAAGTGATCCAGTTATACGTGTGTATCTGAAAAAGAATATATACACACATGTATATGTATATATTCTTTTTCAGATTCTTTTCCCTTATAGGTTGTTACAAAATATTGAGTATAGTTCCCTGTGCTATACAGTAGGTCCTTGTTGGTAAGATGCATAATTTTTATAAACACTCCTTTAACTTTTTCATCTGAGAGGGAACAAATTTCACTTCTGTGCAAAACCCACTCAAAAGGACAAGGTCTCAGAGATTGCCTTAGAATTCATGTATTGAGAGTTCTCCTTGGGATGCAACCTAAATGCCACAGATGTGACACTCTGGCCATGGAAATCTCATAGGCGAGGAGGCCTACATCTATAACTACCACCATTCTAGACAGAAAGCTCTTAGGGCTGAAAAATTGTCTTGGACAACACCGACCACACGTGGTGGTGTCAACTCAGGGATAAATATGATTTTTAAAATTTACTCCTAAAATAGAAATTCTAGGCTGACCCACTAGCCCTGTGTTTCTAAGACTTCCTTTCTCCCATTCCTTCCTTACTGTTTTTCCTCCTTCTCCCTTCTCTTGTAATTTCTGTATTCTTGAGATGGTATGAGATGCTAAAAATGGACAGTGAATCAGGAGAGTCCTAGACCAGACTCTGGCACTAATTTTCCACGTGGCCTGGGCCATGTCACCTTGTTGTGCCTCAGTTTCCTCACATACAAAATGGAACACTGGACTCTCTTGAGTACCTTGTGAAGTGCCCACTGTGGTCTTCAGATCTTTCTTGTTTCTCTTCCCCACCAGACAGTCCATATGGGCCCTAACCATAAGGCCCTTATCTTCTCTTCCCAACTGTATTCTTCACTTACTTCCCTCTTCACTTTCTTCTCTCTTCCTTGTTCTTGTGGGGAGTGGATGGTCACAAGTCAGATTTGGTGTTTATCCTCTTTGGAGAATAACGGAGAGGTTTCTAAAGTCCCAGGTGATAAGGTATCAGGCATAATTAGGACAGTTCAGCACCGTGATGTCACAGGCTGGGAGAAGCCATGGACTGACTGCCAAAATCTCCCTGTTCATGATAGAAAAAGGAATTTGGAAGAGAGGGAAGACATGATGGTGTTTCTTTCCCTTTCACATCTATGCCCTTATTTATTTTCCTCATATCAGAGGCATGAGCCCCATGGCCTTTTCTCATAGGGAGGCCAAGAGATTCCCCATCTGCGCCCCTTCACAGGGCTCCAGGTTCTCTGCCAACAGCAGACAATGTTGGGTAAACTATCAGGAAACTCTTTCTCCTTTCATCTGCTCTCCCAGATTATACCTTCTTTCTACTTTGTTTTTCAAAGACAAGACCACCTTAGAACATAGCTTCTTCCAAAAGAGCATTTGGCAGCTTTCTTCCAAGCCTGAGGGCAGACCGAGAAGTGGTTTCTTCTTTTTTCCTAATACAGGTATTAAGCTGACTTAATATTCACTTACTCTGAAAAATCCCACTTCACAGAAACATTTTTTAACATGAGCCAAAGCGTTTCTCCCCAATTCAGCACAATTGCGCCTGGTTTATATCCATTGATGTTAAATGATTTCCTGTTTAATATCAATTGGAAATGGCTGATTTCATACCCCAAACAGTACTTAATGTCAATTATGGCAGGCAGGGCAGAGCTGTTTTTCAATTAACTACACCACTCCATTTTGTTTGCTGGCGAGTGGTGCAAAATACATGCACACAGAGCTGCCTCGTGAAACAGTGACAGAGAGGGACTGAGTATTGATTTTGCTCCCTATTCCCAGCCTTTGGTTTGAGAGGTGGTGGTGGTGTGGGATGGGGAGGTTACCTTTTCCCTTCTCCCCAAGGACCCTTTATGGTTTAATGGGAATCTACCCTTCCATCAGAGGAACCTCTGGTGTGGTGATAACCAGAACTTGTTAAGGAAAGTACAATGCTTAGCTATAAACAGTCTTGCTAGGACAGAGTTCACAGAGATGTGGAAGGGGATATGGATTCATAAAGAAGATATGACTGTATTATGGATTCTCTAGTAATTCTCAGAGAGTCTGGGTATGGTTGCCACATAAGGCTGAGAACAGCAGCTAACATTCATTGAACACCTACTGTGAGTCTGCAGTGTTATATTATTTTGAATTCACTCAATAACCTTGTAAGAGATAGTATATGCCTATTCCATAGATGTCCATATCTGAGACTGATAGGATTGCCTGATGCCATTGAGCTATCCAGCATTTGAAGCTAGAGTTCAAATCCAGGGCTGTCTGATTCTATCTCATGAGCCTTCTTTCTAATGAAACAGATGGTTGAAAATATCCCTGGTGATTCTACATAATCCCTAGGGTAACTCCTTAGTTGGAGGACAGAACCAGAGGGGAATGGGATCCAGGGTTTCTCTTTTCCTTGGTCTAGGATCCAAAGCTCTACACAGTCTTTTCTCATGTTGCTTTATGTTTTTTTCACCTCCCTATGTGTGGATGCCTTTCCTCAGACTTCTGCCTTTGCTAATTCCACACCTTTTAGGGACAAGCTTGAGTTGCCTATGAGATGTTCCTTGACTATGCTGCCCACCTTTGGTACTCTCCTCTGAACTCTAAGATCCTTTGCTAACATTTTCCACATATGGCTACAGAAAACTTTCCTAAGAGCAGAAACCACGCAGGAAAGAACTTTGGGTGTGGGGGCTAATAGGTCAGAGCTGACATCCAGTTTTGTCATTTCCTACATCATTTTGTCTTCTTTCAACAAAGATTTATTAAGTGCCTACTATGTACCAGGCATTATGCAAGGAGCTATTGATGCCAAGGAGCCCATATACCAGTGGAGGGAGTTGGCACTAAAGGGCTAGCTTCAATAGAGTATAATAGATACTATGGGACACCCAAGACAGAGGCACTTAACTCAGTGGTGGGGTAGGTAGAGGAGTCAGAGAAGTTTCTTTGGAGTAGGCATCTGAACTGAGTTTTGAGGAAGTGGTTCAGTGATAGTAGGTGGGGGTCAGAGAGGGATTGACACCTGAGGGAATGTCTTAGCACAGGAGTCAGCAGCTACATGGTTATAGATAACACTGGACCTGGCTCAGTCTTTCGTCTACAGCTTCATCACAGGGATGATGTAAGGATCCATAATAGCATACATTAACTGAGTGCTTACTCTGAGCCTTGCATTGTTATAAGCTCTTTACTTGTATTAACTTATTGAATCCTCCTAATGATCTTATGAGGTAGGCATTGCTATTATACTCATTTTACAGATGAAAAAACTGAGTCACAAAGGGTTTAATTAACTGGTCCAAAATAACTAAGCTAGTAAGCCATAGGGCTGGAATTCAGACCTGGTAGTCTAGCTCCTGAGAATAACCTCTTAACCATTAATTTATGCTGTTTCTTGAATGAACTGATGCATACAAATTGCACACTACAGTGCCTGAATAAACTAATTACTCCATTAATAGTTATTGCTTTGATTTCTTGTACTTTTTTTTAAAACCGCTCCTCTTTGGAAAGATTAAGTCTTTCCTCTTCAGAACACTATTTTCTTGGGTTTAGGACTATGCCAGCTACATGGTGATCCCCTCTCCTCTCCACTTTGGGATCTATTTCAATGATGTGCAAATAGACAACACAAAAACCAAAACAAAACACTGGGATAAATGCGTGTGCAGATGAAGGTTGCCAGCCAGAAAAGGAAAAAGGAAAGAGTGAAGCTTCTTGTTTCTAAGGTTTATTAGGCATCCGAATGCAGAGGACTTCTTGTCTGGGTATTGCCAAGGGAGTGGACAGCTCTTTTCTTGGCTAGTCTTTCTAAGATGGTTGGGAAATGAGCCTTCTGGGAGATCCATTTGAGCTCTCAGATTCCAGGAAAATTCATACACTTTTAGAGGTGGTTCGAGTGTCATACTTGCTAATGTAAGTTAAGTTTTTCATCCTGACCAATTTATTTGGAGGAAATATCAGATACCAGTGTATGGGCTGATCCCATTGGTTGAAAAATACAGTATATTATTTAAGTATTTCTCTGAACAGCACTTGAAGATGTACATTTTTCCTCCTTCCTATGTCTTCCGTTGACCTACACAAGACATTCTTTTTTTTTTTTTTTTTGCCATACGCAGACCTCTCACTGTTGTGGCCTCTCCCGTTACGGAGCACAGGCTCCGGACACGCAGCCTCAGCGGCCATGGCTCACGGGCCCAGCCGCTCCGTGGCATGTGAGATCTTCCCGGACCGGGACACGAACCCACGTCCCCTGCAACAGCAGGCAGACTCTCAACCACTGCGCCACCAGGGAAGCCCCAAGACATTCTTTATACCACACATGTGTCTAAGGTATTCAGGTTTGTGTAAAAGACCATTTGATGAGAATTTGAATTTTCTTTGAAATTCTTATAGTAGTAGGTATTTATTCTTTAAAGCTTAAGGTAATTAAAGGTATCCATAAGTACTAGTCATTTTTATTTTCCTGAATGTTTTTGAGTTTAGGATCAACTTTAAACATTTCAAAAAGAGAAGGAGGATAAAAGATAGTGGACATAGGGAGGGGGTTGGACTCAAGAACCCTTAATAAGTTATCAAGCCAGTGTATTATTGTTCAAAAGTGGAAGTTTTAGCCACAGCAGTCAGAGAAGAAAAAGAAATAAAAGGAATCCAAATTGGAAAAAAAGAAGTAAAACTGTCACTGTTTGCAGATGACATGATACTATACATAGAGAATCCTAAAGATGCTACCAGAAAGCTACTAGAGCTAATCAATGGATTTGGTAAAGTGGCAGGATGCAAAATTAATGCAGAGAAATCTCTTGCATTCCTGTACACTAATGATGAAAAATCTAAAGAGAAATTAAGGAAACACTCCCATTTACCATTGCAACAAAAAGAATAAAATATCTAGGAATAAACCTACCTAAGGAGACAAGAGACCTGTATGCAGAAAACTATAAAACACTGATGAAGGAAAATTAAGACGATACAAACAGGTGGAGAGATATACCATGTTCTTGGATTGGAAGAATCAACATTGTGAAAATGACTCTACTACCCAAAGCAATCTACAGATTCAGTGCCATCCCTATCAAACTACCAATAGCATTTTTCAGAGAACTAGAACAAAAAATTTCACAATTTGTATGGAAACACAAAAGACCCTGAATAGCCAGAGCAATCCTGAGAAAGAAAAATGGAGCTGGAGGAATCAGGCTCCCTGACTTCAGACTATACTACAAAGCTACAGTAATCAAGACAGTATGGTACTGACACAAAAACAGAAATATAGATCAATGGAACAGGATAGAAAGCCCAGAGATAAACCCACGCACCTGTGGTCACCTTACCTTTGATAAAGGAGGCAAGAATATACAATGGAGAAAAGACAGCCTCTTCAATAAGTGGTGCTGGGAAAACTGGACAGCTACATGTAAAAGAATGAAATTAGAACACTTCCTGACACAATACACAAAAATAAACTCAAAATGGATTAAAGACCTAAATGTAAGGCCAGACACTATAAAACTCTTAGAAGAAAACATAGTCAGAACATTCTATGACATAAATCACAGCCAGATCCTTTTGACCCTCCTCCTAGAGAAATGGAAATAAAAACAAAAATAAACAAATGGGACCTAATGAAACTTAAAAGCTTTTGCACAGCAAAGGAAACCATAAACAAGATGAAAAGACAACCCTCAGAATGGGAGAAAATATTTGCAAACGAAGCAACTGACAAAGGATTAATCTCCAAAATATACAAGCAGCTCATGTAGTTCATTATCAAAAAAACAAACAACCCAATCCAAAGCTGGGCAGAAGGCCTAAATAGACATTTCTCCAAAGAAGATATACAGATGGCCAAGAAGCACATGAAAGGATGCTCAGCATCACTGATCATTAGAAAAGTGCAAATCAATACTACAATGAGGTATCACCTCACGCCAGTCAGAATGACCATCATCAAAAAATCTACAAACAATAAATGCTGGAGAGGGTGTGGAGAAAAGGGAATCCTCTTGCACTGTTGGTGGGAATGTAAATTGATACAGCCACTATGGAGAACAGTATGGATGTTCCTTATAAATCTAAAAATAGAACTACCATATGACCCGGCAATCCCACTACTAGGCATATACCCTGAGAAAACCATAATTCAAAAAGAGACATGTACCACAATGTTCATTTCATCACTATTTACAGTAGCCAGGACATGGAAGCAACCTAAGTGTCCATCGACAGAAGAATGGATAAAGAAGGTGTGGCACATATATACAATGGAATATTACTCAACCATAAAAGGAAACGAAATTGAGTTATTTATAGTGAGGTGGATGGACCTAGAGTCTGTCATACAGAGTGAAGTAAGTCAGAAAGAGAAAACAAATACCATATGCTAACACATATATATGGAATCTAAAGAAAAAAAATGTTTCTGATGAACCTAGGGGCAGAACAGGAATAAAGATGCAGATGTAGAGAATGGACTTGAGGACACGGGGACGGGGAAGGGTAAGCTGGGACGAAGTGAGAGAGTAGCATTGACATATATACACTACCAAATGTAAAATAGATAGCTAGTGGGAAGCAGCTCCATAGCACAGGGAGATCAGCTCCGTGCTTTGTGACCACCTAGAGGGATGGGATAGGGAGGGTCGGGGGGGAGACGCAAGAGGGAGGGGATATGGGGATATATGTATACATATGCTGATTCACTTTGTTATACAGCAGAAACTAACACAACATTGTAAAGCAATTATACTCCAATAAAGATGTTTTTAAAAAAAAGTACTGATGATAACTTTTATGCCATAATTTCTAGCCTAGACAAAGTGAGTTTTGCTAGTTGACCTTAGACAATATTTATGGACATTATTCCATTCATCTTCGCAGTATCTCAGAATGTCATGAGAATAAATATCTTCTTCAGTTCAGACCGGCTCAAGGTCGATGCATGGAAGCCAGACCTTTGGACTCTTTATTGCGCAGCTGACTCCCAGTGGCTGTCCTGTACCTTGATTGAAAGCTTTCTTCTCTAGGGTGAGGCTTTCAGAATTGTGAAGAATGGACAAGAAGATGTTTATGGAGAAATGAGTAGTTTATAAAGAATGCCTACTATATGCCCGGTACTGTGCTAGACAGATTACAGGCACATTCTTAATTCTTCAGGGGAAGCCCAGTTCCCCGCACCTGAAGTATGTGCCCTTTTGGCATAGTCTTTGCAATAGTAGGTGGTGATTATGCCAGAGAACCCCAGGCTTTGCCAAACAGAAACAGGTATTTGGCAGGATCTGGTCATCAAGTCCTCGTTGTTAAATCCGTTTCACAGATAATGGTGGAAAGATGGTCTCCAGGTCCCGGGGGTGGGAGTGGTGGTGAAATTCTTGACATTTGGTTCGTATCTCTCCTTGGTTCCTCACCTCTGAGGGTATCTAATCCAACTGCTAATTAAGGGAAAAATAGAGACAGCAGATGAGAATTGTGACTTTTTTTTTCCTTTCAAAGCAATTTAAACCTTTGGAAGGTATGCAAACGTGGTCCTATTATTCAAGTTAATTTACAATTCTTCCCCCATCTACCACAAGGAATTTATGAACCTGGAAGAGCTGGAAGTCCCTTAGCAAAGTAAACAAACTGTAACTCAGGATTGCATACTTCCAATGAGCCTCTATCAGCAGGTTATATTTTCACACCAGAGATGAAAAGATAATTTGGTGAGCCGTATTTTGTGTCACTGGGAGCAGCTGAGAGACACCTGCCTGGTGCGAAAAGAGAGGGGCTGGCTAGGCAGCTGTCTGTGGGCCAACACACAGCAGTTGTCATTGTCCTGGTGACAGGGGTGATGACAGTAAGAGCTAGCATTTACTGAGCCATCCCCGTGAGTCAGGTATTGTCCTATGCTTTTTCAGCCTCACCATAGCCCTTTGAAATAGACACCATTATTATCTCCATTTTACAGATGAGGACACTGAGGCTTTTAGATGTTTGGATATTTTTCCTCTAGAAACAAAGTGTGACTTCATACAATTTATCTACAGATGGGGCACTATCTGAGTGCAGAGAATGGACTCTGTGTGTTTGGGCGTGGGGGTGGCTAGCATGTTCTGCTTAGGAAAAGGGAGATTTCTTGTCCTCTTCTCTCAATGCAAAAGCATCCACCATCTTCCACTTTCAAAGCAATGAGCACTGGACTGGGAGTCAGGAGACCTGTGTTCCAGTCCTAACTCTGAAAGGTGCCGGCCACATGAACTTGGACACATCCCTTCCCCTCTCTGACATCAGCTTCCGTATTCATGAAACAAGGAGGACAGCAGAGGTAGCTGATGTCTAGGATCGTGGCTGTCAGTTTCAGTGGCTCCAGGATTCTGTGAACCAGAGCTATCGATCGATCTTTGCTTTTTATCCCCTCCCTCATCCACCCTTGTGTGTGGGACAGTGATGCTTCTCTCAGATGTGCAAGGCACTGAAAAGAAGGAAGGTTGTTTTTTTTTATGTGCCGTATACCAGACGACCTTGATGTGATGGACTGCGGGATCTGGTGACACTGCACACTCAGTACTATTCAACACTTTGCCTGAAAGGGAGAAAGGAATGGATTTATTGACTTGTGACTTTGACTCGGGCCTGTGTATCAGGCCTGTTATTATGTGGAATGATTAGGCTGCAGTGGCAGGGACAAGTTAAACTAGAACAACAAAAGACCTCCTTAACCTTTACCTGGACACAAGGCCATTCATAATGACTTGCGTGGTTTGGAAAACCAAGTCTGTCCTGGAGCACTCAATACTTCTGCAGCCCCAGCAAATGAGCAGGAAAGGGAAGATGGATGGGTGAGGGAGGTGAAATGTAATCCAATTCTGCATAGTCCTGTTTAGAATGCTGAGTTCAGGCCTGTGTCAAAACAGACAACGATGGCTTAGAGATCGTCATCATTTTTTTGGCTTGAAAAAGGAATCTGAAACTAGATACATTGGTTGCTTGCTGAGAAAACTTCCAACTATTTGTTATCCACTAGAGCAAATTATGCTCTTTCTGAAAGATATTTTCCCTCTTGAAGGAACCGTGTACCTTCTATTAATGTGAACAGAAGTAGATGCATGGATCTTTCTCACACACACACACACACACACACACACACACACACACACACTCAAACACAAGTTCTCCTTGAAAAGCTAAAATAGCTGCAACCATCTCAGGTTTCTCTTGCTTCTGAAAGATACTCTTTCTCACCTCCCTGCCTGATGAGCCATGTTTTTGGTGGAATGACTGTAGCATCAACCATTTCAAAATCTTGGGCAGGATGAGTTTTTTTCCAGACACCTTCCCCTAGATATTTCAAGTTTTAATGGAGCTGGATACGGCACTAGAATTAGAGAATCCCAGAGTATTATAGCTCGAGGAGAGCTCATTCATCGTCTAACCCAAGGGTAACCTAAGTTTTACTTTAAAGGGCCAGATGGTAAGTATTTTAGGCTTTGTAGGCCAGTCAGTCTTTGTCACAAATACTCAACTCTGCTGTTGTAGCAAGAAAGCAGCCATGGACAGTACATACACAGTGAGCGTGTCTGGGTTCCATGAAACTTTACTTACAAAAACAAGTGGCAGGCCAGTTTTGGCCCACAGGTTATAGTGTGCTGACCCCTGGTCTCACTTATTGTTCAGGTGAGTGTGAAGAGGCTCATCCAGGGCCAACTTGGCCAGCTAGCTGCAGAGCTAGGACTGGAGATTTGTGGAGTGGGAATGAGATACTCAATTCCAGGTTCCCTGGTCTGGGGACTTTCCTTCAATAGCATGGTCTTAATCCAGTTGAATTCCTTAATATTTGAAAGCAATTTATTGTGAAAATTAATTTATAAGCTAGAATGTGGAAACCATGCTTAGTTAGTAGAGGTCACGGCTGCAGTGAATTGAGACTTGTGTATGGATATTGGTGACCTTGAAACTAGCACTCCCTCGCACACTTCATTTGGGCAGACTCTGACCATCCACTGATTTACGTGGCCCTGTGGGAAGGAAGGTAAATGCTTTCTGCCACTGAGGCTCAGACTCATGCCAACATACTTGGAAAACTTGAGTGGGTTTGATTCCAAAAGATACCAGATCACAAAGAAGAATAGTGGGGCTTTAAGAGAAACACACACACACACACACACACACACACACACTCATATACAGAGTGAGGAAGTCTGGTCCAGCTTAGCCACAGGGAGATTGGTAAAGGACCATAGTTCTGGGACAATGAAAAGCTCTACTGAAATCCAGCTGACCCAGCTTACCTGGAGGCACCCCTGAACCCTGGCCACAAAAAAACTAAAAACAAGAGATTGCTAGGAAGCCAAGCACCTCTGCAAGAAGTTTCTATGAACCCCCCCTCCCCCTACAAAATAGCACAGCCAGAAAGATCATGCATTTCTTTTTCTGATAGAGATTCATGAGACCTGGAAATCTGGAGCTAGGCAGTAATGGAGTGCCAGGTGGTGTTAGCTGAGAAAGTGGGCACCAAGGGGTGACAGAGGTCATGAATGAGTTACTGCCATCACCCAGGTGCCCTGCAGAGGAGAGCCAGGCACTGTGCAGACAGGCCCAGAGGCGTAAAACACGGAAGACCCAGAGGCAGACTACGATATTGCCATGGGGCAGTGGCAGAGAGAAGAGATTACCCAGAGTGTTGGTGGGGGGCTAGTCTATGGCGAATTGGTATCAGTGTGTTAGACTCAAGCTGAACATCAGCAACATGGCAGGTCGGTGTGCTTGGCATAGGTGTGGATGCACCTGGAGAGACAGACCTGTCGTGACAACTTAACAGGTTCTGAACAGTGACTATATGTCAGATGCTATGCTACCTGCCTTTCAGGCATTATGGCATTTGATGTGAATAACAACCTTGCAAGGTCCTTACTGTTATTATCTTTGGGGTGAGTCAGCTATTGCTGCAGTAACAACTCCCCCCAAACACCAGTGACTTACAAGGTAAAACACCTTTTTCTCATTTGCATTTTGTGAGGGCCACAAGTTGACCGCAGCTCTGTGCCAAGCTGAAGGTCAACTGTGGGTCTGTTCGTGTGTTTTCTCATTCTGGGACCTTGGCTGAGGAGCATTCCTTATCCTGGACATGTTGTTCTCATTGGTGGAACAACACAAGAAAAATGCAAGAGTGGGTTGAACTTTGTAATCCCTTTTTAAAAAATTGAAGTATAATCGATTTACGATGGTATATTAATTTCAGGTGTACCGCATAGTGATTCAGTATTTTTATAGATTATATTCCCTGTGCTGTACATTACATCCTTGTATCTTATTTATTTTATACCTAGTAGTTTGTACCTCCTAATCCCTTTCCTCTATCTTGTCCCTTCCCCACAATTCCCCACTGGTAACCGCTAAATTGTTCCCTGGATCTGTGAGTCTGTTTCTGTTTTGTTAGATTTATTTATTTATTTTTAGAGTCCACATATAAGTGAAAACATATTGCATTTGTATTTCTCTGTTTGACTTGTTTCACTAAACATAATACTGTCCAGGTCCATCTGAGTTGTTGCAAATGGCAAAATTTCATTCACTTTTAAAGTTTCTGCTTGGATATTACTACGTCGGGTTCTGCATCAGGTCCACGCACATGTCACTGGCCAAAGTAAATCATGGCCAAGTCTGACAGTGGGATGGGGAAGCAATTTGTGCCTGCTGGGAGGCAGGGCAAGTCATGTGACAGGGGAAGGAAAAGGTATTTGTGACTAATTTGATCTACGTACCATCTCTGTTTTAGAAATGAGAGAGGAGTCATTATAACACATAGCCATTCACCCTTAGCCACTCATTACACTCTCGGTGCTAGGGATGTACAGCTGATTTGTATGGGGGCTCTTTTACCCCTTTTATTCCCCAGGACATATGAACACACCACAGGTGAGGCCATCGGGAGGATAGAGGATACTGTGTCTTTAGATTGAGGAACATGCCTAGGGCTTCTTAATTTAGAGTCTATAAACTTGAAGCTCAGGTACATTCAGATTACACTTTTTAAATTCACGGTACAGATGCTTTCTTGCTATTCTAGAGAAAAGCTTTCCATCCACTACACCTGATCCTCTGTGGTATCATAAGGACTCCGATCTTGCAGAGTTGGTAGTGTTATTTTAGAGATAGGATTACCCTATGAAGCAGGCTGACTTCTCAGGTTTGAGGAAAAGTTTTCCCCCATCCTTTTATTATGAACATTTTCTAATATGCAGAAAAGTTGGAAGCATTGTACAGTGACCACCAAGTTTCAACAACTGTTACTTGTTGTATCTGTAGATATCTAAACACACAAATTTATATACGCACATATATATGTATATACTTAGCAATTTGAAAATAAGTTGCAGACATCATGATACTTTAGCCTTAATGCTTCTGATGTACCTCCTGAAAATGGAGACATTCCTTTAAATAACCCAAATAACCCTATTACTATTATTATACCTAAGAATAATTTCTTAAGTCTTCAAGATGTCAATTATAGCTAATTAAATTTCAGTACCAGGATCCAATCAAGTTTTATGCAGTACATTTGGTTGTAATGTTTCTTTGGATTCCTTTAATTTAGAAAAAGTCCAACAGTACCCCACTTAAAAAAATAGTATAGATTTTAAAAATAGGCCAGGACAGCCATCTTGTATAATATCTCATTATCTGGATTTTCTTCATCATTTTCTCTTGGTGTCATTTGTTTTGTGCCTCTGTCCCCTGTATTTCCTATAACTGGAAGTTAGCTCTAAAAGCATGGTGGGATTACCATTAGACCTTGATATCTTGTATGCTTTATAGGAGATGCTATGTGCTTGACACTGTTTCTCACCCAGAGGCACATGGGTCAAGACATCCCACCATCAGTGATCTTAAGTTTGATCATTTGGTTAAGGTAGTGAATGCAGGTACTCTCCATGGTAGGTTTTTGTTTTTCCCTTTGCAATTTAGAGTGATACTTTGAAATCTTGTGACTATCTTATTCCTCATAAACCTTTCACCTTTTATTAGCTTTAGCTAATGAAAATACAGACGTCCAGTTAAATTTGATTTCAGGTAAACAATGAATACATTTTTCTGTATAGTATGTCCCAAATATTGCATGGAGCATATGTATACTAAATTGTTGTTGTTGTTATCTGAAATTTAGATATAATTATGGATCCTGTATCTTATCTTGCAAGCCTAGACTCTATATTAGGGGAGAGTGTTGTGGAAAAGGAGAGGAGAAGGGAAGGTATCAAATGCTGAAAACAAACTGCATAGACTTGGCGAGACTACCTGGAGACAAGTTTACACCTAAAGGTTTGGGGAAGCGTGGCTGGAGATGCAGAAGATGCAAGTGCATAGGTTTGGGCATGGTCACAGTGATGGATGAGGATGGTCTGAAAAGATGCTCAGTTCATCCAGCATGCAGTCTTCTAATTCCTACTACATACATACCCCAGGGTGGGCACCAGTGTAAGACAGAGTGGCGGTCTTATGGTTATTTCTCCAGTTCTTCAATGTATTTCAGACAGTGAAGGGGCCCTGAAGCTTGAAGTCTGGGGAATGGTAAAGATTAGTGTCTTTGTAACATCAACGTTCATACAAGTCATCTGAGAATCTTATGAAAATGCAGTAGGTCTGGAGTGGGGTCTGAGATTCTAAATTTCTAACAAGCTTCTGTTGATGTTGACTTCTCAAATGGTCTTCTAGCTGTCTAACATATTGGATAAATGAATGGTTTTGGAGCCAAAGATACCTGAGTTCAGGTCTTGGCTTTGTAGCTTTTGATCTGTGTGTCCTTGGGAAAGTTACACAATATTTCTAAACTTCAGTTTCCTCTTCTGTAAAGTAATATTAATTATACCTAGCAGATAGGGTTGATGCAAGGATTAAGTCAGATAGTGACTGCAAAGTACTCATCACAATGCCTGGCATAATGTGCCATAATATTTGCTATTATTATTAATATTAACAGTAATCTAATACGCAAAATGAATATGTCTCCAAGCTCATGTGATTTACTCTGTTGGAGTGGAGGAGAGTCACCCCCAATTTGACATGATTTATTGTATAGTATACAAAGTATGACAGACAAAGAGTGCAGCTGTCCTCTTATTCAGAGTACTATATTTCTTCCTAGGAAAAAAGCCGCTTATTTTTCAAGAGTGGAATGAAGTGAGAGAGTGGCCTGGACATATATACACTACCAAATGTAAAATAGATAGCTAGTGGGAAGCAGCTGCATAGCACAGGGAGATCAGCTCGGTGCTTTGTGACCACCTAGAGGGGTGGAATAGGGAGGGTAGGAGGGAGACATAAGAGGGAGGAGATATGGGGGATACATGTATACGTATAGCTGATTCACTTTGTTATACACCAGAAACTAACACAACAATGTAAAGCAATTATACTCCAATAAAGTTGTTTAAAAAAACAAAACAAAACAACAGATTAATAGCAGTGAATTCTAAGAAGGGAAGAAAGGTGTGAGATACAGAACTAGTAGCAGCCTTGAGATCTGAAAAGTAACAGGTAAGGGGGAGGGAGGGACCAGTAAATAGGTAAGCCAACTCAAATGTGCAACAGTGTGGGGTTATTTGGTATAAGGGACGAACAGCCTTGCATCATTTCATAACCACTACTGGAATCCAGTTTCCCAAAGAAAATTAGAGATAACCATAGCAAAGACTGATATATGAGAACAGCAGAAAATCATTAGAAATAAATGACACTTGACTTTTGATTCTGCACAGTGAAGGCTTTATTTCTTGGGGTTATTTGATGAATCCTTCTATTTTGTAATGATGGGAATATGGCTGGACCAAGAGGGATTCAAGACCTGTAACCAGGGTTCTGAGTTTGGGAGAGCCTGTGCATGTGTACACCTGTGACTGTAGCATGAGTTTTCAAGCCTGACAAATTTGAATCTCTGTCCCAGGCACTAGTGGGTAGTGGCCAAGAGAACTAGCTCCAGAATCAGGCCATCTAGGTTGAATCCTACTTCTACCACTTGTCAGCCATGTGACTTTGGGCTAATTAATTAATCTCTCTGTGCCTTGGTTTCCTCATCTGTAAAATGGGGATAATAATCATAGTATCTTCCTCATGGCAATATTGTGAAGTTTAAGTAGTTTAAACTTTATAAAGAATATAATGTTGTGTTCAGTAAATAGTAGTGCAAAGAATAGCACCATTACTTATTCCTCCATTATCGTATAGATGAGAATTGATTTTTGTGTGTGTGTCCAACCATGAAACCACAATGTTATCTATCAGAGATAAGTCTGCAAACAGCCGTGAAGGAGTATTTGCCCCCTGTTTTAACCAGAGTGACAGAATGTGCAGCAACTTGAACTGGAAAGATCTGGTTGGTTGACGTTGAGGTGGAAGTAGAGAGGTAGGGGTGAGAGTTGCTTAGATCCTAAGCAAGAGGTGTGGAGATGTCATGGTACGTGAAGCCAGATGAATATCTGAAGGGCATCATCAGGAGACCTGGTCTAGAAGGTTGAGGTTGAGACCAGCTCACTCATTATTGAGGTTAAAGGTCAGGAACTGAGCACATGTAGGTTGGAAAAGGGTCAGGCAAGCTGAGAAGTGGTGGTGAACATAGATCAAGACCACAGTGCAGACTGTGGTTTGGGCAACTGTCCCTCCAGTTACACAAACCAGAAACCTAGACAACCCCTCACCACGCATATCCAATCCAAATCTGTTTTGCCTTTACCTCCTAATGCGTTCACTTTTTTTCCACATTCCCACCTTCAGCACCACCCTTAACTGAGCCAAATTGGACTGTAAATGACTCCCAGCTGATATCCCTGCATCTGTGCTAGTTTCCTTCCTTTCTGTTCTCCATCCTGCAACCAGAGGGACTTTTTCTAAAATAGAATATGATCATGTGGCAGCCTGAAAAAGTTTTTTGTGGTTCCCAGGACAAAGTTGTAATTCCTGAAGAGCGTGATCCAACTCCCATGGATCCAACTCTCCAGGCCTTCTATGGCCCTGTCTTCTTCCAGGCACTCCTTCATGCAGTGCTTCAGCAACCCTGGCCTTACTTCAGTCTTGCTACTCACCACACAGCACGCAGCTCTGGTGGCTGCAGTTGCCTCTGCCTGGAGCACTCTTCCCTCCTCCTCTTATGTACCTAGCATCTTCTCATCCTCCCAATCAGAGTTAAGCATCAGGGAAATTATCCGTGATCTCCCTGATCAGACCAGCCCTCCCTCCTCATTTTAGGCTCTAATAGAGCACCCTGAATTTCTCCTTTGTGTCACTTAGTTGTAATTCCACATTTACTTGCAATTAACTATTAATAAGCTCCATGAAGGCAAGAATCATGTTTGGTTTTGCTCAGATTTATCCCTCTAGAGTGTAGCATGATGTTTAGAAAATACTAGATCCTCAATAAATATTGGTTGACTGAATAAATGCATGCATGATTCAATAAATGGGTGCATTCCTGAACAAGCAGAGATTCAGGCAGAATCAGGATGTGAGATTATATAACAGTATAGGTTCATCAGGAGGCATTGACATCTTATCGAGATGGCTCAGAGCTTCCCTAATTGGTCCTATTCCTTGAGCTCACCTTTCAAACCATGAGGGTTCTTCACTCTCCTCCAAGGTTCAGAAATGCAGAAGCTGCAGTTTGGTTGGTTCGTCTCCGAATCTTCAGCTCAGTGTGTGGCATGTAGTGGGCACTTAGTGCATCTTCCCCCCCTAATGAAGGAATGAATCACTGCCCAGGGAGGAATCATCCCCCACATTCTCATCTTATCTGCCATTTTACTGTTGCGCAGTTGGGCTTGGATGTCTGGTTTCTATTGGAGTTGGTGCAGCTGATGCCTTTGAAAGATCCACTTCTCCTTGGGAAAGGATTCTGAATAGTGTGTTTTGGTGTTTTAGGAAATTCATGATCAGAGCTTTGGCTTCTCCACCCCACCTCTGCCACATTGTGACATACCAAGCCTAAGCCCTCTCGCTCTGGGGTAAATTTGGACCAGGGCTGTCGTCATTCCTCTAAGACCCCAAGCTGTGTCAGGAATCCTCCTCCCCTCCGAGGCCTAGGAGTACCTTTGTCTCCTCAATCGTTCTGAGGAAATGACTTTTCCGGAAAGAATAGACCCAGGCCCCACTTTCTTGGCAGCCAGACTGGAGGGAGAATGTAAGCTGAGCCTCATCCTTTTCCCCTGCACTTTACACATATCTCATGGTTTATTTCCCTCCAACAACATGCGATGACCCTTTGGCGAGTCCTTCGTGCTAAGTTTCTTTTTATGGAGGCAGCAGTACACACTCTAGGGCCTTGGATAGGCAGAGCTGGGACGTAGAGCAGATGGAAATCACTTGAGCATTGGCTGGATTCGGCTGACAGATTTCCAGGTTCAGTGAAACCTTCCTGTCCCAAAGAAATCAAATTCTGACCTATGAAGGTCTAAGCTGGGAACACTTCTGAGCTGTCTGAATTCGGGCTGAGGCTGGAGGTCATCCTGTCTGGGTGATGGGCATGGATTTTGTAGTGAGCACGAAGGGAAAACTCATGACATAGAGTTCTGTACATTTCCCTTTTGCTTGAGGCTTTTGGTACTTTTTGCTCCTGGTCCCTTAAATGAAATGGTTACAAAACGTATATAGAGGAAACCGAGGAAGTCTTGGAATAAGCATGGAGAACTGAAGTCAGTGTTTGGTGGTGGAGACATTTTTATTTGAAAAGAAGTGTGTGTGTGTGTGTGTGTGTGTGTGTGTGTGTGAAAAATTCTAAACTCTGTGGAACTTGTCGAAGTCTCTCCACAGTCACAGAGGACAGCTATGGCTGGATCATTATAAGGGATTTGTATGTTGAATGGGACTGAGAAGATCTGTTTTTAGAAGGACTTGAAATTTTAGGATTACCCCCAAAGTGTCAGTTATCTTGCTGTGACTCAAAAGACCTTGAGGATGAGAGGCACCTATTTCTTTGCTTTTGGACTTAGTTTTATCATTTCAAATGGCATATTGTTTCCCCTTATAATTCAAGCACCCGTAAGCCTGTTTACCATAGGAGTCGCAGAGACTAGGACTGGACACCCAGGTGTCCAGAATGGGTAATTTCGGAAGGCACCCACCCACCTGTCACCTGTGTGGGAACCGTCACGAATGGAAATGTGCAGTTTCCCCGAAGCCACGTATCAGGCGGGTGGGGGACTGCGCTGACACTCACTAATGTCCCAGCTATCACAGCGTAGCATAGTGCCATTAACAACTGATTATACACATTATTGGGTAGCTCACAGTTAATGGGACCTGTCACAAGATCTCAGAAGACTGGTCTTATGATCTGTTGATAAATAGATACGTGGAACACGTGGGTCAGTCATTTCCTAGTTAAGAAGGAAAGAGGAAATGAAGTGACAGCCTCAGCAGTTCCACACAGACCCCGGCAATGTGCTCGGACGGAGCTTGGTATCAGGACGTGAGGCCTAGGGGTGGGCTGAGGTGCAGCGGGATGTGTCTCCATTCTAGTCCTGCAAATATAAAGGGTAGTGGGGGATGAGGCAGTGGCATGGAGATTTTTAAAAATGCATTGGAACTTCAGCATTCCGAAGGGAGATGTCTTCCTCCTAGCAGTTCCCTTGGGAAGCTGAGAACTCTTTCTAGTGAGGCTGCCTTTGTTCTTGTATTTCCGTTGTGGGTCTTTTTGGGAGGGTGGTGGTATATTCTTTTTGAGTGTCCTCAGTTGTGTCAAATCTTTGAGGAAGTAATATGCAAACGTGAAGTAAACAGGGATGGGAATATCACTGTCGACTCGTATAATTTAAATCATGGGTGAGGTCTGCTTCCCATCCTGATACAAGTATCCAGGGTGATAATAAAGTAGATCTGAACTTTAGGCCACAAACACAGGTGTGCACCATTATTTTATTTAAATCACATTTTATCTGATTGGGCTCAGATGACAAATTCAGTCTCACTCATTTTGGCGGAGAGATGGGACCAAAGACGTTCTCTAAGCCCCTCTGGCATCAGCCCACCCTGAGTAGTATTCACACCCTCACCTGCTTTGGTTTCTTTGAGTCTGGTGAATCCAATGCTTTTTGGCACCATAATTTTGCCAAGGCTGGAAGCCTTCCTGTCTAGGGTCAGCCTCTTTAGGTGCATTGTGCCAACTCCCCACCAGTGGCCCTGTCACCTCCCCTTGGTGTCACCACTATTGCAATGCAACAGATCCCTGGAGTCCCACTCCCCTCCAGTCCCTTCTCAGTCTTGGGAAACCTCTCAACTCAAAAGTATTTGCTTCTTTCCCTATGTCTCAGTGAGCTCAAACTTTTAGGGGAAAAAAAAAGCCAGGTAGGGATTTTTCTGCAGGCAACTTCTACTTTCAGTCTCTATAATCCTCTGCTAAAGTAAGGGAACACAAAGAGCCTGACGACTCTTTAGGAGCCAAGGAGGGGGAAATGTATTGAGAACAAAACACGAATGAATATCTCAGTACCTTATACTGCTATGATAAGGATGGTGATGACAGTGATGGTGATAAAGATGATGATTTATATTGGCATTTGCTTTAGAATTTCAAGCCACTATCTGACATGATCACTGTAGTAGGTTAGTAAGGTAGGATAATGTGCCAAAAGGAAATGAAGACTCAGAGAGGTTTTGTCAGTTGGCCAAGGCCACACAGCAGGTTAGTAACCACAAGCCCTCATTTGTTGGTTCAACATAGTCTTCTTTGAAAGAGACCACACGTTGCCATTTTTGGTTTGGAACATACCAGACCCAGCCTTCTGGGAGAAAGCGACTGGAAGTAACTTAGAGACAGCTGGGGTCTTGGACACCCAGGACCCTGAGAGATGTTAACAGAAGGGATCCCAAGACTTGCTGAACCCCTCAAAGACTCCCTGCTGTCTGGGCAGAAGGGGACCTTGTAAGTCAGACAGAATGTGAGCCCCCTGCCATCCAGGCTGGGATCTCCTGGAAAGAGAAGAAAGTTTATTTTGGTGTTATTTTCTCCTCCATATCAATCTTCCTAAATTTCTGCTGCTCCTTTCCTTGTACCAGGACTAGCTGTTCACTTAATTATTTCACCACTGAAAGTGGTTAAGGCAGAAAAAGATTGTGCTAGAAGGAAAGAGAAATGTTCGGTTTTTTTCAGGGGGACACAGATTTACTTCAGTTTGAGTAGTTCCTATTCAAATCCATCTGAAGTAATTAATGAAAGCTAGAAGAAGGCCTGTAATGCGCACGTGTGTACACATACACACACACACACACGCACACCCCTTCCTGGGACTTTTTTCACTCTTACTTGAATTATGTTGAGCTGTTTGGTCTATTGGCTCAGTAGCCCAAGCCTAGTGCAGTATTGTCATCCCTTGCTTTACAACACAGCCATTATATCCCTAAACCACATTGTGATACACAGTGCCTTCTGTTTACGACTCCTGAAACTCCCACTCCATATATCACCTGCCATAAAACCCATCAAACTGCTGCTACTAAAATGGTGCACAGTGGTCTAAGCAGGAGCCAGGCAAATTGTGTGCTACCCTACTGTGGTTAATGAGAGTGAAAATGTGGTTAGGATTTTATTCAGACGATGCTCATTTGCAGTGCCATTGTAGTGAGATGGCAAAGAAAGATTCTTTTGTTAACTTGAATGACAATATATTTTCTATTGTATGGAGTGGCTCAGTGCAGAGTTTGCCAAGTTATTTGTCAATTGTAAGTAAGTCAAACTGTGACCTTGAACGACTAGGTTTTTATTGCTTGGGGGTCGCGAAAACTAATTAATATACTGAGATAATGATATGGAGTATCAGAAACCTGTTGCCAGATTTGGAAGAACAGTAGAGGAATTCAACTCTAATAAAGACAAAAATAGTTAAAATAGAAGGTCTCTTTTCTGTAGAATAGATACAATTTATTGTGTCTTCTACCCGGGGGATTTTTTTTTAAAGAGGGGCAACATCCCTTTTGAATGTTTTGCATTCTTCTGAAACCTGCACATAAGCAGAAAATCCTTAGTAATACGCTTAACCATCACTGAGTTCCCTGAAACATGTGTGAGGATATTATTTTTCTTCATTGAAAAATAATTAGAGCAATTAAACATAGCTTTGTTCTGTAAATAATCTTAATTCAAAGGAATTCTCACCCCTCCCCACACCATCTTCCCATCTCCAGCTCAAGAGCCAAGACTTTTTGATCCTAGAGAAAGGATTTCTTATAATGGTTCAATAAATGCAAGTATATTACCCAAGGAAAAATAATGTAAACTTTTCTCTTGTTAATCCCCCATTCCCCTTATTGTCTCACAGCTCTTTCTTTCCCTCCAAACAACTAATTGTGTGGCATGGAAGATATATACTACTAATGGTATTAGAAGACTTTCTTCCACAGCCTTGGTCCATTTATGAAAACTTTAAAGAAAAAATTAGCACAGTGTGTATACAGCATGTCTGATCTCATTAACTCATTAACTCATCACTGAGATATGAGTGTCCCCAGAGACTACTCTGGGCAGTGTCATGGGATCAGAGCTTGTCCCTGGCATGTGCCAGCCTCTCTATTTTGCTCTTCTCCACTGTTTTCCCCAGGATGATTGGGGTCCTGGAGCTGTCCTTGCAATAGCGTTGTTATCACTGCTAAATCTGGTATGGACACCCCACCAAACCCCACGTTCTCTAATAAGTGAGTCCTATATGTTATTCATTTGACACACACACACACACATGCTATGAGGTGGATTCTAGTGTATTTCTCACTTTATAGATTGAACAAATATGAGACCGGTGGAGATTAAGCGATTTTCCAAGTCAACTGAATAGGAAGAGGCAGGACCTCTTGTGGTCTCCCTTCTTTTAGACTGTTTTCGTCTTCCTCCTTCTGATCACCTTCTCCTGGGATTCTTTCCATCCCCAGTCCTCTTCCCACCACCATTTCTTTAAAGTCTTGTTCTCTTCTGGGGAAATTGAGTGGCCAGGGGGTGAGCTACATGCACCCTCTCCACTCCTGTATAAGCACGTGCCTTATTCTCAGCTCAGGACTCTTGTTTCCTTGAGGTCCTTACAAGGATGTTCTGACTGAGAATGTCACATGCTGTTCCCCCAGCAGAGAAGCTGTGTAGAAGGAGGCACTAAGCCCACTTCCTAAGTATTGCTGGCTGGCCCTGTGTGCAAATGAATAGGTTTCCTTAGAGATTCATATCTCTATCTATGTTCATATCTTGGCAGCCCTAACCATGGAAAGGAATAGAGTTAATATAATCAGGAAGGACTAAACAGGGACTGAAAAAAGTATATTAACCACAAAGTTTTTGTGGGTGATACTAATACATTCTATGTACTTGCAGGAGGCTTTGTTTATCAACCCCAATACCGCACCATCGTAAGGCTGAGAAAAACAAATCATTCAGGTAGAAACTAAAGGGTAGCAAAGGAAAGATAGGATTCTCTATGGAATGACCACAGGCTATGGGGCAGAATTTTTAGACTGGGCCTCTCTGTGATCTGTTTGACTTTTTTAGGGGAAATCTGATTTCAGTTGAGTCATATTGTTTTTAAAAAACTCCAACCCCAAACAGCACCACAAAAAGGAAATTAAACTATAAACAGTGCATTAAGGTAAGGGTAGGGAATCTAAGTTACTGGCCCAGAAACAAGTCAAAATCAAAGTCAAGAATAGAACCTGTAAGTTGCTCTAGTTAGACATTACAGGTGCCACCGGTATTTACAATTGTTGGATGTAAAACAGTCTGCCTTGCAGTGGACGCTGACATCATCAGCATAGCACTTAGGACTTTGGGATCTCCAAGTACTTTATAAGCATCCCTTTACCTATGCAGTTCTTGTGGACAGTCAGATAAATAGAAAGTGCCATTATCCAAGCCCCATGGATAGAAGCACTCCAGTTGGAAATGCATTCCCAATATAGGGGCTTCGTGATGATTTAGGGGGTAGCAAGGTATTGTTGGCCCTCCAAAGACTTGTATACATTCTCTCCCTGACTCAGCTATCCCATACTTTGCAATTCATATTTCTGGCATTAGAGATCTACATTAAGATAGGCATTTGGGTAAAGAGGGCTATTTATATTCTAGCCTTGGTGGTGCCACTAACTAGCTATGTGACCTTGGGCAAGCCACTTATCCTCTCTCCTATGCCTACTGCCCAAGATTATTTTGAAGATCAAACACAAAAAATAACATAGTCAAACCTAGGAAAGTCTGGAGCGCAAAACAATTGTATTATCATTATGTGGGAGAAAAAGAAGAAAAACAAAGGAAAGACAAAATTTTAAAAATTAGGTTGAAGATTGGCACAGTATTTTGCTCGCATGTAAGGATAATATTAAATTTAATTCAGGTATGCTTGTGCCCTTCCTAATTATTTCTTACACCTGATGTGGCCCATGGGGAAATTCTCTCAGAGGCCATGCATTTAGGGCCTTATATATTTTCAAGTTTCTTTATTAAGTAGAAACCAGAAGCCTTTTTATGTCTCCGTGGGGACACCTCCAGAGCTTATGTCAGCAAAAAAGAAACTATAACCTGAGGTGTTGGGGTTAGGACAGAAAGTCTGAAGGGGTTCAACCCCAGAGAAATGGGAGACTATTACACCTGGCTGGCCTTGTGGGCTACATAGCCCTGTGTCTCCTGGACATGGAATAGTCATTGTATTTCAAAGGAGCGTTGCCTTTAAAGAGGAAAGAAATTCGAGATGTGTGTGTGTGTGTGTGTGTATGCTGCATTTATATATAGGCCCTGGATCAAAAACTTTTGGGTCTCCCTATCAGCAATGGGAAAGAAGTAGCAGAGAAGGAGAAGGAAAAAATATTAGCTAACGAATATTAATTGAACATCTGGTGACAAAGAATATTGTGCAATATGTTATCTGTGATATTCTCTTTTAAAAGAGGTTGGACATGGTTGTATTTTTATTCTCAATTGCTAATTGTTTCCAGGCTCACCAAGCATTTATTTCTGATGGTTAATCCACCAAACTTTGCCTAGTTTTGAGCTGAGTGCTCTGGGGTTCAAAAGAACTCAGAGGCATGGTCACTGACCTGGAGAAGTGTAGGGACTGGTCAAAGATAATATATGGCCAAGACGAGATACAGAGCACACAGAGGATTTGCAATTGAGTGTCGCCTCAAGTGGCAAAGACAATCCATGCTTTGAGAGTTAAGAGAAAGAGGAGTTCCGCTATTGGAGAAATGGGTATTGGAGTTGCAGGTAGGGGTAGGGAGGCCTCCTGGAAGTGCTGGAACCAGAAGTAGCAGAGAGAGGGGGTAGAATTTGGAGACTCACCTCTGTAAACACCTTGGTTCTGTGAGCCTGGGACCAGCAGGGGGAGCACAAGGTAATAAACAGCTTTGGTTTGAGAACTTGGCTGCGCTCTTCGGAGTTCCAGGAAAACAAGGTCGTGAGCAAGATGGGATCATTTACTACTGTCCTCTCTCCCCTTGCGTGTACCTGTTGTCTTTTAAAAGCCCACCGCTCTCTTCCCCCGCTCACATATAAAACTTGTTTCCTGGTTAAATGCAAAAACAAACCCCAAACCAAACTAACCAAAGAGCCCACAAGCAAACAAAAAATCTAGACGAGGAAAAAAAGCAATAACGTTCAGTTCTTAATTATTCTTTAAAACAACTTCAATCCTTTGCCTTCTCAATTCTTTGAATAATCAGTTAATATGAGGAACTCACAGAATATTATAGCTCAGAGACCTGTCACTTTAATATTTTCTCTGCCTCGGGGAAATGGGCTATTTAACAAAATTCAGCAAAGCAGTGACTGTTGGAAAGGAGATTTGGGGGAACTAATGTGATCTTTATAAGGCTTCAGTGGTGAAGCATGCACTTAAAAAGGCTGCAGCCTCATGTTTATTCTCAGTGGAACTACTTTAAGTTTCTAGAAACTTGGTCAAATACGGCTCATAGATGTGTTAGAATGAGGCTCCAGCTTTACTGAGCTACCTCTGCCTGGCTCTCCATGACCCTTTTCATGGGTCTTCCATCAGTTCATTAAAGAACAGTACAGCTCCGCCTGCAGGCCCTTTGCACATGCTATTTCCACTGGAAGTCTCACTCTCTATCTCCCCCTCAAACTTTCTTTTGCCTAGTTAATTTCAATTCATCATCTCTCAGCTCAGGCCTCATTTCTTAGGAAAGTCATCCATAACCTACAGACTAGGTCTGTCTGCCATATATTCTCAAGGTGCTTTGTACTTTTCATTCATTAACCCAGTCTGTAATTGTGTATGTATTTTTGTGACTATTCTCACCGTTCTTTACCTTACTAGACTGAAAGCTCCGAGCGTAGGGACTCTGCCCCTTTAATGCACCATTGTATCCTCAGCATGAAGTATAGTTCCTGGTATCTAGTGAGGCTCAATAACTACTCACTTATTGGATGAAAAAAATGCAGACTTAATAATTATCACCTTCTAACAGTAGGTGTTACCTTCTGCTAAGGGCTATGGGAGTAGAGAGAATTGATACTTAGGGGAGGACAGTAAGGTTAGGAGAGTCTTGGCAAATACTAGTTTTTGAAGGAGAGGGATGGAGTGGGGAGGAGAGTGGGAAGGGTGGTGGGAGAGAGGCTGGACAGGGGAGAGCGCATAGCGCTGGTTGAGGGAGGCATAGGGGCGTATGACAGAAGATGTGGGGTTGACGGCCGTGTCCCTCAGGTAGGTTAAAGCACTAGTCCTAGTTCAGCTTACCATGACCTAAAGAATCTTACTGACTGCGCTAGTTATTCTTCATTTGCTTCGTACCCCTGAACACACTCTTACGTTTTTTAAGTCCTGTTGAACCTGGCCCCTGGTTGGATTTGGCCAGTGGAAGGCACTGCCGTGGACTAGAGGGAGGGAGGTGGGAAGGTGGGTTTGCCCACCCCCTTGCTTCCTTGAGTGCACATCTCTAGTGGAAGCTGCACCCCTGCATTACTACAGCTCCTGCTTCCCTCCCTTGGCCCAGCTCTCACTGGTCTCAGGAATCTACTCTCCACCCTCATTCCTTAGGGCATCCTTCTAAGCTGAGTCCCTACATGGCTCTCTGCTCATTCCTCATTCCTTGTTTGTTTCCTTAACTCTGCTTACTCCTCTGTCAGTAGCCCCTTCTTTCAAGTCTCCTTGTTTGAACCATCTGGAGACAACTGTGTTTCCTGCTGGGACCCTGACTAATGTACTTACTTCCTCCAAGTGGTGACACTTACATGTTGCATGTGGTACAAGGCTAGGTACAGGACTGCTTGCCAATAGGTAACGAAATTGTAACTGGCCATTTGTCTAGATTCACATTAGAAATATCTCTTTATTTCTGGGCAGCACATTGACTGTGAGATTCTTGATTCTATCAGTGGAGGGAAAAGCATGTCTTTCTGCTTCTTCTGCCATGCTTGCAAAGACTATACTGTTAACAACCTGATCCCAGACCTAAAATCTTTGACCAAAGAACTGTGACTTAGAAAACCCCACGCTGACAAGGGCATGGAGAATAGAACCATTAGCAGGTAAAAGTGCTTATTAGACATCCAGTCTGTAAAATTCAGGTCACAAAATCTTTTTTTTGAACTGGATTATTACACTAGCTGCCTCAGTTCTCTAATTTATTTTGCTGGTACAGACCCTGGGTCTGTACTCTTTCCCTCATCCCCCAAAAAAGTACAGAAAAGTAGAACAGGAGGATTATAGGTGTAAGAGATTCTTTCCTGGTTCCAGCCCTATTTTGATATTATTGGCTAGTTAGATTTTTCTCCCTAGACATACTGAACATGTACCCCCAGATCTATAAAATGTCCAATTAAGAAACCAGAGAAAGAGTTCAGGAAGCAACTCAGTTACACTGATACATAATGTAAGGCCTTGAAAAATAGAAGAGAATAATTTAAATGTTTTTAAACTTATGGCATAACATTTCTTCTGACACTTCCCTCACTCAAACCCCTGCCGGATACCCAGAGCAGGAAAATACCAAGAATGAATTTTCTAAGTTAGGAATTGAGAAATGACCCATTTACAGAAAATCAAAAGCAGTCTCTCTCACGTTCTACAAATACCTGGAGAAAATATACTGAGGACTCATTTTAGAATCTGCCACGAAAAGGGCCAGTGCTTGATCTGTAGAGTCCCGTTCACTAAGGAAACCTTTCCTTGTAGGAGGGAATGTTGGAATCGAAGGTACCAGGGCCTAACTCCTGTCTTCACCTGTGCTTAATGGGAGAGTGCTGAGATGCCACCCAGAACTCAATGACCTGAAGGAATGGAAATATCCAAGATTTAAGTTGGAATGATAACCCGATTAGTTATTCTAATTTTAGTTTCCTTCAGATTACTTTAAAGAAAAATCTTGTATTACACAACGTGTACTTTTCTGCAGATAGATTCATTCTGTTTGTTTTGAGGCTTTACTGTGATTTCTCTGGCATTCCTATGTAGGAAATCCTACTCAGAGACCACTGTCCATAATCCCAAGGCTTCAAAGGAGATCTGTCAGGGCCCTCACTGCACTGCCTGTATGCAGACCCTCCTTTCTGCTGAGTCTGTGATGGAGATGAACAGAGATAAGTGTAAAAATATCTGAACTGGAGACTTCCCCGATGGCGCAGTGGTTAAGAATCCGCCTGCCAATGTAGGGGATGCAGTTTCGAGCCCTGGTCCGGGAAGATCCCACATGCCGCGGAGCCACTAAGCCCGTGTGCCACAACTACTGAGCCTGCGCTCTAGGGCCCGTGCTCCACAACAAGAGAAACCACCGCAATGAGAAGCCCGCGCACCACAACGAAAAGTAGCCCCCGCTCGCTGCAACTAGAGAAAGCCTGCACTCAGCAACGAAGACCCAAAGCAGCCAAAAATCAATCAATCAATCAATCAATATATTTTAAAAAACCTGAACTGTACCTTAATCAAACCTCTAGACATTTTCTTTAGCCAGTTTCCCCACCCTTTTCTTTCTCAGGAGGTATCTGGCTAAAGGCTTTTTCGTTTGGTCTTGGAATATTTGCCATGTGTAAGGGACTGTGCTTTTGTTTTTGTTTTTGTAAGGGACTGTTTATAGGGCTGATTTATAAGCGTGTTGACTATGGTCCACAGCAGAAATTCACTTAAGTACTAACTCCAAGCCTCACTGTGTTGGTGCTCTAGGGTGGCTGGACCTACTTCAAGGGGAGCCAAAACATACTTGAAATAAATTATTTTAAATTCATTTTCATTTTAAACATACAAGCCAACCAGTTGTAGTGGCCTGGGAGTTAGAAGAATAGCTCCATTTCTGTCAGGAGTTTGTTGTGCAATTTGGGATAGCTTGAGACATGGCAAAACTTAGCTGTGAGGATTTTTTGATTACCTGATGTTTTATATCATTCATATTTCTTTTCTCTGTTGATGATTAATTGAGATGTGTAAAATAGTAACTTCAATTAATATTTATTGACTGTTTAAAAAAGCACTGTTAAGAATGCAAAGGTGGGTAACATGTAATGTGTGCCATCCAGGTTGGGAAGGGCACACAGATCTCTAGATAACACGGACGGACCTTGTTAAGGGCTTAGCAATGTGCTGTAGGATTCCGGAAGAAAGAGAAGGAATGCCCATGCACACTTGACTTGGAGGATCAGAAAGCTCTCCCTGCAGGAGATGCCTTCAAGATGACTCATCCTTCTTCCAGGATTGGCCTGGCCTCTGTCTCACACTCTCATAGCTCCCGGTACTTTGCTTTGCTGGCATGTCTCCCAGTTACAATTACACATTATTTTATTATTTGAATAATGTCTAGGCCACTAGGTTGTAAGCTCTTGTGAGGGTAGAGACTGTGTCTTTTTTGCTCACTTTGGTGACCCCAGTGTCTTTAATGGTGCCAGTTTCAAAGGCAGTCAAAAATATCCAGTAACTGGATGAATGAGTGGCACTGAAGAAGAGGTGGGAACTGGGGTAGAGAAGGAGTCTTCCAGATGGAGGGAACAGTTTGAAAACTGGCCGTGCGTAAGTGGCCCCCTATCAACCCTTAGAGACTTTATAAACGTTAGAAATGGCAAACTGCATAGGGTTTTTTACTGAATGATGAGAGGGCTTATTGAGAGAAATTGTGGCAGGTACAGGAATATCTCTAACCTTTCCCTAGTAAACTCAAGAGGATTTTATCACCCACGATTTTATTTAAGCTTTTCTTGAACCTAGTAGGTGCTCATTAAATATTTGGAAACAGAATTAGAACATGGATGAATTTACGGATGTTTTCTGTCCGACACCCTTTTGGAATAACAAGCTATCATTGCCTACCCCCCTGCCCCCTCCTGCTTCTCACTTAAGCCATGTCTTTATGCTGTGAGAAAAATGGTGCAATACTGGGAAAAAAAAGCAGGGCATCTGGTTCACCAGATATGCATATGGCCACAACATATGGCAAACCCAGGGCATTTGACCATCGTGCTCATTAGAATGTGCCGGCAACCCGGATGCCGCACGTTCACTGTGTCTGTGTCGTTCTCTCAGCATGCCGACCTGGTGTTAATCATCAAGACACACTTGCCTTTCTCCAGCAAATCACTTCCTCTACTTCTTTTACCTCTGATTTCTTCTGTAACCCCCTCCTCTTTTGTGTTTACTTTCAGTTGGTCGGTGGCCTTCAGACCAGCAGGATGGTCCTACTCTACAGATCATACTAAAAACATCAACACACCACGCGAGCCACCAGAAGCAACGGCAGCAGCTCATGGCCTTCTCAGGTGGTGAGAAGTAAGTGCAAGGTTCGTTTGCATTAAGGCCTTATAGAAAATAGTCTGTTTTTCTCAGAGTCTGGGATAATTAACTTTGCACAGAAAAAAAGAAAATCCACCCCACCCCAGAGCCCCTGATTCTCACTCAGGGACTTGACAACGTCAGGAAGAGGAGGGCCGGGGAGAGTGCAACCCAACCCCCATCCCGGCAGACAAAACAAGGCTACAGGCAATTCAAACACTGAGCCTGGATTGGTCTTCAAAAGCCAGTGAAGACTCATTCATTGTGTGTACTAGATGGTTTCCCCTTAAAACATCCTGGCTCCAATTTTTCCAGGCCCTACTTAGGTTTCTATTTCCCTCTCTCCTCAGACCTACCTCCCACTTCACTAAGGAGATTCCATTTTTCAGTTCTCATTGGCAAGTGAAGTACCATTCATTTATTAGTATATTTGCATATTCCATTTTTGTGCAGGTTGGTCGTCTCCTGTTGCATTTCTAAAATGAGAAATGAGATCAAAACTCGTATTGACCCCAATGTCGTCCCCTTTGCTTTCCATTCATTGCTATTCTTTGTTTATCATCTTTCCGCAAATTTTCAATCCATGTGACAATACTCCCATCGAAATCAATTAGAACCAGTTTCACAAAATAGACTTACTGATGCCCTCTGTCAATCTTTTCTTGAATTCCAGCTGTATATCATTGATGCACATTCACTTATTGCTAGGTACACATTATTCCTTTCATCTGCTAGTAACTGTCAAAAAACAGTAACAAATTTGTCTGGAAGGATTTATTCTCCACATAGTTCCCTTCTTCTCTTTCTTTCTAAGTATCGCTGATGATTTGATTGAACTCCAAAGAGTTACAGATTTTTCTCATTTTAATACCCAATCCATTATTTCAAGGCAGGAAAAGTGCAGATTTTTTTTTCTTTTAAATAGTTTTATAGACAAAAGTGAAAGATTTTTCATTCTTGCTTCAAATTCATTGTGAAAACAGAAGGCAGTTTTCCCAGATGGAAACCTGTCATATCATTATGGAAATGTCAGATTTCTACCCGGGGCATATTGACAAAAAGCCATGGTTTTTGCCCAGGGGGTGGAATTTCACAAATTTTCCCAAGAAGAGCTGCACTCCCTGGTAGAAGACAGAGGCAATTTCTTTCCCCCGTTTTCAGATTTGTGAGACTGAGCTCTAAGAGATTGGTTTCAGGCAAATACCCACAGAGGAGGAAGAAAGCTTTAGCATTCCCAGTACTGGCCACAGGGGCTTGGCGCTTGTTTCTGAGTCAGTCCTGGCTGTATTTCCTTTAATATTACAGTTACCCTGAGCTGTAACTCTATTGGCAATGTCACATAAAATGGGTGTGTCATATTGCCAAACGGAGGAGAGGTTTCCTTCCCTGACCTACCTGATTCTGCCATGTAAATATCTCCCCTTTAGTTAATAGGTATGCTCTTCTTAAAGTATCTCTTAATTTTGATAATTGTGTTTTTTCCCCCTGAGAATGGAGCATTTTAAACCTCCGTTAGTGGAGTATTCACGCATGTATTAGAAATATTAGCAAATTGTGTCCATGTTAATTGAATGATAGGACGTTTAGAGGAAAATAAAACAATCCCTAAACATTTTCATACATTTATACTCATCAGAATCTCACGCTTTAAATAGATGAAGGAGATTTGTGAGTGGCATAAGTCATGGGGGAAATAGCCGTGGGACATGAGTTACTCTATTCTATTAACGAAAAGTCTCTCTGCCTCGTATAATGGCCTGCAGACAAGCAAGCACAATGCAAAGGATCTAAATATTTTTCTTAAAAAGATTTGCTGTTCTCAACAAAAAACCTCCTCTAAAGATTACACTAGTATAGGTACCCTGCTCCATTAATATAAATGACTCCAATGTACATTTTTTCCTAGCAGAAATACCTGCATTTAAAAAAAATGCAGCCATAACTTCAAACTTCAAAGGTCTGAACTTCAAAAGGTTTCTTGCATTCTGCTTGATGGGACAGCGTCTTATGCACACATGCTTTTTTCCCTGCTAAATGCCTGGATAATGAGCTTGGGTTCAGAGTTTGTGAATCGGAGCCAAGTAACTCTATTTTAGTATATTTGCTGGGAAATGAACTAGCTCAGGGTAATTAGGAAAGCAATTTTATTAGCTTCTATTTCATAAAGATTGTTTTCTAATCAGAGTCAGAACTTACTAGAAATGATTCTGTGCTCATTGCTTGGGTCTCAGGAAGTGAAGTGGGGCACCGTAGGTCCTAACCCACAGTAAAACCAATGTGATGAAGACAGAAGCTTTGCTCTTAATCTCTAACAGCGCTGTAAAAATAAACCCAATCTGATGGCATTATAAATAAAAGGGTCACAGCTAGCGATTACCTGTGTCTAGTTTATTACAGACTAGGGCCTTGATAACTGAAGGAGTTAAAGCTTTCTTTTAATTGCTCAAGGAGTCTTGGATTCAAGTTGTGAACAATCCTGGCTTGGGGCTCAGGGGACTGGGGTGGGTAGAAAGCAAAGTAAAACACTGGATTAGGTGCATATGTCTTCAAGAGACAAATGGGAGACGGAATTGGGACTGATAGTGTATTTAGATAATGTAGTGCAGCTGTGAAAAAGACAAATGCTGTACTGGGGCACACAGCAGAGAAGGGGGGTGTTGCTTATAGGAAAATGGTGTTTCTGTAATCATGCCTCTCCTGGCAACCACTTATGGAGCACGGCATACTGTTTGGGGCACCTCATTATATAGAGAACATCAATACTGTAAATTAGAGAGAACTCAGAGAAGGGTGACAAAAAAGATAAAGGATTAGAAGAGATGACCTATACAGAAAGGTTAAAGGAACATAGCATTTAAGGCTTTCAGGAGAGATGGAAGCCTATGCTAACTGTCTACAAACATTTGAGCAATAATAATTTTCAGGAAAGAAGGGGATTGCTTGCAGTGGTTAAGAATGGTCTAATAAGAAGTCACGGCTTGAAACTAAGGAAAGGGGAAAATGTCGGTTAGGAGACATTAGGAAACATTTCTTCCCAGGAAGGGCAATTAGGCACTGAAGTGAACTGCCTGGGGAGGTGGCTGAGGCCCCATCGCTGTAAGAGTAGCAAGTGTTTAAGGGGAGTTAAAGCACTCGGGGAGCTCCTCTGAAGGGAGGGAAAGGCCACCCTTTTCTGAAGACACTCCTGTACAGGAGAAGTGGGCTAGAACAACCCAGGAGGACTTTCCCAATGGCCTCAACTGTGATTTAACACGTGGAAAGCGAGTGTATGGAGAGTCGGGGTGGAGGTGGTCCGAGAGAAAAGCCATCCGCGAGTATGGGAAGTGTCTTTGCAGAAGCTGTTGTTTTCAACTGTCGGTCATTAGTGCTGCGGCTCCTCCTTTACCTATACAGTCATGAAGACATTTACGTGAATCATCCCACAACACCTCCAGAAGTCAGAGCTAAAGTGGGAAGCGAGGGATGCCTCTGACTAGGAAGCACAGTTAACAATGAAGGGTGTGAGGCTGTGGACATCAGTCTCTGCTGTGCGAGCAAAGACGAACAGAGAAAATTGCCATGTTTTATCATGTTGGACTAGCTGGAACAGGTGACACTGTGATCAGGTATGCATGCATCATCACTCCCCCAAATAATCACCATGTGGAATAATTTCCCCCCAAATCTTGCAGCTTCAACTTATTCTCTGCGAATATGAGTCATAAATCTTGGCCTTGAATGTGAATCAAGATTCCAAGCTGCAGGCTCAGGGGTTTGTTGGATTTATTCAACTTTAGTCTTTATTTATAGACATAAAAGTGTATTATTGGTTGTAACATCCAAACAAAAGAAAGCAGATTGTAAGCATCCATTAATGTTTTCCCAAAAGGGAAATCGCACGTTTCTCTCCGGTCTTTCATTCTCTCCCTTGTAATATTAAGATGATGTCATAAACTCGTAATTACTTCGTGATATTCTTGTGCACTTTATATCTGTTGGTTCAGAGATGCAAATTCCCTCTCTGATCAGAACGCAGCAAACAATATGAGCAGGTGGAAGGTAAGTCTTAGGTGGCTTGCAATTTAGAAACCATTGAAGTTTTGAATTCACACTATTTAAACTCTGTTCTCTGGGAGGGAAAAGATACATTAAAAAAATTTTAGATCTTGCATTATATACATGAGATGAGGTGTTAATTTTACTGGAATAATTACTCTTACTGACAGAAAAGAAAATTATTTTGGTTAACAATGAATGTAGGGGCTCTAAGAAACAATATTGTATGTATCTGGTAGAAAGTTTTCATCCACTAATCATATCCAGGAAAGCAAAGATACTTTAAAAGAAGGGGTACATTTGTATGTGCGTTATTAGATATTTGGCTTTCAAGTATATTGGGATAAACAGAAAACACAAAACACAGGTCCGTGAGAGAAAAATGGATCACAAGATGGTGACTTTCTATTTCCTTAGCCAAATCTTTGTTCTTTTACTCCCAGCTCAGCTCTTCAGTTCTGCAAGAAAGAGGCCATAAAGTATCTATTTCCAACTCCTCTTTAAGCCTTGCTCAGGTTTCTTGTTGCTCATCGCTAACCATTTTAATTTCTGACCTCTTCTGCTCCACTAGTTACAGACCCATTCAGTGACCCTCTAGGATTCCCAACTCGGTGATTTATGTCCTTGCCATATTCATGTGAAGCACCAGCATCAACCTCAGAGAGGGGGAGAGGGAGGGGGCGAGAGAGAGGGAGAGGGAGAGAGAGGTGTTTCCCTAGCACTCTCCTGCTTGGTGTTTTAACAACTCTTCTGTTGTTTGTCTCTTCTTAGAATCTTAATAGTGATCTTGATGCTGGCAATTTTAGATGTCCCCAGCAATGCCCCACCTCCCCACCCACTCAGAAGAAAGAAAAGGACTCTTGAGTTTTAATTGCTGCAGCTATTAAAGACTGAGAGGCAGCATTTCCTTGAGTGGTGGAGTTTGGGGCATGGATGGAAACAGAGTGATCCTGCAGTCTCTAATCTGATCAGTAAAGCTATTGACTTCTGAGAGAGTCAGATGGGAGAGTAGGATCTGGGGAGGCTTGCTTCCACCTTGGCCTTAATACCATCTCTCTCCTGTGGGGCAACAGAACGCTTTTTCCTTTATTATTAAGCTATTGAGGGTTATGAGACCATCTGTTAGGAGAAGCTGGGCCACTCTTATCATTTGTTTAATATATGCCCACTCTGGTCTTCTTATAAATTGACAAGTAGACCAACAAATGTGGATTCCATTGGCCATCCTTAGCTGAGTCATTTCCATTCAAAGTTGAGTTAAAGGTAATTTAGCTTTAGATCTTTGTTTTGCCAGTTTTATGTATATTCCTTTGTGTTTTTTTCCCTCACTCCTGTGTTTAATTCCAGTCCTTTCCCCCATTCTCTGCATTCTTTACAAATCCTAGGTCTCCAGCAAAACACAACCACATCTCATGTGAGCCCTGCTCGAGGATCAGTTTTATCTGTGTCTGACCCAGGCATGTGTTGCATGGTAACACGTTCAAAATCGAATACGAATGCGGACTAGCAAGCCTCTCTGTCAAGATATGGACGTGCCCCACACGTCGATCCTGTTTAGTTATTAGGATCTGAAAACTTAATCATACACTCTAAGAAAAGGCTTCGATAGAGAATTTTACTCCTGCATGTTCATTTAAGATTTAGACTTGACGTATTAACGCCAAATTTAAAATTGTGTCCTCTTCATTGCAATCCTCTGTAGCTACAAGGTTCTAATAAATATTATGTCCTCCCATCGTGCAATTAAAATTTTCCACCTCATTTCACAATGCAAAACATTCACATGTTGTCAATCATCTTGAAACATGATTTTTTGACATCATATAATTTCACTTCATTTTTTCAGACAGACATCACACCAGGAAATTATTTAAGAAAGAGTGCTATTATATCTTTATTTTTCCACCAAATTTCACCTTCAAATGCAGTCATTTGTGTACATTTCAGTAATTTCAACAATAAACTTGCAAAGAGAGGGAACGGCAAGCCCTCAGACAGACGTTCACATATGGGTTTTGCCACTCTTGCAAGGCTGCAGCTCAATTGTGGGCACTCGGTTAGAAAACATGATTTTAGCCATGGGAAGTTTACAAGTCTTGCTGCACAAAGTGAAAAGGTTGCTGCTTGAAACGGCTACCACCTGGGAAGCTGGGAGAAAAACATGCGTGTGCTTTTGAACTTTCCTCTGTTTAATAACTAGCAGACACTAATGATTTGCCAAACATCCTGATTTAAAATGGCAGTAGTCAAAAGCAAGGCTGCCTGCTGGTTGTCAGGTAGCCCACCTGTTCTCCAAATCAAAGTTCTCCTGACCTGTGCCCAACGCAAAGCTGTTATCCTTTAAACCACTGCTAGATGTGCGTGTACGCCTTGTTGGGCTCTCTCGCTAACGTTCCGGTCTGCTGTCGGAGAGAAGCTTCCTACTGGAAGCTTCATGTTGCCTTCTTGATGAAGGCCGATCCTTGGGGAATGAGCTCATGCACACTTGTTGGGGAGGTTTTGGTGGGGGCTAGGGTGGGAGGGAAGGGAGGAGGGCCCATATGCTTTAAGCAGCAAGGGACAGTTAACGGGAAAAAGTCGACTGAAGCAGTGCTCAATTCAGGATAGGATGAGGACCCCTTCCTAGTGTTTTAAAATAGTGGGGTGGTTTTTCAAGAAGGGGCAACTGTATTATTCATGACTTGGTATAGTTTTTTTTAGAAGAAATGCAGAAAACAGCTGGTGGTTGAGGGTGGGAAAGATGTGAAATAGGTAAAGTCATGGTCTCTAGGAGGGTGAGCAAAGGTGGTTTTCGATTAAAACAAAGGGGCATGAGGAGGGGGAAGAACACTGCTTTGGAGTGACGTAAAGGAGGAAAGTGATTAGCAGAGTTTATTAAGTGCCAGTTTGGTTATTATTTATTAGCATAGAAAAGTTAATTTAATTAACACTTGTGATATTTGAAGTTGCAATGGGCCACGTGACTGTTTCCAGCCAACTGCATAGTAGCAAGAACATGGAAGCTGCTAGGCCTTTCTTCATGTTCTGTGACTACTTGTTTAAGATATTCTAGGTTTGTGTAGATATCAATGAATATATCAGAGTGAAGCATTAGATAGCAATGGAAGGAATTCTTTTAAAATAGTTCTATCTAATACTGGGTATTAAAAGGATTACATTTAGGATTTTATTAATGGTTAATCTGTGCAAGTGGTATGGAGTCAGAGCTCATGGCACAGTTTTTAATACCTACTGTGTACTGCGCTTAACAAATACTATGTCATTTCAATCTCATACCAACAATGTTGGTATCATTATCTCTTTTTAACTGATATGAGATCTAAGACTCACATAAGGTCACATGGCTAATAAAGTGTCAGAGCTCAAAATCAAATCTCCCACACCCTCAGTGTTTGTTCAGTGAATGTTGACAATTAAATCCATACCATAGTCACTTATGGATATTCATGCATGCTTATTCATTAATTATACCCACACATGTCAGAATACCCATCTGTTTTTTGATGGGATGGTTAGTAAATTAGAAGGAGATCCTTTGTGATAGGCAAGAACATGTCTCCCTTATCTTTTTTTTTTCTAAGTAAAGGCCTTTGTAATGTTCTTTAAGCCCCAGTCCAGAGGGGTTGTCTCCAGGGACCAGGGGACACTTAACTTTGTTCTCTAAAGCCAATTGTGCTACAAATGAAGATAGCAATTAGCATTCATCATCCATGGTGATTTTTATCTCCCTCTCTGGGTTGACACAGTGCTTATCACTGGGGTACCTAAGTGCACTGACCTGCTTTGCTAACTTCTCAAGGAACAATGCCGGGAGGAGAATAGCTCCTTCCTCTGAGCTGTTCAGTGCCTAGCTCACAGATAACCGTTTAATTTTCTCACTATTGCAACTCCTTCATCATCTGAACTGCTGTGTTGTTCACACCTGCTCAGTAGTAATGCAGTGAAATTCTTATGTGATGGTAAGCAGGCTTCTGCATCACAAGGTATATTGAAGTTTATGCCGTGGTGCGTCTACATACGACTTACCACATGTTTTAGGAACTATGTGGTGCAAAGAGAATCTACTTAAATAAGCTTAAAATGGGTGTTTTCAAAAGACTTCATGGGCATCTCATGAAACCCCTAGGTACTAACAGAGCTTTGCATCACAGAAATGGGGGCAGAAGTGGGCATCTCCTCACTCCTCTCTCTCATCCCACTATCTCTTCTCTCTGCTTCTCTTTGCTCCTGTGCTTTATTTTCATCTCTGTTGACCAGTTTCTCTGTTTACATATTTGCTTACACATGGCGCATTGTGGCTGCCTTCAAATGGTGGCCTTTGCCTGCAAATCTACGTGACTGTTCAGCTCATATTCCCCACATCAAAGTAATGCAGATCCCAGTTTCCCTATTTCAGATTCCTAGGAGAAGGAATCTGCTGAAGCCCAGGTCATGTGTCTACTCCTGGTCCAAACAGTTGTGATGGGGGAGGGTGGCTGGAGAGGAGAGGTCGTTCATGCTTGCTGGGCTGCTTCTTTCAGGACACTGGGCAGAGCTCCTATGAAATGGCTTAGGAGGAGAGAGGTTTGTCTCTAGAATCAACTGGAGTGAGGATTGTCTATGGCAAAAAAAAAAAGGTGGACTAGGGCTTCCCTGGTGGCGCAGTGGTTGAGAGTCCGCCTGCCGATGCAGGGGACACGGGTTCGTGCCCCTATCCCGGAAGATCCCACATGCCGCGCAGCGGCTGGGCCCGCGAGCCATGGCCGCGGAGCCTGTGTGTCCGGAGCCTGTGCTCCGCAACGGGAGAGGCCACAGCAGTGAGAGGCCCGCGTACAGCAAAAAAAAAAAAAAAAGGTGGACTTAACTGTGTACAGTGGTGGATTTTTAAGTCACTACACTTAAGAGAGAGAAACAAAATTCTCATACAGAAAACCACATCCTGTACATTTTTAGCTAGAGGTGCTTCTGCAGAGCACCAGGGAAACGGAAATACCTCATCTTAGATCTGAAGTCAAGAATGTCCATTTTTTTCTGGACTAAAATCACACCGTATTTTGGGAAGGTTATATGTATTTCTACATATAAACCTATTTGTTGGAATTCAGGGAAAAGAGGAAGTTGAATTCAGCCACTCTTCTTCCCCACCCCTACCCCCACCCCTAGAATACACTGGAAAGCCACCTTTCTCCTCTCCCATCCACGTGCATTTCATATGCAGACACAGCCACCACCAGGCGTTGCTGGCTTTGTGAGCACGGCCCTGAAAGTCTTGAAGACCCTTGAAAAGTTCAGTTAGCTCTTCAGATAGTTCTCTCAGGCTGTTCGTAGGTCATAATTGGGATTTCTAACAACCCTGAGTAGATGTCTATGATTTGCTGAGAAAAGGTTAAATTATAAGCAATTCTTGGGGAAGGTTTGATTGGAGGACAACTTTCCTCATGCCTGGGGGCTCCCTCCTTCTCCTCCTGGCAGTACCATCATGGTCTGGGTGTTTATAACTTCACTCAGTTCAATTGCTGTTTCTCCATCCTTGAGTTGTACCCAGACAGCCAGTTCCCTCTCATGAGATGAAAGCATCTGTATTTGAACAGGCTGAGACATCAGGTTTCTTCCCTTAATTCTAAGGTTCCAACCACAATTGGAACCATCAAAGGTTCCGATGCCGTCAAAGAATATGCCATCAAAGGATGACCAATGTGGCCTATTAGGTAAGAAGTCTGATCCCGCTTCTAATATCCTATTTGCATATTTCCTTTTCCAAAGAATGCTTTTCACACAGGTTTCTGGCCTTAAAGTATGTGGCTAAGGGTTTATAAGGGCCTGATTTCTCTCCAAAAGTGCTTCACTCTCCAGTTGAGACAGACATGCCTACAGAAGCTTGAAGTACTGTGTTCTAGTCCTACTGAAAGGAGAGTTCTAGCACAAAACCCCTTTGTGCTTTCCCTGTCTTCTGAATACTGTTTAAGAGCATTAAATTTTGTCCCTACTGCTTCAGTCCTTGGCCTCTCTAAGGGACCTAACCTTGGGGTGATGCTGAAAGGTTGCCATGTGCATGCAAACTATCAAATTGCTCCACTAGGTGAAATATAAAAATGTAATGAACCCAAGCTTTAATGTAACCAAACAACAGAATCACTTGAAAGAACCACTGGCTTCTGTTTTCTTATGCTTTGAAGGCTTGTTGTACATGGGCAAAAGAAACCAGTAGTCTCTGCCCCTTTCAGGGCCACGTACACGGCAACAAAAATAACAACATTTTAAAGTAAGTTATTTACTAGACACTGTTGTAAATGTTTCACCTGGATCATCTACTAATTATAAAAACCACTTTTCGAGGTAGGTGTTTCCATTATCCCAATTTTACAGATGACTGGACTGAGATTCAGGGAGGTAAAGTAACTTGCCTAGAATCACAGAGCATGGGTTAGGATTTGAACCCTGGATGGGAGAAGTCAGGGCAGGACTCTGTCGTGGGGAATTTCACTGGGGGCATTTAAGTAAAACCGAATAGCATTATCAGAAAGTGATCAGATAAGTGATCTAAGCATAAGCCCCTTCCTCGCAGCCTGTGTAGTATGAACCGAAGAGCAGCTGGTGGATGCCCAGTATGAACCCCTGCCTGCACCCATCCACTTCCTAACCCTCTTGCCTGCTTTCGCTGTTTAGTCCTTGTTATCATTGAACACATTGTGTATTTTACTTATTTAGATTATTTGTTATTCAGTTTCTTCCTCTGTGGAGTGTACACTCCTTAGAGGCAGGGGGTTTTGAATATTTTGATCACATTTTAGGGGTCTTCTTAGGTGCTCAGTAAATACTGTTGAAGGAATGAATGCTGTTGTTGGACATCCATTAGGACAGTTTGGCCAGAAGCTGTGCCTTTGCTTTCCTGTTCACAGTAGTCATTCTGTCTCCCTCTCTCTCACTGTCTCAAGTTTCAGCTGTTTTATGGCCAGGTGGCTGGCTGAATAGGTTTTCCTTTTGGGGCTTTCTTCTCTCTCTGTTTCTCTGTCCTGCATACTATATTTCATCCAATGTTACTCACTGTCATTTGGAGCAAGTTTCCCTCTCTTCCCCACCTGCCCCCCACAAAATCTTTATGCTAAGCCGTGAGGTGATGTGAGAAAGATGAGGAGGACAACCTAAGGTAGACAAGGTAACTAGCACTTTATCCCAGGAGACAGGTGGAGAGCATCCCAGTGGCAGCAAAGCAGACCCAAGGGGTTACAACCATCCTGTTCTAGGTCCATAGGACTAAGTTATCCAGACAGAGAATGAAATATTAGCCAACATTCATACTGGGTTGTGAGTCAGTAGTTTGCCAGTATATCAAACCATCAAAATAAAATGTTTTCCTTTTTGTGGGAAAGAAGATTTCAAAATCTCCTTTGATAGAATTTCCTGGATAAATATTGTGTATGTGTGTATTTATTTACTTGACAAACATTACTATAGTGCTTATTTTGTTCCAGACACTATCCTAATAAATATTAGGTCATCCAATAGTAAGTACTATTGTTATCCCCTTTCCTCCCCCCCCATTTTGTAGATAGAGAAACAGAAGCAAGAGGAGGTTATATAACTTGCTTGAGACTAAGAGGTAATAGTAGCAGAGCTGAAATTTGTGCCTGTGCACCCAGGTCTGGCTCCAGATTCAACACTTTTATCTACTAACCAGGCTACCTCTCCAGCATTTACTGATACTTTTATAGTATTGGTTACAGTCTTATTTAAAATCTATAATTCTCTAGATCTTTACAAAGGAGATGACAAAAACCCGCAGCTGTTTTAACTTCAAAGAAAAGAAATTTCCTGATCTGATTTGTTTTGCTTTAATACATTGATTAGTATATATATGTATACATATATATTACATACATAAAATATACATAGATTAGAATATATACATGCATATACATATATATTCAAATGTTACATAAATATATTTTGCTAATCCATACAGAGCTTCATCAATATTTCTTCTTTATTCTCTTTTATGCCAGCAGCTTTCTTTATGCATTTCCGTTTTCCACATTTTTCAGAGTGATTGGATTGGGTTGCATACACTTCTCCTGAAATATTAAGTGCATACAGTCCGCATCCACATGCACTGAGTCTATAGTTATGATCTATTATTTCAAAAACCCACATGGTAAAAAGAGCAGATCAGGCCTTGAGTGCTATGAAGTATTAGGTCCAAAGAACCCCCTGCCATTCATCTTCTCACTAATGCCGGGACTAACAAGACCCCAGAGTTTCTGTCTCATTGGCAGAGCCTTTGTCCTAAAAACACAGAAACCACACGCACACACTTACACACATGTATGCATACCCGCACTCCCTCTCTCATATCCACTTTGTATATCTAAGAGAATTAATCTATTTCATAATGAGTAAGTTGTTGCATAGTCAAGTAGGAGAAGGATACCTAACTATTTTACCATTCTTGAAAAATGTTAAAGGGGATATGGTATCAGCACAAGTGTCAATCCAGATTGTTGAGCTCTGTCTCCAGGATGATTTGGGGAAAAACTAGATACAGAAATGGCTGGGCAAGACATCATTTTTAACTTTTAATTGCTTCCACCTGATGTTGTCTTTCTCTCTCCATACTGCTTCTTCCTTTTGACCTTTGTCATTAAATACTCCCAGCATCTAAAGGTGCCGCTGCTGCGTCTCCCCCCTTTATTTTTCCCTCTCATGGCTTGAAAATAGGATAAGGCAGCCTTCCTTGTTTGACTTACGGAAATTGGTCTTATTGCTTTGGAGTCAAGCCGTGTTTGTTGCAGTATAATTTCCTGTCTGGTGGTGGCTCACTGTGGTAACTTCTCGAACACCCCCATGCCTGCATTGGGTCCACAAATTCATTTTTTCTTCCTCGTATCCCAGCGGGTTTCTGCTACGATACAGGCACACACCTCTGAGCATACATTCACTTTACTTCTGTCTCCCCTTGAAGTCCACTGCTCAGAACTCCCGAGGCCCTGCCCTCTGCCTTGTGAGATTTTGCGACTTGTCTAAGGTTGAATCTGCAAGTAGAACAAAACCACAGACCCCTGCAATATGTTTCTAGGTAAATTCATGAGAAAAAAATCAGTTCCACTGAGTTAGTTTGTTCAGATGGAAAAATATTGTGTCCTGTGTAGACATGGTGTTATTCACTGGATATTTCAATCACTAGTTATTTATGCCTGTTAAGTCTACAAAGCCCAAACACCCAGATTTGGTCATCTTTATCTATACTATTCCCCAAGTAAGGATACTCTTACATACACACATACCCCTATGGTTAATGTCATGGACCAAAAATCTTGATTATTTTGTGAATTTTCACAGTTCAGTTAGATGTTTTGGCTCTGTGTAGACACAGATTACAAAGTGCTTCCCAGTAGGTATCCTTTTGAATCTGCTTTACTGATGTAGAACAAAGTTTCATTTGCTCACAGGTTTTAATTTTTAAAAAAAAGCTAATGCATGTTGGATCTCATTCTTTAGTGGAGGTAATAAGCCTTCTATGTATATATAAAAAGCTACCACCCTCTGATTGTCAAAGTTTGCTTCTTTCTTTTCAGGTTCTTCTTTGTATTGTTTTACAATCTAGGTATATCTGTTTAACATGAAATGCAGAAAATGACAGGGCTCAGACAGCTACTGCATCCAGTGACAAAGATTACTGTCATCCTGGCTCATCAGTTAATTCATCATTGGCAATGGTCCATTCCATTTCCTAGTAGCCTAGCAACAGCCAATGATGGGGAGGGCTGTTTGCCATGTGACAGTGGTATGTGGTACTTTCCAGAATGCTTTTACATAAAAATAGGATGATAATTTATAAATTTACATTTTTATTTTAATAAATGGGAATATTTGGTTTTAGGGTTGACATTCAAAAGGGAGACAATTTTATTTTGCAGACCATGACTTTAAAGTGCTGGACTAGTGACTTGATAACAGAAATGGAGCTATCAATTTCACACATAAACAGGGTTTAAAGTTGAGCCTGTGAATGCCTTACTTTACCTTAGAATGAATGATATTCCCCCGCAGAGTAACTATAAAAAATAATATAATTAAATGAGAGCCGTTCTTATATCAGTGTATGCACATACATACACTCGTGCACACACATACACACGTGACATAGGATTTTGGGTCTGAACTTTGGCTCCTAATTTTCTTTATCACTGGATAGAAAAAAAAGCAAAGAGATTCATGAGCAACAACAATTATTGTTGTCCTCAATATAAAAAAAATCTTTCAGTTTCTCACAATCCTCCTAACTCTCTATTGATGATTCATGGTTCGGCAACTCACTTGAAAATCTGCTCATTTGTTTTCACTGATTGAATCCCCTGATTGTTAGTATGTATAAATGTGTTAGCTACTTTTGAAGCTATCTTCTGTTAAAGAATTGATAGAAAATCCTATTTAAATGTCATAATGCTTTTTCTCTTGTTATGACAGTCATTGGGTAAATAGTTTTATTTTAGTGCTATAGTTAAGAAAAATCTATAATCACCTCCTCATAAATCTTTTTTAAAAAATCTATATTTAGCCCCATTTGCAGAGACAGAAGTTGAAAATAGGCTACTACCTAAGACATGAATTCCATTAAATATTAAAGAGATCTCATCAATGATTTTATTAGTCTCTGAGCTCAGTAAAGGCCTCCCTGACATCTAAAGCCTAATGATTTTTTAAAACATATTTAAAGCCTTGCACTGCACCTTTAAATATTGAACAATATTGAAAAATATTGAAGCCCTTTTTTTGTATATTAGCTTTAGGCAGAACTGTTGTATGATTTCCACTTCTTTCATGACATTGTAATGATGTTACCACATACAACTTTATCTTGCATGAAAAGGTGAAGTCATGAGTGATTTCTCCAATTTAAAAGCACTCAACCCTCACAGTGCTAGAAATGAATATTTTGCATATATTCATGCAACAATGATTCAATTTAAGATTTCTATTTTCAAACATTGCTTGAAACCTTCACTATGTTAGTAGTAAAACTGCCAAAATGTGTAATAAGATTTATTATAGATGAGTAGCATTTTATTTAGTATTTCATGTTAACATGCTTTTAGGGTTACCTGGTTTAGCAGGAGAATTCATCTTTCGTTTCTAATCAGAGATAACATTTTATTGTATTTTAAAAAATACTCTTCCCGTACACATATATATTGTGGCACAAACTGAATTTTTCTTGCTGGCAACACAAACCCAAACATTGCTCACATCAAAGCTCAGTGTACCCTCACACAAAGCTGCTCCGATTGAAAAAAAAGAGAAGGAAGATTTCCATTTCTCCTTTGTAATCCCTGTCCTTTTTCTCCAGAATAGCTCTCAAACCCTTTTGCTATACATCCTTAAAATGGGTTTAGAATTTTGCTGCAGACCTTACCCCTTTAAAGGGGTCTTGTTATACTCTTGTTTATACTGTGTAGATGCTTCATGCTATAACAGCAGAAAAACACAACATTATAAGTTTCCTAGAAGCCACAGCATATGTTACAGGCGCAAAAAGTATAGGTTGGCGGGAGCTCTTAATTGAGGGGTGTGTTTCTGAAAGAGGCTTGCACAGATGGAGAAAGAGATGTATCTAAAAGTGGTTACCTGTGGGCTTGTGTATGAGAGGTAGGGAAAGTGTGTAACCATTTCATGGCTGTACCTGTGATTATCACAGGGGCAGCATGAAAAGATATAAACTCTTACTATTTTTGTGTTCATTATGCATCTTTAGGCCCCAAATCTTCTTTCTATTCCAGATTTTCAGTTGTTTCAGCAAGGAAAGAGGGAGCCTTCCACAGACCAGTTTTGCAAGGCAGTATAGCAATGCTCTTACTCCCAAAGGTGTATTTATAAAGCACGGACACACACACACACACACACAGTCACATGAATACACACTCATACACATAACAAGGGAGAGCTGTGTATAGGGGAAAGAAAGCTTATACAAAAAAAAATCCCAAAGAAAACCAATAAAACTTATACCCAAAGCACACACTTCTCTCTCCAGAAAGGAAATACTAACTCGATTTTCATTTAGAAGAGACCTATAGTTGCTAGCTACCAACTCCATTTGTTGGTGCAAAGCCACTCATAGATGACACATCCATACAAATGCGATTTTAGGGGTTACCTTAAATTTTATAGTTAAAAAAAAAAAGGTATAGGCAACTGGAGACGCAACACGCCAGTGAGTGACTTGTTCTGCATTTTGGGGAGGGAAAGAGAGTGGCGATCTTAGTAGGCTCCTGGGTGGGTCAAATTTTCCTAATTACATGGAAATCAGAGGCAGCCCTGAGACCAGTATCTTACCTGCATGGAGTAAACATTCCCCCGCTGTCACTAATGTTCTATAAATCATGTTAAAGAGAAGCATAATTAACATCTTTGATCAAATCAAGCTTCAAAGTCATGAGGTGACTGACTAAATAAAGCCACATTTCAGGGTCGGCAATGAATAGATTCTCCACGAAGGCTCAGGATGGCTCTGTACTCTTCCTCGCTCACTCACCCTTCTGCTTGGAGGAGGAGGGTGCTCATACCCCCACGAGGCAGAGGGAGATGGGTGAGGAAATCCTCAGCAACACACCACATGCAGTTCTATGGATCTAAGTTCATGAGGCAGAAAGGACCTGGGGTGCAGAGAGGGAGAAGCAACCCCGTGTCTGAGAAGAATCAGCACTTAATTTTTTTAGTCTGGTGAAAGCAGATCCTTTCTGTGCATGGCCAAATTGGTTCTGCTTGTGTTTCCAACCATTTAAAACAGACAATATTCCTGGTTAAAGGACAGGTGGTTTTGCACAAATTATTTCCATCTTCACTTTTTATGTATCTTGAGAAAATTTCTATCCAATTGCCAAAGGCTAATTAGAACTCAAGCTTGTCTGGAGGTGGGTGCCCAAGTGGAATAGTTGAAATCTATCTCAAAGGTTTCTTAGCCTCCAGGACAGCATCCACATAGAACCTGGGAACTCCTGCCTTGGGAGACAGTGCTTTTCTTTCTTTCAGTGACAGAAGGGACTTTTGGTTGCAAATTTCCCTGGAGGTTACTGGTGAACTTGCATTCACACCAAGGAATAAGCAGTTGATAGCAAAGCCTTGGTGAAGGGAGTAAACGAAGGGTGGAGAGAAAGAGGGAGCCCTGGATGCCCAACCAGACCAGTAAAAGGGAGGAGAGAGAAGTGGAATAGAGGAGGTTGTATGACATGTAATCCTCTTCCTAAACAGCACAGTTTTGACGTGCGTTTGGCTCTGGCTCTGAGACGGTCTCAGGGAGTGTCAGTGACAACAAAAAAAGATGTGGTAATGGAGAAACACCACCCACCCCCTACACCACATCCAGTGTAACTGGAGAAGGAAACTCGCCTTCAGTTCCTCCACTGGCCTAGGTACCCAGGGAGGAGCATGCCCTGGCAGCATGGGATGCCAGGAGCCTAGGGTTCGGGTCTGCGGCTCCTGCATTCCTGCTGGCTCCCCTGTAAGCACAGTATGTGGATTTGCCTCCTCCCAATATACCATCAGTCAGGGCTGGCTTCTGCATTGGTTTGGGGTGGAGCCTCTGAGAGGAAGTGATCCTTACCACTTCCTGCTCTATTGGCTGGGTGTATGGGGGAAGGGGGAGAGACAGGAGGGATGTGCCTGGTGTCAGGTTATGCTAAGACTACTTATTTAAATAAATAATTACAATCTTAAGAGTCCAGGAGCTGTGTGTACTCCAGAAAAGAAGTACACTTTCTGCAAGGGTAATGTAGATTACGTTGATTTTGAGGTATACTTACAGGAACCATAGGTTCTGGGTTTCTGGAGTCTATTTCAGTTTTAAAGTTCCAAATATTGTACTTAATTTTATAGATGTGTGTGCATGTGTGTGTGTGTGTGTGTGTGTGTTTTGGTGAAGTGTATGCTTTTAGTTATGTAACCATATTCTTTTCCAGAAAGTCATATTTTAAAAATAACAAGAACTAAGAGTGACTTAAAGTTAATAAATTGGGAAGGCTTTTTATAAAATGAATTCACAAATTAGAAAAATAATTCTTTATCAGGTCCTGAGCTCTGAATTATGACACAGGAGTGAGGTCACTAGAAATATGCATACTGCCCTTCCTCCTTGGGTCTAAGTCTAAATGCCTGGAAAACAAATGGCTTAAAAAGGTAAATCCAGCCACACTGGTTATCTGGCTGCTTAGAAAGACCAGGTCCTACTCCCTTCTCCCTAGTACCCCATACAGAGAGCCCGCAACAGTTTTATTCCTCTCTTTCATTTTGCTTGATGTTATTTTACTTTGTTGAATTCAGACAAACTGATCTGTGTTTAAAACAAATGAGAGAAATACAGCTTGCATTATTCTGAGAAAAGTGTTTAATTCCTCTTTTTTTTTTTTTTTTTTTTTTTTTTGCTGTACGCGGGCCTCTCACTGCTGTGGCCTCTCCCGTTGCGGAGCACAGGCTCCGGACACACAGGCTCCGCGGCCATGGCTCGCGGGCCCAGCCGCTCCGCGGCATGTGGGATCTTCCGGGATAGGGGCACGAACCCGTGTCCCCTGCATCGGCAGGCGGACTCTCAACCACTGCGCCACCAGGGAAGCCCTAATTCCTCTTTTTAAGGCATCTCTTAATTTGAATTCATACTATTGCACAGGAGCTGCAGTCCATGCAAATCTTCCCTGGAAGCCTTTAAATTTTTCCTAACGTTATGCTTTCAAGAGGTTGCTGGATCAGTTTGATCATCTTTGCCCCAGAAGGGGAAAAGCTTATTCAAATCGATGATCTGATTAAGTTTTTATCAAAATAGGTCAGTGGTCTAAATGGCCAGTGGGTCAGATTTCACCCCTCAGAGACATCTTTACTGACCGTCCTCTGTAAAATTGCATAACAACTCCCCACCCCACACACACTTTCAGCCCGCGTTCCTGTGCTTTATTTGTCTTCAAGGTACATACTGCCATCCGGCCTACTATGTTTTTTCTTTTGTTTGTTTGTTTGTTTGTTTTCGGTATGCGGGCCTCTCACTCTTGTGGCCTCTCCTGCCATGGAGCACAGGCTCCAGACGCACAGGCTCAGCGGCCATGGCTCACGGGCCCAGCCGCTCCGCGGCATGCGGGGTCCTCCCGGACCAGGGCACGAACCCGCGTCCCGTGCATCGGCAGGCGGACCCCCAACCACTGCGCCACCAGGGAAGCCCCGGCCTACTATGTATTTTTATTATTGGTTTGTCACCTGTCTCCTTCCGCCACCAGCCACTCCCTTCACACCTAATGTAAACTCCATGAGAGCAAGGATTTTGTCTGTTTTATTCACTGAATCCCCAGGACCTAGACTAGTGTCTGATACATAGCAGGCATCAAATCCAGAAATAGTTGTTGAATAAGTAAATGGAATAGATTGGACTTTTAAGTTGTCTGGTTATTTTTTGATATGTAACAAATTTAAATTTGATTAATTATCCAAGTTTACTTTTCTTTTTTGCTGTTCCTTCCTGTCTTTACCATTTTGGTCACTTCCTTTTCTATGTCTTGTTCCTTTGACAATTTATGTGACACCAAAATGTGGAGAAAAGAAACAAAAAATCCATCATAAAAGTTATTTTGCCTCATGTAGACCAAGAAAACTGGCTATGTCAGCAGATTTTTCACCTTCCAACTGGTTGTTTTGACACTTTGAGGACACGTCTTCTGCTGTATGCACTGTCGTTTATTCTTCATGGTTTCCCAGCACATGGATTTGATCATAGAGTGCTTGACACATTCCCCAGGTAAAGAACTGGAGTGGGTAGCTTGAGGTTGCCATGCTGGAGTGCTGAAGCCTCAAGTTTGAAAGTGCGAATTGTACGAAGCTTTCCTTCTTTTGACCCTCAGTGATACAGATACAGTTTATATTATACATAACTATTGACCATCAACAGGCATTAAAAACCTAGCCACCATGTTTTTTCCTTTTATTTCTGAGGATGGATATATATATATGGGTGTGTGTGTATATATGTATGTATATATATGTATGTATATGTATATATATGTATGTATATATATACACACACACATATCTATAATATGTAATATGTTATATATGTACTACGTAAACATGATATATATATGGATATATATATATATATATGTGGAGAGAGAGAGAGAGAGAGCAGGGGTGGTGGGGGGAGGAAATGAATGAAGAAATGATATGTTGACTAATGCTTGAATCACTATAACAGAGCGTAGTTCCACTTTCTGCTCTGGGCTGCTTTTAGCCTGCACGAAGAATCCATACCTTTTTACTTTCTACCCCTCCTTGGCTTTCTTCTGGTTGAGGAAACATGCCCTACGCCTGCTGGTGTATTTTTATGAGCTGTTTGGGATTTTCTGGGGCCTTTCTCAGAGGTGACTGTGTTTCAGTGGTGAGTGAATAATGCAAAACTGTCTACAGGCTGTATGCACTGAGTAATCACTGGGAATTCTTCAAAACAATCTCAGGTTGGTAAAATTTTGCACAGAAAATAATAATAACAGTAACAATAGCAGCACCAGCAACAATAAACAAGATATGCCCTGTATGCTTCCACCCAATTATTAGCTAATAATGCATAATTATGATTAATTCCACTCTTTAAATGCAGATTCTAAATAGCAATAACCATTTATTTTATGTTTTCACGTTATTTTCCTGCATGTCCTTTATGTCAATTATGTGTTTTCAGGCACATCTGATTGTGCTCTACTGTGGTTTTGATGGTTTGGTAATTGTACATTAAAAAAAAATAACACGTGTTTAGTATAAAAATTAATTACGTTAAGCATTCCTACTAATTTTGCCAGGCAAAAAATGGCATCCCACAAATTTTCAGCATAAAGCGGGTGGCCAGCCCACTTAGGAGCTTTATGATCTGTGGCTGCGGTTTGTGAGTGAGCTCTGTGAAGGCAGTTTTCTTGACGCTGGAGCCAGAATGCAGTGGACAGCAGCGTGCCCTTGTTCTGGTCCCTGTGTTCCCTTAAAATTCCTCTCTGGCCTCCATCTAATCAACCACTTCTCAACTACAATTGTAATAACAGAGCTGAAAATATCATTTTGAGATGCCACTGAAATCCAAATTGACAGAGCTTTGGCCAGCAAGCTGGATGGTCAACAATGTAGCTTTCTTCTTTTGGTTTGCTCCTATTTATAAGAGGTGGATCCCTGGTAATAGTGAAGAAAAACATTAGATATGCTGTAAAAAAATCTACCCAGAAAATCCGTGGGAGCAGGGGAGGGGGTGATAGTGGAGGGAAGAAAAGAAGAGGAGGGGAAGAACCAGAAGCAACTGGATGAAAGAGGCTGCTCAATATTGCAATCGTTTGGGAATATTTCCTTGTGAGGCATTAAAAATATCTGATTCTTAAAACAATTTTCTGCTTCTGTAACTCAAAATAGCGTTCAGTAAGGGGGAGGGGAAATGTAGCAATTAGTTGGCTTTATTTCTGAGGTTTTATTACTTTGATTCTTTTTGATTTAATCAGCCACGAACGCAGCTACCAGCAGACGGTGACTTTTCTCTGAAATGTGCTTCCTGCCCAGAACAGTGGCTTGTGATTGTAGGTTAATGTTAATGAAACATGAAAAGGCAGACCCTTTTTAGGAGAATTTGTTATTAACAAATAAAGGCTTGGTAACATTTAGAATCACACCAGAAATCACACCATGGAAAATATGGCCGGAGCAGACTCTGGAGCCAGCCCGCCATGCTCAAGTGATAAATTTGTTTACATCATTTAAAAGTTCTAACTCAGTACGGACGAGGTGACGTCCTACTTTTCACATTCATGTTCAATTCACAAACATAAAGAGACTCAGAGCCATTAGGGAAGCTTTCATTTTGGCTGGGGAAGGATGAAATGATAGTGATAGTGGCTTTCATAGCAGAAAATAATTGTATACTTTTCTTCTTATTATTTTTGGCAAGGCGCGCACATTTTGGCTTTCCGGTGTATTACATCATTACATTGTATAATGCATCATAATGATAGAGTGAATAGAGATGAAGAAATGCCAGCGTCTGCTGCAAGTTAAAAGAGAGAGACATTGCATGCATTTTCAGCTGGGGAGACTGCTGTTCAGCGAAGTGTTCTCTGAGATGAAACAAAGCTGCCTTCCCACTTGGCATTCACATTAATTGTAGACTTGCCAACAGGCCAGTTTCATTGGTGTATAAATTAGTGGGGAATAATTCCACTTGTCTCAGAAACCAGAATATCTGAGGAATGCCTCCTGAGATGGTGACTTATTTTTCTGTGGTTTGCACCCAGCTCCCAGAAAACCTCCAGGATATGCTGAACACAAATAGTGCCCTGTGTTCTGTGCTCGCATACCTGTGTGAGAGGTAATGGCTGTCCTCAGGACAGATAGACGTCTTCTTATTTTCAGCAGCACATTTTTCAGATGTATTCAAATAGGTCATTTCTCAAATCCTCATTATTGAAAAATGGAAATCCATTGACATCTCCTGAGAGGAAATTTAAACATGCTGATTGTTATTAATAATAATACCAGTAAATGCTAATTGAAAGTCAATGGTAGTCTAAAAGCTGCCACTCAGGATACGTCAATGGCATGCTAAGATAACTAGTTTCAAAGGAAAAAAAATTTTTAGTGAGCTCATTTATTTGTTATATTTGTTTGCCATTGTGTTGCAAAATAAATGCTTTCTCAATGATTACATTTTTTTCTTATAACAACAGAAATTTATTTCTCACAGTTTTAGAGGCTGGAAGTCCAAGATAGGGTGCCAGGATCATCAGGTTCTGGTGAGGACCCTCTTCTGGGGTGCGGACAGCTGTCTTCTTGTTGTGTCCTTAAGTGGTGGAAAGAGAGTGAGCTAGCTCTCTGGCCTCATCTTGTTGTTTTGTTTTTTTTTTTTAATAGATCTTTATTGGAGTATGATTGCTTCACAGTACTGCATTAGTTTCTGTTGTACAACAAAGTGAATCAGCTATACATATACATATGTCCCCCTATCCCCTCCCTCTTGAGCCTCCCTCCCACCCTCCCTATCCCACCCCTCTAGGTGGTCACAAAGCACGGAGCTGATCTCCCTCTGCTATGCTGCTGCTTCCCACTAGCTATCTGTTTTACATTTGGTAGTGTATATATGTCAATGCTACTTACATTTTTTTAATAATACAAATATAGGCAAACCTATTTGATCTTGTCTCCTAAAGTGTCCTGTATTTCTTAGTTCTACAAGAGACAGTTACAGTGACAATAGATATATTGGTCCAGGGCTTTCAATGTTCCTTTAACCTTTTATAATTAAAATTAACTGAATCTTAAATATTCACTTTTGATTCCAAAGTTTGTGAACATATTGAATGCTTTGTATTGAGCCGACACCAGAGATGTAAAGGTGAAAAACAGACTTGGATCCTGTCTTCTTGGAGCTAAGGGTCTAGAGGTTTAGATGTCTTTACACCAAAACAACTTGATGATCCTGGCCATACGAGGGTTTGCACACTTGCATCAAATCTATTCTAATAGTCACTTTTGTCCAATTAGCCTTGAACTTTTTGAGAAAGGCCACGTTGGTTTTAATATTTATTCTGTCACCTTAAGCCTTAGCAGAAAAGGAAAAAAAAAAAGCCTTAGTTAGTAGTTAGTAGGAGACAAAGTGCATGGATATATTTCCATTGTCACCTGTATATTGGGGCAACAAGGAGACGCAGATTTTCTGTTCTTCACCAGTCATGCAATGCAAAGCTTACATAACCCAGTAAAACAGAGGTGTATTTAGTTATTGAGAAATTCTGGATTCCTAAGTTAGCTAGTAAGTTGGTTAGCTAGGTAGCTAATTAATCATTCTGTTACTTGGCTGTTTGACTATGTTTACCTGTACCCACACAAATGTCAGCTGCCAAGTGCTTTACAAGTAACAAAATATTTTCGAATACAGTACCTTGTTTGCTTTTAGTGGTGAAAATCACAGGCTTTGGAGTCATCTAGATGAATAGGCCTGGCTTCAAATAGTGGCTCTGCCATATATTTACTAGATGACCTTAAATTCTGTAAGCTTCAGTTCCCTCCTTGTAAAATAAGGATAATAGCCATGAGAGTCGATGAGATAATCCACTAAACTAGCTGATAGGAAACAATAAATGGTAGCTATTATTTTTGTTGTTTTTTAAAATAATTTCTAATTCTTATTACAACTTTATGAAACAGTCCTCTAATGATCCCATGAAATCCTCCTATTCATTTTTATCTCCATGTAGCTGTATAGGCAAATTCCCTTTCCTGGGATTCTAGGAAACTTCCATCTTCTTCAGTTAAGTTTTTCCTTCCCATTCCTTAGGGCTCAGTTAGCAGTCTTTTTCCCGACCTTAGCACTTCAGTTCAATACATTGCTCCACAAATATTTATTAAGCCTCACTGCATGCAAGTCACTGTATTAAGTGCTGCAAATACAGTGGTGAAAGTGGGAGAGATTACGGTCCCTGCCACCATGGAGCTTACGTTCTATCAGAGGAAGCAGCCTTTCAACAAATATTGCAAAGACAGATGTTTACTTCAGGTTGGATGAAGTGCTTACAAGGTGAAGTACAGGATATTAAGAACACATATCCCTGGGGATTGATGTAGTCTTGAGTTTGGAAAGATTTCCTTGAGGAAGAGGGATTGGGTTAAGATCTAAAAGATGATGAGGGTCAGGCAAGGTGGGCAGAGAATCTCGCGTGTTCTCCACCTGTGCAAAGGCTTCAGGAGCATGCAGCCTGCCTTCTAGGACCTTCTGACTTAGGGGAGCACCTTCCCTGACCACCCTAGTGAACAGTGAGCTGCTTTGTCCTGGCAGCCCAGGAAGGCTTCTTGTTGAAATAACTTATTTGACTTCTTTCCAAATATGCCTTGTTCGTCCATTTATTCATTTATTTGACAAATATTTGTAGAACACCTAGGGAGATCCCAAGTATAGAAGCATCCATGCTTTGTATGCGTTTTTATAACCAACTATCTCTAAGGTATATATTTAAGGCTTAGAGCTGGTCTTGTTTACTATGTTACGATCCTGACTGCAGGAGACATGTCTTCCATCACTTTTTGTCCCATTCAGCAGCATGCACACAGTGGGCACTCAGTAGATGCTGATGACCCCAGGTGACCTCTGGGCTGATCTCTCACATGTCTATCATCTGCCCCACTTTTTGAATTCCTGGCAACATCCTGCGATGCTGAATGTTTCTAGCCTAACAAAAAACATAATTAGGAAGGTAAATCTGCTGAAGCTGAAACAAATCATTTAATTCATTCCTCAAGCCAAATGGAAAATGATTTTGAGATTATCCACCGTATTGGGTTATCTGCTCTAGTGCTCCGTACCATTAGCTCAGGCAGTTGGGAATTGCTTGCAATTCACAAAGAAGCAGAGTGTGTTTGGTTTGCGCTGGCTGTGTACCGGCTGTGTACCCTCCTCTGAAGTGGCTGCAAGTCCTCTCCAATTCAGCTAAGGCAGCCAGTCAGGGCGGCCAATAAGCCAAGTAGGTTTCTCCCGTGTTGGTGCTTCTGTGTAGGATGGAGCTTGGGTGCGCACGTGTATGCATGCCTACCTTCCTCCACTCCAGTTCCCTGTCAAGTGAAGGTGGTACCTGGTAGGTACTTAGTCATCTGAGTTTCTGGATGACATATGGCTTCCCGTTAACCTTTCACTTTTCTTAGGTTAAAAGTGACCTGACACTGTCTTATCCAGAGTCATTTTTCTTTTACAAGAGGTGAATGCTGCCTCTGTTTCCAAGAGGTTTTGGAAAGGCATCCCGACCATGCAGAAGCTCCCTGGCTCTTGGGAGAGGTTGGAGTGCTGAGCATTTTAACAGTTGAATCCACTTGTCTGTTTAAACATAGTTCACACTGCTCTGAGGTCTCTTCCTGCTTCCCTGGTTTCAGAAAGCCACGCACCAAATATGGCAGAGGAGGGTAGTGCCATCATGAGGCACTTAAGGCAAGCTTGGAGGGAACCTACACTTAGACCAACCTCCTTTATTCAAGGACAACATTGAAAGAGAACAGCTGATTAAAGCTGTTCTTTGAAAGGTACAGTTTTTAGGTGTGCAGTTCGACTGACACCCAATGCTGCAGTTTTAAAGAGGGTTCAGATGTCTATTCTCAAATCTTGAGAGTGAGCCCTGTAACTGACAGCAAAGAAGCTGGGAAACACATAGATGGAAGAGTAAAGAAGCAGATAGGTAGATGATTATCAGATACTTAAAGTACTGGTTTCCTTTATGGATTTGCTCCCAGGATGGCTAAGGAGTTACTCAGATAGGCTAAGGAGTTTTTCTTCATCGTCTTTGCTCAGTGAATCTGGGGCCCTTCGGAGCTGTGAAGAGTGGCAGTGACACTGGTGCTTCGCAGGCCCAGATGCTCCCTCAGGCTGATATGGGCCATTCTGGCAAGGCTCCTTTGAGGCCAAGAGAGACAGACCACGGTATTGGCAGGTGTCGTGCTTTATTAGGAAGGCTGCTTATGAGTTTGGCTCCATGTCCTTGTAATGTAGGAAGGCTGAAGTCTTGGGGGAGATAAGTTAATAAAAAGAGAGCACCTGACCCAAAGCAGGTTACTTAACTAGATTAGGCAATTTGCTAATACCACAGTCCAAATGATGCTTTTCTTATGCTAACCCAGTTAGAATAAAGACAACTGAGATTGTGTCATAAAAAGTATCATAACTTTTGTATCAAAAATATTGTTGTCACCTAAATGCAGGATGGTTCCATCTACATTAGCATAAGAAAGGCCATGGATCTATAAATCTAGCATGATGGTAGTGTGGCACTCCATAATGGACACTTCTGCCTAGACTTTTTGCCCAGGAAGAACTCCCAAGCAGCTAAAAAAAGGCAGGATCTTCTTAAATGTCTAATAGCACTGAAGAACACAAGCTACATGAACTGTGATAGCAATTCACTCTAGATCTCCCTCCCATGTGTGTGCTCTCATTCCCTATGGCTCTGCTTGGAAGTTTGCTAAAAAGATCAGTTGGGGCACCGTTCTTATGGTGACAGCCAGTAAGAGGCCCAGACTCTGTCATACAACCGAAAGGAACTGAATTCTGCCAACTGCCATGTGAGCCTGTAAGAGGACCCTGAGCTCCAGAAAGGAACACAGCCCTGACCAGCACTGGGATTGCAGCCTTGTGAGCCCCTGAGTAGAGAGCCCAGCTAAGCTGTGCCCAGACCCTTGACCTAACAGAAACTGTGAGATAATGAATGTGTTTTAGGTCACTAAATTTGGGGTAATTTGTTACACACCAGTAGAAAATCCATACCATTATTCCCTTCATAAAATATTCCATTATAAAGCTTTTAGATAGCAAAGTTCCCGAGTACTCTTATAGGAGCCAATGTATAAAACTGCAGTTGACACACAGTTTCTGACATATAAGTTTTACAACGTAAAGTGAGGTGCGTCTCTACTCCTGCTGCCACCCACTGCTTCCAGCTCCAAGCGGGGAGCCCCGTCACGGTACCTGTGAAACACTGGCCCATCCCATGGCACCCCTGCTGTTGTAGACCCCTTTGTCAAATAGCATAGACACATTTGATCCAAGTAGGGATTATTAGTTCTGAGGGACCTGGGGGGAGGTGCTGATGGTGACAGGTCTCCTTCTCCTACTAATAGCCTCAACCCTCCTGGAATGGCCCCCAAAGCCCGATATTGAGAATTCACAGGGTGCTCCAGGCAGATTTTCATTCTGATCCTTTTCTGTTTTGCCCCAAGGAGAATCTGGCCAACTATATATTCATTGATATTTTCCCTATTATTTATTACCCAGAGAGAATAGTGTGATTAATTATTGATCATAGACCAGTAACTGATTAAAGTGTGCTTCTGATCAGCAGTCAAAAGTCATTTATTTCCAGGCATTTGTAGTTCCTGCATAGAAAGTGGCAAAACAATACTCTCTTTTCAGTGCATAAAATATGACACCTGTAGGCAGACTGTAGTTACAAGCCAGCAACAGAGCCCTTCAACAGTACTTTATCTTAATAAATGGGAAATAATGATTTGCCAAAAGAGAGGAACTGTTGGGAAGATTTACATGTGGAGAATGTGATGTGAAGAATAATAGGAGGATTCTAATTAGAATTGTTTCTCATGGTCTAAATGCTTTGCTGAAGAGAAACTCACTAGGAATAGCTCTTTACCATCTGGGAAGCATATCAAATTTTGTCTCATTCTTCCTTTATTTCTGGGCTTATTCTCCCTCTCCACCTCTTCAAACTCTTCTTCTCCCCCTCTCTCCCTTCCTTTCTTGTTCCCCCCCTCCTTCTCTTCTGCTCTCCCTCTTTTACATTCTTCATCAGATACTCTATGTCAGGAGGTGGCAAACTACGGCATGCTGGGCAAATCTGGCCCACCAGCTGTTTTTTTTTTTTTTTTTTTTACTCAATTGAATTTTTTTTTTTGAATTTTTAAAAAAATTATTTACTTTTGGCTGTGTTGGGTCTTCGTTGCTGCGCACGGGCTTTCTTCAGTTGTGGAGAGCAGGGACTACTCTTCGTTGCAGTGCCCGGACTTCTCATCGTGGTGGCTTCTCTCGTTGCGGAGCATGGGCTCTAGATGCGCGGGCTTCAGTAGTTGTGGCACAAGGGCTTAGTAGTTGTGGTGCATGGGCTTAGTTGCTCCGCGGCATGTGGGGTCTTCCTGGACCCTCAGGGCTCAAACCCGTGTCCCCTGCATTGGCAGGTGGATTCTTAACCACTGAGCCACCAGGGAAGCCCCCCACCAACTGTTTTTGTAAATAAAGTTTTGGAGCACAACCAGGCTCATTCATCTTCATGTTGTCTCTAGGTGCTTCTGCACTGTAATGGCTGCCGCACAGATACACAGAGACCATATTGTCCACAAAGCCTAAAATGTTTACTCTCTGACTCTCTACAGAAGAAAGTATGTTGACCCCATTCTATGTGCCAGGCACTGGGGACACGGTCACAAATACGACACAGTCCCTACCTTCAGTGGCTTCAGAGTTATGTGAGTATCCAGTCATACCATGTTGTAGAGGGTAGGATGACGGGCTTCTGAATGAATTATTGTGGGAACCAGGGGACAAGCATTATGTATTTAAGAAGTTGGACTAGAGGATGACATCTCAGCAAAGGTAATATTTGAGTTGGGAGTTTCCTAGCAGTTTGAAAATGGAGAAAAAGAATCAGGACCTGAATCCTGTTGCTTCAAGTATCTTATTTCAGTCCCCACAAAATACCCAATCCAACGTTACAATTCCTTCTTTGGAGGATATACATTTTTTTTCCAGCTAGTTATTACTGAGTTATTTCTCAATATTCTCCTTAGAAACATCTCCAGACACGGGTGGCTTTGTGGAATCTGATTTTACTCTTGGATTTTGGAACCTACTGCATTGATGAAGCATCGAGCTTCTGATGGCAGGGAGTGATAGGACATCTTGATTGGCCAAACTGTCTCAGAACTCCCGGGATGCTTGCAAGATGCCACTGATTTTGTCTTGAAAAATATAAGAACATGTCTCTGTTTGTCCCATAATTGCAAATAGAGTCCGTTGACACCACACGAGGAGGGACTCTCACAAGCTCACAGACAGAAGCAACCTTAGGGTTTGAGCAGTGTTTGCTGTAAAAGAGAGGTGTTGCTGAGGTTTTGGCCGTGAGCCCCTCCCCATTGCCCCACTTTGACCTTGGCTGGAAGCTAAGTTTATCCAGAAACAAACAAACGTTATGGTTTTACTTTTTTCTTCTAAAAATGTGTTCAAACTCAAAGTGGGCAGTTCATTTCAAGAACCAATGTAGGATACTTTCCAGGCCAAACAAAGACAAAAAACCCAATGACAAAAATCAAGTGAAGACCAGAAGCCAAATTCAGATTTATATTTCTCTTTTTATCAGAGCAGAAGGTAGAATTGGTATCAGTTTGCTCTCTAGGAAAAAGGAAATAGTAGAAGAATGTTTGAAGTCATTTGAAAATGAGTGTTTTTTTGTTTTTTGTTTTTTGATTTGGGGTACGCGGGCCTCTCACTGTTGTGGCCTCTCCCGTTGCGGAGCACAGGCTCCAGACGCGCAGGCTCCAGCGGCCATGGCTAACGGCCCTAGCCGCTTCGCGGCTTGTGGGATCTTCCCAGACCAGGGCATGAACCCGTGTCCCCTGCATTGGCAGGCGGACTCTCAACCACTGTGCCACCAGGGAAACCCTGAAAATGAGTTTTTAAAAAATTGGGTAGCAAGCCTTTGCCAAAAAATGAAAATAAAATCCAACAGAATGGGTGAAAACATCACACTTCATCTTCCAGTTATTAAGATGTCAATTCCTGTGTGAGAGGATTTTAATCCAAAATTTCTAAGGCAAAAGGAACTTCCCTTTATTGAATGTGGAATGAACATTCAGTGACCTGGCTTACTTTGACTTTTAGAGTTTTTTAATAAGATTCTGGAAGGATGTTAGGTTCTCTACTCCAGAAACTCTAGATGCGTCTGGCACAACTAGGAAAGGTAATGTTGTCAGGTTGTGAGCCTAGGAATTGAGCCGACCAAACTTGTGCTTGAATCCCTCTTCTCCCTTCCTTAGCCTGTGGCCTTGATCAAGTTACCTAACTTCCCTAAACCCTGGTTTCTTCATCTGTAAAATGGGGCTAGTAATAGTGACGTGAAATTTTCATGAAGTAATATACATAAAGCAGTTAGTACCATGCCTGACACATAGCAGGCAACTCATAAATCTTAACTATTTTTATTTTCAGTTTAATGTTACAGTAATTTCATTTCCTAGGAGGTTTGAGGGTATTAGAGGATGACTTGGACTTTAAAGTTCACACTGTTGTCCATGTGCATTTTGAATGTGCTCACTGAGTCAATTAAAATCAGAATGGTGCTTACTGAGCAATTTGTGAGCACACATTTCTGAATGTCTACTTGAAGAGTGGGCAGCAGAAAGGACAATAGAATCTTTAGGAGACAAGTCTATTTACTCAACATCCATTGAATAAGCACCATACATTAGACCCTGGGCAATGGCTTGGGAGACAAAGACAAATACTGTTCTTGGCTCAAGATTTTATAGTCTAGTTGCTCCGTAGACCTATTAACAGAAGGTTATAATTCTGTGTGAAAACTGCCATATCAGAGTCTATGGGATTCAGATGGCAGCAAGGGGACAAGAAAGGCCTCATAGAAGAAGCTTTTGAGCTAAAATTCAAAGGAGCAGCAGTTGTTTTCAAGCTGGCAGGTGAGAGGAAGACATGCCAGGCAGAAGGAACCATGTAGAAAGACACTGTAGTAGTTCAGCAGTGCTGGAACATAAAGCACATATGTGGAGGGAGATAAAGCTGAACAGGTTGGCTGAGCCCTGTATGCCCCAAAAGGCATTCTATTTCAGTCCTGTAGGAGTGGTAGGAGCCATGGAGAAATTTTGACCAGATCCAGTATGCTTGTTAGAAGGTTAATCTCGTTGGCAATGTGTAGGAATAACTGGAGACAAGGGGTCAGGGAGATAGATGAGTTGTGAGATATTGGAAGTACCCAGGCAAGAGATGATGAAGTTCTGACTGAGGGTTGTGGCAGTGAAGAAGAAGAGGAGGAAAGGCATGTGAGTGATGCTGAGGAGGTAGGAACTGATAACCAGTTGATTATTATTTGAGTGAAGTCTGGTTTAGGTGTGCAGGTGAGAAGTTTGATGTATGTGTTTGAGATGACATCTCAAACAGGCTTTGTGGATTTTAGATTTGACAAAATGATCTAGATCCTGTGATCTGAGGTGGGATCTAGACCGTATGGACTCTTGCTGGCTTTGTCTGGGAGGCCATTGTTGGCCTGCTCATATTAGCTCAGTAAAACTCTAAATAGGACCAGAGACTCAGTCCTCCAAGCTCAGTTCTTGTTGATTGATTACGTGGTTGTATGTCTTACAGTGGCTCAGCCTAAGTCAAGGTTGAGTGCCCACAGTCTGTGGATCTTAGTTTATCAACAAAAAGAAACAACCTATTGACAAAAATGGACAATTCACACTTTCCCTACAAATTCTGGCTTCTTAAAAACTCTGAGAGAAGCTTTAATCTCTCTGAGATTGTATTTAAATATCATACTATTCACCATCCACCTATTCATTTATCCATACATACATCTATCTGTCCATCCATCACTGATTATCTTTGACTAGACACAAAAACTACCTGTGAGTTTTAACAGGTGGTATGAATCAATTTACCAACCATTGCCATCCTGAAAGAGTCAGGAAAATTCAAGATGTAGATCTGGAAACATCTTTTGTCAAATCTAAAATCCACAAAGCCTGTTTGTTTGCTTGCTCTCGTAATGCAAATCTTGTGTTTATTAATATCCAGTATACAATTTTGTAAACCTGACATAAGCATTTTGTGCATTTAAGACTGTGTATGTGTGCACGTGTATGTGTGAGTAAAATGTTTCTTTTTAAAAGGATACTTGCTGGGGGCTTCTCTGGTGGCGCAATGGTTAAAGAGTCCGCCTGCCGATGCAGGAGATGCGGGTTCGTGCCCCGGTCCGGGAAGATCCCACATGCCACGGAGCGGCTGGGCCCGTGAGCCATGGCCGCTGAGCCTGCGTGTCCGGAGCCTATGCTCCGCAACGGGAGAGGCCACAGCAGTGAGAGGCCTGCGTACCACAAAAAAAAAAAAAAAAAAGGGTACTTGCTAATTAAGTAATTAGTAGGGATATATTTTTTGGTATATGTATGTGTGTGTGTAAAAGTGTTTATGTGTGTATATATTCAATCTAATTCTTAATATATTCTAATCTCCATAGCACATGTAATATTAAAAGAAAATTTGGTAATACTTTAAATATCCTATCATTGTGAATTCATTTTATATTCATTGTAATAGCATTGATCAAAATGAATTCATTTGGTATTCATGTAGATGTCACATGTACTTCCATAGGTGTTTCATTGTAAATTAGCATTTCTCAGAGGACACTTAAAATAAGTGTTACTGAAAGTCCTCATTACACATATTGCTGAGATTAGTACATTAAGGATCATGTACTTACATAGTACTAATGCATTTCTGCCACTTAAAATATTACATTACCCATTTCTGGTATCTAGCAAATATCTACGGCAATTTTGAGAATTGCTGACATCCTAAAGGAAGTGGTACGTTTATGATTAAGCTGGTTGCCTATATTTTGCTCTGAATTTTTAAAAAACTAGAGTTAGATACAAAAAAGAGGATTAAAAATGAAATTTATATGATGACGCCAATGGTTTTTAAATGACTTCATATAGTTAGGAACCCAAAGAAAGTAGAACCTTATCTAATTTTAATTTTCACTAATCACCATGTTAAAAACATCAAGTGAAGTGAAGAATTTGTGGACCAGACTATAGATTTGCCAATAAAACAGTGAATTCTTGGGTGTGCCATTTTTGAGCTTGACTTATGTCAGAAGCAACAAACAAACACACAGGCCAATGAAAGATCATCCATCTTTACAATTTATGCCATCCTTGTAACTTACCCATTACTTTTTGGGCCAGAAGTTTTGTTGTGATCATCATGGATGTTGGGAGGAAATAGTGGTGGCTTACTTGGGTGGCAGTTGGCTGAAGGGGAATTCTTGAGTAAGTCAAGAGGGTTGTTGGCTCTTCCAACTTCCTGAGAATTCTGACAGAGAAAGGAAGGAGGTCCTAGTGGTTGGCCTGCTGGTGGCAACATGCTTGCAGATCAACCAGGGAAAGCTTTGGGGTTTATCAGTATATTCTGAGTGATGGTTGGGATATCTATGTCACACTTAGATATGAAGTGTGACATATTAGAGTCACACTTCAAAAAGATATAAAATATGCTTTGAAGAATAGGTTTTCCCAGTACACTGTTGGTGGGAATGCAAGAGGGTATAACTGCTATGGAAAACAGCATGGAGGTTCCTCAAAAAATTAAAAATAGAAGTATCATATGTCCAGCAATCCCACTTCTGGGTATTTATCTAAAAGAATTGAAATCAGGATCTCAAAGAGCTATCAGCACTCCCATGTTCATTGAAACACTAATCACAACAGCCAAGATGTGGAAGCAACCTAAATGTCCATTGATGGATGAATAGATAAAGAAAATGGGGTACATACAGACAGTGAAATATTGTTCAGCCTTGAAAAAGAAGGAAATTCTGCAATATTTGACAACATGGATGAATCTTGAGGACATTATACTAAGTGAAATAAACCAGTCACGGAAGGACAAATACTGCATGATTCCGCTTACGTGAGGCATCTAAAATTGTCACATTCATAGAATCAAAGAGAGGAATCGTGGTGCCAGGGGCTGGGGAGAGGGGGAAATGGGGAGTTGCCAGTCAAGGAACAAAGGTTCAGTTAAGCAAGATAATCTTTAGAGATCTGCTGTACAACATTGTACCTGTAGTTAACAATTCAATATCGTACACTTAAGGTTTCTTAAGAAGGTAGATCTCATGTAAAGTGTTCTTACAGCAATAAAATAAATGGGAAAAAAATACAGTTTCCAAATAAAAAGTGTGCACTGAAGGCGTTTAGGGTCATGCAAGGGAAAACGCTTAGTACTTCCAGGATACCCCCGATCATCAGCTGTATGTCTGAAGTTCTTTTACTTTTTAGAGTTATTTGTTTTTATCCTCCTCTCTGCACGAACTGTCTGTCTGTTTGCTGTCTACATCTGGTATCAAGTTTAAGGGCTGTCCCTGAGATGGACTTTCTCCCTGCAGCCGCCCTGTGAGGAGAGAGCACCTTATTTGGTGCTGACTCAGTGGGAGCCAGGTTTCCAGCAGGCTACCAACTCACACCTGCAGAATTTGCCGGCACATCCGTTTTGCAAACACACAAAATGGGTAATTGGGCACACAAATGCCTATTTGCATTGCAATTTGGCATTTGTATACACAGTGATGGATTTTTTTCATGTGCAAATGTGGTGGATACAAGTGCAAAATGGATGTCCTCAAGAAGGAGGGGGCCTTTAAAAATATATATATCTTTTCAGAAACCTGCTGGAAATTTGAGGAGTGCCAGGAAAATAGGTGTGTTCATGAATATATTTTATATTTTCTCCCCATTCAGGGAAATTCCTGATAGAATACAGTTCATAGTTCATTTGTTACTTTTTGAGGAAGGGCTGTTTTTTCCCAAATAGGCAGAGGGAGATCCAGGGGTTTTTCACCCTAATAAAGGACTTATCTAAGGTATTATGGAATCAGTTAATAAATGTTAATACTTTAATGAAATGTGAGGAGTTTTTATACCCTTAGAGTGTTTGGCATTTTATAATGAGTGCCTTACACCGGTTTTGAGGTGCATTGTTCTGTTCAGTGTTAAAGTTACACACTCAAACCCGTGGGAACATTTGGAACCGTAAATTTTTGTAACTAATGGGAATGGCACAGAAAAAAATAATGGTGGCCCTTGTACAAGGAATGGATGCAGAATGTTGCGGTGCCCCATGTGTTCCAGCTCATTCTTAGGTTTCTTTGTCTCTTCTGTCTGCCCTTGTCCTTTTAAGGACACTGTGCTTCTCACTCAAATCTCATCATATCCATAGGGGCTCAACAAAGGATGTTATGAGCACCCACCTAAGGGGTACTAGACTATGGTCCAGGACCATGCCCTCTTTTGTCAGTCACTGACTTGTATCTATCTGCCTCTTGTCCCTCTAACCTCTGGTTCCATAACAGAGTCCATATCTTCCTCTGATCCCGTCTGCTGCTGGCAACTTGCAAGACCTCATCTTGGCTCTTTTGGACTCTGGCTTTCCTGCTCAGTTGTGGCTCCACTTCCTATCTTTGTTTTGGCAGTGCCTGTGAAGCTCTGTGGAATCGGCTTCTAGGACATCCTGACCTGTGGCCAAGAAATGGTTCATACATGAACTTCTTCTGAACAACTATGGGTATCAGTCAAGACTTTGTCCCTGGCTCTCCACTTCTTCCTCTGGGCATTCTTAGTTTTTCTGAGCTCAGACACACTCAGGCAACTTCCACTCTCACCTGTAGTCTGATCTATACCACCAACCTATGTTTTGTCCAGATTTATTGTGTGGTCATTATCTCTAATTTAACATGCCTACAACCAGATCTTGTTTTCCCTTCTTAGTTTCCTCCTCCTAGCATCTGACTTGCTGTCCCAAGCTTCTCTTCTCTCCCACCCTCTTCATCCCCATTTACACCTTTCTTTTCTACTCATTCCAAGGGCCATCAAGTCTTGTTCAGACTCCTTTTGAAACCCCTCTCAGGTTCTAAGCCTTTCTCTTTACTACAGTGATCACCATCTGATCCCCTTATGACTGGATGGTGGTGTTTACTGTCTGAGATACCTCTTTGCTTGACTATTGTTTCATTAAATGCTCTGCCTAAAATGGCATTCATCTCATTATGAGCTAAAGAGATTCCATATTATCAGATCAAGTTCCAGCTACCCATCATGGCCTTCAAGGCACATATTCAACATTACTTCCCACAGCAATAGTGGGAAATTCCTTAAAAGATATTTTCACTCCAGACTTTTCATTTGCTGCCATATGCCTCTCTCCTACCTGCCTCTGCCTTTTTCCATGTGGATTTCCCAACCTGCAATCTTTTTCCCCTTCTCATATTTATGGAAACCCCCAAAACAACCTTTGAGATCTCCGCCGACCTCAGCTCTTTAAAAAAATTACTTTAAATTATCCTAGCCCAAGACAAGTTTTGCCAAATCTGAATCATAGAGCACTGAGAGCCTTACACCAGTGGCTCTACATGGATCAAGATTTCCTTGAATTCTTTTTACAGGTCTTGCTCTAGACTGGCATTTCCTTGAGGATGGTCTTTATGCTTTATAATTTTCTGTCCTTTGCAATACTTAGCAGAGTGCTAGTCATTGGAACGTGCTCGCTTAATACTTCTTGACTTTGTCTTCACATCTCAGAGAGCTGGAAGTTAGAAGAGAAGGTTGAAGAGTTTGTTGCGAGGGGAAGTCGTGAAGCTCCATTAAATATTCTCTATTTGCAGTGCTGCCAGCACACCAGGTTATTATTATTGTTTTATATTTAAACTCCAGTTCCTCCCCTTTCCTTCTCCTCCAGAGTAACAAGGGCCTAATAGGTTTCATGTGTAAGTGCCTATTTTTATTAAAGACAAGTGTAATCTTTTGTAGACCAAATGTCCCTATCATAAATGCTAACGGAGAAAAATATTAGGACTCATTTATTTATGAACCTGTTAATAATGAGGTGCAGTTATGAAAAAAAGGCTTCCTCAGCAAAAGCTCCTGAACAAACAATGCACACCAGGGAAAAAGAAGCTAGTTAGCCTTCTTGACTTAGATAAAGCTATGGAGAAATGACAAGTGCCAGTAATTAGCACAGCCTCTTCAACAAGATAACCCTATACATCTTTGTCTATTTCAATCACCAAAGACTCCGATTCAGTGTAAAATTAAACCTTGGATGCCATCCATTTCTGTTAACCTCTTTATATTGTTCTGTGTTCATGCCTTTGTGATAGATAGATTTTGTCATTTTATTAAATGGTGACATCTCTACAGACACGTGACCTAAAAATCTGTTTGCTCCTTAGCAAAGTATTCTTAATCATTTCCTGGTATGTTTCACTATCAGGACTAGATTTATTCCCACGCCCTGTTGGTGAACTCCTCATCTCTAAAACCTTGACCCTTCTGTTTGTTTGAACTACTCTGCATTTGGCTGCCCACCTCAAACCTGCCCTTCCCCAAATAATCTAGTTAGAATACTAGTCAAGGTCTAGACACTGGCTCAGGATGTTTATTATTTATTCACATTTCTATTAAGAAAACTCTGCTTTGAAGCATCTTCTCCCTCCATAATTGTTTCCTTCTTCCCACCCAGTGCCACCCTCCAGCCTATTTTAAAGGCTCCCTATTACCCACGACGTCAACAGTTAGTTTTTTTGTTTGCTTGTTTGTTTTTGCGGTACGCGGGCCTCTCGCTGTTGTGGCCTCTCCCGCTGCGGAGCACAGGCTCCGGACGCGCAGGCTCAGCGGCCATGGCTCACGGGCTCAGCCGCTCCGTGGCATGTGGGATCTTCCCGGACCGGGGCACGAACCCGTGTCCCCTGCATCGGCAGGCGGACTCTCAACCACTGCGCCACCAGGGAAGCCCAACAGTTAGTTTTAATCAGGGCTGTTTCGAAATTTTACTGCTTAATATCCTTTGCTGCCAATAGGCTTTTATTAATTTATTCATTCACTGTTACAAGAGATAATAAAAGTTATCATCCAAATTGGGAATAATTGGAAAGTATAAGAAATTACAGTTTAACTTCAGGGTCCAGGTTTATCTACAATAAGTCTTATGTAGACTTGTGAAGAAGCCAGTAGAATCAATGCCCATGGCATATTTCAAGCTGTCCTGCCAGTCCCTGGCCCAGGTTAGTGTGCTGTTCATGTATCCACTCTGTGTCCAGGGCACAGGAGAACATCACTTAGCTTAGTAAAAAGGATACAGACCTATTTCCATCCTAACATGCTCTTAATTCCCTACTCTCCTTCATTAACTTCCTTCCAAATTTTAATTCATTAAAATGTTTCCTACATTGAATTTTGCCGAGGTCTGCATTCCCTCTTAACCTCTTCCTAAGAACCTCACTTTTCCAGGTGAATAACATTTTTGTTTTAATGTGCTTCCCCCACCTTTTCTTAACTATGTTGGGCTCGTTTTTTTCCCCATTCAGGAGGCAGCATCACTTGCTTAGTCCCTTATGGCAAGAAAGGTGCCAAAAGTCAGCTTCTGTCAACTTCTTTTCACTTTCAGCCCTGATTGCAATGGGTCCCTGGGAAATATTGCAAGCTTTCATTTACATATGTACTTACACAATATTTTAAGACACATTATCTAGTCAATAGAGCAAAACAGCTCACAACAAATAAATGGAATAAGGCACATTTAGAAGGTTGTTTGTGGTAAATGGTGAGGGAGCCTTTGAGACAGATGCTGTTTATCAAGGGGACGTTATTCAGGGTCTTTACGTTGTTACTGTGATTGTTTTCCATGACCTGTGGCTTTGCCCTTTGGGTTAGATAGAAAGGACCATTGAGTAAAAGTCACTATGATCTTTAACTTTGTGAAGTTTTTGGTAGTTAAAGAAAGATATAGTGATGGAGGGGAAAGAAAGGCAGAAAGGAAATTAGAAATTAGGCAAGAAGAAAAGAAGATTAAGAGAAAAGAACGTTGATATTTTGGAAATAAAGAAAACCCATGTTGGCAACTATTCTGAGCTAAAAAGAGGTGCAGACCTCCATGGGAAATTCATACAAAAATGTGCTCTTTGCTTGTAAGTGACTACGACTGGGGATATTTGGATTGTTAGCCAGCCCCCCGAAAGCCAAGTCAGCCAAAATCATGAGAGGAAACCCCGAATCAGCACAGCCATGAATTCTATTTAAGAGCTTCATCAAACAAACAACAGCAACAAAAGGAGAACTTTTTAGAGGCAGCTGCTGTCCAACTTGCATCCCTAGATATTGAAAAGTTTACAGAATGCAGTGTTCCAAGTCATATTCAAGTTTTCCTTTGCTCAGTTCTGTCTCTTCCCACTTGCTATTATTTTTTCTGTTCCAGATCTAAAACCTCGAGGACTGGGCAGGACCTCTGTGATGTGATTGCCATTTCTGCCCAGCCCTCAATTTTTTAGGTGCACTCTAAGTGTCCTTTCCCTATTTTTTTAAAAAAAGAAAGAAAGAAAAAAAGAAAACAAAACTCATGTGATTTAATTTTCATTATTTTTAGTTGTTAAGTTTTAGATTAGCACTCTATGTCTTAAACCACTGTATTAGAATGCTGCTTGACTCACTTCCAAATTGAAGACCTTTTAAAAAAATTGAAGCAGTCTAATAATTTTAAATCACTCTACACTGTGCATTGCAATTTAAAATTATTGGAGTGCTTCAAATTTTTATAAGCCCTTGAATTTGGAAGTGATCAAGGTTCTAGGCATACTCAGTGTAGAGCAATTTAAAATTATAAGAGCTGTCAAATTTTTATATAAGCACTTCAGTTAGAAAAGGGATTTGCGTTCTGGGCATGTGCAGAGAAAAGCCATTTAAATTATTAACAGTACTTCAATTTTTTTTTTCCCCCAAGCACCTGATTTTGGATGAGTTTTGGTTTGTGCAGCCTAAAGTGACAACTTCCTTTGAGAGAGTCTGTGTAAAGAGACATTCAATCTTTCAAATAGGGCCAGCACTGTGGGGATATGAAGGAGGCAGCCAGCTTTCTAAGGTGCTCTGGAAGACACCTGGAGAGCGTGTTACCCCCAAACATCTCCTCTATGGCTTGACATCTCATCACGATCACAGTTCAATTTCGGATAAAAGTATTTCCAGAAGACCTCTGTTTAAATGCTAATTTCTCATATTGATGAGATTAATGAGACTAATGTATCAGTGAAGAGTGTGGCCCTGGGGAACCGAAGACTCACAAACATTATGTTGATGAGGAGGAGAGAGACAGGTCTCTGACACAAGCCCTGTCCCCTGGGGATGCTAAGTATGGGCCTGGGCATACAGCATGGGGTCTCCTGGTTGCTAAGGCTGTGGCTGAGAATATTCCAGGTGGCCTCAGAGTAGGAAGTGGGCGGGAGCATAACACTGACTTTGTGTGTGTCAAGATTTTACTGAGCATTGATCCCCTCCCCCACTTAAACTAATCATTACAAAAAGGTGGATTCTCTGATACTTTAAATGTTCATTTGCATTATGGCTTGTGCAGGACATCAATTTTCTCTTTTCTGAGAAGTTGAATATTATTCATCTGAAGCATTTTAAGGGGAAAATTGAAAGGAAGATAGAATCGATAGGTTCAGCTTTAAGGTTGATTTTCCTTATTTCATCTTTGGGTTGGGAGTTTCAATGATGTGAAAGAAAAAGGAAGGGGACAAATCTAACAAAATGAAAATAATGTTTCCCTTTCAAAGGTTTATTTACAACAAAGGGAAAGGGGAGATCAATGATGTAAAATTTAGGCACTTTACAATTGTAATTTGTATTAATTTCTCACCTCAGCGAGTCTTAGGTGACCGTTTCAAATACTTACCTTTATAAGAAATATGGCTGTCATGTTGCCATATGTGACTGTGCCATTTGGAAAATGTTTGTGGGTCCTTGGATTTCTTAAAGGGGGAATAGCTTTAAATGGAAACTTGAACATGGAAAAAGCAATTCACTTCTCTGAACTTCTTCAGAGGGATGTTGATACCTCTTGAAAGTTGAAACCCTTATAGTTGTGGTGAGTGAAGCATTCAATTTATCCAATGTCTCTGTCAAGGCATGAGGTGAAACTTCCCAGAAGGCTCCTCATATTCATCATTTTCTCTCCCAGGCACACAGAGCCAAGGCACTGGGCCAGCAGATACCCTGACCTCCCACAGAACTCCTCCATCTGGGCCTCCTTCTCTTTGTCTGCTTGTGAAAGAGACCTCATCCTACCTCTCCCTTGGAGCTGGTGGGGCTGAGGCTAGTGTTTGGAAAATGGAAACCACTTAACTTGCTGAACTGTTTGTGCTTCCTTAAAGAATAAGGAGAGATTAGCTTACGTCCCTGTCTTTGTCAAAAGTCAGCAAGCTCATCGAGGGCCTGGGCAGGCTTGATTCAGAGGCCAGCAGGCTCACCTCTGTCCAGGCCGTGGCACAAGCCAGTGATGGGGCTCACCAGTCTTTGTCCCTCAGATGATGGCAGGAGGCACTGCTTCAGAGTGAGCAATGCAAGGACAACTTCCTGTGTCTTTCAGGCCAGATGAGTTTGAAGTAAAAAGGGCATTCCATCAATTAATCCAAAAGTTAGCACATTAATAAATATATTAATTAAATCACCATCTATTTATTGAATCTGAGCCATGCGTTAGGTGCTAAAAGATACAAAGATAAAGGAGAAATAGTCATTTTCAAGGAATAGCAGTAGAAAGACATGTGCACACATGGCTAGAGTGTAAGATACCTTATTTTATTATGTGTTTTTATGATATAAAACAAGAAAATATATAATACAAATTCTATGTTAATATTACCTTTTGTATTGGGCTTGACTCATTGTAATATTCCCACATGGAGCACAATTGTGTATTTGCTTGGTAAATAAATATTAATTAAATATGAAAAGTAGAAGGGATACGAACCAAGTACTTGAGCAGGGCTTCTCAAAGTCAGGCAATATGAAAGTAACCTGGAGGGGCTCTTAAAAGATGCTGACACGCCAGCGCTTCATTCTCAGGGTTTTTGAGTTACTTAGGACAGGAAGTCAGCATTTTAAAAAGTGCCCCAGCTTTGAGAAGAACCTTCTAGGGACACTCAGAGGGGAGAGCAACGAGCTGCATGTAGGGAGCAAGCCAAGGCTGTTCCAGAGGAGGGAAGGTTGGAGCCTGAGGATGGGTGGGATTTAGGCAGGGTTAGATGGAGGCTGGATGTGGAGAAAACGACATTCTCAAGAGAGGGGGCACCAAGGGCAAGGACAGAGGCAGGAATGTGCCCCGTATGCTCTGGGAGAGTCAAAGCCTGGGGTGATGCCACCATCTGCTGTGTGAGTACAAGAAGAGAAGGGGCTGAAACAGTGGATTGGGGTCAGATTGTGGAGGAACTAGGATGTGTCTCCTAAAAGTTTGGATTCATTCTTCACGTGCTGGGGAACCAGTGGAGGTTTGGAACCCTTTGTTTTCAGAAAACATGGATGCATTGTGAAGAATGAATTGGAGATAGGGAAAACTGGAGCGGAGGAAACCAATTTGGAAGCCGTGGCTTCCAATAGACTAGGTGAGGAAGGAGGAGAATCTGCACTAGACCAGTTTGGATGAGAGTGTAGAGAGGAGAGTGGATTTGGGAGACATTTATGAGCCAGCCTTGAATAAATTTGTTGGATAATTGTGTATCGAGGTTGAAGACCAGGGTGCAGTCAGTGAACATCCATAGGGAATACAAAAGGAGCAGCAAGTTCTGGAAGAGACAGTGGTGTAGGCGGGGCTACCATATAGAAAGGGCTAACGGACAAATGGTAATACTGGGTCAGAGCTCAGGGGCAAGATTCAGCCTAATACGCAGAAGTCACGATCCAGAACCCCTCTCTCTCATCATTGAGGCCTTTGTTTCAGTTTTCCTTTTATCCACGTCACTTGAAATAAGCACACGTTTTGTTGAACAGCATGCATCAAATGCCAGCGATCTATTTTTGATCACCAGAGCTGCTGTTTTACTCAAGGCTTCTAGAAGAAGCCCATTTGCAGCTCTTACACCTTTCTCCAAAGTTTTGAATAAAAGCCAGTCATAGAATTAAGTCAGGGCAAAGTGGTGTCAGGGGTGAAATTCAAAAGACAATACGTAATAATTGGTTTTAAAACAGGAACCAGATGAATCATAAGGTCAGACATATGAAAGGGAAAATCTTTCTCAAGAAGACTTTGGGGCTAAGGCTGCAAGGGGCTGTTAGAAAACAAAGTGGCAACGACAGTGGTGAGCCTCCAAGTGAGACCTGCCTGGGGAACTTCCTGCCATTTCCAACATGTCTGAAAACACTCAGTGAGAAGAAAGAGAACTGCCTCTTCCAACTGTTTATAGCCTCCCCAGAAAGCTGTTTCCACCACGTCTATAGTCATTGCTTCGTTTCCTCCAGAGAAGCCATGGTCAGGGATAAGGGAGACAGGGCCTCAGGAAGTCAGAATGCCAGTGTGTCTGCTGGAAACCATTGGTCCCTGAGGGAAGTAGCTGCAGGACCCAAGTGTGGGCTCTAGAGAAAGGCACAGATATTTAGAGCTGAGAGGGAGAAGAGGGAGAAGAGGTATTTTCTAACACCCCAACTTCACAGTGGTGGGCGCTGAGGCTAGAATGTGTGGTGACTTGCTCGGAGTCGGCTAAGTAGCAGTGGGGTCAGCGGTAGAACCACAAGCTCCTGGCTTCCGGGCCAGAGCTGGTCCACCTCACCACTGCGCCAAAGGCAGGTCCCCCACAACTGCCAGTAGGCGTGACTGCAGGGGGCGGAGCAAGAGGAATCCCATCCATTCCAACATCTTTTCTGTTCTTTTACTCTTTTGGCCCACTCACCTCACTCACTCCCAGCTTTTACTCTTTGTTTCATTGACCTGAAGAGCAAATTTCAGATGGCCTTTTGGAGTTCAAGAGGCTGACGTGTGATTCTCCTAAAAGAAGCATGTGTACAATTATTGCCCAGTTATGCATTGTCTCTAGTCCCACGCGACCCAAACTGTCCTCATTGGGCCCTTTCTGTTACATTGGTAGAATCATGTTTTGAAAGATTTTTTTCTATGAAAATGTTTATGTAAATAATGTTTACCTCTTTGGGCTGCTATCACTCACACGGCTGTCTTCTGGTCACCACCCCTGCAGCAATACATGCCACCCAACCTGCTGCCCCTGACCATGGCTGAGTGTGTCAGGGATGCAGCCAGATCTCAAGCTGCCCCATTTATTCCCTTTCAGAAATTTGCACCTGGGACACAGCGGTTCTCCTTAGCTGGATCTGGAAGGTCGTGGGAACTAGCAGGTTCTGGGCAGTCTAACTTAGGTGCTGAGAGCACAGCTCCCGGGGGCTTGTCGGCCAGGGCTCACATGTGGCCTCCATCACTTCCTAGCCATGCACCCGTGGGCATGTCACCTCACTGCCTCCTTTTCCACCATTGAAAATTAGAGAAGTTTATATATAATAATAAATAAAGAATGAATAATATAAGCAAATGAATGAAAAGTAAATTATATGATAAAAATAATAAGATTGTTGTGTTAAATGAGTTAATATGTACTATATATGTGCACAGAACAGTGCTGGTAGCTATTCGCGTGCTTGCTATTATTACTATTAATATTAGTAATAGCAGTAATAGTACCACCATCATTATGGTGCCTTTGAGATGGTCTGTGAGGAAAGCCAGCAAAGGAAATGAAACTGCAGTGAGAGAGATGGTAATACACAGATATAAAGAGAGAAGCATGGTCAAAATCTTGTGTATTACCTGAGTAAGACAGAAATATACATATGGAGAGAATAAGAGTTTGGAGTTTGATGCCTCTTCAGGCCACAGTTCTGTTATCTCTTGAGGCCTAAATATACTTCTCTCTCTTGGGTCCTCGGAGCTCCTGCTATAATAAAACTTCTCCCTTGAGTTTCTTTGAATGAGGGTTTGTTCCACGTGACAGAAGGGTTCCTGAAGAAGGACAAAGTTAAATCACGCAGAGATGAAAGCACTGCCTTCCTGAGGGCGGTGTGCTGGCTTGGCTCAGGCGGATCTCTGACTAATCTCCATTTGGGTAATTTAATTTAAATCACAAGGCCTGATCCCAGAGCATCACTTGCTGCCCTGGCCCTTGAGGTGAGTCTACGCGCTGTACGATGTGGCCACAAGGAGCTGATTACCTCCTGCAAAGTGTGTCTTGTTCAATTTTGTATCCCCATCACCTAGCAGAGGACCTGGCACCCAGAAGGGCTGAAGGAATATTAATTGTGGAACACATAAAGGAAGCAGCCGGTGACTAGCTACATGGCCAGGTGGTAAGGACATAGGAAGTCAGAGAAGGAAGAGACAGCCCCAGGGGCTGGGGTTGGGGACTGGTGACCACATCCTTGGGTGTTAGCACTCCCTGACGGCAGTGTCTTGGGGAACAACTTTTGGAGTGTAAATCAGGCCCATTTTTATCCCCATTCCTAGACTTCCTTGACTCTTCCAGTCATTTGTTATTTCAAAAATCTCCAAAATAATCAAAATGGGAAAACCAGGACTTGCACATAAATAAATTTACTTTAGATTGTATTTTATTATTCATTTTAAAGTTAATTCATTAATTGCATTTTGGATTTCATGGCAGGTTGGGTTTTATTCAAATGTTTATAGTGCTGGAGGACCGTCTAAGCATTTGTGAACTGGAGATTCCTCTTACTCCCTTACCTTCGCATCCTGCTCAGGAGGGAGGGCAGGTGTGGAGAAAATCTTGACCTAGACATTAGCCTTCATTCTCCCTGGACTTTTCAAGGAGGTGATATTTAAAATATTTAGCCACCCATGCCGTGCAAGCCCCAACAAATGGGGACAAATGTTGCTCCCGTCAGGAAGGGGCTGGTGATAAGCAAGCTGTCCAGTGAGTTCTCACTGAATGCCAGTCTTGCTGTCTCTGATTTGGTTTCCAAGAATTTGGAAGGAGTTTCCTTTCTTTTAGAAACCCATAGATCCCAGTGCTGGACTTCTATGCCTGAAATATTTGAACCTTGCAAGTGTACCACATATACCGGGAGGTGCACACCAGCCTCATGCAAGGGTCACTGCGGCAAAGCCCATTCCCATAATTGAAAATAATACTACCGTTACTTTGCGTCTCTCTCAGTCAAGAAAATGGAGGCAGTTTTCAACACTTGCCGTCATTTCATTACTTAGGAAATAACATGTAGCCTAAGAGGAAGAAAAACAGCAGAGATTTTTGCAATGTGGCTCCCGGCCCCAGGCCTTTTGAGTCTCTCTCCACCGGCCTCCTAGAGTGGTCAGGTCAGGCACCCGACACAGATGTGTGGAAACAGCCAGAGGCTTGGGGGAAGGACGCGGGCCCCTTCAGAGCCCATTTCTTACATGAAGAATGAGAGTAGCCTGCCGCCTGTCCCCACCTCTGGTGACACACTTCACACAGGGACACAAGCAGTTGCCAGCCGGCTCCTTTTCCCCTTTAACTGAAACTTCCCTCCTTGATGATTTCACTTGAGAGGCGGCTTTCCCTAAACCTTTCCTCGCCTGGAATCATGCTGATGTTGACAGTTCGTCCCCACCCCCCATCCCGTGTTACATCATGCAACCCAGAGAGAATGCGAGGTGAGCTTGTCGGAGGGGATGAAAGATGGCAAGAAATGGGTGTTTGGGGACCAGTTCTTTGGTGACATCACTCTGCAATCCTCTTTTCACTCTCAGCGCCTCATTCCCTCTCTCGCCTTCTCCCTCTCCCTCGCCCCCCTGCCTGCTCTCCCTCCTTCTCTCTGAAATGGTGTGTGCCTCCAGTAATTTACATAATACTCTTCTGACACCTTTACTTTAGTCATCAATCACGGTACCTTCTCTCAGTCTATCTTTTGTCTGAGCATGTCTCTTCTTTATCAGGCCATGCACAAAAGATTAATTTCACAGTTTTTCTCCCTTCTTTCTTTCCTTGCAAGATACAAAGCTCATGAAATGACAGAAGCAAGATAATGAAAACAACAATGCAAGCAATTTTTTTTTGTTCTTGCAGGTTGGATCTCAAGATACTTTTTCTAACCTCATTGTGTGCCATCTGTCTTAGAAAAGGTCTGCTCTGTATTTTTTAATACCTTTCTGATACTGCTCAGTAGACTACCTGGGGGCGGGGTGTGTGGGGGGCGGTGGTTGGAGATTACATATTTAAATCAGATCAGAGCCTTTGGTTTTCGAAATCTTTGGAACAATTAAAGCAAGGGGCCCATCTCTAATGGAGGCATGGACTACTGCACAATGCCCACACCCCAATTAATATTAATGAGATCTTATGCATAGCCAATTTATGACATTTGATTGACTCACCCAACCACCCTTCAACCTGTCTTATAAAGTGAAATATGTGGCCAAGAGGACCTTATTTGCATATGCATATGTTCTTAATATTAATTAGGCTAATGGATCTAAAGACTTAGAGATAATTTGGAAACTGGTAAAGAGGGGGAAAAAAAAATCTACCACCCACAAGACAGAAAAGTGTTCATGTCCTGTCTCTGCACTTTAACAAAAGAAGTTGAACTGGAAGATAAAAATAACTCATGCCACTTTCCTACTCTTCTTGTTTCCAGAGGATTCATAGTTTTAAAAAGTTAAAATACCACAAGCATTAGTATTATATCTTATTTTTTCCATTTCACTTGTGAAAGACTGAACAGATTATGGAACAACATAAGAATGAAAGCCTAGTTCAACTGTATGCTGGTGGCCATAGATCTCTCCCATCCTCTAGGGAGATGCTGCAGCTTCAGGAACATGCAGTGTCTCATGGGGGCACATGTCGGATATAGGACGAGAGTTATGTCAGGAGGCAGCGTTCCCAAGGACATCTGCTCTGGCAGGGTCACTGATGGAACTTATCCCCGCAGTGGAGTGGCTGGGAAGAACTCCTTTGATGTAGCCTAATGAAGCCTGGAGAAGAGTCAGACTTCGTGGGTTTTGTTGCTGGGATTGGGGGCAACGCATATGCTGATTTTCTCTTCCAAACCATCCTTTAATGATCTTTGGCTCCAGTGATGATAAGGAAAAACATTTATGTATCATCTCACCTCTGTATGCTAAAGGATGGTAAAACCAGGTAACTAGTAGGCTTTGGACAGCAGAATAGTCATGTGAACTTGCTTCATTGTACCATAAGTAAGAGTCATTGTAAATAATGATAGTGACTGTCACTTGAGGGCTTATTCTGTACCAGAGATGATGGAAAACACGTTCTGTATTCTATCTTATGCCAGTTCTGTAAAGTATAGATTTAAATTCCTATTCCAGAAATCCCTACTCTAGTGAACTGAACCCCAGAGAGACTGTGGGACATGCCCAGGGTCACGCAGCTGGGAATGGTGAGGCAAGGCGTCACACCTGGGGGGACAGTAACTCTGAAGTGTAATCTCTTTCCCTTGGTCTTTCAAGGTCAGGATCACTCAAGGGTATTGTAGACTGGAAGTAGCTCCATCTGGAGTCAAGAAGAAGCAACAAGCACTGTGGAAAGAGGGACACACTGTGCTCCCTTTTAAGATAGGCAATGGCTTGGCTAACTCCATGAAGTACATAATTGCCTTCAACAGTAGAAATGATTATTAGTTGCCACACAGATAAAAGAAAATGAGATATGGAAAGATACTTGATTAATTGGCAGGTCAGTAATGTGCTTTGGAACATAAAATATTTATTTGTATTTAACATTTTATGAGTGAAAACTCTTTATGGAATAAAGTCTTTTTTAAAATTAATTAATTAATTTTTTGGCTGCTTTGGGTCTTTGTTGCTGCATGCAGGCTTTCTCTATTTGCACGGGCTTTCTCTAGGTGTGGGGAGCGGGGGCTACTCTTCGTTGCGGTGCACAGGCTTCTCATTGCGGTGGCTTCTCTTGTTGCGGAGCACGGGCTCTAGGTGCGCGGGCTTCAGTAGTTGTGGCACATGGGCTTAGTAGTTGTGGCTCACGGGCTCTACAGTGCAGGCTCAGTAGTTGTGGCACAAGGGCTTAGTTACTCCAAGGCATGTGGGATCTTCCCGGACCAGGGCTCGAACCTGTGTCCCCTGCATTGGCAGGCAGATTCTTAACCACTGCAGTACCAGGGAAGTCCCATGGAATAGTCTTATTGAGAGAAATCTTCCAGAGTTTGCTAGAATGGTCACATGCACAGAAAGAGGAGTGGGACAGATAAATGGGGACCAGACTGGGTGAGGTCGGTGCTGGGGGGAATCCAAGGTGGTAACTTTAGAGACCAGCAAGGAATGGAGGCTTCTCGTGTATTCTTCTCGCAACTCCCCATCCCCTCTCTGAAATCTGATGGCTGGGCACAGCTGATGTTAAAACTCTGCTGGGGATTTTGCTTTCTGATAGAATTTCTAGTGAGTCTTAGGAGCTGCCACAGCCCTCACCTTGCTTTCTAGTCCAAATGTGTGTGTGTGTGTGTGTGTGTGTGTGTGTGTGTGTGTGTGTGAGATATGAAGATGCATTTTGTGGGAGGGAAGTGGGAGGAGCAGGGAAGGGTCAGGATGCACCTTCTTTCCAGAAGGCTTGAGTTCAGCACTTGTAGGGCTGGTCGGGACTAATAAGGCGAGTCCTTCTCTCCGATAACCATTTATTCTGCCCAAACTTGTTACCTTTTTTTGTTTTGTTTTAGTTATCTCTGCTGCTGAGAATGCTTTGACTACATTGTAAAGACGTGACAGGTAGTAAAAGAGTATGGATGAAGCAATCGTGGAGCTGATAAGTTTTATTCACTCCTCACATTAAATATATGTTCATTAAACAAGGGCTCGTTTGCAGAGAGACAGTGGGAGCTGGAAGCAGAAGGAGAGAAAGGACTGAAGTGTGTTGATGCCTGTTATTCAATCCCACATCGAGCTCAGTGGGAGTCAGCCTAGCGGAATGGTTACAAGTGTGTTAACTCTGCACCCAACTGCTTGGGATTACTTCCTGGCTCTGCCCCTCATGAGCCAGGTACCCAGGGTCATATTACTTACTGTCCCTGCATCTCAGTTTTTCCTTCTGCAAAAGAGGTACAATAAGAGCACCCGTCTCATATTGGATTGTTGGGAAACTTAAACAGCTGTACGGTGCTTGGCACATAGTACGTGCCCAGTACATACTAGCTCTCTTTAGTATCCCTGCCATGTTTCTCCACCCAGATGATACACTAAACTGCCTACTTTTATCGCTAGGTATTCTTGGAATTCACTCAAGAACATCTTTTTTTCAATAAATATGTATTACCATTGCCAGTCACTTTACTAGTTGCCGGGAATGATCAGGACAAACGAGACAGCTGCCCTCACAGAGCTTATGGTCCAGCAGAGCAGAAAGATAGTTAACAACTGAATACAGTAGAGTAAGATGAGTGCTCAGCGTGAGGGTTTACATGAGTCGTGGGAAAGGCCAGGGCAGGAACTGCCTGAGTCCAGATGTCAGGGGAGATCCCTGAGTTGGGATCTGAAGGACAGGTTACAGAGAGCCACCGGGAGGAGGTCAGGGAGCAGTGGCATGGGGAAGCTGGCAAAAGCAGCGTCGGTAAACTCCCAGAGGGAGGAAGGAGCAGGCGCAGGGTCTAGGGGTTAAAGAAGGCCAGAGTGGCTGGACCTTAAGAACTGCAGGAAAGAAAATGGTAGAGGGAAGGCAGGAGGGGCTGGCAGAGCTCAGCCACGTGAGGTGTGGTTAGCCATTCAAGGAAGTGGCGTTTATGCTGAGAGTCATGGGAAACCACTGGTGGATTTAAAGCAGGACAGTTAGATGTGATGAGATGTACATTTTGCAAAGATGACTAGACTGGAAGGGTGAGAGGCAGAGGGGAGAGGGGTGTACCTGGATGGTAAGGAGCCAGCGATTATGATTGTGATTAAGGTGAGGGACAGGGGAATGAGCAAGCTCTGGGGTAAATTATCCTCCAGTGTCCATCAGCCAAACAGTGGTCTCTTGAACAATTGCTAGGGTCCAAGGAAGGCAGGTCATGTGCTCTAGCGTAACAGGAGCCTTCCTAAAACTGGAAGCCCACCTGTGAGCTCTAGGAGCCAGCTCCAAGAGCGTTTTCACTTCAACCCTCCAGTGTTAGGTTCCTCCTCTACCTGCCAAAAGGAAGTGTGTCAAGAGCACTTTAGGAGAAAACACACTAGCAGTTTCTCTCCCTTCACCTCCTCTGTCTCTGCCTCCGTGACAGTGAGAAGGCTGAGCCGTGGAATCCTTTGCATTTGGAGAAAGCATGCACGAGAAGTACCGACCACTTTTCCTTCCAGCTGCGCCAACCTCAGGCCTAGACACACATAGGGTGTCACTCAGTGCACATCGACTCACCTGGTCCCACTGATCACCATTTTCTGTCCTCCTGAAGAGGGGCCAGGGTCTGGGGACATGATGTTTCTGTGATTGCCACATTCTCCTTTTCCATCTGCTCAGCTTCGATCAAGGTAATGGCGATTGGGCTTCCATGGAGGAGAGGACATTTCAAGAGGAAGCGGCGGCTGACTAACCCAAGATGCTGGGCTGCAGCCAGAGGAACAAAATGTGGAGTTTGATCCCAAGCCTGTCATTCAGCTCAACTGCCTGTCAGGCCCCTAGGGTTCCCAGACCTACAGGCTGCCATTTGGACCAACATTTGGGAAGCAGGATGCTTGTGGAATCCATTTTGGGTTTGGCAGCCAGAACAAAGAACTCAGTTGGAATGGAGCAAAGAGGTGTAAATGTAGCCCAGAGCAGGGGGCTACCAGGTGTCTCGTTGCTGACCCTTCTGCGGCAAGGGTGGGGTGTTTGGTGGGAGGGTGTATGTAAGGAAACCAATTAAACCTCCACAACAAGCCCAAAGAAGGTGAGCCAAATTGCAGTCGAGGTCTCTCAGGCATCTGCCTCCCAGAGATGAGTAAACCCAATCTTTGTTCATCTGTAGGTCAAAAGGGTTTTTTGTTCTTCCCTGTACATCGAGGGCACGTGGGAGGTGACGTGGACCTCTTGCATATCTACGGGCGTCAGCACAATCTCCCTAGCCCCTACAGATAGGATGTGCTATTACCTGGGACTTCAGCTAAAGCAAGCTTGGCTACCAGTGCTCCCCATAACCTACATCCTAAAGAATGTGGACCTTTGCCGGCAAATCTCCGTGTACCGTCTTCCCAGCCCCCATCCCATATGCACGCTCACACACACACCCCAGTGAGCCCTGTTCTGCTTGAAAAACCTCTAAAATATTCTCTGTCCTTCATATGCGAGGGGGAAAACCCTTTAGGCGTTAGATACTGCAGTAATTTCTATATAATGGAGTAAATACTATACTGTAATAATTAACTTGTAAACCTTGAAATAACATTTACTATAATTTAGACCAAATATGAATTGTGAGTAATGGAGCTCGATCCAACATGAAATCATTTGCAGGGCGCTTTAAACATATGCCTGGGAAAGAAAAAGCAGCAGTTCCCGTCGTTACCAAAATGGGCCCAGGCGAGGCCCTCACGCTGGAAGTGCATGCAGCTGCCATTATTTTGAAATATCTTGTTAGCATTTTTTTTCCCTTCTCAATAAATTGCTCCCCTCTTACTTTTTTCCTAAACTGTCCTTTCAGGCTGTCAGAAGTAGCCATGAGTTTTGTTTTGTTCTGAATTTAGTTTTTACCCAAATGATTGTGAATGCTCTAGGCAAAGCTAACATTTTAAAGCCTGGGCAAGAATCTTGGAGTTGGGTAGAAGGCTAGAAGGTTCTTGGGGTGCCTACATCAGCAGTAAACTGTGGATGCTTCTGGAAAGTGAATCCATGAGACAAAGCTGTTCTGGTCACCATGGTGCCAGGGCCCTGGGACACCCAGAAAGTAACATGCCTTTTGATGATTCAGCATGTCACGCCTTTGCTTCCAAATCCCTTTTCCATAGGCTCCCTCAGCCTCTGAGGAAGTCATGGGTGGGGCAGGGGCACAAAGGTAGATTTGTCTTCCTGACAAGCCACACCTCCCTTACGCATTAAAGGCAAGGAAGGGACTTGTATTTGCTTAAACGAAATGAAGTTGCTGGTTTTCTAGGTCAAAAGCAAGGTAGTATCAGCGATACCATATGGGTCAACCAGATACGAAGGGCAGGTATGTGCCTTGTGACGTCAGACCCCGTACCTTCCTCTGAGCCACTGCTTAGGCTCCAGATTCAGTTAAAAGGTGCCTCTGGTGGTCTCGTGTTGCTTAGCTCTCAACCTGCCCTTCTCAGAGTCACATTTTTGAAAAGCATCATCTATCCTTCACTTACCTTTCTAGCTCTCTCTCTCACTGGTCTACAAACCTTTTACTCTAATCAGACGAAACCACTTTTTTTTGCTTTTGTTTTTTAATCCACCATCTCCAACTCTGATACTTGGTGCTTTCAGGTCCCTGCTCCTCCAGAATGCCCTTTTGGCTGACTTACGTTCTGTACTTAACATTACATCTTTTAAAGATACAATTAAACTCTGCCTTTTCTCTAATGCCTTTCTTGAACAAAGAGTGTTTAAGCTGGGAATAATAATCGCTGGCCTTCACTGAGCACTTACTGTGTGTTGTTGATCATTGACTGGGGGCGTCATATGGATTATTTTATCCACTCTTCACAAAACACATTCGAGGCAGGTACTATTCTCACCCTATTTTAGAGATGAGAAAACTGACACATACACTAAGGTTTAGTAATGTGCCCAGGGTCACAGGGCTAGCCTGCCAAAGGATTTCTCTTTGGCAGTCATGGCCTGGAGTTGACAACCATATTCTTGCAAAGGACAGTCAGTCTAAGAGCAGTCACAAGAGCCATCACCAGATACTTCAAGGATTGAATGGAGAAAAGGGATAAGATATTTGTATGTTTTTCAGAGAGATCCAGGACCCCTGCAAGGTGTCAGTTTATCACAATATCCAAATCATTCCAGGTCTTTGAAAAATGAGCTATGTAACTGCTGAAAATGGAATAGGTGGCCACCTGAGAATGAGTGAGATGCCTGTCACTGGAGATATTCCAGTGGAGACTGTGGATATGGGATTCACATACAAATGGTCTCTTAGGCGGAACAGCTTGGTGGCTAAGAACATGGGCTCTGGAATACACTGGATGGGTTCAAAATCCCAACTCCACATTTATGGTCTGTACTCACACATTTTTTTCCAACACACGCCCCCTCACACACATGCACCCCCCCACACACACACACACCTACTTTTAGTTTCTTGAATTCGTGCCTACTACTTACACTTGTCAGACCTTAATAAAGCTATGAATCCCTTTGATCTGGGGATATTGTTAAAATGCAGATTCTGATTCAGTAGGCCTGGGTGGGACCTGAGGCTTCGAGGTGATACTGAGATGCTCTGGTACAAGGCCACCCTGAATGGCAAGGCCTTATATCGTATGCCTAGCCTCTACCTCCAAAATATTGTGATATTAACAATTTCCCCTATTATATTTTAGGTAAATAATGATTGATTGATTGATTGATTGATTGGATATACTCTCCAACCTAAGACGGCCAAGTTTTGATGATAAGAAAATCCTTCAAGGGCCCACTCCCCAACATGACCCACGCATATCACTCTTTGCCTTCATGCCAACTAATACATTGTTAAAAATTCTGTGTGGTTTCCTTCTTTTACTCTTTTATGAAAATTGCTCTGACATCTCTCATAGTGTTTGCCAGCAGAGATTTTAATTGGGACATGGATAAGGTTTTGAGCAAATGGTAGACAGTGGGAATTTAAGCCTGCGGTTTCAATGACCGATGTCTCTGCAGAGATAAATTATTTTAGGGGAAGATACACATTCAAATCCGTCAAACTATTCCAATACATTTTTATCAGTTTTTATTTTCAAATAACATCACACTGATGCATGAGTTATTTTTTTTTACCTTCTGTATTTAGAACAAGTGATCACTGAACTCTCACTTCTCGAGAGACCTGAAGGCATTAATGCCCTTCTTTCTCTTGTAAGTCGTTGGCATCACAGATGGGTTTTTGCTCGACACTGGATCCCAGAGACTTCTGTGTGTGCCTCCTGATATTAACACAATGGATTGAAATCATATTTACGGTTTTCTTTTTCAGAGGAGGATCGGAGACGGGGGAGTTGAATGCTTTTAAGCAGTTTTTCAAGAAACAAATGGCTACATTTTTGAAATGCCAGCTATTACCAGTCCACAGTTCAGACTCTAGGAAGACTCACTAGCGTTTGCTCAGGTCCCTCCCTCCCTGGAAACAGTGTAGGAATTACACTCTGAGACGTGACTGTTGAAACAGACTCAAAGTCAATGTGCATAATTAGTTACCACAACAGTGGTTAATGTGCCCTGAAATATTCCCAGCTCCCCTCAGGCCTGGGGCTTGATGGTTGATATTCAGATTTTCTTGATAAATGTCTTAGATGCTTTGCTTATACCATTTCCTCAAATGCTTCTGGGTTACAATGCATGTGTTTTCCCTCTTTGTGTAGATGTAGGACCGGATGGAAGAAGGAAAGCCTCAGAAGGCTGTCACATTACAGCTGTGATGGGTTGAAATAACGTCCTGGCCTGTTATAGCTAAAAAGGGCTATAGTAATCATCTCCCTGGAGTTCAACCCACTCATTTTATAAATGAGGAAATGGAGGCTCAGAGAGGTAGAGTCAAATGACTCTACCAGGGTCACACAGCTAATTAGTGGCTGAGTCAAAATGCAAGCCCAATTCCCCTGAATTGAAATCCTGTGCCGTTTCTGTATCAAAGTGGACTGCTTCTCTTGCGTGTCCCTGCTGCAGTGGGAAGGACTGATTTCTTGTCTGGAGTCACCCGATTCTCCTAGCATTACCCCAGGCCATGCCCAACTGCTTCTCCAGTCCTCCGCTCCAGGGAGGGGTAGATTTTCCACATCTGCCCCTCCTTTTTTGACAGCATTGCCCTCCTCTGTCCTGAAACTCTGAGCTCTCTGCTACCGCACATGCTCAGAGGCCTTCCAGTGTGCCTGTGACCCACAGCTGCCCTCGTTACTCTGAGTTCTATGTCCTACAGTTTGGTTGGTTTTTGCACCTTCTATGTCAAGACTTCTCCCTTCTCCATCTCATTCCCTTGGGTTGTGCTCTGTTGTGACATTAGAGACGATGGATAATGTGTTGTCACCTGCCCAGGTCATGTCCTTGCCCTTGAGCAGCACCTCCAGCAATGATCCAGAGGAGTGACCACCATCCTGGGGGTTGGGTGCACCATGGACAGAGGGTGCAGAGGTGAGGATTGTTCATGAAACACCCAGACGTTTCCCTCTGTGTGCAGCTAACCACAGCTCCGCAACGCTCACCCAAGGAGTATCAGCCCTTCTTGGATGTGCCAGGCACTGTGAGGGTCCCGATGTGAAAATGATGTGGTTCCTGCCATTATGAAGTGTACAGAAGAACAGGGCAACATGAAAAGATACTGAATCGCAGTCCAGCAGAGAGTCGTGTAACCACAGGGCTGGTCCCCTGAGGGGGTCAGAGCGAGCTTTGTATTCGAGGTGGTGGTTGGATTAAGCCTTACATGACAGCGAGGCTCTTGTTGACTTATCTGTGGGGTTTGGGGATGCTGAGGAAGGGTTGAGGTGGGTACAAAGGGACAGGTATTGCAGGGATGAAACAGCATGGACAGAGTCAAGAGTCAGGAAGGCATAAGACTGCTTGGTAGGACAGGATGATGCCCAATAGCCTCGTCTCAAAGTGATTCTTGCCTGTATTGACACAGTGTGCTGGCAAAGCAGGCCTTAGTGGAGCGAGCCTAAAGGCAAGCCCACACCCCCGTCTGGAGACACAGCCCCTCACACCTTATCTCCCCACAGGCCTCATCCCCCCATCCCAGCCCGGGCCGCTCTTGGCCTCTGCTCTGGCCTTGTGCTTTCGTTCTATCCTCACTAGTGGCCCCTCTCTTGCATCTGGCCAGATGGTTCTGTCCTTCCTTCTGCCTCCCCAGCCTGGACTCTTCCTTTAAGAGTCCAAGCCCTCCCTCCTCCTCTGTGAAATCTTCTCTAAACACTTCATAATCGGTAGAAGACTCTCACACCACCAACTTGGTCTACAAAAACTGACCATTTCATAATTTTCTTTAAATCAAATAAAATCTGACTCTAAGCTGCTGTCTGCCCAGAATAATGGTAAATTCAATCTCAGTGATTATTTCTCCTCCTTCCTGGGGGTTCTAAGTCTCCCTGTAGCTGGAAAAAGGAGGAGGAGCCTCTGGTTTTCAATCCACCATGCTTATTTCAGATCTGTTCTCTCTCCAAGCCCATGTCCTTCTGGAAGGTGGGAGACTCTGTCACTCTTAGGCTTTGCAGAGCCTGCAGGACCTAGACTGGGTGGGGGGTCCCACTGCCCAGGGTCCAACTTTCCTGGGGAGACCACACAGCTGTTCTTCTCTGAGGCCCTGCACTCCTGGGAGTGGGGCGTGGGTCTCTGCCTTCCCGGGGCTTGCTAGTATCCTCCTTGTCCCAGTCTTGGAGCCATCTCTCCTCTCCAGCTCCCTCAGAACTACTCACTTCTCTCTGTGCCCCAGGAGTTTGCAATAACCCCTTATTTATGAATGTAGGCTTTCATGGAAGACAAGAAGAGGGGGCACTTCAGAATCTTCAGCTTCCAACCTGCTATCCAAATCTTCCAGAGCCAAGGGGGCACCCAGGGCTTGGCTCCCTTCTCAGGAGAGGTGGCAGTTTGCAAGAGAGAAGAGAATACACAGAGAATGAAACTCAAACTCAAATTAAATGTCAATAAGTTGTCTGGATCACAGTCCTATCCATCTTTTGAATTCTAGATTTAGACAAGTTACCTGCCTAGACTAACTCTCCCTGCCCTAGTTTCCTTATCTATAAAATGGCAATAATATTAATAATTACTTCCTAGGGTTGTTTAAGAATTAAATTACTTAATACCTGCAAGTTACATAGAACGGTACCTGGATGATAGTTAAGCTCTTACAAATTGTGAGCTGCTTCATTAGTTATTATCCGTTTGACCGTTAACATGCCATAGAGGACTGATAATGATTTTATGATGAGATTGGTGGTAAGCATGCACACACGATTAAAACCCCTTGCCCACTGCAGTGCTCAATACGTTCTCGCTGATTCTGACTTGACAGAAGGAGCAAGATTTGTCCCACGGATCCCAGAGGAGAGTCTGCGCCCTGAATAACTATTCCAACTATTGCTCACCATATGTCCACAACCAAAAAAAATAATTTTGGAGGGCAGGAAATGAGCACACATGTGCACGTCTGCAGAGAGTTGCCTGCTGAAATCGACACGAAAGACATATTTACCACTGAGGCAAATGCCTTCATGTGTTTGTAAGTGGCTATTTCTGAACGCCCAAAAGGGAAGAAGAGAGAAGCCAAATTCAAATGGCATCATGTGTTTGTTATTTTGGAACAAGGTTACTTCCTATTAATTCACTAATAGCTTCCCTTATGCCTGGAACACTTTAAGGGGGAGAAATGAAGTATTTAAAGGTATTTTAATGATCATGAAAGGCAGAGGCTTAATAGGGCAGGAAACTACGGTTCTCTTTTTAGTCCCAGAAGGAAAATAATAAGTCTGTAGCTTAGCCTTCCCTGAAGAGTCATAAACTGGACTGCAAAGAGGCAGCCCCTTGAGATACCCTCTCTGGGTCTCTGCGGCCCCTTAACTGTGGGTCTGTCTGCTGAGGTTTTCAATGTGCTTATTAATTAATGATCACCGCACTGTTCTTAGGTAGCAGCAACTTGCACGGGGTTCTGGGAGAAGCTGTTTCCCCCTCTGGCATGCAGGGATAGGGACCATCCTGAACAAGCTGGCATATTTAGTCCCACGTTTTCTGCTGGCTTCCCAGCTCTCCATGGCCGGGTCCGCTACTTTCCAACTCTGTCTTCTATTCTTTACCTAGTCAAACACAGAAGTCCCCCATGCTGGTACCCACCCACCTCGCTTCTGCCATCAGCCTCCCTGACTCTCATTATTTGCAGTAACCATGTTCTCTAAAGTCACCAGAATACTGAATTAGTGAACACTGAACCATTGCTCCTAGGGGAAATTCAGGGTTAGGTTCCTGTGAGCCTCTGGTCCTAACATTTTTGTCAGCTAATAAACACAGAATCTTGTTATGCGTATTTCCGTTTAAAGATACCTTAAAAGCAGCCTACTGAGCACTCTGGGCTTAATCAGCGACCCAGGGCTTAATGGAAGAGACATCTCAGGACATCAGGCCCTGGGGTGCTCTCACCTCCACTTTAATTCCCTCTGTTCCAGCTTGTGGACCACTGTGAACCCAGAAGCTTTCCTGCCTGGAGCTCTAGGTGTTACAGATTTTAATTCTAGTGAATACATTTCCTCACTTCCCATATATGTGTTGCAGCCCCAGTTTGATAAGATAGTCTGACCCTCAAATCTGGTCTTTGCCTTTGCTAGAGGCACCCACTGCCCCTCTCACTTCTGGCCTGAAGCCTGCTACAGTGCACCCCACCCATCATATTGCACTATGTCCTTCCTTTGACATCTCCCTCTTTGGAATGGAATTTTTTTTTAAGTGCTAAGTGTGTATTTTTCATCTTCTGAATTCCTTTCATCTCCAGAATCACTTGGCTCTCTTCATTAAATAGAAACATGCATGGGAACTATAGTGAGGCCCTCAAGCCAGCATGTTAAGGACACGTGTTACAGACATCATGTGGAGGTCATCAGCAGGCAGTGAGCCTGGATAGCATCAGCCTTTATTCCTGACAGCTCCTCCAATGGCCATTCCATGGAAAGCATGCGCCAGAGGAAGAGTGTCCAAATAGTACGAGTCCACATGAGATGACATAATCATGGAAGGCTCACCCTGGCTTATAGGAGACAGAGCATCGCAAAGAAACCAGGATTGAAGTATAACCAGGAGAGCATTTAGCAGATGACCAGAAGGCTATAAATATGATTGTATTTTAACAGCTATCACCTTTCGTGGCAGCATTTGTCTCCAGGTTCTTAAAAATTATCACACCAGGCTCACTGGTGGCTTCTCCAGGAGAAATCACAGTGCTTTTCCAAGTGAGTTCTTCCACCGGTTTCGTGAGTTTAGTCCCACTGGTGTTGTAGTTGCTTAATCTCCAGCTGGCTCTTTTCTCTATTTCCATTTTCCGCAGCCCCTTCATCTTCCTTTTTTTGTGCCTTTCCCCTCCACTCCACTCTATCCTCCTCCTTCATCCCCTCTTGCACACAGGGACGTATACATGTTTTGGATTAGAACCCAAAGCTATTATCCTCCAAATGTGCGAGAGAGAAATTGCCCACAAATGGCCTTGGGTGGTGCTTTCTTTGGGGCCACATTTGTGAAATTACATGGCCTATTCTTGAGCTTGAGAGGAAATACTAACTGGGAAAGTTTTGTTGTAACTCAGGAAGAAACAGTCTTTGTAAGCATGAGACCATCTTCACAGGGCAGTCTGAAGAATATTCTCATCAACATCCCCAGAGAGGGAATTTGAAGGATAGAATGTCTGTCCTTCATTGGACAGAGTGAAAAATGGAAGAGCAGGGACAGCCGGTGATTCCTCAGACTCACATAGAATGGCAGGATAAGGGCTCAGATCCAGGACTCTTGTCTCAAAACCAGGCCTGACCAAACACAGCTTAGCCTGCATGTGTTACTGTGCCACTGTCCAATTTCCAGCCTAGATGGAGCTGCCTTTGCTCTTTGCCAGCTCCAGACAACTAACCCTACTCTGGCCAGAGACCCTCACATGTTCCCTCTTTTGATGGCTCCTAGGCCCCATCATTCTGTGACTAAGAATGCCCCTCTTCCTAGTATCAGGGTACCTAGATAGATGCAGAAATCAAATTCTGGCTCAGTAAACTGAGCCTTAGCAGATGTGGTGCCTTCTGGGAAATCAGCCTGTGGAGGGGCTAATGCAGTTGGATTAGAGAGTGTGCCTCTTTTTAAGGAATATTCCCCTAAATAGTTTCATGCTGCAGGAAACCTTTTTTCTGACAAAGTGCTCGCTTCATCCCATTTCCCTCCGGCCTCTGTTTTCTTAATTTTACACTGAAGGATCGGTGTGCCTGGGAAACATCCATCTCCCTTTGCCTCTTCTTTTGCTCCCCTTCTCAGAGACAACAAGGTCTCCCTCCTTCCCACAGGGGTGGTGGAAAGGTCGGGGGTGGAGGGAGGTACACAAACTGATTTATCTCAGCCTGTCAGTTGTTTTGAGGACATCAGTGATGGCGGGTGTCTGCTCCACCCCAGTCATTGCCAGGCTCCTAGCAAGAGCTCCGCCCTTCACTAAGAGCACACAGTGCCCCTTGAGGATGACCACCACGCTCATTGTCTGCTTTCCACCACAGCCCCAGGACAGGGTCTGGAGCCCCTGCTTCCAGCAGCCTCCTATCAGAGCTGAGGAGGGAACCAGCTGAAAACAAATCCTTCCCTTCTGGAAGGGTACTTGGTGGTATTGGTGCCATTCTGGAGAATTCCCTTTTGGGTATAAATGAGAAGCAAGCATTACAAGTGACAGTTATAGCAAATCAGAGTACAGTGGATGGTTCCAACCTTTATGCACATTGCGTGTCATAATAAATGGCTTTTTAGGAAAGACAACGTGTGCAGAGTCAGATGCACAGGCAGCAGCTCTGCAAAGGAGTGTGAGGAATCGCCATTGTAAAAGCAGAGCATGGCCAGAGGATGAGGTCACCTCCAGCTCGAGCCCTCAAATCTCTTCCCTCCATCCTCTAGGAAACATGGCACACAGCGTGACACTGGGTTCATTATTTCTTAATGTCAGAGTGAAGGGAGATTGAGTTGCATATTGATTGCAACTTTGGAACAGGGCCGGATGGGGAAGATATTGTCAGGGCTTGATCTGTTTTTCAGCATCTCTAGGGTGAGAAGGTCAAGGCTTACACAGGTTATGGACTGCAGTCCCCTGATGGCCAGCAGGAAAGCTGATCACATGCCATGTTTTAGCTTTGAGGAAGCCAAACACAGGGATTCTGTGACATAGTTCAGGTTCTCAGCTAAGTGACTAGCAAAATCTGATTTCTGAGTCTTGGTCCACTCAGAAGAAAAGGCTGGGTTTCGCATGAGTGGAGGCTGTACTCTATATCAATATATATTTGCTCACCATTCCCAAAGAGTCTGTCTTCTGACTCTGCTTAATCAGTAGCACTAAGGGCCAAATATGCCTGTATCCATCTCTCTGGATTTGCTTCCAGAAGAATCTGATGATTGGAGAGGTCTGTCAACATCATAGACAAAAATGGTCTAACATATCCTAGTCATAGTGACCTATGTATTTAAACTACATTTCTTCATAGAACTCAGCATTTCTTTCAGGGTTACTTCATGAGTCTCCAGGATTCTAAGGGGGCCTCAGTTGTGTCCCCAGTAAGGATGGAAGAAGGAGGATTATTGAACTGATTCAGAGGAAGCACACCCTTAAAGACGGTACTACCCTTATCCAAGATCTAAATACAGTGACTACAAGCTGGGTGATTGTTGCTGACATAAAAAGTCCCAGAGATATTATTAAGGAACTGGTCCAGAGTGTCATGGTTAGCTGGTTTCTGCACCTGCTCTGGGACTCAGTGCCTTGCCTTCAGCATTTCCACTGGTCGAGGGAGGAACTCAGAGTTCCTCCACCCAAAATATGAGCCGCAGAAGAAAGAACATCCCAGTGGCTTCCTAGAGAACTTGTGCTATTGAACTTGAATTCTAGGTTAAAGTTGAGCACACAGGAGTCTGCTCTGTTTTCAGTTTCAGCCTTAGTGAAATGACTAGTGACCCTGGGGGTGGAGTATCCTAAAAAGGCAAGACTGATAGTAGGAGGGTACAAACTTTACAGTAACGGGCCGGATAGAATGATCCACGTGGTCACTGTTGCAACTACTCAGCTCTGCTGTTGTCGGGGAAACTGGTGGGCTGGATTTGACACAGGGGCCATAGTTTTCTGACTCTTGGTTTATACTATCAGGTTGAGGTAATGCCCTGATTTCCATTCAAAAGCAGTACCCTCTCCATCATTGAATGGGGATGCCAGTATTTTTTCCAGGTGAATTTAAAGGCGTGGAAAAGAGAAGGTAGGATTGTTAAAGAATAGCACTGTTGGTTTGTAAAACGCTACTACTGCTTTGTACAAAATTATTTTCTTCTCTCACTATATTAATTGAACATGTACCTACATAAGTAGACCCTGACATCAATTCCAAACCCATGAGTGCAAACACAGATGCACACACAGATATACAAAGGCTTGTACAATGCCAGATGTGTGTTCCCAGACACATCTGGGTGGACATGAGCATATGCACCGAAAACTCTCAGAATCCATCTGACACGATTCCCATATTGGGTATTTCAATGAACTCTTTACAATCACAACTATTCTTAGAAAGGCCTCAGATACCCATACTCTTTACCTGGTTTCCTTTGTCACCTATTCTTGCTGCTAAGAAACCTGAATAGTGACACCAGCAGTAGCACGGTTCTGTATGAAAAGGTAAAAAGTCCTTTCCATTTTCACCTTGGTCTTTTCCCTCTCCCCCCTTGCCGGCAGGCTGCCCTGAGTTAATGCCCAAGAAGCAGCAGCTTTTTCACTTCACCCTCTGTGCACATGGCTGAGGTCCCAGCGTGGAGAACCTTCCTTCTGTGGGCTCAGAGCTGCAGAGCAGACTGACTTTTTAGACTCCAGCACAAGGTTTTCTGCCTCTGTGGACTGTCTACATTGTGTCCCTTTTCAGAGGGAAAGACTAGGGCAAGCTTCAGGGTCCAAGTGCTCATTCTGTTTCCAAACCCATTTTACCGTTGACTTAGGGCAGGAAACACAAGTTGCCCTGAGAGCCTGCTTGATTTCTCCTGTGGGTTCTGCAGGTGGGGAGGAAGCACAGTGGACAGAGTTGAGTGGTTTTTATTCTAGAATTCATTCAAGGATTTTGTCCCCGATCTCCTGGCCACCCCAGGAATGAAGAATTTAAAAGGCTGCAAGAAAGTGGTAGGGCATGGTGATGGTCTTGAAGGATGGAGTGTCCTGGGATTGAGGTGGTGGGGTGGGGCAGGGACATAGCAGTGTCCTAGCCGCACTCTCTGTGTCCCTTTACTGGGTGGGAGAGGAGGAAGAGCCTTCTTGGCACAGGTGGACACATCAGCAGAGTCACAGGTGATTCCCAGGTGACTCTTGGGGATGCTGGCAGGGGAGGGTAATAAACCAGTAAGGTCCTGCTGAAGGTGTGGTGGCAAAGTTTTGTGAGCACAGAGGGGAGAGGTGTGGGATTTACCAGTGGTCCCTTCTGGGTGAGGGAGGAGGCACAGCTGAGAGCAAGTCTCTGCTCGAGGTTCTCATCCTTATGAGATAATCTGCAACCTTTAACACCCATTTCTTCCCTCAACATAAAAGTGCTACTGAAGAAAACTCCCAAGTTTAGCTCCATTGTTATGCAGTTAATGCCCGTAAGCCAGCATTTGCTAAACTGGGCTAGACTTTAGAAAGTCTCTGAATGTCCTGAAATTATATGCCACGTATAAGATAATTTTTCTATGTGCCTATATGAGTTTGTGTGAGTGGGTGTGGGTGGGGCCATAACTTGATCAAATTCTCAGGAAATCTGTGATGTCCATAAGATGAAGAACTATTTCCGAGGGCTTCCGTGGTGGCGCAGTGGTTGAGAGTCTGCCTGCCGATGCAGGGGACACGGGTTCGTGCCCCGGTCTGGGAGGATCCCACGTGCCGCGGAGCAGCTGGGCCTGTGAGCCATGGCTGCTGAGCCTGCGCGTCCGGAGCCTGTGCTCCACAACAGGAGAGCCCACAGCAGTGAGAGGCCCATGTACCGCAAAAAAAAAAAAAAAAAAAAAAAAACTATTTCTGAAGCCAAAAGAACCTTGCCCTAGCGGTTAGATTTCGGGTGCCATGGTGGGTGGGTGTAGAAGGTACTGTGAGCTAGGTGCTCCTCACTGCCCTTCATGGAGAATCTCACTCCCACTGCCCTGCAGGTAAGGCAGGAATGGGCAGTAGGATGCCCAAGTCACCAAAGGGCGTGATGCTTCGTAGTAAACAAGGAGCTCATCTAACTCTCCGGGTCTGTGGTCTGTGCTAAAACTAAATATGTGTTCCAGCTGGGTATGGAATATCTTCACCTTTCTGCAAGATGTAGAAACAATAATAACAGCTTTGGTTCTAAGCACCTTGCATGTATTAACTCATGTAATTCTCATAGCCACTTTATGAAGTAAGTCATGAGTTAATTCCCCTTTACAGTGTAAGCAACAGAGGCACAAGGAGGTAGGTAACTTGTTCAAGTTTACTCCACTAAGGAAAAAAGCCTCCTTTCATATGGTTGGACCAGCGGTTGGCATGGAAAGGGCTTTTTGCACAGGTCCTGGGCGAAGCTAGCTCTTCTCCCAGGGAAGCCAGGTCCCTCCTCTGTCTCTGTGGTGCCAGGCTGGGCACACATTCCCACCCACACAGCAACCCATTCTCACATGTGAATGTGCCTTTCAAGAGCACACAGCTCCCCTTTCCTCTCTCTGACCTTCCTACTCATGGCTGCATCCCTGGTGGCTTGGCCTGCCAGGTCCCTGGCCCAAATAATCTAGCAAGAACACACTCTTTGCTGCCTGCCAGAGTCCCTGCTTGGACCTGCTGACTCCCAGTTTGGAATGCCATGCAGAAGCATGTTTGGAGCCTGGCTCACCGTGCCTGCTGCTTCTGCTCAGGCTCAGCCAGAGGGAGGGTGGTGGTTTCTTCCCTTCATAAGACCTTAGCGTAAGAGAACATCTTTCTGATACTGCCTAATTTGTATACGATTTTTCTTCCTCTTTCGGAACCCATAGGAGATGTCAGTAAGAGGAAGTTCAGGAGAAGACAGTGGGGGCGTTCGTTTTGGGGGCAGTGTGGGTGTGTTGGAGGATGGGGTCCCACCACTTGCCAGAGGTGTGATGGCAAGTTGCTTTACTTCTCTGAGCCTCAATTTCCATTTCTTTAAAAGAAAAAGTAAGACGAATAATAGTTACTCTGTAGGTTGTTTGAAAGAGTGAACGAGATCATGCAGATGAAAAGTTGGTGGCGTATCCATGCTTAGCACCATTGCTGAGATGTGGTCAGCACTGAGTCCAAGATTGCTGTTCATTATTGAGGTGCAGAGAACGAGAGGTCAGTGCAGGCTGGAGAGCTCAGGATGGGATTTGTAGGTCTGGATATTCACAGAGGTGAAGGACAGGATTCCAGAATAGGGAAAAGCCAGAGGCAAAGGCACATAGGTGGTGTGGGAGATGGTATGCCAGGGATAGAGGTTCCTGCAGTGATGGGTTCATTGGGCAGCAAGGCCAGGTGTGACGAGAATAACAGATGGAGGTTTTTTAATTGGTGATGCAGTTGAGGTCTTTATTACATAAATGATGGTCTTTATTAAGTAAATAATTGAGAATTTATTCATAAAGTTTCTGAATAGAATGGAAATGTGGTAAACTGTTATTAAATGGTATTTGAGAAAGATTACACAGGAGTGTACAGAAAAGATATATGTCAGAGACTGTCATGAATTCACCAAGGCCATTTTGCTTTTCCGTCTTTTTTTTTTTTTTTTTTTTGGCCGTACGCGGGCCTCTCACTGTTGTGGCCTCTCCCGTTGCAGAGCACAGGCTCCGGACACGCAGGCTCAGCGGCCATGGCTCACGGGCCCAGCCACTCTGCGGCATGTGGGATCTTCCCGGACCGGGGCACGAACCCGTGTCCCCTGCATCGGCAGGTGGACCCTCAACCATTGCGCCACCAGGGAAGCCCTGCTTTTCCTTCTGAGCATAAAATTGGACTACATTTCCCAGTCTGCCTTGTGGCAAAGAGAGGCTGGGTGACAGAGTCCTGGCCAGTTAAGAATTAACGGAAGAGATATGCACCGCTGTCAGGCCCGGCCCATAGTGTGTGATCCTACACATTCACTTCCTCATCTTCTAGCCAGAAGCTGAAGATCTGACAGAAAACTTCAAAATTCTGGGGAATGGAGCTGCCACAAGGTGCAAGGGGCCTGGGTCACTGAATGTGTGGATCAGAGCCCCTCTCTCTTTGGTGCCTATTGGACTTCATGTGGGTAAGAAAAAAACATCTACTGTGTTAAGTTACTGAGAGTTTGGGATTGTTTGCGACAGCAGTTCACTTACACCGACTAATACAGGTTGGGATAGAGAGAGACCAGCAGGGAATCTGGAGGCTGGTGCAAGGATTCAGATATGAAATGATAGAGATATGATTTGGTAGAGATGGAAGTACGAAGAAGTGCAAAGTATTCCCTTGGGCAGATTCACATGACTTAGCGACTGTTTAGATGGGGACTGTGTGTGTGTGTGTGTGTGTGTGTGTGTGTGTGTGTGTGATGCCTGTGATTTCTAGTCGAGTGACTAAGTATGGTAGTGCCATTGACATAAATTAAGATATCAGGAGATGAGATATGTCTGGGAAAAATGATGATGAAATGTATTCTATTTGTGGTGGATTTGAGGTAATGGTACAAAAGGAAGTATCTAGACAAGGATTTCTCAACCTTGGTACTGTTGGTATTTTGGGCCCAATACTTCTTTGTTGCGTGGGCAGCAGTCCTGTGCACTGCAGGATGTTTAGTAGCAGCAGCCTTGGCCTCCACCCACTGGATGTGCCCCTCCAGCCTCTGCCGGTGATGACAGCCCATAAGGTCATCATGTCCTCTTGTCTCCAGACATTGCCAGCTGTTGAGGGAGGCAGAGCAAAACCATCCCTGGTTGAGAACCACTGGTCTAGAGGGGATTGGAGGTGTTCATGAGTCTGAATGGCCTAAGTTCTGTGAAGAACCCTGTGCAATCAGGGCACTTCCGTTCTCCCGCAAGGCTCAGACTTCCAGAAGTTAGCAACTCAGTACAGTCCCCATGGAAGCTGTCTCCGGGATCTCAGGCCACATTTTTTTTTTTTTTTTAACATCTTTATTGGAGTATAATTGCTTTACAGTTAGTTTCTGCTGTGTAACAAAATGAATCAGCTATATTCATACATATATCCCCATATCCCCTCCCTCTTGCATCTCCCTCCCACCCTCCTTATCCCACCCCTCTAGGTGGTCGCAGAGCACCGAGCTGATCTCCCTGTGCTATGCGGCTGCTTCCCACTAGCTATCTATTTTACATTTGGTAGTGTATATAAGTCCATGTCACTCTCTCACTTCATCCCAGCTTACCCTTCCTGCTCCCTGTGTCCTCAGGTCCATTCTCTACGTCTGTGTCTTTATTCCTGTCCTGCCCCTAGGTTCGTCAGAACCTTTTTTTTTTTTTTTTTAAGATTCCATATATATGTGTTAGCATACGGTATTTGTTTTTCTCACTTACTTCATTCTGTATATCTCGGGGGTAGAGCATTTGACTATCTAGTAAATTTTGAAGGGAAATCTGAGGGAAATTTTTTGAATTGCTGTAATTTTCAGAGTTTTCTCCTGAAGTAGTGTAGTTGATGATCATGTCCCCCATTCTAGAGAACTCATTGTGGTCCCAATTTAAATGCAACTTCTCAGACAGTCCCTTCCTGGTCTCCTATTTAAAACATATGTCAGGCCACATTTTGATGAACCCTCCTGTGATCTGTATTCTGGGCTTCGGAGAGGATGAAAGGGGCGAAGACCTGGGGGACGTATGATTGGACAGAGGGATTCAGGAGAGCCACAGTGAGGACCAAGCAAGGCTTCCCTTCCAGCATCCCAAGGCAGGGGCAGTGAGGTCTCTCTCAAGCCCAAGAGAGGCCCAGGATCTCTGAGGCATGTGTGTTTCCTTCAGTATATTATCAACTGAGCTTGTAACAAAGCTTTCCAAATGGAATGAGAAAATCTCCCGGATGGCAACTGGCAGCATGGTTTGGGAGGATTCCCTTTTCATTTCCTATGTTTTATGATTTTTTTCTTCTGCTTTTCAAAGAGCAGTTTTACAAGCTAGTATTCTATATTGCTCTGCCTGTACTCCGAGAAAAGATAAATATTTTCAATGTGTTTTCTGAGGCATATGTTCCCATTGAGAAAATGTATCCCTTATGGACAGAGCTATTTTGACCTCATTAGCTGGGTAGATCAGAGGGAATTTGACAAACAGGCCCCAGTATGCCCAGGAAGCCTCGGTTAGTTTCCAGGGGAGCTGGGGGCTTGGCACCCCTGGGGGTGCACATTTGGGTTTCCCAAAGGGCTGCAGCAGGAAGCCGAGGGGAGCCTACTAAACAGGTTCATCAATGAAAGAGGCCTGGGAAAGTGACCTTGCTCCTAGCTCCCAGCTCAGAGTCCCACTTAGCGGGAGTGGGGAAAGGAGATGGGAGAGCCCGGTCACAGTTCTGCAGAGGCTTGGGACCCCCCCAGGGAAGCTCACACAGAATGCAAAGCCTGCAGCAAGTAACTACGGCTGATTTCTCCTTGAAAGGCACTGGGGAGGTTTCTCTGGACGGAGGGTGGCCAAGATCTTCCCAGTTTTAGCACCAAGAGTCCTACATCCCAGCAACTCCTCCGTCCCTGGCTAACCAGGGGTGGTTGGTTATCTAAACTGGGTGAATGGGACCAAGTATAAGCTGAGGCAATAGGGCAAAGCCTGCTGCTCCCAATCTCCTTCACGACACCCCAGATGTTAGACATTCAGCCTTTGGGGTCTGTTGGCAAGCCTGCTTATATTTTAGATACAGAATCCCAGTTTCAGACTTGCTAGCTAGGTGACTTTAGATAAGTCACTTAACCTTTCAGCACCTAACTTTTCTCATCTGTGATTTTGGGTAATTATTTCTACCTGCACAGTTGTTGTATGGGCAAAATTAGGTTAGTGTGTATGAGACATTTGCCACGTAGAGGCTGTCGCAGCCTTATGTTATATATGATAATAACACAATAATTATTACTATAATTAACATCTAGTTCCCAAGATCCTTTATTAATAGGCAGTAACTCCTGAGAAGGGTGATCTTGTAAGCCAACATCAGCTCACAAGCCAGGTCAGTTTCAATCCTCACCTTCCTTGAATTGCCTGTAGCTTTTACACAGTTGATAAAGTGTCATGAAACACTTTCTCTACTTGACTCCTGAGACATCACTCTCTCTGGTTTCTTCTTTTCTCAGTCTCTTTTAATAGATCTTCCTCAAATCTTTAACCTCTCTACATATTGGAAGCCCCCATGTTTTAGTCCTTTGAATTTCTTGTTTCTGTCTGCCTCCTCACTCTTTTAAGATGATCTTTTGACTTTAAGTACCATCTTGACCCTGAACTTCCGAATTTACATCTTAACCCCCAGCCTCTCCCCTTATACATAGCATCATAGATTCAATTTATTCTCACCAGTAGATATGAGAGTCCCCTTTGTTTCACATCATTGGCAAAACATATGTCGTCAGATTTGTATTTTTCTGCCCTCTGATGAAAGGGAAGTGTACTGCGTTATTCACTCCGTGTCCATCGTTCTATCACCTAACCCCATTTCCGGTCCTTGAAGTCACTCTCACTCTCAAGCCTCCTTGGTATGCGACTGTGTTCTGTATTGATGTCTGAGACTCTCGGATGCTTGGGGGTGACTTTGCAGTATTTCCTTAAAACACAAAATACTGAGGCAAAAAGAGCAGCTTCCCCTTGTCTAGAGGCCAGGACTAGAGCCATTATATTTACTCCAATTCTGTCCAGGGACATTACCTATCTTGATATATTTATCCTTTATTTATTTTATATTTTATTTTATTTATTTTTTAAAATTAAGGTGTGATGATAAAATCTTGTAACTGACTTTAATACACAAGGATTTGGTCTAAATCATATGATATTGCTCAAAATTTTACCATCATCTTCATTTTGCAGTTATTTTGCAAATGCCTGAGTATCTTAAGTGATTTATGGAACAAGGTGGGGATATAAATAATAAATAAGTACCTCTTTATACTTATGACCTATTCTTTTTTTTTTTTTTTTTTTGCGGTACGTGAGCCTCTCACTGTTGCGGCTTCTCCTGTTGCGGAGCACAGGCTCCGGACGCGCAGGCTCAACAGCCATGGCTCACGGGCCCAGCCGCTCCACGGCATATGGGATCCTCCTGGACCGGGGCACGAACCCGTGTCCCCTGCATCGGCAGGCGGACTCTCAACCACTGCGCCACCAGGGAAGCCCTGACCTATTCTTTTGAATAACATTAGAAATAGTAAATATTGTTTCTTTGAGGGTGAATGTAAATTTGGAAATAATGAAATAGTGACACTTAATTATCAGTTTAACTTTCTGTGTGACCTTGGACAGGTTACTTAACCTCCCTGAACCATTTTTACTGATTTGTAAAATAAAAGGGTAGTATTTTCCAATCATCAGGGGTTTTCTCTTATATTCTGTAGTATAGAGGACTGTTTGGTTATCTGATAGCTTAAAGATTTTTCTTGATCCCGCATTGTTATTTGTGTATTTCTCTCTTTGGTAGATGAACATAAGTGTGGGTCTGTGTGTGGTGCCCATAAGTATATATGTGTGTATGACAGCTGAGGGTTATACGTGTGCCAGTCAAAGACTATGGCTTTGAGATACCGTCTCATCCAGTCCCTGCCTTCAAACCAAAGCATATCCAAAATTACCTAAACTGATAGCGGACTAAAGTATTTTGAAATTCACAACAACTCTTGGAGTTTTTTGTTTTCATTTTTGTTTTTAAGAAATTCTTCTCAAGATTAAAATAAACCTCTCTTGTAGTCCTCTAGTCACAGTCACCCTTGTCCTCCTTGGACATAGGTAGACACACACAATGTGAAATACCAAACTTGAAAATGTGAGTTTGAACCCAGAATATACCTCTTTAAGCAGAGGCCAACATGAAGGGGATGATAAACATCAGGTAAACATAAGAACAGCAAAAACTTCCCCTTGCAAAAAATAGGTCAGTCTCTGTACCTATCTACCTATCTTATCTATGTATCAATCTATATATGTATCTAATCTATCTATCGATCATCTATCTGTGCATCTGTCTTAGCCTGAAGAACGAATAGGTAGCATTCTCCTCTGATGTGCCTGTCCCATTGTTTATGTTAGTCGTTTCTGTCTTCAGAGGCAAAGAGATGTCAGAGGCAGTCATCCGTGCTAATACTAGACACACCACCAAATAAAAACTCACACGGAAGTGTGAATTTGAGGGCCATTTAACACTGTAAATTTCCCCCTTGTATAACAATTATGGAAACATGCATGCTAATTGACAATGCAGTACGGCACTGTGTGAATGTGAGCAGTGTTCACTCGTCCTCATAATTCCTCTTTTTATGGCCGGCGGTGAGCCTGTCCAGAGGATGTCGTACCCAGCCCTCTTACGCGGGAATCTTTCTCCTAGCTGAATATTGTCCTATGTTCCCCATATGTGTACTCATACTGTTTGGACCAGTATCTGGCTCACTGTACCTGCAACTTGAGTTTTAGTCTCCAAATGCATGATGCCTTATTCCTTGGTTTGTGCGATGGTTTTTATTTTATTTTACTTCCCCCATTTAGTTATTCCCACCTGGGGTAGTTAAGGAATATTATTATACTCAAGAGAGGAGTCTATGGTCTTAAGTTATTTGGTTCCCTAGCAATGGTGGAAATGGACTAAGTTTCCGTACAAAAATCACTTACCGGGGGCTGGAGGGGTATCCACAAGGACAAATTTTTTTAAAAAGCCTAAATGAATCCTGTTTATACTCACCAGGATGCTAATCCCTCCTATAGAACTGTATGCTGTCTCTGGGGAGTCCAAAGAGAGATAAGGCTAAAGGCTGGTTACTGCAGGCTGACCACTTGGGTCTAAATCCCCGCTCTGCCCTAATGGCTAGATGTGTGGCCTTCAGGAATGTACTCACTCACTTCGAATATCAATTTTCTCATCTGTAAAATGGGACACAATTTGAGTTGTTGTGATGATTCAGTGAGATAATCCAGGCAGAGCACTTTACAAGGTGCCTAGCATATGTTGAACACTCTTCTAAGAAACATTAAGGGACTTCCCTGGTGGCCCAGTGGTTAAGACTCCGAGCTTCCACTGCACGGAGTGTTGGTCAAGGAACTAAGATCCCATGTGCTGCTTGGTGCACCAAAAAATAAAAAAATAAATAAAAGAAAAGAAAAGGAAAGAAACATTAAGTTGTCTTGGCAGGAATCTGGAAAGTGAGAGGAGGACTGGGGTCAGCCAGACCATACTGAAATCCTAGTTTAAAATAAATAGCAGGCATGTTATCTCATTTGACCCTCATTCACATCAACCCTATGAGGATGGACCATTTCACAGAGGCCCCCACTCCTCATTGCCAGGATGGCCCCAGCTGAGCCCCTTACATCCAAGAGCACCCACTCTGCCAGCATCACACAGTTGATTTGAGGATAAATGAGTGAAAACAGAAGAATGTGTTTGAAAGTTTTAAGTGTTGTATCCATGTCATTCATATTTTCATCTAGGCATTGTGTATTGCATCTCATTCCTTAAAGGTCTTCAGGGTGCAAAATGTGGGCACTGAGATTATGTGTGTGAACCCAAGTGTGCACAGGACTTTGAATTTGAGCTCCTGCCTGTACTGACAGTAAGAGAAGTAGCAAAGATAAAGGTTGGTGATTGGAGTTCAAACTCTCTACTTAGGTTCTCCAGATTTGCCCCAAGGTTACCTCCCAAACAATGACCTTACAAGCAAACAGCACTTTTTTAAAAAAAGGCTGATGCCATACAAAAGGGGAAAATAAGGAGACACATAAAGGAGGGTTGGGAATGTGAGGGAGAAGAAAGGAGAAAAGAAACAATTGCTCGTGGTATATTTCAAACTGATTTTAGTTACTATTAAATTAAAATTACAACTGGATGTGAACTGACACTTTCTACCCCTTAACGTGTTCTGGTGCACATGATAAATACTTCATTTAGTAGATTTAGAAATTCTTGATGAAGCATCATTAGCAGGCATGTCCTTACCACTGAGTGCTCACAGGTACAGATAAGAGCATCTCTGTTGCATTTGGCGTTTTTAAAATTTTGTGCTTTTGTTTATTTGTTTAATCTCAAAATGCAACCACAGCCTCTTCTGTTTAACATCAATCTTGTTTCCCCTCCCTCCCCAATCCCCAGTTCTCTTTCTTGTACAGTGAGGTCTCAGGGGGTATGGAGGGTGTGGTATGGCAGGAAAAAAAAAAACTATTAGATTATAACATTTTATGGATTGTCAAGGCTCTAATGACATTAGCCACCTAACTGCAAGGTAAAACCCTTTGTGGTGTCATATAACAGGTTGCCATGGGCTTGACAAACCTTGGTGAAATAAGCAAGGGAAAGGAGCTGAAAAACGCCCACAACACACATCTCTCCACCACACCCGAGAGCCTGTCGCCCCCCATGGACATCCCCTTTTTGCTTATTAGCCCCTGAAGGGCATTTTTAATATAAAAAATATATAAAGTCTTCCCAAATGAGAAAGGTCTCCAAGTCTCCAATTTAATTGGAATGGAAAATGCTAACTAATTGGCATCAAAATTTGATTTGTGGGAGAAACCTCCTTTTTGTTGGAAACACAACAGTGTGTCTGGGAACACAAGCCCAGTCCTTCAAAAATCATCCGTGAGCACCGCCGAGGAATCAATTAAAGTTGATTTGGCATATCTGCTTTTGACAAATATACAGAACTCTCTGATTAGGCGGAGAAGAAAAGCAGCTTTCTCTTTCTTGCGCTCTCTTCCTCTCTCTTTCCTCTGCCTCTCCCTCTCTTCTCCTCATTTCCCTTTAAAGGCAGTAGGTGTCAGAAGGGGGTGGGTAGTGATATGCAAAACACGGCCTCCATAACCAAAGTAGCCTGCAAAATTAGGTGTCAGCATGCAAAGCTTATTGATGTATGAATGTGGAAAATGAAAGGCGGCAGTAGACAGCCGGGGCTAAAGGTGAGACAGGCACAGCGAGAGCAGCTGTAGATCCACGTCAAGGTGTTGCTATATGAGCTCGGGTTTTTTCTGGAGGGCCACAGCCTAACAAGGTAAGCCTGGCCATGAAATGATGGAACAATACAATATAGGCACACACAGTGTGAATACCAAATAAATTGACATGGTGTCACACCTCCCCCTCCCCCCCACATACCTCTCCTCCTCCCCTACTGCCACCCCCCCTCCAAAGGATGCCAGTGTATTCAGTAATAAATTCATATTCTGAGTTTTCAATAAAAGAAGAAAATGCAGTGTAAACTGGAGTTACTTAGTGACACCCAGCTCATTGCTTTTTATTGTTGCTTGGAGCTACGAAGCCTTCACAGTGCACTAGTAGAATTTATTACTGTCTGTCTCTGTAGCAAGTTGGCGAAGTGCGCCTTTTGAAGAAAATTGACCCACACTTCATGAATATGATGAAAAATGCCAATAACACTACAAAGACGAAGCTCTTGACGTTACTCTGCAAAGAGCTAAAAGACGGTAATGAAAGTATTGCAATTACAAATCATTACCTCCTCTCCAGCCAATCGCCACCTTCCCTCCTCTTTTTTTTTGGACCACTCTCGAGCTCTGCCGGCTGCCCCCAGGTGCTGTTTGGCACAGCATGATGGGAGACAATGGAGGGTGGGTGAAAGCTCCAACTGGCCTCTGGAAGAAGGGAAAAGGAGACAAGAGGAAAAGAATGGAAGGGTCAGAGGGAATGTGACAGAAGTGCCCCTCCTATTGCACCTGGAAAAAGAAGGTATAAATGAAAAGTTCTTAAAGCCAGTGGTCAGAAGCTCATGCCTTTATCGTGTGGCCTCTTCCATCTGAAAAGTGGACTAAGAACACCCCACCCACCTATTTTCTTGCTAAAACTGTTTCCTTCTGGTGAGATCTTTTCAGTCTGACTTAGGAAGAGCACTTTTAATCTTTTATCTTTTATTATATGCTAGAACTCCAACTCCAATTTGGACATTGGCAAATGAATTATCAAAAATGTTTTTGATAAAAAACATATATTGGTGTGTTTTCAAGGTAAGAAAGTGGCCTATCTTCTTATCCTGAAGGAGGTGCTGCAAAAGTCTAAATGAGAGAGAGAGAGAGTGACTAACTTTAGACTTTAATGTGTTGAAAGGATGAAGGCCCTTGTCCTTAATGTTTTGACAGCTTTCTGACATGCATCTTCTGCTGCATGGGCTTATACCGTTGATCTTTAGAATCTTGTTTCGTTTTGTTTTTTAATTTATGGGGGCTGTGTGTAGGTAGTGTATGAGTACATGCACTTCTTGACTCCTGTATGTCTGCCCTAGAAAGACAGCAGAATCATCCTCTGCTTCTTTTAAGATAGGAGGCTATTAAAATTTTTGGAATTTTACACAGAATATATGAAGTCAGAAAGAGAAGCAGGGAAGAAATTATAAAGAAAAGAAAGTGGCAGCTTTGGAAACCTGCCTGGGAGAGAGGAGACACAGAAGAAGAGCAGGTGCTGTGGTGTAGTTATTTGAGTTCGAGGTGGCCCCGCCGCCTCCAGATACCCTTTCCCAGCTCCTGCGAGAAGGCTCATGTTTGCTCTCTGACACTGCTGGAAAGCCTACTAATTGGAGATTCAGTGTGACTCCATAATACCCCGTTAGAAATGCAAATTTCTCTGGGAAGGATAGACTATAAATCATTGACACATTAGTATGAAATAGCTGCATCAGATTTACTTTCCTTCTAAAATCTAGCAAAACTTTTCATTTGTCATAGGACATGGAATATTTTGCATCATGCAAACTGAAGTGGGGAAAGGGTAGAGACTAAGTCTAGGTGGCTATGGACAATGTGGGGCTTAGAACACCCTGCAGGAATTGCTTTTAGGGGAGAAGAGCAATAGATGACAGAAGATTTTGCTAGGAGAGAAGGTGGAATTGGGGCTAAAATCACTTAGCCCATTTCAAAGTGTCCTATGAGGTAGCCCTTTGACCAGAAGATGGGGAGAAGGCACACTTTCTCTTCCTCTTTCTCCCTTCTCTTATAGTAGATGTTCCTTAGCCCTTTTCCAGGACCCAGAATTTAGGTTAATTGAAACATTGTTGTGAATCAGCTTTCATTGGCTAGTCTGCGAGTCTGAGGACCCAAGTCACCAAAAAATCATTGTTTAGTTGTCAGAATGCATTGTGGGATCCAAAATCCTAACTTATTAACTGCAACTCACACTCCCAGCATGGGATGGGTACCATGAGCTCTGGGGAATGGACTGGTTATAGGTGACTGCTGGGTGGCCACACCTGCCAGATGCTTGTGAGATTGAGAAACAACTATGGCCATTGTCCTTCCTTCAGGCAAGAAAATACTTATATTCCAACAACTCTGAACTTATAAAGCTTTTATTTCATCTTTTTTTTTTTTTTTTTTTTTTGCGGTACACGGGCCTCTCACTGTTGTGGCCTCTCCCGTTGTGGAGCACAGGCTCCGGACGCGCAGGCTCGGCGGCCATGGCTCACGAGCCCAGCTGCTCCGCGGCATGTGGGATCTTCCTGGACCAGGGCACAAACCCGTGTCCCCTGCATCGGCAGGCAGACTCTCAACCACTGCGCCACCAGGGAAGCCCTATTTCATCTTCTTAAAAACCTCTTACATTTATTAACACATTTGCTTACCTAATGATCTCATAGCTGAGAATATCCAGGTCCAACAATCCAGGCCTGTGGACCAGGTTGTCGCTAAGGACCTGAGGCAGGAATAATATTACCTGGCACTTACATCGTCACACCTCCCTACCATATCCATGGTATCTGTTACCAACAGACTAGTCATTTTCCACCAAGCCTCAGAATCCTTTCAGGGAACTCCTATTGATTGATTGAAGTTGGCATGCCAGAATAGACCTATTTGTCATCCTTGGGCTTACCAGGTCATTCAGTGTCAGTATCTCTAGCAAACTGTTCTCCCTGGGCATAGCAATTGGCCAATGAATCTCCTAAAGGGGAAACCAAGCCTCTGAGCAGTCAAGATAACAACATGAGATACCCATCTCTCATTCATTCATTCCTTCACTCCACATAAATACAATGAGTGCCTATTAATTGCCTGGAACTCTTCTGGGCCATGTAGCTACCTCAGTGAAACTCTCTAAGGTTTAACCATGAAGAAGAACCACGTGGCTAAGCTGTCTAATACATAACTGGGGACTGGCCTACCAAAGAGCAGGGCCATCTGGGTGGAAGACAGAATTAGATGGTGCCATCTTTCTTTACAGGGCAACAGTGCAGTGGGAGGAAGCTATAGAATTAAATATAAACTAACACTGGGGCTCCTGACTAGACTATGGATTAGTACTGCATGCAAGCTTTATTCTACATTTAAAAATGAGATTTGCAATAAATTACTTGGCTAGAAAAGGACAGAAATGACTAGGAGAGCAGCAACCACTAAGAAATAGAACTGAGATGCATACATAAATACAAATATGACACAAACTGTATATCTGTAAGTATCCATGACGCTAAATTTGCCCAACCATCACAAGATTTTGCATATGCTCTTCTACTTTCTGTGTGAGTCAAAACATGGCTTTTCTTGCAGAAAGAGTGGTAGAATGAGACTGGAAATGGAAGCCAAATGGGCTCCTTGAGGAAGGGGACTATGTTTGTATTGCTGGGTCTAGCATAGTGTCTGGCATATAATCGGTGCTCAATAGATAATGATTGAATCAGATTGTTCAGAACTCAGAGGAAACGGGAGTGTCTTCAAGGGTTGATTTTCAGGTCTAGTCTGCTAGACATCCTCAGGAAATTTGATAAATGGAATTGAATTTGATATGATACTAGAGTGCTTGCATGAAAGCGTAGGGACAGAGTAACTAAGTACTATAGACCCAGATTCTCAGTAAATATTAGTAGATACTCATAAATTTTGGTTTCTTTTCCCACTTCCTCTCATTCCTATTGGCCCAATGTGTGAATTAAGCTAACGCAAGAGTAAGGTACTGCAACAAATAGCTCGCCAAATTTCAGTGGTTGAACACACTAGAAGTTTATTTCTCACTAAGTAACAGTCCTATGTGGGTATTCCTGGTTGTCAGAAAGCTTTCCTCCATATGGGATTAGGTTTCTTCCATCTTATGGATTTGCCATTCCTTATGGCTTTGGAGTCCTCCATAAACAGCCAGCAGACAGGGGAAGAAAGTGTTTCAGAGACCCAAAACTGAACTGCTCTCATTCCATTGGTAAAAACCTTTCAGACCCCTCCTGATGCAAGATGGGCTGGGAAATATGCTGTCTTATGGGGCACCAACTTCCTAGTGAAAATTGTGCTCTGTGGAAGTGGACCAGGGATTTTTGGTAGACAGTTAGCCATCTTGCACACATAGGTAGGTGGTCAAGCAATGGCAGCTTCAAGTGTAATATGGTTCAGCTCGTCAGATCTTCCCTACCCACTGCCGCACATCAAATTTCACCATTAATTGTCCTTTAAGTTTATTCTTCTTACAGCTCCCCACTCAAAATTCAAAAATGTGAGGCAGCAATAACACATTTAAGTAGTTCGCATTAAGGAAGGCAGTCAAAGAATGCTGACCCTTGGCTGCATCACCAAAGAAAATAGATAGTAAGAGGCTGACTTTAGAAATCTGTCTAGGGTCATTCTCAATGTCTAGGCCCCAGGTGGAAAGCAAGTCAAAAAGAGTCCTCAGTAAGCTGATGGAACCATTCAAGAGATGACATTCCTCCCAGTCCTGTCAGGTGGATGCTTCCTGATAAAACAGTAGAAGGCTCCAAGGGAAACCCCTGCCAGCACGTTTGTCTTGGTGTAGCTCCAGTCAGAGAATCCTCCAAAGCACTTCCCAGGGTCTCTTAATGTCTAGAGGCAGCAGTGTTTTCCAATTTTCCAGCATCGTTTGTCCAGTACCATCTTCCTCCTCTTCTGGGTGTATAGGGGCTGTCTTAGTAGGAAAAGTGTAAAAATCCGATGTGAGAAGTGCAGTAAGCGGGCTTTGGTCTGAAAAACTTCTACAGGTGGCAGAAGTAAAAGGCCATCAACAAGGGTGTCAGACTGGGGCTCTTTTCGGCCTGAAACAGTCATCTCTGTCCTTCCTCATACTCTTTTTGCTGGTGTGATCTGTGTTAGAATTGTCATTCAAAACCTATGGAGACAGTCTGATTCCAGCTTTGGGGCGTTTTCATGGGTTCATGAGGTTTACATACTTCTTGAACTTGGATTTGCTGTTAACATTCTGATTGGTTTCCACCAAGGCTGGTAACCTTTTTATGAGTGTGCAGCGTGAGCTACCTTGCTTCTGAGGGGCGGGGCCGGCTGTAGAGCTCAGGAGAGGGCCTGTTTCATTGTGCTACACCACCATGCTTCTTGGTGGAAATAAACACCCAGATTATTGAAAGAATGAAGAGATTTGTTTGGCAGTTCTGGGTCAAGGTAAGTCAGAAGTTACTTTTTTTTTTTTTTTTCTATTTAGAATTACACGGGGGAGAGGCTGCCCTCAGGTGCTTAGGAAACTGGCTCTACCTCCTTGTCACTTGGCCACAGAAAATTGAATGGGTTTGTATACGCAGCTCCTAATACTTCAGGACATTTACTTGTTTTGTAAGTAATGCAGCTTCTCCCTCAATTTTTGCATTTGCTCTAAACTAGATGACCATGATGCCTTGGCTAATGCCTTTTAATATCTAAGCCTTGTACATCTAGTGCTTGGTTAATAACAGGGAAAAAGCTCTGGTGACTTACCTTGGCCTCGAGAGGGAAAAAACCATCCTTTTAATAATCTGGGAGTTTGTCTGGATCAAAGGCATACTGCGTGTTACACAATCTTCTTGTAGACCCGCCCAGGTCACAAAGCGGCACCCTTGTTTTTTATGAAGTCAGCAAAGATGTATAGGGGCCAGGCTTGCTGCTTCTCTGAGAGCCTTCAAATTCATCTTTAATACGTAACCTACTAGCAGAGCAGAAACCCTCACTAAGTTCAATGGGCTTTTCTCTGAGAACTTTCCTAAGTGTATAACCTTTGTTGCAATTAAAGGTACGTTTTCTAAATGTCCTTAAAAAGGAGTGCACACCCATTTTTTTTTTTTTTTTTTTTTTTTTTTTTTTTCTTTTTGCGGTATGCGGGCCTCTCACTGTTGTGGCCTCTCCCGTTGCAGAGCACAGGCTCCGGATGCGCAGGCCCAGCGGCCATGGCTCACGGGCCCAGCCGCTCCGCGGCATATGGGATCCTCCCAGACCAGGGGCACGAACCCGTATCCCCTGCATCGGCAGGCGGACTCTCAACCACTGCGCCACCAGGGAGGCCCTGCACACCCATTTTTAAGGAGTCAAGCCACAATCTCTCATGTCTTCTCACTTTAAACTTTCTCTCTGACACTGAACTGGGAATTACTTGAGGGTAGGGACAAGTACATCGATCAGTGTTCCAAATAGAAGATTGGCTAAATACATGAGTCAGACTTGTTGAATACATGAATGGATGAAGGCTTGTCATTCACTAGTGAATCTCAACCAGGGGTGATTTGCACCCAGGGAACTTATGGCAATGTCTGGAGACATTTTTGGTTGTTAGAACGGTGGGGAGGGAATGCAGGGATGCTACTGGGCAGAGGATGCTGCTAACTCCTACAATGCACAGAACAGTCACCATAGCAGAGTTATTTGGCCCAAAATGTCAATAGTGCTGAGACTGAGAAACTACCATATACATCCCACAATATCACACGCATTTGTCTGGAAGATGGCCTTTGGACTTTGGAAGATTCATTCAGCAAATATTTATTGAACATTTTCATGTTGAAATTCAACCATGGCATCCACCCAGGAAGCTCTCTGACATTTTCTTTTTCCTTTTACCCCACCTCCCCTTTGCCTGTGCTGCCTGCCCTTCCCTTTCTCCACAGTTTTCTGATAACCGTAGGGGGGAAAAATGAAAGTATACTGCAGGGGGGAATGTCTGGCGTCAAAAGCATGGTTCTTTCTAGGTACTAATTTGATTGTAGCCATGTTTTTTCTGGACCATTCCCTTCAGAAGATAAATACGTTTATGCTGCCAGTGCTGCCCTCGCACAGCTTAGGAAGCCCTTTGGAGATGGGCATTGAAGGTAAAGAAACACATTCACAGGATGTTTACTCTAATGGTGCTCTCAAAAGCATTTGGGATGTTTAAACATATGCTTCCAGCATCTCTCCCTATCTTCACATTGCTGATAAGTTGCGGAAAAACTGTAAATACAAATAATGGACTCAGTTTATTTTTAATTAGAAGGCTGCTGCTTATAGCTGAAATCGTGACACTACCAAGCATGTCTTTCTCTCATTTGGAAGGGAAGAATGGAGAGTTCCTAGGGTCTTGAACTTGCGCCAGGTTCCCTGAGTCTCTTGGTCTCTGAGTCCCTGCAAATCCAATGTCATTCAGTGGCATGTGGCCATAGGATGATCCTCTGCACTGCTTAATGAAGTTTTTAGATATAGCAAGTAACGCTGTTATTTCTACAAAGTTGAAGAGATGTTTTATTTTTCCTTTTTCTTCATATTTAACTGTTAACATCTATCCCTCAATTTAATAAAACTGGTAGAGTCATATTTATATTTAAATTGTTTTTTTAGGTACATGGATAAGTAGTGTTATGTTGCTCACTATCTCCCAAATAAACTTTATTCTGGGAATATAATATTTGTCCATAGACAAAATTTCTGAGGCTCTTTTTTTCCCAGCTATAAGATGACATAGATAGACAGGGCTAGCCTGGTATTCTGTTATTTTAGGATGTCCTGGATGTTGGGAACTTTCACTGTTGTCTCAGACTTCTAACGGAAGTGGAGAAAATGCCTATCTATGCAATACCCAACTGTGGAATAACCTGGTAGTGCGACAAAGAACCAACCACATGAAGATCCAGCTCTGGGCCCATATGTCCCCCAAAATGCTGTGATTTATGAAGCACTACCTGCTTTGAGAGAGACTTTTCTCTCTTCTCTGATACTTGATTTTTTTCCCCTACTGAGTTAACACTTCCTGTTCTGCAGTGGTATGCCAAGCTTAAATATGATGACCCATGGAGAGAAAACTTTATGCTTAGACTATAGTTAGAAAGTCTAAGAAGAGAGTTTGATTGTTTAAATGGATGTTCTGGCAGGAAAACAGGTTTAAAGAAAAGGAAATATGAAGAGATATTTTAGAACTGTGCTGTCCAGTATGGTGGCTGCTAGCCACATGTGGCTATTGTTCCCTTGAAATGTGACTAATCTAAATTGAGACACAGTGTAAGCATAAAATAAACACTAGATTTCTAAGACTTGGTATGAAAAAACATAAAATATTGATTACATATTGAAATAATTATATTTTGAATATATTAGGTTAGGTAAAATATAGTACTAAAATTAATTTTACTTATTTCTTTTTACTTTTGTGATGTAGCTATTAGGAAACTTAAACTTACATATTTGGCTCACATTTGGAATTTGCATTATTTTTCTATTGTATGATGCTGCTTTAGAATGCTGTCTAGGAACAGCCTTGCCTTCCAGAGCACATTTCCATGGCCTAAAAGTGAATTTGGCCTAAAGTTTTAAATTTTCCATAGTTTGGCTTAACCCAAACAATACCGCAGTTTCAAGTTCTATAAGCAGTAAATTCCAATGACACATTAAAGCCCTAGAATAGGGGTTTCTATTATGTAATCAAGTCAGTGAGTAGATGCCATTGTATCTCCGAAAACTATAAAATTAAATGCAAAGTTTTGAATGTGTGTGAACTCCACTGGAAAATTCCTTCAGAATCTCCTAAGGATCCCTGACCAACACCTGCATTGTGTAATTATAGGGGACCACTGTTGCTATAGAATTGCATGCTGGCTGAACCATATAGAAGTGAAGCTGGGCAACATGGTGGTGTGCCTTGATCTCAAACAGTTTAAGAACTGTCATCCACGGCGAGGAGTCTAAGTGTGGTTCTACCACTCTTTTGTTCTTTAGTCCTGGATGACTTAACTGTTGCCTTTAGAATGAAGTTCACATTTTCCAGGATGGCATTTAAGGCCGATTATATGTGAATTGTCTTCTAGTACATATCCATGTATGTTCCACCAGCAATAGCTCCATGGTCTCAGAATCTGAGCTCCATTTAAAAGCCATGGCTTTGCAGATGCTTTTCCCTCTTCTTGAAATTCCACCAAACCTTCATCCATCTAAATTCTACTTAACATTAAACTAGGTTAGAAGACAGGATGGGGAGAACATATTTGCTTATTTCTTATAGGACTAATACATCAAACATACAAGGACTTCCATAAATTAGTAATCAAAAGAAATAAATACAATGGGAATGTAGGCAAAAGATAAAAACAAGAAATTCAAGGAATAGCAAGTTATGATCAGTAAACATGAAACACTGCTCTATCAGTGAGAACATTTTATTTAAATTTTGGTGTTCTGATGTGCTAGATATCGTTTAAAACCCTTTCCGTAGGCTAATCATTTAAATAAACACAAATAAAAATAGTAACAAATGCTACTATTGGGGATGTAGGAGAAATGGGCACTCATGTATAATCAGTGGACTAAAATTGTGCGAATTTTTTGAAAGCTATTTTGGTACTATCTAATCAAAATTTTAAATGCACACACCCTGTGACCTAGAAATCACACTTCTAAGAATCTGTCCTACATAAATATTAGGAGGGCTGCATAAAAGTCTAGGTACAGGGCTTTCTCAGTAATGATCTGGATTGGTTAAATAAATTCTGGAATAATCCTGTAACATAGTCATTGAAATGGAATCAAATTGACTAGTATGTGAAAAGAAGTGTATGCATTGTTAATTGGAAAACATACATAGTGTAAGATATATAACTTGATTTTACTTTTTAAAACAAAGTATTATGTGTGTATATGTAGAGGTACTAGTGCTATATTTATTGAGTATTTACTGTATGCCAGGAACTGTTTATATTCACTTTCTCGTTTATTTCTTAAAACAGACTTAGAATACATACTTTTATAAACACCACTTTACATATTAGAAAAATAACACGGAGCGAAGTTAAATAACTAGCCTGAGGTCACAAAGCTAGTTGGTGGTTGAGCTATGACTTGAAGCCAGCCAGTTAGATTTCAGAGCGAGTTTTCTTAACCTCTGTGCTTGTGTTGGGAGAGAAGGTGGAGTGGCACATTTACAGGAGAGCAAAATACAAGTGTTAAAGCCTATGCACTGCACTGATAACACTTTGTAAGCTGGGACTGAGAGCAGGGAGGAAGAGACTTACACTTTTTTGTTTTATACACTTCAGTAGACTAAGAAGGAATGAAGGTCAGATTCAGGGTGATTTTTCTATTTTGTGCTTTTCTATATTTTCAAATATTGTCTCCTTTCTATATATTCAAATGTTGTCAATTGAATATTGAACGTGTGATGCTTTTGTCATGGGGAGCATAATCTCTAAGTGCTGTTTTGAAGTGTTAAGACTGTGTTGAGTCTCTAGGAAGCCTTTCCCGGTCTTTTCAGTAAGAATCAACAGTGTTCTTGTCTGCACTCCCTTTGGAACCTCCCCTCATCGTGACTTGTATTGTATTTGTTTTGATTATGTCTTTCTCCTGCCCTAGACAGGAAGCTCATTGAAGGCAGGGATGGCATGTAGTAGGCATTCTGTTGCTATTGTCGAATGGATGGTTGCATGGGTGGATGGATAGAATGAAAACGGCATGGGTGCCACTGAGGGATTTTCACCTGGAGCGTCAGCTTCCTTGCCGTGTTATGAACTCAACGTTCTAACAGGTAGCACTGCTGGCGCCTCTCTGACTCACCATGAGTGCCTAGCTTGATGCCAGGATGAAGCAGGGCCAAAAATGACAAGTGCTATAGTTAATGTAATTTTCTTGGCACAACTTCGGGCTTAAGAAGAAGAAGAAGAAATGTGGCAAATCGATTGTTTGAAAATTTGTCAGCCTGGGATGGAGATTATGAGAAATGGCCTATTCATAGCAGAAAAAAAAGAAACTTAGGAACAGCCTTACAAGGTCGACTCTTTTACTGCAGCCTGCTATGAAGATGAAATAATCCCTGATAAAACAGAAGAATGTGTTGTAAGCTTTCAGTTCAGTACCTGGCACTTGGTAGGTATTCAGAAAAGGTACCTGTGTACATACATATCAAAGGAATATAGCTTCCATCAATTCTTACAGTAATCCTGGGAAGGAGAGTAAAAAGCTCATAGGCATCATTTATTATTTTATATGATTTGAAAATTTATTCAAGAAAACAGCTACAATCTATAAGAGAGAAAAAAAGAAATGGAACTCACTTGATTATTGATCTGCTCCTGTATTCTCTCTCTGTCTCTACCCTTAAAGATAAGGGATTGATTAGTTAACTGGGGAAGCAATCATACTTCTGAATTATCTGTTTGATGCCACTGTAAACTTGGAGTAATTATTTCTTAAAAATAACTGTGCTGAGTTGAAAGTACAGGCTGTGTCTACAGCCCTCAGCAACAGACTTGACTGGTGGTAGCCACAGGCAGAATTGGCCTCCTTGGTCTGCTGATCCTGGCTTAACCCTTTGAAGGCCCAGCTGATTTTCAGTAGATGTGCAAAGGAATGATACTTGCAGGGATTCTCCTTGCATGTATGCTTTCTGTGGGATCACTCAATTAATTATAATTGTCCTGCCCTAAAGAACATGGCCCTCGGCAGACTAGGGGGTGTGACCCTCCAGGGGTTTTATTTCAAACCTTATTTTACGGAGGGCAAGTCAATCCATGGACTCTCTTCCTCAATATTTAATCAGTCAGCAGGAGTTTCAGTGTCACAGCATCTCAGTCTTCACCAGAGAGTTACTGAGTCTTTGTGGTCTCCTTCAAAGAGAAGAAAGCAGGCTGTGCTTGCAGGTCAAGAATAAGCAGGGTAGATGTTACTCTCCCAGCGCCCCCGCCCACCCCTCCTCCCACTTCAGCAAGGGCCAGGATATTTTGAGTGGGCTAATTGCTCAAACCCAGGAGCAGGAAACCTGTTTGTAGCATCTGTTTTGGTGCAAGTTATTTGTGGAGGAAGAGCACCAATGGAAGAGGTAAAGAAGGAGAAAGAGGATGCAGAGATGCAGCAAGAGGAAGAGGAGGAAGTGGAGGAGAAAGCGGGGGAGGGGAAGGGGAAGGAGACAACTATATGATGACCACTTTAATCAGAGTCATCCCTAGAGATACTGAACTATCCTTTGAGCAGGTACAGGGCTCATGGCAAAAAGTACATGGCCACCCTCTCTCCCCCCAGCCCCCAGATCTCTACCATTTTATACAAGGAAAAGGATGCTGAATGTCAGAGAAGTCCTTATAGGAGACAGACCATCAAAGGGTGGAATATGCATGTGTGTTAAGGATGGAGGAGACTTTCTTGGTGGTGGTGAGGAAAGGGGTTTCTGGATTGCTTGTTTATATGCATATAGGTCTTAGGTCATTTTTTTATAACCTTATGGAGAGCCACTTTCTTTCTTTCCACAGACCCTCTAGGAGCCATTCAAACTGATGGTCCTAGTTGCGTGAGCCTTAAGAGCAGTTCTAGCTCTGGGCTTTTGTTGAAGACCATTCCTTGGTCCTTGAGTGGTCCAGAAGAATTTCCTCATAAATATAGAGACAAAGTTTATAATATAAGGACCACCATGTGTTTTTGAATACCTACTACATTTTTGTACCCAGTGCTAGATGCTGTACAGAATACAAAAAAAGTTCAGAATCTTTGGCCTCAACTGATTTACTACCTAGTCATTAGCCAAGATTTTCCTATAAGATATACTTAAATGACTTAAGTCATTTAATCATGCAAGTTTTGGTGAGCCATTTGTGAAACACATAAATTGCCAGGTACTGGGCTAGGCAGTAAGGTTTAATAATAAATAAAACAGTTTTTGCCCTGAAGAAGCTGTTGGAGAGAGTAAATATTAAATTGTGTTGCATGCACTGTGAGACCATCAAAATTCAGAAGACTGAGGGATCAGCACAGATTTTTCGAAGTCATGGAGACCAGAGCACACTCCTAGTAAATCCTCTTTGAGTGGCCCAATCTCAATGTGCATTTGTGCATTCATTTGGTAAACTTTGGGGATGTAGTACAGGTGTTTCAGCTAGAGTTTGACCCCTGGATAGGAGTTTGATGGCAAGAGAGGAAGGGAAACTTCAGAAGAGGGCTACATGAGTAGACAGGTGAGATCTCAACTCTGGAGCTCCAGAGGATTCTTGCTTGTCCTCCCATGTTATAAATGAGGAAACTAGGGCCAGCAAGAGGGAAAGACTTGAATTCAGGACAGGCCGACTGAAAAACAGCAACCCCTATCCAGGTCCTCAGGATTCCTTCTGCCTTTACTTCTTTTTCTCAAGAATGGAGCACTGCACTCTCTGAGCACAGAGGAAAGCTTGAGGCTCTCCCGGGACAGAAGCCTTGGTACAGTCCATTCTGGACATTGAAAATGACAGCAGCTTGGCGTACATCAAAGAGTAAGTGAGGATGAAGAGGGAAAAGAACAAGAGGAAAGGGAAGGAAGGGAAAGAAGAAGGAAATGAGGAATAGATACATGTATCATGGGCCAGACACTGCTAAGCTCTTGAAGTGAATTTTCTCCTTTAATCATCGTATCAGTCCTATGTACAAGGTAGATACTGCTCACCTTTGCACATCAAGGCACTGAGGTTCAGAATACTTATATATCTTGCCCAAGCTCACAACCCAACCAGCGGTGAGACCAAGAATCAACCCCATATTTATCAGGTTAAATTGAGTTTGTGCTCTAACAGCTGCATTGACTGCAAGAGGGGAGTATCCAGATGACCTTATACTTTGACCCCTGTGGTGCTGTCCTCCCTGCCTGGTATTTTGAGGGAAGGTGAAAGTGCCAGATGTCATGATTTTTCACTTGAAACTTCACTTAATCTTCATCCCTCTCTAAAGATGTTACTATAAGTCCTGTTTTGTAGAACAGGAAACTGAGGCTGAGGTGCTCAAGCAAGTGGATTCAAGTCACCCAGCTTATAAAGGACAGAGCTGATATTCAAACCAGATCCTGTGACTCCAAATCCATGTTTCCTCCTTTATAGTGTGAGTTTCCAAGCCATGGAAAGGAAAGATCCTTTGCAGGTATTTGAGGGCCAACTATAGCATGTCTACAATTCCCAGCTTGAGATGGAGCCCAGAACCTAAGACTCTTATCAGCTTTATTTCTCTGCCTGCCTTCAAATTCTTCCCTTGTGTTTTATCTTGGAGACAGTTTTTAGGAGTTGAATATGACCCGTAATTTAAGAACAAGATTCCCAGGCTCCACATGTCCTGCTAAAAACTCAACTTCATAGGGGTGTCTAGGCCATGCAATCTGTCTGCATAATATCTTTCCTTTGTAGAGAAAGATATTAGGAAAAAGATGACTCTGTAATGGCAAAGGACATGACAGGCACCTCCGTTATCATATGATAACCATCTGCTTAAGGAGTTAGAGCTACTAATTGGTCTCTCACCTTCAATATAAAAAATGCACCTCCAACTTGGGGTTATTGTACAGTTCACACATCAAAATCTACATTAAATGAACCTTCAAGCTGTGGCACAGACCACAACTTCTTTTTTTTTTTTTTTTTTTTTTCTGTCATGGAAATTGAAATGACTGCCAGGAAGGCATGGAGAAAGCTTCTGCGACAGATGGAGGGATTTCTGAGGCCAGGGAAATCTATACTTTGTATTTCTTGGGGCTAGTTTGAAGCACTCTCCAAAGAGCCAGCCTGAAATGCTTAGGGAGGTCGGTCATTGAGTTGCTAAAGGTAGACTGTCTGATAGTGTTAGGATTTCAGCCTGTAATGATCAGATAAAATCCTTGTCCTCATGAAACTTATACTTTTCTAGGCCTTTACCTGTCTATGTCAAGATGGATTCTGAGGTAAAGGTTGGACTTAGAAATAGGCAGAGAAAATGCTGCTCACATAGGATAATTTAAGGACACCTCAAAGTCTGCCCCCCCACCCCCCAAAAAAACTGTTCTGTCAACTTGTTACAGTGTCTGAAATATCACTATTAGAGATGCACTGCTGTTCTGAATTTTGAATTTAGAAATAATCCCCTAGTAAAATGCACACATTCTTCCACATGTATTTCTTTCTTGTTCTTCCCAGTACAGACTTCTAGGAAGTGGGGATGATGCAGTGGTGGGGGGGGGTAATGATACTAAAAATGAAATGGTTCACAGTTTTGTTGAGGTTGGACCTTCACACAGTATTGGGATTGAGCATCTTCTTTAGATACTATGGCAGTATTGTAGGGGCACAGCTTCACTCAGAAAACCTGACAGGCTAGAGAGTGATTGACCTATATGAAGAAGATGCCAGTTTGTTTCTGCAGTCAGGAGGGTCCAAGATCACTCCCTGTCATTCTCCACTGCTCCCTGAATATCTGTAGAGTTAACTACAGAGTCACAATTGCTGTGACCAACTGATTACCTTCAGAGAAGTATGTTCTTGTTTCCCCAGAGCCACCAGCCCAGTAGAAATCCATTTACTACTTGGGTCTGCAATTTTCTGTGGTTGAACCAATGAGAAAGAGGATGGCTGCAGGGGGAAAAAAAAAAAAAAGATAAAAAGTTCTTCCAAGCCATGACTAAGGTAATGAACAAAAAAGCTTGTGTGACCCCAGGGTTCTTTGCTTCTATTTCTTCAAATGACTTAAAGGCAATGACCTAATTCATGGGCTTTCATCCTGCTGTCACTCCTAGTTGAAATGTCCTCCTTCATCTTTTCTAATCATTTAAATCCCCCGGTGCCTTCCAGGTGTAGAACAAGACTCATGTTCTCCATAAAGCACTTCCTTTACATTTTTGTCTACATAGGCCATTCTTCTGACCTTTTATTGCTCTTATCATCTCCTTAGACTCTTATCATTTTATTACTCTGCAGTATTATGTATCAAGTTCACAGGCATTCTTTGTTATCTCTCTAACTAAACTATAAACCCCTTAAGGAGAGGGATGGTATCTTATATATCTCCAGTGCTTAATGAATTACACAGCACTGTAGCACTTTCTGAATTTAATTGAATTGACCCATTTATCGCCAGTTCAGCTGCAATGCTAAGTTGCCAGCCTTGAGTTGGAATGAACAGTGCCAAAAGAAAAAATATTAAAGTTGATCAAGTCTTCAGTAGAACAGCTCCGCTAAAAACAACAAATTCCCCGTGAAGGTCAAATGGAGAACATGCTTTGACTATGTAACCCTGGATCACTGTGAGCCAGTGGGTGAAAAAAGGTGAAGGGTGATTTAGAGGAAAGGAAGAGAAAATTAAAGAAGATTAGGGAAACTGAAGACTATATTTTGAGACTATAACCAAGAGGACGGTCAATCATCATGTGTTTCCAGGGCAAGTGTTTGGTAGTAAAGGATGGTTTTAGAGGAAAAACACTGGGACAGAGAACAGGTTGTTCAGCTGTTGATGTATGAGCTCCTGGAAATAACTGGGAGAGAAGAACAGTTCTGAACTGGAACAACACCGTTGTGGAAATGAGAAAAAATGAATTGGAAACTCCTGGCCTAGAGACTAGAAAATATAGGGCATACTTTGGGGAAAAGATTGTACAGAGCCAGCCAAGGTGTATCTTGAAGACTATCTAGTAGCGTTATGCACAGTTACCCACAGAGAATGCATGGGCCATTGGGGGTCTTGACTCCTTTCCCCATTCAGAAAGGAGGGGTGGAAAACCACCGACAGGTGGAAAACCTCGAGGGGTGGGATGTGAAGGAAATGAGACTGCTGGGAGTTTATTTTAGCCAAGGGCTGATTATCAGCTGCCCTAACCCATGTTAAGGCTGCAGCCCATCCATCCCAGTGGGGCAGATTATCCCTTGGATAAAGACAAGATTGGACTCTGGAAAAGAAAAGGCAAGTGGAGAGCAAATCTTTACCCCTCCATTCCCCATCTCATTCCATAGGCATTCAAGAGCTTGGTGTCCCTACAGGGTGTGTCAAATAGATTACTTCTTTTTGGCTGTTTCTACCTGCCCTGAAGTTTGCTCATTTCTGAGGATGAGATTTGTTGTTGCTGCTGGAGGGAAAATGGTCTGAACTTGGGAAAGACTCAGAAACCTATAGCAATGCTTTCATTCTCTTTCTGGGACTGATATCTCTCCATGTCCTTGGGCAAGACCCTCTGTTTTCCCATCTCTAAGATGGGATAATAACTGCTCTGACAGAGATATCATGGGAATAAATCTATGTGCCATGCGTCTCCCTTTGAAGTCAATAAGGATGCGTTATCATCACTATAACCACCCTAACACTCTCTCTTTGAAGACGCAGGCATAAACCTGGAGGCATCTCAGACACATTTAATTGGGTCCATTTTTCACCCAGTAGAATTATAAGAAGGACTAAAACATTTGAGTGGGAAGAGACAGCCATGTGGGTGGAGGAGGGGTAAAATGGTAAGGGAAGATTTTCACAATCCTATTATAGTCAGAAGCCCAATAATAATTGTTACTCAGGAGCACCACCTGACTGTTTTTTAAAATATAAAGACCCTTCATGAGCATTCTGTAAACATCAATGAAAAATTTGGGTGGCCTCTGGGGCTGGAAGCTGATTTCAGAGGTAGCATTTATAGGTGAGGAAAAGGAGCCATTGTCAGGAGTCAAATCAGGAACAGAAAGTTGGAGACATTTGCCTCATAAGGCAGGTTTGTAGCCCACACATCCTACTTTGGTGGCAAAATGGTAATTCCAAAGAGAATTCCAACTTTCAGCTGCATGCCTTTGTTATTCAAGATTCAACCTCAGCACAAAACCTGTGGGTGATTTTTCCCTCTTTCTTTTTTTTTTTTTTTTCTTTTTACTCTTTCTGGACTGATTCTATTAATTTCCCTCAATGGCACGTACAGCCCTGTACTGACGCTGCCATTGCTGATCTCCTTATTCATCTCGTAGCAGAGAGGCCATTTGGATGAATATATGTTCCCCATTTTCTTTGCATTATAAATTCAGTGTTGTGGGAAAAGGAGCGAAATGTAATGGCAAGGCCTCCACAGAGAAATGTCCCTATCTGAGAAGAGGAGTTTTATAGGGGGGAACAATTGACAGCCTCTCAGTACAGTGCGCACATTTTTCTGTACAACTGCATCACCACTAATGATAAATGAGGAATGTTTGATAGCTGGCTCCGTGGTCTGACAGCTACAGTTTTGGCCAGAGGGCCGTGGCAGGCTTTAGACTTCTGTTCAAAATGAGTTAAACATATTAGGCGTTATGAAGGCACAGAAGCCTCGAGAATGAATGCTGAAATGAGGGATCCGGATAGGCTCCTGGGTACACAACTTGCAAAGCAGATGTCATTCTAATAATGTGTGATATAGAACATGCCTGGCCTAAACCCTGCTGGATGAAATATGAAGCCCCATTGGTGATATTTAATACCACTTTATGAGGTGCCATCTTATACAGACAATGCCCGCCGTATGTGGGATGCTTAAGGTATTTTGCCAAAGGCACCGGGAGGTATCTGGAGTAAGTAGAAGTTTTATTATTTTATAAGCCTTTACTTTGCAGTATTTCTGTTTCCACATTATTGTGGGGACTTGCTGCCCTAACCCTTTGTCGAGTGAACTTGATGAGTGGCTTGCGGTAGATTGACGGATAGCCCTTGCTGTTTCTGGAAGAAAAGGCTAGCTCCCTACCTAAATGCATTCTTCAGAAAGCCCTCAAAGTGGAAATACAGCTTTGCTACAAGCATTCTTTGAGCAGGGACTTTGAGGCCAGCATACAAAAATATTGCCATTTTTCAAGCGGACCATTTCGAGGGTAATAGAGGATTTGTGTAGAACGCAGCTACTGGAACACATTTTCTTCTTCCTTTACAGTTCCTGATGCTGGGGACCTACCAAAGCTTCCAATTTTGGGGTCCCTTTCAGAACATTCTAAGGTCAACAAGGCTTGTGAACCTTAACCACAGCATCAGTGTGGATCTCGCTGCCCCTGGAAGTCCTAGAAAATCTAAGCTTGTGAACAGTGATGGCCCAGGGCTGGAAGTGATTCTCAGGAGGGAGGTGTGCAGTGCAGAGAGAGAAAGGTCATTGCTGAAAACGATGAAGTGATAATAAGAGTACCCAACTTAAAACGTAGCACATTTTACAGTTCTTTTCCAAGTGCATTCACATTTACAACTCACATACTCCATAAGGCATTCCAGAATTTAAGAACCACATAATTGACCAGACTCAGGATGCTTAGGAAAGCCACCACACATTACATTTCTGAAGCAGTGTCTGTTCTCCTCATCCCGGTGTTCTGGGCAGTGCCATTTGTTGCAGGATCTGTTAGGGGAAGGGTCTCATATTAAGTATTAATTATGGATGCAATGGGTGAAAAGAAGTAGAATTTTTAATTTGTTTGTTTGTTTGTTTGGCTGCGCCGCACAGCTTGCGAGTTCCCCGACCAGGGATTGAACCTGCACCCTCAGCAGTGAAAGCATGGAGTCTCAACTACTGGGCCGCCAGGGAGTTCCCTAATTTTTTTCTTTTAATGAAGTAATGTTTTCATTTTTTTGAGAGTTTGGAGAAATAGAAGCTGGATCAATGAAACAACTTCCCAGCACATCTGCAAAGTAACATAACCAAGGTCAATTACTTCAGAATTCAGGACTAGCTCTCTGGACAGACCTCTGCTTAACAGCCTGTGCGATTAAGCAGTGCCCTCTGTCAACTGAAAATGGTCTGGACGATGCCCACAGCCTGCTGTATGTGTGTGGCTAGGAAAGATACTCTTTCATATGCAATTGCCTTTCTGTCACCATCAGTGGAACCATATGCTAATACATAGTCTGGGTCATTTGTTTTCCAATGGGTTTATACATATTTTTCTTGTTATTGTTATTGTGTGATTTAGTTAAATATTTAGTAATTGATGAAATATGACTGCAAGAAGAAGGGGGTTGCTCCTCTGTTATTGAAATGCATGCTTTGGGACCACTTGATGAAAGCAAGACACTGAAAAAAAGTGTGCTGTTGAATTAGGCGTGTGTAAGACATCTGCAAAGGATTGGGGGAAGATCATAAAAATTAAGAGCACTTTACATTCACATTGCTTTGCAAGTGTTTTAGTTCTCACCCCACTTTAAAGAAACTGAAATCTGAAACTGTAGCTGATGGATGCTATGGATGTGGTTTATGCAGGAAAGATGACTTGAACTCCAAACAGCTGATTCAAAGACAATAAACTACTTTTATAAGCTTTAAGATAAAATAAATGTTTAAAGTCTATAGAGATGATTTTTTGCAGTTCATGCTTTAACAGACTTTTTCCATTCATTATCCCACTCTAGGTCCTCATTGTAGGGGCTCTGAATCGATTGAAGCATAATGGTTACTTTCTTCAATGAGGTGTATTTTTATTCCTGTTTTTCAGGAAATGAAGGAAACTGGAAAAGTTTGGTATTAGAAATAGAAGGACAGTATTACAGAGTAGGAGCAAGAGCACAAGATTCGGAACTTGATGACCCAGCTCTGCCTCTTAGTACAAATAACCTCGAGGAGGTACGTCACTTAACCTTTCTGCACCTGTTTCCTCATCTGTAAGCTGAAGATAATGATTTTCTTCCCTATCTACCTTGCATAATTGCTCTGACTAGCAAATGATATAATGCGAAACCTTATACATCATCTATGAATAGGAGTTAACCTCAGCTGCTGCTACTATTGCTGCTATTGCCACTACCATTACTACTGCTACAATTAATACCGTGCACCCAGTTATTACTACTAGGGTGCTACTGCGACTAGGGAGAGAGTAGGCACTGGTTCTCCTCAATTCCACATGGTCTTTTCTGGAAGAACAGCTTTGCTTCGGAGAGGGAGAGAGGGCTCGATTAAGGTTTCGAAGACCATTTTCTAGTTCCCTCTTTGCCACTCACCCCGCATGAGACTCTGGAGGAGGCATCCCGGTTCTTACTTGTGTGAAATGAGGTGGATGTTACTAACCAGCAGTTTTCAAGCTGCTTTTCTTCAGGGCCTGGGTATCTGCTTCCATCCAGTCAGTTCCATTATTATGTAATTTTATGTAATGTTTCTATGTAAAATTTTGTTTAAAGATGAAAAATAAGTTAATATTAAAAAGGGCTTACAAATCCACTGGGTTAGAGGTTCCTTAATGTCTCTTTTGGCTACAAGATTTTTCATCTGGTCATTCTGTTAATAATTACGATCCCTGTACCCTGACTCTCAGATGCTGTGGTTGCTTAATTCCCAACTCAATCGCCAGAGCCAAGGAGAACAAATTGTCCAAGCAATTAAGTGTCTTGCATATGTGTAAGTGCCAGCTTTCAGCATGTGGTCTGGCCCTTCCCTTAGTGGACAATGGCAGGCTCAAGGTCCATATGACAATATTTTCTATGCCAGACCTCGGGTCTATCCTTTAAATGGGACCTGAGACCCCTCACACTTCTCAAGAAAATCAAGGGTATTGGCAGATTGGTGATTGCCTATCATTTTTAACCAAGGTGTTTTGAAGGCCTGTGTGCCCCTCTCCAAAATATAGGCATTAAAGAGAAGAATGAGTGACTGCTACAAATGCCTTATTTAAGTCTCTTTGTATAAAATCCTGACTGATAGTGCTTTTGCTGTATATATCTTGATAAATCAATTGGGGAGAAATTCATATTCCAGATGAGGAGTAGAGAAGCTGTGATTGGATGTTATCATAGGGCCTAGCCTCTGCCGCAGGGAAGGTATTAAAAGGAATCAGATTATTTCTCTCTTTACATCCCTTTGCTGGAAAGTTCTGGGGTTGTTCTTCCTTCTGTTGCTACCCCACTTCCAGCTGAGCCCCACCCCTGAAGCTCTGGGTACAAGGTTGCTATGTCCATTGAAGACTCCCTCACCGAGAGTGGGTCATCACTTGACTGCTTAGCATAGGGGATTAGGGGAGCCTGAAACCCCTTGACTGGACTCATTCTCTTGAGTCCTGTAATATCTAACTCATTGTGATCTAAAGAATCAGAGAACTACCGAGGCCAGAGAAGAGAAGTGTCCCTAATGTTCGTAGGTTTCTGAAGCAGTGTTTTTGAGTACTGATCCCAGCAGGCCCAAGGTTCTCAATTGTGTTCTATGAATGTTCACCAAGGATGTGGGAGTCTCTTCATTCTGATTTGCGTTTGCAGTGAAGAAGGAAGCTCTGCTCTGTTGCTGGCCAGGCAGATTAATCTCCACCTAGTGTAAAGGTCTCATTTTTCCCACAGTAGGGAACAGACTTTTGCCAACAGGGTCAGATACCTGAATGATTTAGGTAAATAATATTTTGGTTGTTGGAGGGTTATGACAGGTACTGTCTACATGGTTACTTATTTCCAATGCTTTAGAATTCAGTACTTAATTTTTGGAATAATTAATTTATGGAACATAATTTTAGGAGATACATACCATTGCCATTACTTAGGAGTTACAGATGCCTATCCAGAAACATATAAATAAGGACCAAAAGAATTCTTCCTGAGGGTTAAGCTCTAAAGTCAACATCCACTGGGTCAGAGCATAGATAAGAGAAACCTCCTTACAGTGATGGAATGACTTTCAAGTTCAGAAATACCTGGCTGCAAGCCAAGTCACTAAAGTGGCAAAGTTATACAAATAATATGTTTACCAGAGGAGGGACAAATCAGGTATAAAAGTAGAAAAAGAGGAGGATCCCAGCTGTAAACTATGGCTCATCCAAGTACCATCCAGGGGAGAAGGAACCTCAGTTTGCTAATGTGATGCTGTGGGCAAGATAGGTATGTCAGGCAACACCATCTGCATGCCAACCATACAACTGATTCTTCTTGTTCTGATTTATAAAAACTTCTGATGAGAGTTCACCTTACCATGAGGCTCTAGCCTTGGGAGGAAAACCACCTGGGCAGCCAGACCCAAGGATTTTGGTCTAAATGAGAGTAGTATTTCTCATTATAAGTGAATAAATAAACACTCAGGTTTTATAATTCTCTTGAGCTTGACTTGCATGAGTCTACTAGTAAGATGCAGGCTGTTCTTGGTGTGCTGACAAATCAGTTCCCAAGGGGTGTCAGAAATGCAGACCAAATCCTAATTAACCATGGATGCAGTTGCCTGTGTCCATCAGGGTAAATGCACCAACAACATGAACGTGGCCCTATGAGGCCTCATGGGAGACAGCTTGTTGGCCCTCCCACGTAGGCACACCCTTCTGTACATCTGTACTGTGACACCATTTCCTCTAATTGGAATTATCCACTGGTGATAGGCAAAGTGAGTGCACATACCAGGAGGTAGGTCGGATCCCTGTGACTCTCCTTCCCTCCATTTTACCAGAGCAGACAAAAGAACTGTTGAGTCCTCAAGTCTAGACTTGAACATCTTCAGCTTTGTTTTTGTCATGCTTAGACCTTGAACACTGGGCATATTTTCAGCAGTGTCACCATGATTTTCTCTCTCTTTAGTTTTTGAATACTGAAATTTTTCTTCAGGGGAAGAAGCTCAAAGGGTAGAAGATAATTCCAGCTTCTCTACCTCTGCCTTAACCAGCATCAGGGTGAGAAATTAAACAACAACAATAAAAATTTAATCTGGTTCTCTCACATTTAATGAGTTACCACCATGGCCAGACACTGCTTTACTTAGTGGTGAGACTTAACTGACAGACCATTTCTGTTTTCAAGTTGCTTTCAGCTTGGTGTATGGGAGGGGAAAGTTCCTCTTCTAATATCAGAACTCTTTGGGCAACTATTTCTTGTTATAATGGTTATTTATGGGCCCCATGTGCTCAGGGGCCTTTCATGCCTTAGCCGGTAGACTCAACCTTACACCTGACTCTAGAAAAATACCTGTTTGATTATTCTAGTCCTGGCAATACTTCTGAAACTTTGATGCTTCCCTTACTGGTGACTGTAGGTCTGTTCCAGGTAAACTACTAGTTAGCTCATTAGGGTTGGGATGGTGGGGGAAATGCTCTGCTCTGGAGAACCTGAACTTTCTATGGCCCATCTACATGTATCACCCACTGGATTTGCCTGTCCAAAGTACTGTTTGTGTTCACATGAAATCAGAGCACTGTTTTTTCCTACATACCTCAGTGGGTGTCAGTGGATTTTGATTCTTGATAAATTTTTTAAGAAATGGAATTTTGGAAGTGAGGTCAGCCAATAGGGCAACTCAAACACCTCTATCCAGAGGGTCTCCTCCTACCTTTGAAGGACAAGTGCAATATGTAGAAAGAAGCATCCCTATTCACTTAAATATCCTCATGCCCATAATTTGTAGCTAGTTATAAAGGCTTTAGTTTCTCATTTATTTACTAGTACCCTGATTTATAATTCTTGCCAATGCCACATCTGGATACCCTGAGCTATCTCAGAATTCTTAATGTGCCCCCAAACACAGTTAATTTAAATGATATATTTCATAAACTCATGCCATATAGCTATGTAAGAGAAGAGTATTTCTGGAGACTTCAAAAATGATTGAGGATGCCAGTTTTAGAGTGTAGTGACAATAGCTGGTACATATCTAAATGAGGCATCCAATGCATAAAGTTATTATAAGACCAGTTAGCTTAACATAAATACCTTCTGATACTTACGTACAGCCTGGTGACTGTTGTTAATAATGCTGTATTGCATATTTGGGAGTTGCTAATTTAAAAGATCTCATCACAAGAAAAAAAAATTGTAACTACATGTGGTGACAGATGCTAACTAGACTTAGTGTGGTGATCATTTCACAATATATACAAATAGCAAATCATTATGTTGTACAACTAAAACTGATATAACGTTATATGTCAGTTGCACCTCAATAATAAAAAAAAGGGCAGTTAGCTTTGCACAGAGTAAATCTCTGTAATCCAGTAAATTATAAAATTTCTAGCCTTAGTTTAGCCTTTTGTTCCTTTCTGTGATGGAGTTGACTGTGTGTGTGTGTGTGTGTGTGTGTGTTTTATGTGCATGTGTTTTGGGGAGGTGAGTGGAGAGTAGACATGAAAATGAAAAAAGTTATTAATAGTACAAATCCTCCCCACAGATGGTAATGGTGAGTCAGTAGCATGGTCATTATACACGAGCAAATGAATTTTGGTCTCTTTAATCTTTCATGAAATGAAATTAGTTCTCTTCCTTTAGGTTTTTCCCTGAGCAGAATTTTAGGGAGACTAGGTGATAGTGAAAGTTAGGGGAACATTATATTAATATGTCCTTAGAATATGAAATAAATACAAAAATGATATAATAATCTGCACAAGTACACTTAGGTATGAATCATTAGCTTGTTCATTCATTCAACGCCTGCTTATTGGGCACTAGATGCTATTGAGGAGACACCATGACAATTATGGACATAAACATGAATTTGGCAGTCTCTTCTCACATTGTGGTTGATAATGAACCTTATTCTCTGAAATGGAACAATTCTCCCAGCACAGAACCTGTCCCATAGGCTAGGTAAAGTAAGTGTTTACTGACAAAAGTCACTGTTTCCCAAAGTGTGCTCTGTGGAACACTAGCCTGGAAGTGCTCTGGGGGAAAAATAATGAAAAAGAGATTCCTAGTCAAAATGTTTGGAAAATAGTAGCTATTATCTTTCTCTCTTGAGGATTCAGAAAGCACAGTTATATATTTAAGGCTCTGAGAATTTTGTTTAATCTAGCATTTCCAAAGCTCATTTAATTGGGGTACGCTTTTTTAAAGAAAACTTAGTAACCCCCGTGGAACACATGTTAGGGAATACCAGGCTAAATGAAAGTGAAAATCAGTGTCGGAAAGACCTCTAATAGCTTAAACAAGCCATGGAAACCTTCAGTTCCTCCCCTGACTGCATGACTGAGGCCCCATCCCTCAGAGCCCTCGTTATTGTGTCTTTTTGACTTAGTTCAGAAGAGAAATTTTGACTAACACTAGTAATATTGGAATATATATGTACACACACACATATATAAAACACACATGTATATATACATACATACCTATGTATATGCATATATGTGTGTGTGTGTGTATATATATATATACATATACACACATAAATATAGTTTGTAAAGCAAAACATCACTAGACAAAAACACACCAGTCTTAAAAATTACCGCCATTATAGTTCTTATGAAATCACACTTCAAGCAAATTCTAGGTATCTTTCTATCCCAAGTCACCTCGATGATTTTTATATTATTAACCACACGAGTAGAATTTAATGGGAATAGCTCAAATAAAACTTGCCCTCACACTACCTTTGATTGTCAGTTTCCATTTCCTGAATGGCATTGATGGGGGTTCTACTTGAAATCCTTCTGAAATCTTTGAGGATTCCTTCTACATTTAAGAAATATGAATCAAGTTTAATTGAAAAAAAATGAGAGAAAATGTGTTTTTATGTTGCTCTGATAAATCTCTGACAAGGCAGTAATTGTAAAACAATACATAGGTGAGAAATAGGGTCTGACAACTCAAAGTAGCAAATGCTGGTTGTATGGAATTACATTATTGCACCGGATTATTCAGCCCCTTTTCTATCGCATGCTTCCTTGGGAAAAGCTTGGAAACCAGGTGCATATTTCTGTATCTATTATTTTAGTTAGACAGGTGGTTTGTTGAACAGGACTTTCATTTTTGGCTCCCAAAGTTGACTTCATTCCCTGAGCAGTGTGACTTGAGTTTCTTTCATGTATAGCCCTGTTTCAGCCTCCATGAAATTATTCCTTTTTTCCCTTCCTTCTGGATATTGTTGCCACTGTCAAATGGGAAATACCTAGAAATCGGAGATTAAAAATGTAAATTTTATAAACAGAAATCAAAGGTCCTAAATCCTTAGCAAAGAAAAGCCAACATAAGTAAGAACATTAAAAACATACATAAATAGTGCTTCCAGGCTGAATATGTTAAATAATTCAACAGTTAAGTCATAAGCGTTCTTAAACTTAAGTATAAAAATGCCCTTGACAATATTTCACAGCCGTGCATTTCTTTAAAATATTTAGCATTCTCATTAAAGAGAATGACTTTAGTTTATATATTAGTTACACTCCTGCTTGTTAATATGAAGGAATTTAGGAGCAAAAAGCATTCTTATGTATATAAGCAAAAGGCAATTTGCATACAAAGTTGGACAACTATTCACTTTTTATTTATTTCTGGATCATCAGCATCTACATATAGCTATACAGCATTTAAGCAAATTTGTTTTTTAATGTGCAGTATTAATATTCTCTGCCCCAAAGTGCCATTTGCTAATGCCATTGTGAAGACAGGTTCCTTCAAAGCTACACGGAAGTCCCTGCTTTAGAAAGACTTAATGAACCTTACATTTTTTGGAATACTGCACAGTGTAATGCCTATTACATATTCATTGCTAGAATGGAAGATTTCCTTTAACTCTGAGCTTCCTGGTCTAGTTCTCTGTAAAACATTGTCAAAAGTCACCAGAGACTTTCGTGGAAAATTGTGACTCTTGATAGCAGGATGTAATGGGGAGGTTTAGAGGAGAGAAGCCAGGAGCCTATCGCCCCACAGGGAGATGTTCTGACAGACAAATGGATGGATAATACAATTTTTGACATAATGGGATGAAAAAGTTTATGCCAGAAAGAACTGAATTAAAGTTATTACTTTAAAAGAAAGTCTGAAGTTGAAATCATCAGAATTTCCAATGTGTGCTTCATTTCACTGCTTATATGCAGAAAAGATTTTAAAACACAGATGCTGTCAACTGATGTATAGAGTTACTAACAAGGCAGCCATAAAATTTTAGTTACCTCTTTGGAAATATCCGCAACAATAAGCACAATGTTCCTTTTTTTCTCTCTCATATTTTTAATAAAGAAAATCTAACATTGTTCTTTTATATTCCTACTTTCTCCTTGCAAAATGCAGAGAGATAATATTCAGGGGTGGGGGATACACTTCCAGGGGATGGAAGAATGGAAGACAGCACGACATAGCTGTTCACCTTTGTTGAAAAAATGCTTCATAATGTAATGAGGGGCTTGGAAATCAGCAGTAATGACTGGGCCGCAGGCCTCTGTAGGCGTGGTGAGGACCCATCTGAAAGTGTTACCAGCCATCTCTCCTTTATATTTACTCTGTGTGACTCTAGTTTGCCAGCACCGAGGACTAACCGCAAGTGCAGCCACCCCTGACATACATTCTACCTCATTCAGTCAGCTCTGGATGATTGGAAAGGTAATGCTACCTTCATTCTCCGAATGTTCTCCATTTTATTTCAGACGCTTAAAAAGATCACACAACCCCATAACTGGCTTCCATTATACCCTGTCTTGTTCACGTTTAAATTAGTCCATACCGTCATTTCACCAAGCACAGTACTTTGTGCCTACTCCTATCGCTTCTTTTCTTACTTTGTACGGATTTTATTCATTTAGTGTCTGTCCCCTTTCTGGATGGTTCCATGAGGGTCACACTATTCCTTTATGTCTTGTCAGTGCCCACCAGCCTGGGTCTAAGAAGACATACACTCTCAGCATTGAGCAAAAGAGTGCCTCTTTCATTTTGCACCATTTGTCTCATGGTACCCTTGGCCCTGCTGCTATCAGAGTGCCTGGCATGTAACAAGAGCTCAATACACACTTGGCAAATGTCAAAATGCCTTCCTAGATGAGTAAAATTTAAAGCATGTTGTCTATTGTTGGAGTAGACACCCTAATAAAATCGTTCTCTTGCCCCCAACATTTTGGAAGGTAGACAATCATCACCATATTGCAGCTACCAGAAATAGGTTTCATTTAATCACACAGGAAAAGGGAACACTCAGACTTAGTAAGGGGGTGTATGTCCAACAGTGCCAAGCGTTTGCCACTCCTGGGACTCAGGCAGTAGAACTCTTAATGATCCAAAGCTACTTTCTAAGTAATGCTAAATAATGGCTTAAAACCCATATAATTCATTAAAATTAAGTATATAGAGTTATGAATATCAAAAGAAAACAGGAAAAGAAAACAAAGGGAAAAAAAGAAAGGATAGAAAATAAAAGGTGACAGAGGAAAGAAACAACTCTGGTGACTTAAAGGAATTCACTCCCCTCCCTCCACTGAATTCAGGAACTGGCTTATGTGTATGAAAAGATAATCCAGTGGCATGTGTGTTAGCAAGAAATCTTCTGACAGTTTAGTGACTAGAAGGCAGTTGTGTAGGCTCCCAATTCTTACCGTTAGCAGGGAAGGGGAGAAAAAGGTAGATCCTGGGAAAGTAGTACTGTTTCAATATGTAAACAATATGTATGTAATAGGAGATGATAGTGTGATGCCATTTGATTTTTTTACGTTATTCTATCCAAAATAACCCGAGGCCCAACATGCCCTTCAGAGAAATAAATTCTAGTTTTCAAACTTTAGGATCACTTGTCAACTTTGATTCTTAAGCCTTAACAGCAAAAGGGGTATCAGTTTATATTATGGCAGTGATATTTAAGAAAAAAATATTTTTAATATTTGTATTAGGAATACCTTCTTGGAAATAAGATGATGATGGTGATGGTGATGATTATGATGATAAACATACATTAATTTTTATAGTGTTTTATTAAATGCATTCTCCAGTGTTATCCCATTCGATTCCCATAGAGTCCTGTGGCATGTAGGCACTGGAACAATCAGAATATCAAAAAAGGAAACTGAGATTCACAGAAGCCCAGCAACTTAACTGAGGTCAACTGGTGAGTACACACGCTCAGCCACTCAGTCTTAAAACCAAGTGGAAAGAACATTCCTCTCTGTGGTGTCATTTAAATGTATCACAAGTCACATCACACAATTGAAACCACTATTGAGTTATTCTGTAAAGTATAAAGAGCTACAGGCCTGGCTTATGATATTTTAATTTCATGTGTGTGCCTTAACACATCATATCCATTAAAAATTACTTTGGGGGATTATTTGATGCTTGCTGGGTTGCCTTCCTGGTTTTAAAAGGACACAGCTTGTGTGAATGGAATTCATACCAATATTTGAGATGACTGAAGAACAGACAACCTAATGTGAGCTCTTTTTGTATGGAAAAAAATGCCATATTCTCCTAATTATGACAAGTACAAAAGCCACTGTTTTTAGTCAATGCCCCAGAGCCTCACAAAAGAATGGCTGGACAAGCCAGCAGCTACCAAGGAGAGGCAGTGGGCATGTACTGGGGCTCTAGGACAGGTTAGCACATTGCTCAGCCTTGTACCGGGTAGATTTGGATGGCATTTATTGCAAAATGAACCAATAATGAATGACACAGCCCTTACACAAAAGTCCTTGTGCCCCGTGTCAACCATTCAGCATCTAACAGTTTAGTGGACAGTCTCTCTGGGATGAATTTCAGCCATGCCAACACCCCAAACGCAGTCAACAAAGCCACAAAATGTGAGAGAGACACACAACCAAGTGACTGCAAAGCATCAAATGGAAGTAATGCCATTAGCAAGAGATTGCCAAGTGTGGCTTAACAATACAATACAGGCTGTCCACAGGGCAGTTGTTACTGCTCACAAACAGTTGATATCTGCCACCTAAACCAAAAATCATTTGGAGACCCAAGAACACAGCAGCCCCAGAATGGTATGCTGAAGAGTCAGGGGAAAACTCTTGGATTGCAGGTTAGAAAACAATTAGAAGGCTCATAGTATCTCAGTAATCTCTCTCTCTGTGTCTCTCTGTCCCTTGCTCTCTCTCCCTCACTCAGATACACACATACCTACTTTTATATATGTGTGTGTATATATATATATATATATACACACACACACATATATATGATGTATATGAATATATATATATATACTCAAGTACATATGAATAGAAAAGCATACAATATAGAAAAACTAGTTGCATCTGTCCAGTGCCAAGCATCTATGTGGTTAATTGCTTTTAGATTTCATGTGCTATGCTTGGGAAAACCTAAGTCAGTTCTCACTGGATTTTCAAACAGTCATGTACTGCTAATGGGGAACATCATAACCCACAAAAGTCAGACCCAAAGTGGCCCCTTAATTTATTTGAAGACTGGGTTCAGTACATGGACATTATGTCGTCAACATGCAGAGAGGTATACCAGTTGGTCCCTTGGCAACTCTTGACCCTGCTGATCCTGAGAAATTTAAATTTTGTCTGAAAGGGGAATTTGGAAAGCCCTGGATGTAGTAATGCATTATCTTGTTTAGATATAGCACAACTTCAGATGACAAGCGACATCTGAATGTTGGGTTCCAGGGCTCTTTGACTAGAATGAAGTCAGTCGTATGACAATAGGTTGTTTATGAGAGATACAAACTGAGAAACCACACAAAGCGAGGCACCAGAGACCCAGCTTCACAGAGAGAAAATGAATCTAAGTGAGATCCTGGAGAACCATATTCGGAGAGTAGCACATATTTGGCTGTGCCCTTTGGCAAATTCCATGTCAAGTGTGTTTCACCCTTCTAACTTTTTGGAAACACAAATCTCCCTCCACTTGGGAACTTCTACATTCCCAAGTCTTTTTCGTTCTTGGCAAGTTTTCATTATATAATTTGTCAATTATTAATTAGTTTCTGGGACCGATGTTAGATGATGTTGGTTGAGAGGAGTGCCTAGGATTAAACTGACTTCGTGAGTACCATATCCCTGAGGGGCCTCAGTGGGGAAACTGAGTCTTCTTCCTCAGTCCTTGGAAAAGGGCAGGCTACTTCCTGGGCCATAGGGCACATTTGCTCTCTGGGTTCATCAATCCCGCTCTATAGCAGGGGTGGAGGCAAAAATTGTTCATGAGAAATAGTGACATCCAGATGCCAGCTGGGCTCTGCAGGGCTGTGACTATGCATGGGCTTCTCTGTCAGAAAATGGGAAGATAGGAACTGTGGCTTTCTAAGCTCCTGGCTGTTCTACTGTTCAGACCCCCATATGCTATCTGAGCTGGTTTTATTCACAACATTTCTGACACCAAATGTGTGTGGGTTTCCACACCAACAATCAGTTCTCCAATTCTCCTGCACCACCGCCTGTCCAACAGTTCAATTCCATTCAGTTCTGATCCCATCCGTGGTGAGCACAGACCCACGGGTTCAGGGCTCAGTCCCATAGCCTGTCCTCGCTTCTAACCTTCCAATACCAATCCCAAGTCCCAGTACTTCTGACCAACTGGCATTACATTCTGAAGTTCCTGTGAACCCCCCACCCCCACCCCTTTACGCTGGATAATTCCCTAGAATGACTCACAGAACTCAGGAAAGTGCTTTATTTGCTCTTACTGCTTTAGTATAAAGGATACAGGAACAGCCAGTTTGTGGGGAGGTGGTGCCTGGAGCTTCCATTCCCTTTCTGGGTGTGCAACTCTCCAAGCACCTCAATGTGTTCACCAACGCAGAAGCTCTCTAAATCCTATCATTTAGGGGTTTTTATGTAGGTTCACTTACATAGGCATGATTGATTAAATCAAGGGCCTTTTGGGATGAACTCAGTCTCTAGCCTCTCTCCCTTCCTCAGAGGTCCTGAGGTGAGGCTGAAGGAATTGACCTTTCCGGTGACAGCCCCCATCGGAAGCTATCCCAAGCCATCTCGTTAGCATATCAAAGCCACTTATCACTCCAGAGATTTCAAGCGTTTTAGGAGTTGTGTGCAAGGAACTGCCTAAGACAAAAACCAAATCTTTATTTGTTATTGTACCACACTACCTATCGAAGAAAATTTCCTTCCCGGAGGACATTTTTCACCTTCTATTCCATGCCCTGTCTTATTAGAACACCTTTTAATTCAGCTAAACTTCTGGGTCCTCTTTCTGAGAGTCCTGTGTGTCAGCACTGCATGCCTCCTGTCCTCTTTGTCTCTGGGAGGGAGGACAGTGGGGTTCCCTTCTCCATTCCATGACTCACAGCCACCAGTCTTCCCAGTGTCTCTTAGAACTGGCTTTCAAAGGGCTAGTGCATCCCAGCAGGAAATGTGAAAAAGAGCAATGAATAAAGGGAGTCTTCTCTATTATCAGAGGCATCACCAGCCTCAAACAATTGGTAAGGGTGTGACACTCAGTTTGGCAGGCACTACTGAAAAAGTTTTTCAAAAGCCAAAGCTTCTGCCCTCTAGGGGCTCAGACAACTAGTAACAGAACAGTTAACACATGTAGGGAAAATACACAGGACAGTAATTGTACAAACAACAAATAATTAACTGTACTTACTAAATAGGTAAAAAGAATAGCTTAGTTGACAAAACACAGGCCAGGACTCTGGATCAGGGTGTGCTCTGTGACTAAAGGAAACAAATCACTTAGCCCTTCTGTGATGCTGTGAAATGAGGGCAATGATAAGCCCATCTCAGAGGTCTAAGATGGGGAGTGGGAGCGCGTTAGTGAAGGTGGCCATGAACTACTTGATGTTACGAAGGACGTTATGGCGCCTTGAGAAGAGTACTGAGCGCTCGTGGCAGGCACTGTACTGGCCATGAATATGACAGGTGATTTCGGAGAAGGGCACACGTGGATACACAGGTTACTATTGTGAAACAGACTGGGGTCAGTCTTGAGTAGGGTATACCCGAAGTCCTCTGGGGTCTCATCACCTGTCTGCATCCTCCTTGACCTCCCTATCTCACTACTGCACTGAGGCCCCTGCTCCCTGGCAGTCTCTCTCCTCTTGATTTCCTCTTGTTTTCCTAGCTCTCTCTTTTGAACTTAGTATTATAAGCATTTTTTTAAAATGTTGGCACATATTCATTGTAATTATAATATGTAAATGGGTGAATAATATTCCACGATGTGGATACATCATGATTTACGTAACCATTCCTGTGGATAGATATTTAGGTTGATTCTGTTTTCAGTCCTTCAGTAGGTGAACAGGTCAGAGACTGTGCACATCTCTTAAAATGTCTTCTGCGATGCAGAGGCCTGCACCTGTTTCCCTTATGGCTAGTCACATGTAAGGACTGTTCCAGCACCTCCTTAACTTCTATTTATATCGTCTGTCAATAATTCTTGCTCCCACTCTTTTATGTCATCCCTCAAAACCCTGACCTCAGTCTTCTTTCTTTTTTACTATAGTTTTCCTCTAAATGGACTATAGAGACCTCAAAAGCAACTCAGCTGAGGGATCTCAAATAGATACCTGTCTCTGAGCTGTCATCATTGAGACATCCAAACCACCATCCATCCATCTATCCACCCATCAATTATGGGCCCCCACCGCCTACTCCATTTTTGTGCTTTTACTGGAGATACAAAGAGGAAGACATGGCCTCTGTCCTCAGGACATAAATTGATTCCTGGAGATGAGGGAAAAGATAGACAAACACCTGATTCAGTACAGTTTATACAGAGTGGATGGGTGTTCCTGTTTGGGGCTCCTAGTTTGATGTGGAAAGTGGGAGGATGTGAAGGACAGGTTCCCAAAGCAGGTGACATCCACGCCGGGTTCTGAAAGATTCATGAGTATTTAACCAGGTTAAGGAGGATAACAAAGAGTGTCTTAGAGAAATAGCAAGAGAAAAGGAAAGGAAGAGAGAGAGAACATGGTGTATTTGGGGAACTGCAAGCAGGTCAGTAAGCCAGTGTGTGTGTGTGTGTGTGTGTGTGTGTGTGTGTGTGTGTACCCATGCACATGTGTGAAAAGCCAGTGGAACCCTGAAAGGAACAAGAGCATGGAATTTCTTGTCCATCACACTAAAATTTAGACTTTCCTCAGAAGGTAGTAGAAAACCATGAAAGGATTTTAGGTGGGAGAGTAGCATGATAAGGCTTGTTTTTGAGGAAGACTGCTCTTCCTGCAGTGGGGAGAATGACCTGCAACCGGGAAGGACAGAGGCAGGGAGAGAAGTTCTGTACATGATGGAAGAGGTGATGAGGACTTAGGTGACAGTGAGATGTAGACAAGGGAGGAAATACAAAGCTATTAAGGATGTAGAATTGACAGAAGAATTGATTGACTATTTGGGAAGGAATGAACAGGAGGCATTAATGACTCCCAGGTGGTTGTCTGGGTGGCTAACTTTTCCTACAGCTTCAGTATAGATTGGACCAGCTGAAATCATCCAAGGAAAGTTGGTCAATCGTGAGATGAGAGGAAGGTCAAGGACAAAACCCTGAAGATCACTAGCATTTTCATGCCAGGTGTTCCTCACGAAGGTTGCTGAATTTACAAGGGCCGCAAACCAAAAGCTTCCATCTTTAATTCAAGGCTCTCCAACAATACTCTCTAGCATTAAATGGTACTATAGCAGCTGCTAAAATTCTTGACATTTGTATGTGTCAATAATGGTGTAAAGTAGGCTCTATTAGTCTTTTTTTTTTGGCTGCGTCGGGTCTTAGTTGCGGGGTCTTCCTTGAGGCACGCGGCATCTTTCGTTGTGGCGCTCGGGCTTCTCTCTAGTTGTGGCGTTTGCGTTTTTTTCTCTCTCTAGTTGTGGTGCGTGGGTTCCAGGGTCTGTGGGCTCTGTAGTTTGTGGCACACGGGCTCTCTCGTTGAGGTACCCGAGCTCAGTAGTTGTGGTGTGCGGGCTTAGCTGCCTCGTGGCATGTGGGATCTTAGTTCCCCGACCAGGGATCGAACCCACGTCCCCTGCATTGGAAGACAGATTCTTTACCACTGGACCACCAGGGAAGTCCCTCTATTAGACTTTAACAATTTTATTTATTTATTTATTTATTTATTTAATTTTTTTTTTGCGGTACGCGGGCCTCTCACTGTTGTGGCCTCTCCCGTTGCGGAGCACGGCCTCCGGATGCGCAGGCTCAGCGGCCATGGCTCACGGGCCCAGCCACTCCGCGGCATGTGGGATCTTCCCGCACCGGGGCACGAACCCATATCCCCTACATCGGCAGGCGGACTCTCAACCACTGCACCACCAGGGAAGCCCCCCTCTATTAAACTTTTATTGATGACAATTAGGGAGGCTAAGTAACTTACTCAAGTTTATGCAGCTGGTAAGAGGAGGAATCAAAATCTGGCCCATGTCTGTCTCATGCCCAAGCCAGGTTCCTTCAACCGTGTCACACCTTTGACACCTCAAGGTGGCTGCTCCAATCCACCATTCTAGCCCCGTCTGTAATGCTGCTCTGCTTTATTTCCATCAATTCACCTCCAGACTTCCTCTAGGAAGCTATGTCTCCCCCTCTGAAGCATTCTTCCTGACTCATTTTATCCTCCATTTTGCATCTCCCCCATGATTTTTTTTATATTGTTTATAGTTTGTTCTTTCTGGTTTAGATTTTGGAGCAATTCAGCCAGAATATATTGAATACTAACTGTGTGCCAGATGTGACAATAAGCGCTTTCTAATATGTTACACTGTGACCTAGATCTTGGCCATGTAGATGTATGCTGCTCCTTGATGAAGTAAAAATCCTCATGCATGTGTATTCAACCTCTTTTTAAGGTTCTATATTGGTAACATAGAGCTGATTGTGTACTGGTGCTTGAAAAATGCTCACGATAGGGATGAATAGGTAAATGTAAGTTCAATCAAGTGTTTATTGAGCACTTTCTGTGTGTTTATCACTATCCTAAAGAGTGTAAAGTACAAGTAACACAGGAATAAATATAATCTATAGCTTTACCTATAACTATACCTGTATTCATCCATTCATTCAGCTATCATTTATTTATTTTTTAAAAATATTTATTTATTTATTTATTTTTTGGCTGCGTTGGGTCTTTGTTGCTGCGCGTGGACTTTCTCTAGTTGTGGCAAGCGGGGGCTACTCTTCATTGCTGTGCATGGGCTTCTCACTGAAGTGGCTTCTCGTGTTGCAGAGCATGGGCTGTAGGTGTGCGGGCTTCAGTAGTTGTAACACGCAGGCTCAGTAGTTGTGCCTCGCAGGCTCTAGAGCGCAGGCTCCATAGTTGTGATGCACAGGCTTAGTTGCTCCACGGCATGTGGGATCTTCCCGGACCAGGGCTCGAACCTGTATCCCCTGCATTGTCAGGCAGATTCTTAACCACTGTGCCACCAGGGAAGTCCTTTTATTTATTTATTTATTTATTCATTCATTCATTCATTCATTCACTCATTTGGCTATCATTTATAGAGAACATGCTGCATGCCTAACATACCTCCCAAAAGTTCAAATATATTCAAGATGCTTACTCTTATCTCTAATTTATAGGTGAGGAAATAGGCTCAGAGAGATTCTATGACTTGCCCATGGAAGCACAGCTTCTGGTGACAACATTGGGATTGGAACTGTGGTCTATCAGATTCCAAAGTCTGTGCTTAGAGGGAGAGAGAAAGAAAGGAAGGAAAGAGGGAGGAAAAAAGGGAGATGAGAAAAAAGGAATAGAAATTTTAAAATAAATAAACGTGTAATACAAGTAATCAATTTAGGAGACAGAAATTTGGACTCACATTGGTGTCGAGAAGGGTGTCTGGCAAGCACAGACTAAATGTGGTCACAGAGGCACACATTTTCTTTCATTGTCTAAAGAGAGGGAATGCTCTTCATGACTGTGACTTGTTCTAGAGCATATCGCAGACCTTAAAAAAATCTTAGGAAGAGAAATATCCTGGAAGATAAAATCCATGAAACCAGTGGGTAGCCAACCTTTCTCAGAGGTGCTACAATTGAGGCTTCATTGATATGGCACACAGAGCAGAACATCTGATAATAGTAAATGAGCTGGGAAACCTAACAGTCACTTGGCTCTACTGTACAAATATTTAAAGGTATCAAAGTTAATAACTTGTATAATAATACAAAATAAGATAATGTCAGATGTGGGAGCTGATTTACTCCCATGTCCTGCTTTGGGGGCAGCTGAGATCTCTGCTACACTGTTCTATTAACATGGTTGTTCACTTAAGAGAACGAAATGTTCTACACTTTCTTTCACTGACATTCAGTTTCTCACTGGAACAAGTGGCACCCAACTTCCTGTTGTCTGTGCATATAGCAAAGCCACCTATGAAGCCATGCTTGGCAAATTTTTTCTGTAAAAGGCCAGATAGTAAATATTTTAGTCTTTTGGGACCATATAGTCTCTGTTGCAACAATTCAACGCTGCCGTTTGTAGTGTGAAAGTAGCCACAGATAAAACATAAAGAATGAGTGTGTGTGTGTTCCATAAAACTTTTCTTATGGGCACTGAAATTTGAATTTAATAATATTTTCATGTGTCAAAAAATTGAATTCTTTTGATTTTTAAACCCAGTTAAAAATATATAAACTCTTCTTAGCTTGTGGCTGCACACAAACGGGTAGTGGGCTGTATTTGGCCTGCAGCCCCTAGTTTGCTGACCCCTGCACGGAAGCACAGAAATCTTAGGGTGCTTAGACTCTTCTATGTACTTAGGTTAGCTTTCCAGAAGGAAGTGGTTAGCTAACTCCATTAGTGCCTCTGAGCTTCAACTATTAATTGACATTATTTCTTAATTCCCAGCTATATTTTAAGGTATGAACCTAAGGAATTTTAAAGTCGTTATGTGGGTGAGGGACTGTTAAAAATAAATCCTTCAGGTTTAGAAGTGGTAGAGAGGGAATAGAAGGTGTTAGCAAATCCAGGTGTTTTCAGGCAAGCGGTTCAAAAAGCGTCAAGGTGGGCCACAAGTCGCCGCTAAAGGTCATGGGTAGCACTTTGCGTCTTCTCTTTATGTACTTTATGCCTCTCATAAGATAAAGTTAAAGCAGTTTAATTTAACAGTCTAATTAGTAATGGATTTTTCATTTTATCTTTTTGACTATGCAATACAAAGATGAGATCTGGATTTGACTAGGGCCAGGAAAGGATATTTATATAATAGTAATTTAAATTAGGGCTTTCTGACAGCAGCATCTAGATGGAAAAGGATCTGTTCCTGTTTGATTGCTAAAGAATTGGTGGGTGTGGGGGAGATATAGCTGTATATTTTCTCCAAATAAGAGGCCCCGGAATTGGGGGTGCCCTTTGAGTCTCACTTCAACATCATGCATTTCCTTCCTTATTTTATACGTGGTCAACAGAAAGGATAAAACCACTGTTGTGTTGGCTGTATCCAAGGGTGGAGGGTGCTGAGTTTACTGTCTCCACTAAAATTTTATTTGTTCTTCTTTGTAACAGTGTTCCCTGTGGGCTAAGTGTGAGTTCCTTTTCTTCTCTTTCTTTCTTACTCTCTCACATTGGAAATGGGGGTGGGGGAATCTTGCCCAACAGATCTAGAAATCCAGCACCTTGGGATTCATTTTCTTAATTGGTTTTACACCTCTGAGCCACAGCATGAGGGGCTGGGGCAAAGACAAAGCCTGGAGTAAAGACTTGATCTTGAAACTTGACCAAGAATTGAGAGAGCCGTCACCCCAGGGAATTCAGTGAGACTGTACAAGTGTCCTCATTTTAGAAGGGGAAGGATGGGAGAGAGGCTACGGGACCATGGTTGATTCATACTTTTCCTGTATAAGCCAGAGAAATGGCTACTTTTAAATTTGACTTTGTGATTTAATCTCTCTAGAATCATTTAATCCTCTTCCCCCACTTCAAGTGATCAGCCCCAAAACAGCAAGGAATATCCCCACAGATGTAATAGTCACTAGAGAACATACAGCTTTTCAAGCTGAAAATAGGATTTTTTTTTTTATAAGCAATCCTGTCAAAACACAGAGTAAGTCCCTCAACCCATCAAAAAAAAAAAATCCTTAAAAAGTCCATGTTTCCATTCATGCTGTAACAAATCTGTCCATTTGGGGGGATCTCTAATTTATTTAAAAAATAAGATGCCTACAGTTTCCTAAGCTGTATTTTGTAAGGCAGCAGTAACTGACACATATTTTTCAGCATTTTGGTAAAGACAAAAAAATGTGTCTCCTTTGGAAAACAAGTTGTTTTCCAATGATGTACATTCAACTTATATTTTGAAAAACAATACTTGTTATTCTGAAAAGCAGCCCTCTCCATGCACACAGTGCAGGCGGACGTGTACAGAGCTCAGCCTCCACTGGCCCTCCTTCCATGTTTGGGAGAAGAGGGCTTCAGCCTCCAGGTCAGGGGCGTTCGATTCACATGTTCTATGAGTGCCCTGAGTTCTGCTTCTGCTCCAGCTTTAAGGTGGGCTTCTTCTTCAGCTCCCTGGGGATTGCAACCCCAAGGTCCTGGAGCCAGTCAGCATCTCAGGTTAACTGTCGGAGTTTTCTTTCCCCACCCACAGGGATGAACACAGAGAAACCAATTCGGTAGTTACTCTGCCTCCTGGTGCCCCCCTGAATTACTCCAGGAATAAACTAAGCCAAAGGTCTATTTACCCAAATCTGGGTGGAAAAATCATTTACATAACTGGGCACTGGCTCCACACTGCTGATTTTCTTCTTGGGGATGCAAAATCTGGGAGGTGAGAGGGCTGGCAGAGAGAAGAAGTGGTCCCGAAGGTGAGGGGAGTGGGTGGGTTACAGTGCAGGGGAAAGCTATGTTCTTCCAGGTGAAGTTAACTGGACGCTGTAAATGGCAGAAAGGAAGGCTTGAGATGGCTTCACCCACTCTGGCTGATTCATTTAATTAAGTTTGGACAAAGCCTTGCTGTGGTTTTTTGGTCATTGATATCCATAGTACCAGGCATCCTCCTGTAAATAAGTCTGGTTTAGAGTAGTCTTCCCTTTGCTGCCAGGCTTATGTAGTTCAAAACTGCAAGGCTTAGGTACTCATATCCAGAGGAGGATGTTTTCAGAGGGAGACAAAAGGGAGAGGGAGATTGAGACATTGAAGCGGTTGCATCCTTGCATCCCCTTTGGGTTGTTGGGAATGGGCTGTGTTTCAGCCAAAAGAGAAACAAAGGATGGCACAGAGAAAGCAGGTTCGCTGAGAGGCTAACCCTTGCTTCCTCAGTGAAGGTAAAGAAAGCACAGAAAGAAGTGTCAGGGACCACTGGCACCTGTTATCGGTCATTAACAAACGACCATGTACTGCTAATCTGTGATCATAAAAAGGCCATCTGCTAATGCTCAAAGGTCATTAAGACGCCAGCCGTGTTTACTCTGTTCTCATTGGTTGGGCCAGTCATTCCTAAGAAAAAAGGAGCTTAAATGGTTGCTGTGGTGGGGCACGCTGGTGCTGCTCTCGTTACGGGCCTGTCAGTGTTTCCTTATAAACCCCTGCTTTCGGTGATTTAAACAGCCACAGAAATAACAGGCCTCCTGTGTGTGCATGCATGTGTGTGCACATGTACATGTTCTTTTTCTCTTCACAGAGGGGAAAATTTGAGGTGTGCCATCTTGATTCCATCCACGTTCAAAGATATTCTTTGGAAAGGAAAGGTCATTTCTTCATTTGGGGTCCTTTTTCGCCTAACCTGACTGATGGACCTATTTTGGATAAGAGCCTGCCCACAGTCCCTAAAAAATGCTATCCTTGATGAAATTAAATATCTTCCCAAAGAAGAGTCATTATCCCAATTTGACAGAAATTTCTGGCTCTTCCACGCTGTGGAGAGAATTGGGTTGCATGTGGGTTGACCAAAGATGGGATTACGGTGTCAGGAATGTTCCCTGTTGAGGGAACCTACTGAATTAAAGCTTACCTCCCTTTCTGCATGCTTCTCTTGTCTTCCCAAAAGTTATCAGATGGGTTACCCAATTTATTGTGTTTCTCTGACCTTTTCAAAAGGATTTATATAAGTAGTTCTCTCTAAGGAGGAGAGTGGGAATGATTTCCTTTTCCTTCAAGATACCAGTGAATTCACAGGAACTTGTCAGGGTGATAGGAACATGTTGAATGTTTAAAGGTATTGATAATATTAAAGCAGCTAGCTAGAGCTAAGTAATCTCATTTTTATATATGTACACACATGCAAGAGTGATAGATATCTCTCTAGAACTCTAAGGAATTGCTCTGTCGTCCCTTCTTTCTTTCCTCCCTCCCTTCCTTCCTTCCTTTCTTATAAATTTTCTTGTCTCCTCTTCTAGGAATCTCCTGGAAAAGGACAGATAAAAACAAAGCTCTGTGTGTAAACTAATTGACCAAAGGACTAAAAACCAAGTTATGTAGTTTTAAAATTCCATTTGCTTATTGGGGCTCTGGTGAAGGTGGCTCTGATCAGTGGGTAGCCTTACAGACCACGTGTTCGACTACCTGGCCACAGCAGGTAGGGAAGACAGAGTCCACTACTAAAAGTAGGAATTTTAGCAATAGTCTCTGTGTGTGTGTGTGTGCATGCGCACGCGTGCACACGCGCACATGCGCATGTCCACGTATTTGGGGGTGAAACAAGCAAGGATGGTCAGCCTTTCAAGGTTATATCAACAGAGCTGTGTGCTTAAGTAAGATTTTCAAAAATGCAGGCAGACTTTTTTATCTTCTGAGATTCTTTAGTGATGGAGACCAAGATTGCTGTTTTGATTTTTCCTCCTTCATTTATGATAAAACCACCGTTTCTCATCATATCCTTGCCTTTCATCTCTGCCAATTAACTAAGTAGCCAGAGCCTTGTTTTGAAAAGTTCTGAGTAGTTAGTAAGCTCTTTTTTTTCTGAGCCAAGTCAATGTGTCCTCTGGAGGCCTCTGAATGAGGGGTCTGTCCACTGCCCCACCCCTGTCTGCCTGTTAGTGCAGGCCTGGGCTTAATCTTTCGTATTCAGCGAGTTGGAAGGCGGGGTGGGAGTTATAGCATAGGGGGTGGGGTGGTGACCGCAGGTGGCTGAAGAAAGAGGGTCTTGTTCTCATGATGCTAAATGGTTGGTTAGCACTGCTTTTACTGTGAAATTCAGCTTCTGTCACTTCATGGCTAATTGCTTTATTATTCTCAGATCCAGATTGGACCTGATTTAGTTCTGTCAGGAGCCATGACTCTCCCTGGCATTGGGCCAGGATCCTTTCGATCCTTTGATCTGAGGTTTTATAATCACATTACCGTTTAGACTGAGGCAGGACGCATGGGGCTTTGCTGCTTCTTTCTACTTACTGGGGCACAGGTTTGCTCAGTAGGCAGATGGAGTGTGACACTGACCTGGGCAGGGTTTGAGGGATGGAGTCTTCTCTGTAACTCAGTTTCTCCTTGATCTTAGGCTTTATGAGTTTAATTTGCTTTCCTTCCTCCATCCAGCCCCAAATGCACTTGCCCCTTCAGTGGGTTTATTTTGAGCCATCTCGACATTGAACTGTAGGTAAGGTTTTGCTCTCCTTTTTTGCTAATGCTTTTCTGCACCAGCTGGCCATCCTTAACGTGAAACAAGTCAACAGGTAGTTAAAATGACCTCTCGTAATTGTCAAGAGCGGCTGACTGGCCCCCATCAATTGTTCTGGGATCCAGACGCCAGGGCTGAAAACGCCCAGTGGCCCACAGGCTGAGTTGTTAGCGTGCCTGGTGAGGGCGATGAACAGGAGCAACTGCGGCCTGGGATTGTTAATAGGCGGGGCTGTAAAATGTCGGCCAGGCCGAAGTCACGGATGCACCACAGAGCTCTTTCAAGCCCTTATTCCAGTGCTCCACTTGTAACTATTTTTAACCTTATTAAAAAGGAGCAAAATGCTTCAGCTTCACAAGTGCATGCTAGAGTCTTGCAGTATATTTCTTTGCTTTATAACTCCACCTTTGATTCAGAAGTCCAGCGGGCATGAGAACTTGGATAAACATAAACCTCCTCCAGATCTGCTCCAGGGGCCCAGACGTGCTAGAGACAGACCCTGGGTCTTCAGCTGGAGCAGAGGGGAAGGAGAGTCTCCCCTCTTTGGAGTTTCAGGCAGCTCAATCTTCAATTCAATCCTGCAAAGACAGAATTTGTGGCATCTGTGTAATAGAAATACAGACAAAAGTCAGAAGCATGCACCCAGGCAGGTTATGTCTGATAACGTGAGCTCCATGTGACCAGTTTTCCAGCACGAGGTCAGCAGGCCCTCAGAAGCCAACTGCGGGATGGAGAGGCAGAAGTGGGGCTGGCATTACTGAGGGATTTTTGTCTCTTTTTTTTCACTTCTCACATGGCAGCTCCTCTTGTATTGGTGGCAGGACCTAAAAATCTCATTTAGAATTTCTTCTAAGCTTTCTAGCTTGGAAAGTCTTTGCAAACTTTTGAAAGGGCTTTTGGGGGCCTGGCATAATCTTGGTGTGAAGTACCTGCACGGGTCTCTTTTTCTGTCATGATTCAAAACAGAAAGAGACTCTTGCCTGCCATGATGATTTAGGTTCAGGTGCCCACTACGTAAAGAAGCCCAAACTGAACTAAGTTTCAGATCATCAACAAGGGATCCTGAGATGAGCTGACACGATAGCAGAAGTTTTGGGCTTGAAACCTTAACAGTCATTGCAGAGTGTCTGTTCTGTGTGCTGTGCCAGGATGGAAGGAGCAGTGCGTAGGACAAATAACACAAGACTTCTGTCCTCTGGGAGCTTATCATCTTATTATCGATGTCACAACCAGTTATGGAGCTGTGTAGCACAGTGCACGACTAGGACTAGAGAGTTAATACCAGTGGAGGTCAGAGAAGAAAATATTTGTGGTGGCAGGACAGGTCAAGAAAGGCTGATGAGAGCAGGGGCACCTCAATTCTCAGCTACTATTAAGTGTAGACTGTAATGGGCATCTGGTATTTTTGACTGTTGATGATTACTTCTCCCCATTCACTTCTGGCAACAACATTCTTTTTACTGTGGGAAAAATACATTCCACATGATTGGTTCAACTTGGCTGCCCCACCCAAGGACTGGGCATGTGACTGAAGTCTCGCCAGTCTCACCACCATGGCTGTATTGATTGGTTCAAGGATGGACACCTGACTCAATCTGGCCAATCATAATCCTCCTGAGACTTTCTTGACAGAGCTGTAGGGAAGGCTTGCTCTTTTCCTCTGGGCTTGCCAGGCTGGAAATGTGTGAGTGGGGGCCCGCTAGCAGCTTTCCTGGCACCGTGTGAAGAGAGCCAGTTTAAGCTGAACGGAGATAAGCAGAGGTAAGAAATGGCAAGAGAAACAGACACCCTTAGGTGACATCATTTGAACTTCCATATCTAGCTGTGTCTGAAGCCAGTTATGTGGGATGGTCATTTCTTTTATCTCTGCTAGCTTGAGTCAAGTTCTATAAGCTATAACTGGAAGAACCTGACTAATATGGGATGGCTGGGGTGTGATGATAGAAACGTTTCAAGGAAGCAGGGTGTTGGTTTCTGTGGTAGTGCTGGTGGCTCATAAACAGTATAACTTCACCCAAAACAAAACAGTAATGACAGAATCTGTCACCCTGGCTAACTGTTTTCTCTTGAAGACCAGCTCGGTGAGAATGTATATAATCGAAGCAAGATGAAAAGTTTATTAGCCCAATGCTTCCATTTTTAGAAATATATTTGTCAGGTTGAGGCCCTCCTCAGGCCTTCTCCAGCTTCCCCAGAAGGCTCATTGTTACCATATATTCTGCCTAGAACACACTTTGAAACATGATACTTTGACCAGAACATTCAATTCAGTAAATATGATTGGACTCTGTGAGTTAGGCACTGTGCAAGGTCTGGGGGATACACTGATGGATAAGAAAGACATGGTCTCTGCCCTCACAGAACTTATGAACTCAATAAAATAGCATAAACTGGCATTATTTAATGAGAAAAGTTTTCCTGTGGCCTTACATTTATTAAGCACTCAGTGTCCAAGATCTCTCTCAAGACTTTGTTTATCCACTGGGCCTCAGGACATACTTGTCTTAAATTTTGGTGATCCCTAACTCCTTTTTAGGGTTTGTCTGCTAGTATAGCCATGCTTGGTGTCATATGCCATTGGCCTTGATTAATTTAAGTGTTAAACTCCTAAATGTTGGGCCGTTTCTATTGACTTGCTTTGCACAATCCTCACTAAAGTGTTGTTCTCCAATTAAAAGAAAAAATTCTTAAAGAAAGGAAGAAAATAATAATAAATATCGTGTCAATTCCAGCTGAATTGAATATAATATCCTGTGTTCCCCCTACAACATTCTCCCCACTTTCTGTCTTGGCCTAGAATGTCAAAATTGTACCATTGGGTGTGTGTCCTTTTATGCTTTTAAGTAATGATACACTCATGGTAGCAGAATAGGTTAGCTCAGGGGCCATAAGTAGTGGAGACTTTAGATGCTGGTATGCTTCTCCTCTCATTTGTAAGAGTGGTGGAGTCAGACTATGATCCAAACCCTGACTCTATCACTTAGTGGCTGTATGTCCTAGATTTAGTTGCTTAATCACTCTGAACTTCAGATTCCTCAATAAGAATTAAATAATACATGAAAAATGCTTAACAAAATGCTGGCTTGTAAAAAAAAAATCTGTAAAGGATGCTAAAATTATGTGACTGTATGATGAAAACCAGAATATTTACCATCTCTAAGTGTCTCCCCAAGACACATATAAGATACAAAGGGAAAAACAGTAATTTTACACTGGAGAAGCCTGATAAATACCACCTTTATCACGTGCTCAAAATTTTCAACATAATAAATAATGGTGTTTATTATCTAATAGTAGTGGGACAAATCTAAACCATGTGCCTCATGATATGATGTACTGAGAAGGGCAAAACAGCATTTGTGATACTCTTGCCTGAGATTAATCTTGAGGAAGCATCAGACAAACCCAAACTGGGGGACATTTTTTCTTAACACCTTTATTAGAGTATAATTGCTTTACAATGGTGTGTCAGTTTCTGCTTTACAACAAAGTGAATCAGTTATACATATACATATGTCCCCATATCTCTTCCCTCTTGCACTGACCTGTACTCTCCAAAAATATCAAGGTATTTCATGATTTAGGTAACTGTATGATGGTTATGTAAAATGTTAATAGTTGAGGAATCTGGGTGAGGGGTGTATGAACTCTGTGTGCCAATTTTATAACATTTTGAAGTCTGAAATTATTTCAAAATGAAAAAAAATGCAAGTAGTAGGCATTCAGTAAACCATATTGTGACCAAGGGAATCTTCCTGAATCCGGGCCAGCCATTTAGTTGAGGTTGGCAGTTTTGAATGCTGTGCTTATGAGTTCCTCTGCTGAAAGGTCTGGTAGCTCTGTGAGGATGTCATGCATTTGCAAGGATGTTCCTGGGCTGGTCTCTGTATGGTCCTCTCCCTAGGGTATGTCCTTCATCTCCATAGCTCCTTTGAGGAAGAAGTCTGAGACAAGTAGGAAGTTACTCTCTGACAGTTTTTATAAATGAGGCTTCTCCTTTTAGGTCAGTGAGATTGTCCAGTTGACAGAAATTCACCCAGAGCTCTCTCTGTGGCTCAGCTATTAATTTTGTTCTGGAATCTACCATCATTCTTTCACTTGCTGGACCTTGCCTCTCGATCACTGGGAACAGGAGGAATAGTGATGGACTTATAAAAACTAAAAATAGAACTACCATATGATCCAGCAATCTCACTCCTGGGTATATATCTGGAGAAAACCATAATTCAAAAAGGCACATGCACCTCAATATTCATTGCAGCACTGTTTACAATAGCCAAGACATGGAAGCAACCTAAGTGGCCATTGACAGATGAATGGATAAAGAAGATGTGGTACCTATATACAATGGAATATTACTCAGCAAAAAAAAAAAGAATGAAATAATGCCATTTGCAGCAACATGGATGGACCTAGAGATTATCATACCAAGTAGAGTAAGTCAGACAGAGAAAGACAAATATCATATGGTATTGCTTATGTGTGGAATCTAAAAAAATGATATAAATGAACTTATTTACAAAACAGAAACAGACTCACAGACTTAGGAAACAAACTTACGGTTACCAAAGGGGAAAGGTTGTGTGTGGGGAGGGATAAATTAGGAGTTTGAGATTAACATATACACAACTACTCTATATAAAACAGATAATCAACAAAGACCTATTGTATGGCACAGGGAACTCTACTCAATATTCTGTAATAACCTAAATGGGAAAAGAATCTGAAAAGAATAGATACATGTATGTGTATAACTGAATCACTTTGCTGTACACCTGAAACTAACACAACATTGTAAATCAACTCGACTCCAAAATAAAATTTAAAAAAAATACAGAAAACAATAAAAAAGTGTTGTGTCCAAATCTGACCTCCACATTATCAATATAGTCTGTGCAGTAGAAGAAACATGAGGATATAGAGTTTTAGATAGAGACTCAGTTCCAGAAAACCAAACCAGAGAGAATATGATCTATAACATGCATAAGATCTTGGAAAGTAAACATGTGTTCTCCACCATCCTTGTCAGGAAGACTGCCTGCATGTCAAACTGGAAAAGGACCAGTTCTCAGAAAGAGGAAAAAATGATTTCACAAAGTAAACAAAACAAAGATGAGTCTTGTTATCAAGTAATAAGTCCGACAGTGATGAGGTTCAAGAAGGGTTTGAATTAACTCACAGGTGACAGATACAAAAGACAAGTAAGTGAAGCTATGAAGAGTAGAGTTGCCAGCAAGGAGGCTGGGCGTTTCCTAAGCATCTTTGATGTCCTTGTTAGAATTGCATCCAAAACTCTGCAATTTTCTTGTTCTTAATTTTGCTCATTTACTCCTAGCCCCTTGAGCATGGACTGCTCTGTAAGAGTGAATCAGTGGTGATGTTCTCACAAGGCATGTTGTGAGGTTAACAAATACAGTTTGTAATGTGCACTGCAAATATGAAGTGCCATAAAAATGCTAATGAATGGTAATGCCTGTCCACTCGTTAGCAGACGGCGCAACAGGCCAAGGATAACAGAAAAGAGAGACTGCCTTTTGAACACACAAAGTGCTGTCCTATTCATCCGGCCTCATGCATGCCACCATGGGAGGCTCCTGCTTAGCCCTCATTATTCACCCACACAACTTCCTTTCCTTCTCTGTCTGGGTCTGCAAGCTGCGTTTTGAGCAAAGAAAGATTCCCTGAAACCTTTTGGCGCCATCAACAACAACAGCAGCAACAAAAGTTTGGCTTGAAAAATATATTCAAGGAATGAAAAAATGCAATGGAAATCTATGATTATGGATGTTTGAGAGAGAGGGAGGAAAAAAAGACCTGGGCTTTGTTTTGCATTTTGGTAAGAAATGATATATAGCTACATAGTAAAAACAGTTTTATTAAAAAGATCCTCTAGCCCTGAATTCCAAATACGAATTGTACCCTCTTATCATCCAGTCACTTTAGAATGAAAGTTAAAAATGCTGATACTGTGGAACTAGCCCTTGGTATTATATCTCATAGCTGATATATTTGTCTAATACTTTGGTTTTTGAAGGCCCATTACTCAGGACCAGTGCGCAGGGCTGTTCATTTTAATCCTTTCTGGTTAGTGAAAGCAGGAATGCTAGGAAGAGCTTATAGATAAGATTTCATTCCCTGCTTTTGTATGTAGGTAGGTGGTGGGGTATAAACCAGATAGTGAAACAAATGGAGTTCTCATCATCCTGAGAAAAGGGTTTTGACCTCAGATTTGTGGGCTTTTGTTTAGGGGAACTCTACTAAAAAGTAGGGTTCTCTGTTGGTCAGAAGGAATCCTTCTCTTGCAGAGTGGAAAATTTTAACAGCCCAACAAGGGTTTAGGTAATATATATAACTGAGAGTTCAGGGACTTTGATCCCTTTAGTTTAGCAATAGAGCAGATGTAGGATTTTATCATGTTTATTCTGTCCTCTTAAAAGGCTCCTCTTTTTCTGTTGAAGCAATATATCGAGGACCAGTCAGAAGGCTCTGGCCTCCTGTGCTGTCCTGTGCTGTGAAACATAGGGCAGTTATGGGGTTTTTACTCAGTGGTTCCTTCTGGTCTCCATGAATCGCTCAAAAGGAGGGTGGCTAAGTGATCTACATTAAGCTGTTTAACAGGGCTAATACTTGTTTGGTTTACACAAAGCCGTCCAGCAATGATATTGATGCTTGACAGTGTTATCATTGTTATTTATTTTGCTATAAGCTAGATTTATAGCATTTGTAATACTAAACATAAGAAACATTAATAGCTTCACTAATTATCTCACTACTTTACCGATATAAATAGCGATAAAAATGCCAAGTAAAGTGAACTAGTAAAACATTTTTAAGAGAATTTTAAAATCGGTTGCTGATTGACGATGTCTTTGGTGAGCCTTGGGGTTTGAATGGAGAAGAGAACCTTCTTTGTAGATTGAAATCTTGCTTTCCTGCCTGTTCATAATGAACAGAAAGTAATTCTGCCTTAACCTGACTGTAATCAACTGAACCATGCATTTAAGGTGGTGTCGGCAAAATAAATTTTGTTTTGGATCAGAGCAAAGTGAAAATCCAAGTGTGGAGAAGGAGAGAGAGAGGAAGGGGGAGAGAGAAAGAGAGAGATGGTCATACATGACGTGCGGGATTAAAGAGAACAGAGTAACTAACATCGTGCATCTCCCCGTTCTCGTATTGATCTTGCCCTGTGTTCTCCAGAAAACACCATCTTGTAAATGAGGATATTGAGTGAAGAGAAAGAGTTAAATCCACTGCCTTTGCCACAATTGCTAATGGAAATCCATGGGCAGTTTAAATGCTGGACAAATAAAAAACCAAACTGGGAGTGGAAGACATTGTGGATAAGGATGGGTAGGCAGCGTGTTTGGTCTGTGAGCTGAAGGAGTGGGCAACAATCTTCAACAGGTTGCAAATTTTAGAATCCCTGAGGTCCTGCCTGTTGACCTACATAGCAATTCAGCTCCAAGAATGCCTACTCAGCTTAGAACAGGGGCCTGCTGCTTTTGTAAATAAAGTTTTTCTGGAACATAGCCACACCATTCATTGAAGTATAGTCTGTGGCTGCTTTTGTGTTACTGCATGGAGTTGGGTGGTTGCGACAGAGGCCTTATGGCCCACGAAGCTGAAAATATTTATTATCTGACCATTTATTTTAAAAAAAGATTGCTCTAAAGTGTCCATTTGTCTAATTATTTTTCACTGGGATTCAATACATGTGCCTGTTTCAGAAATTTTCACTGCCTACCCCAGGGCTATCTGAACATCGGAAGACTGAGATGGGGGTGGGAGGAGGGTGTGAAAAAGGAGGCCCTTCTGTTTGTGCAAAGCAAGAAGTGTGACCCTTCAAGGAAGGGCCTTAGGTTGCATTAGATAATTCTGATTTTCAATGTCTAATCTTAAAGCTATAACTCAGGGATAAAAGAGTGTGAGTATTTTTATTTGTGGTTTGTGGTGGGTCTTATTACATTTCTGTCTTCTTAGAGCTAGCCAAGAGGTTCATAGTAGAGAATAACTCACCTAAGCCAACTTGAATGAATTCTCCACCACCACCTCCACGAAGAAAATTCCTAACATGGAAATTCATTCCAGCAGGAGAGGTCTCTATTTTGGAAATGTTTTGACCTGATTTAGAGGCTAGATATAAATAAAAAGGAGGGAGCTGTGTACTCACTAAACTTACGATAAAATTTTCGAGAGCTCACACGTACTCGATGCAATCTAACGGTATTTGCAAAGAGGACATTGTATTTCTGTTGCTTTCATTTTCCTCTTTACAATTCTTGGGTTTTCCATCACATCTGATCTCATTGTTACCTCTGTAGAATTCTATACTCTGTAAAGTCTAGCTGAAATTTTACCACTTCCATGACTCTTTCTCAACCAACTCAGCTGAGGATAGTGGAAAACTCACAGGCTTTGTAATCCTATGGATACACCTGAGTTCACATCCTGGCTTATCCATGGCTGGGGGGCCATGAACAATTTACTCATCTCCTCTGAGTTTCCAGTTCCTCATTTGTAAACAGATAACAAACTGAAGTCTCAGAGTTCTTATGAAGATTAAATGGGATGGTGCATGTAAAGGGCTTGGCGGACAATAGGCTTTTAATGAATGATATTCAAATAAGTATTACTTTTTTAGGTGTAAGGCTTCTGTTTCAAATGACAGCAATTGCCTGCACCAATTAAGTGACACTTTCTGTATACTGTCCTACACTTTTAGTTTATCTTTTCATTTACCTACCTAATTAAATTTAAATTTTGTTTCTCTACCTAATTAAATTCTGGGCTTTTAAGAGTATGCATCCCATTTGTGTATTTGTTCAAGTGTATCGCAAATAATAGGTACTTAATAAGTATCTGGATTGATTCTGGGTCTTTGATATGTTGGGTAAATGTAGAGGGAAACCCAAGGAGAGACTATGTGTGTTTTGCAAGATCACTATATTGTCCGAGAGACTGCACTGGGTGCAGGTGAGGGAGTGGAGAGCTAGTCTTGCCGAGGTGTGATGAAATAGCCGGGTGTCTACATTTGCAAAATGGGAGAGATGTATTGAGTAGAGACAGTTTTGAAATATATGGTCCTACTGACGAGGGCCTGTATCTCTGGTCTTTTCTCTGTCCACAGCCCCATGAAAATACTGCTTTCCCACACAACACTGAGATTAGACTATCAGTGAAGATAGCTTACTTAATTATTCCTTCAGTGGGGAAGATAGCACTAAAATTAATTTTAAAAATCTATCATCTGTAGATTCCCATTCTCATCTGAGAATGTATCAATATTGCAGTAAACATCTTTTGAGATATAATTTACATATAATAGAATTCACTTTTTTTACATATATAATTCTATGAATTTTGACAAACTTATGTAATGTATAACCTTCACTACAATTAAGATAGAGACTATTTCCATACTGTTCCAAATTTTCTCTTTGTAGCCAATTTCTCTCTTCCCATCAGTGTCTCTGGAAGTCTCTGATATTATTATTGATCCTATAGTTTTGCCCTTTTGAGAATGAATCACACAGTATGTATCATGTTGAGTCTGACCCCTTTCACTTGGCAAAATACTTTTGAATTTCCTCTATATTATTTCCTGTAGTAGTAATCATTCATTTTTGTTGTTGGGAATTTCATCATGTGCATAGTGATTTATTTATCCATTCACCATTTAATGGATATTTGGGTAGTTTCCAGCTTTTAATAAATATAAATGAAAGTACTCTAAATATGTGTGCATAGGTTTATGTGTGTTCATATATGAAGACATGGGTGTGGAATTCTCCTGGGTGAGGGATCGCTGGGTCATAATGTAAGTGTATGTTTAATTTCTAAGAAACTATCAATTATGTTCCAGACTGGTCTTACCATTTTGCATTCCTACCAGAAATATATGAAAGTTCCAGTGGCTCCACATCTTTGTTAGCATTATGAATTGTCAATTTTGTTAAAAAATTGAGCAATTATAGTAGGTTGTAGCAGTATCTCATGGTTTTAATTTGCATTTCCCTAATGGCTAATGATGTTGAGCAACTTTTCATGTGTTTCATTTCTATCCATATATCTTCTTTGGTGAAGTGTCTTTTCAAATGTTTTGCCTTTTTTGTTTTTTTGGAAGGAGAGTGTTGTTTGTACCTGCAATAGGCATTTTTAATTGTACCATATTTTTGTTGGTCAAAACACACCATTTCATAACATGAAACCACAGGGAATCAGTCAACCTCCCATCCCCTTGGAATATTCCTTTCAGTACTTCATATATGTAAACTTTATTCAAAGCAAATTACCTAAATGTCCAGAGTGAGTAAATTACCACTAAGATTTTCTTATGGCTTCCTGGTGAGATGCCCTACATGACCTAGCCCTTCATCTACTGTCTCAGCTCATCTCCCTCTTCAACTCCATGCTTACGCCTCCTCATCCCTGTCCCCTTCTTGCAGATGAGGGCATATGCCAAACATACTCTTGCCTCAGGGCTCATTGACCTAGGGCTCATTTTACCTGGTGAACTCTTTCCCCATAAAGTTGCATGGCTTTTGCAGGGCTCTCTCCTTCACTTCCTTCAGGTCTCTAAACAAATGTCACCTTATTGGGTAGGCCTTCCCTGACCAGCCTAAGTAAAATACATCTACTTTCTCCACATCATCCACCTTATATTACTTTGCAGCATTTATCACTACCTTGTATGCTATATTTTATTCACTTATTTGTTTACTGTCTATCTCCTCCCACTGAAATGTAAGTTCCATGAAAGTAGAAACATGACCTGTTTTGTTTCTCTGCTAGATTCGACAGCCTGGAAAACTACCAAGTATATAGCAGACATTCAATAAATTGTGGGTGGAATGAATAAATCTTAAGGAGAAAGGTGAGAAAAATGCTAATTAGCTTGAGCTTTTAGACAAGCCTGCATATCCTTCCAGATCTGGTCTGCTCCCAGTACTTAAAAGTTTATTAAGCTATTTCACATTTGGCCCAGGTGAGCTTCCTTGGCCTAAACCTGTGTAGTAACATTTCCAAATAGATGCAACGGTCCTTTTCAAAGCAGCCCCAAGATGGCAGCAAACAGAGGTGGCAGTGGTTGCCTTTGTTTGAGGCTCACTGCCTGATTTCTTTTGCCTCTGGCTGGTTTATTGATACCAAAAAGTAAAAGCAGGCTCCAAGAATCTGAGGATTCCCTCTCGGGTACCCTTTGTGAATGGGTTCAGACTCTTCTTTCTGGGACTGCTCCAGGCTTATATTTTCTTGCCCTTGCTTTCTCCTGTTGCACACACATTTAACTGCTTGCTTTTCCCTAGGGTTCCTCTGAGTAGACTGGAGAAGCCATGAGGAAGGGTGGTTTTCCACCATGCAGTGGGTGGGCTGTCCTTGAGTTACAGGTCTCCAGCATTAGGACCTTTAAGAAATGCCTCTTCTTTTTGGGGATTTAGATCAGAGTGGAGTCAAGGGTAGCTTCTCCATACTTCTCCATGCTTCTCGGTGTTCCTGCCCATAAATTGTTTTCCATACCTGGTTCAAATCTAGAGACCTTCCTGAATGTGGATATGGCAGAACCCACTCTGGATTGGGACTAATTGGGGAGATTAGAAAAATTCCTAGGAAAAATAATCAGCTATAACCAACCCATCAAATGAACAGAAAAATCCACAAAACTGCTTTTGAAATGGAGAATATTTTATAATTACCAAAAAATAGGGAAATAATGGTTTCTAGAAATGTAATGTTTCTCTTTTTTATTTGATATAGATATTCAGATTTTCCAATACAGTTTCAGCTCAAAAATTATTGGAAGAAAATGACAATCTAACCTCCATTAATAAAACACAAAACAGCATTTGGGCCTTTTTATTGTCAAGACTTCGCAAATAGGAGAGGGTGTTTTAAAGAGCACAGGGACACCGTCTGTAGCATCTCCCTTGGTCTGAGTTCCTTTATAAGGTGTAGCCTTGCAGATTGTGGCTTTCAGAAATCTTTTAAGCTGAGCATGTTTCAGAACTGATCTTTGCCTCCTCAGTGATCTTAAGCAAAATTATGAAAATCTTCCCAAATCCTGATTTTATAACACAAGAAATACTGACAGTGATGCTTCAGGAGGTTAATGATGGTCTAATTATCTTGCACCAATAAGGAAAAAGAGTCAGCCTTTTGGCAAGATTGTGTCAGAACTAGTCAGATAATATAGATATTTCTACCTCCACACATTTTCTAAAGGGGGATGTTGGCGCTTTAATTAAATGTTATATGAATACATTTCAGATAGATCCAAACACAGGGCAAACTGTGTTTCAGAACTGCTGTTCCTACATTTAAAATATATTTGAAATGTAATTTAAAAAAAGATAATGGGAAAGAAAAACTAAAATAACTCGAAACAAGCAGAATATAGTAGCTCATCATTACACTAATATATCAAACAATGTGATCTTAGCTTAATTATCCCCTTTGAGAGTTGAGAAAACTAAGCACAACCTTCAATTTACAGCTGTTTGGTGCCGGGAACCTGAATTATTATTGAAGGAGAAGGGGGGGAAAAAGTTTATTTATTGTGACCTCCACTCAGTTTTTATTCATCGTGGAAAATCTGTATATTCACAAATGAGGGCTATTCATCCTTAGACCACAGCATTCTTCAGCTGTCCAGGCCTACATCAACTGCACATCTCCAGCTTTTGTGTTCATCTCGAAGGCTCTTCATCCAGATTGTTCATCATCCTGATGGTCGAGCTTTATCTTGCTTTTGTGCAGCTGCATTCCGCTTATCCAAAGTGCTGAGGGAGACAGGGAGAGGGAGAGAGAAAAGAGCGAGCCAGAGGGCAGGAGAGAGTGAGCAGGAGAGAGTGGGAGAATAGAAAGGAGAAAAAGCAATGGCCGGTGCACATATGAGGATAATTTGTAGTTTCTCAATAATAATATAAAAAAAAGGAGGACAGGCTAATTACTGGCTTAACTAGGGCAGCCTGTGGATCTTCATGTCAAAAGGACTGCCGTAATTATTTGCCATCAAAGCACATTCATATTGTGGCACAAAAGAAGGGCCTTTTGCAAATGGATCTTGCTAATAAACAGGGCTGAGAGGAGCATTATGTGTCTCCCTGGTTGCAGGCACATTAACACAGTGACATGGAGCATAACTCGGGGCCTGAGGAACAAAACACCAGAATGATAATTATCCCCCTCCCCTCCCCAGCCTCCCTTGCCTTTCCCTTTGTGTTGGACAAGGAAGCAGAACATGACCTATTGGAGGGCCCAAGGCAGGCTATTAGTGACCCCTGAGCCCTGACAAGGTGCCTCCGTTCTTTTAAAAGCCTGCCTCTTGATGTCAGGAGGGTCACGTGGACTGGCCGGCTCAGCTCAAAATGGTCCAGCACACGCTTCACCCTTAAAGACACCTGGAAGGTCATGACCAATTTAATGCAGAGGAAGACAGCAGAGACAAGGCTCTGTTGAATCGTGGTACTGAAGTTTCCCTCTCGCTCTCTTTTCTTCTTCTTTGTCCATACTTGCTCATGTATTTAAGCCCTCAAAACTCAATTCAGGGGGAAAAGTTCACTTTTTCTGTTAGTACACGAAGAGAGTCTTAGTGGGGCGAAAGGCTGGAGGCAAATTCAGCCCTGTGGATTAACCCTCTTCTGGCAGATGTAAACACACTGATTTCCCACAGGCTGGGGTCACTGGGGGAGCAGGGACCTGCCTTTCTCGCTTCTCGCTAGGCAGGTGGTGAGAGGCTCATCAGCAAAGGAAAGTCACCTGTGAGCCAGGCTTGCCGGACACTGGCAATCACTGGAGCTGCAAATCATGTCTGAAGGCTCCAGGCTCGTTCTGGTTTCACACAGAGCAGTGGATATTAAGGAAAAGGGCCAGGAATCAGCTTGGAAAATGTACCTGAGACCATTAAGATTCCCTTTCCTTCGCCTTCCCTTTCCCTCTTGTGACTTTTCTGTGAGCGAGGGCTCTTCCGAAACAGAGGGGGCATCCCAGAACCCAGCCCATGGGGGAAGGTATTCTATCTTACACATGCTAGAAGCAAACTGGATCCCTGTTAAGTCTTATTTTACCAGCAGAGAAATTAAGGGTGGTAATTTGCATTGCAAAACGATTCTTGCTTCACAAATGTGGGCTTTCCTGAGTATTTAAATATTTAATTATTTGAAAGGTTGGAGGTTGATGAACTTCAAGTTAAAATGTTATGAGCAATTTCTAATGGAGGCTGTACTAGGAATGACTTAGAAACAATGAAAGATGTGTATCTGTGGGAAAATAGGATTAAGGGTTTTTAGGATTTCATTTAACTGTTCAAAAGTGTGCCCTCTATCTGAAGCAGATTTTTAGGGAAGTAACACATTCTTATCAATAGATAGTAAATCTCCCAATAACCAATCAATCAGTTTCTCTCTCTTCTTGCCTCCCCCCTCCCTCCCTCTCTCTTTTCCTTCTTTCCACCCTTCTGCTTCTTTCCCCCTGCTCCCCTCTCTCTCTTTCTCTCCAGATAATCTTGGCATAAAGGGAATGGGGTAGTGACATACTAATTATAGACCTAAACTTTCCAAACTGTTAAGAGTGGTAAAGCAAAAAAAAAAAAAAAAAAAAAAGTTGAAACCACACTATTCCTTATTTTATTTGTAACCTGGACTCTTTCTCTGGAACCTTAAACTCATATCCAACTGCTGACAAGACCTCTTGCATATCTAGTAGACATCTCTTATTCAGCATGTCCAGAATGGAACTCTTGATCTCACATTCCCCCCCCCAACCCCCCCAAAAATCGCTCTACTCACAGTTTTCCTAATATCAGTAGAGGCAAGTACAACCTTCCAAGGCTTAAGTCAGAAACCTGGTAATCATTCTTGTCTCCCTTCCTTCTCTTACTACATCCAGTCTGTCAGAAAACACTGTTGGCTCTGTGTACAAAATGCATTAACAACTTGGTCACCTCCACGATACCGTGGTCTGAGCCACTATCACCTCTCGCCTCTGCTATTTCAGTAGCACCCTAACAGGTCTCCTGCGCCCTTTCCTATACTCCTAACTTGGCAGCCAGAGTAGTTCTCCTAACCATTTCGAAAGTTTGTGAAAAATGCCCATAAGACTCTGACTTTATCTCCTACTTTTCCTTCCCTTGATCATTCTGCTCCAACCACAGTGCCCTCTGATTTCTCCATGATCACATAGCAAGAGTGTACCCACCTGAGCTCACACAACTCAGCTCACTCAACTCCCTGACCTCCACGTCAGTTTTCAGAACTTACTTTCTCAGTAAAGTCTGCCCTAAGCACCCTGTTTAAGCCTGCAACTGCCCACTACCCGCCTGGATCCCTCATGCCCCTGATGCATTTTTTTCAGTCAAACTTGAACATACCATGTAATTTATGTTTTATTTATTTAGTTATTCTTTTTGCTGTTAATTTTTGTCTCATGAGCTTTAAAGAGGGTAAAAACCTGCGGTTTGTTTTGGTTTTTTTGCACTGATATATCCCTGACTACCTACAGTAGTGTCTGGAATATTAAATGCTCAGTAAATATTTGTGTCATGAATATTGAATAAATGAATTGTAAAGTTTAAGAAAATGGAGACCTAGAGTAATGATTAAAGGAAAACAACAACAAAAAATCCGCCAGAAATGTTCAGAAGAGCGAGCAGATCTTGCCATGATAAAACAGATCTAGAATGAGAATGCAGGTCACTAGATTACTCCCTAGTTTTTATAGAGTTTTCATCTCCAGCTCCCTTTCTCCTTCCCACAGGTCGGGAGGTGGGGCTGGACGTTCCAACCCTCTAATCACCGGGTCTCTGCGGACCAGCCCCATCCTGAGGCCATCCAGGTGCCTCACCCTAAGTCACCTCATCAGCGTAAACTCAGGTGTGCTCAGAAGAGCACCTTAGGCGTAACCAGAGACTCCCCTATTGTTCCCGACCCTCCCAAGTCATCCCCAACAAGGGTCCTTCTGCCCTACATCGTCGGAGCCAATAGAACAAGACCAAACTCAGTTCAGAAGCAAAGGAGAGCTTTATTGTTTGATCAGAGAATGAATAGAGGCGGGAGCACACTATCTTCCTCCCAGAAGCCGTAGCCAGGTGGTACTGCTTTACAGGATCTCGGGAGTGGGGGAGGGGGAATTGCTTCCAGGGCTGGCACAGGTGTGCTCACTATCACAGTGCCGGGTGCAGCAGCTCTGCACACGGCCCACTGCCGCCATCTTGAATTGAGGTATCAAGCACAGCATTTCTGCGCGCAGCCCACGGAGCTGAGGTGTCAGCTCTGCCGTTTTGCACCAGGAGCTCTGGTCTCACGTGCCGGGTCCAAGGCCTCTGCATGCAGCCCGCTGTGAGCAAGTGAAACTAGACAGAGCACAAAGGAAAAAAAGGTTAGACGTTATTTTATTATCCGGATTCTGTTTTTATTTCCTGGGAATTGTTAATGGGCTTTGCCAGTGACACTATCGCTCAGGAAAGGGGTTTAGGAGCTTTGTGCCGGGAATGGGGGGACAGAGACCAAGTACGTTTCTTATTATACCCCAGTTGCTGTGTAACTGTGGGCTCCGTCAGCAACCTGGAGGACATTAGCAAGTTCGTGAATCAGCTTACGCTGCTATTGTGAAGGAGAACCATTTGTTAGCTTAAGTAAAACCTGGATTAATTACAACTGTCTGTTTGTGAAAATATTGACTAAGTAGGCCTTTAGTACGCGTTTAAGAAAGGTGAAAATCTCACAGACTCATGAAATTCAAGCTCCTTTTTTTTTTGTTCATCAGTAGTAGTTGGAGTAGTAAAAACAGATGCTTTGGTTTAACTGAATGATGATATAGGAAAATATAATTAGGATTTCAAATGAATGATTTTGCAAAATGTTGGTTTGTTTTTCCTGAGCTATCTCTGAACAAATGGGCTGTGTGGTTGGGTGGACAAGCAAGACTACAAAATGCGACTAAGGGTGACTCTCCTGTGAAGTTGTTCTTTCATTTTTTCCCCCTTTTGTGTGGCTTTGGAAGAAACAGTCCTAGAAAACCTTGTGAGAACAGTTTGAGGGAAGATCTAAAAATCTTTACTCTCTGTGGGTTAACGTATTAGGGAATGGGGATTGGTGGCATGTTGTGACATGTGCTTAATGCTGAGCCTAACTTTGCTGAAGTTTGACTTTGTGTTTGGTTCCCTGTTCATGTTTTCAGCTCCTGAATATGTTACTGTCCAAAGTCATTTACTTGGGTTTAAAATCATGTATGTGATGTCAGTTGTTTACTTAAGAAACATGCTTTGATTAAAGTGTTTATTGATACTAGCACATGCAGAAGAATCTTTGTTGAAGAAAAAGTACTATCATCTTTCTTTGAAGATTTGAATGTAGAACTAATCGGGGCCCCCAGTGTGGGCCTGAGCATCTTGAGCTGGGCTGAACAATCTTCCTAGGCTGTGTTTTCAGGGACCCTCCCACAAACAAAGGGGGACTTCTTTTCTCCTTCTGTAGCTTTCTTATAGCCAAGTGGAATCTGTCACATAATTGTTTCCATAAGGAGAGGCCTCATTTTGTGTCTGAATCCTCTATGCCCTCATATCCCTGTGCTTGCCTTTCCAGAGAGCAATGTGCAGAAAGTCAGTGGCACAGCCCAAAAAACTCCCACAAAAGACAGAAGAAAATAGAGTTCCAGTGCGTAGTGTGTGGATCAGAAAAGAGGCAAATAGAATAGTTACATTTAGCTATATTATATAGATCAGGCTACTTATTGACACCATCAAACAATATGGATGTATTTATTCTTTAATGAAAGCTGACCACCCACAGAATTTGAGAAAGACTAATATTTAGCTCAATATTTTAGGGTAAAGCTTTTTGTTTCTGTTACAGTAGTGGATAAAATCACTTAGTATTTACTCTTTTCTTAGAGGGTAATATGTATGTTTGTGTCCTCTTTACCCAGGTTTAAACCTAAATACACACACACCACATATATATACACATACACGCATGTGCATATACAGAAAAAGATATGTATACATATATGTGTTTATACAGAATAATATATATGTATACTTATATGTATGTTATGTGTACATATGTGCATTCATATATGTAATTTAATCTTTTTAATTTTTACTTTATCATTTTTTTCAATTGAAGTATAGTTAAGTTACAATGTTGTGCCAATCTATATATTTAAAATATAAAATAAGACAGAATTCCCAAGGCTTCCAACAAGGCCTGCAGAATGCTTATAATATGTATTGTCTTTTATGCCTATAGGGTGATATAATACATTTTCCTTAAACATTAATGTTTCATATGCAAGTAATATATGTTTACTGTGGAACATTTGGGAGGTATAGGAAAGTACAAAGAAAGAAATAAAAATTATGCAAAAATTACATAATACCACTATGTAAAGAAAACCACTATTACTCTTTTTTTTTTCTAAGCAGGCTACTTTTTTTTTTCCCCAAATGAGTGAAATTATTTAATTATATTCTCCCCCCAGAAGAGAGAAACTTCTTCTATAATCAAATGCATTTAAGCAGGCTACTTTTTAATTTTGATTGTCCTCAACCTATTATCCTCTAAGATGAAGGTGGTATACCTCTGTGTGAAACAAATTGTGGCAAAATTGGTTTATTTATTCTGGTGTTTTAAGACAATGCACATTTTTTGTTGTTCAGCAGATTTCCTTCTCTGAAGTTCTCCACCCGTTCTCCACCATCCATCCACCCACCATACACCCATCCATCTCTCCGTCTCTCCCACTGGTACTTATAGAATTCAAGGATTTTCTTCAGTTTTGTTTAAGATTTTGTTCCAATAGGTCTTCTTCTCTAACCAGTCTCTTGAATTATCCTGGGTCTTCCCAAACTCCATTTTTTTTTTTTTTTAGAGACGGGGGTCTCGCTATGTTGCCCAGGCTGGAGTGCAGTGGCTATTCACAGGCGCGATCCCACTACTGATCAGCACGGGAGTTTTGACCTGCTCCGTTTCCAACCTGGGCCGGTTCACCCCTCCTTAGGCAACCTGGTGGTCCCCCGCTCCCGGGAGGTCACCATATTGATGCCAAACTTAGTGCGGACACCCGATCGGCATAGCGCACTACAGCCCAGAACTCCTAGGCTCAAGCGATCCTCCTGCCTCAGCCTCCCGAGTAGCTGGGACTACAGGCGCGCGCCACCGCGCCCGGCCCAAACTCCATTTTGATAATGTACTGCAATGCTGCTGATATATGTTTCTCTGGTGTTCTTTTTTCCCACTGCCTTCTCTCACCTTCAGTCCTTTAGCAACTCATCTGAATGGCTTGGATTATGATGTTGCTGTTCAACCATTTTAACCTGCTACTCTGAGTTTTTCCTTTCTGAGTACTGCATGTAGGCCATCCCTCCCATGCCTTCATGTTAATTTAACTCTATCAAGATCTTTTCATCTTTATACCCATCCTTAACCTCCCTTTTATAATCACTTTCTCCCATCTGACCTGGGCACAGTAGTCAATCATTTCAACTACATTCTATCTCACACCTTCAGTTTGTTATCGACTTTGCCCACCCCCCCGCCAAGTCCAGATCAACTCAAATACCCTCCTCCCTTTTCTTGCCAATGCTGAGGGAAATCTCATGGTTTCATTGGTTGATAAAAATTTATGATTTCCAACCTCAGATGAACTTTTAAAGTTGCTGAAAATAACTTTTTAATGGCAAGTTAACTTCTTTCCATTCCTTTCTGATATGGTTGCTCCTCTGTGTCTGCAGTACCACACCTGAGGATACAACCGACTCTGGACAGAAAATATTTGGAAACAAATTCCAGAAAGTTCCAGAGATCAAAACCTGAGTCTGCTGCATGCTGACAACTGTTTACACAGCACTCACATTGTATTAGGTATTATAAGTAATCAGGAGATGATTTAAAGTCTATGGGAGGATGGGCGTAGATTATGAGCAGATACTCTACCATTTTACGTAAGGGACTCGATCATCCGAGGATTTTGGTGTCCTCAGGGGGTCCTGGAACCAAGCCCTGGAGGATACTGAGGGATGACTATTTTATCACTTCTTTAAACAACCAATTCTGTCCTTAGCCCCCTTTCTTTTAGTGGGCAGCCTGCAAGGTCATGGACGACAGTCTTGGTATGGTGGAAAAATGATTGACTCTGGACTTACTAAGTTAGAATTCTGGCTCCACCACTTAACATCTGTGTGACCTTGGCCAGTTGACTTAGTCCTAAGTTTTCATTTCCTTATTTTGAAAACCTTACTTATTTCATATGATTTGTCAAGAAAATTCAATGACATGCTGTGTTCAAAGAGGTCAGAAAACAGTAGATCCTCAGTTGTAGCTAGTTGTAGCTCTTATTGTTTTTATTAGGTAACAGTGCTTCCAACTTTCTTTTCCATTTAGTTTCAAGTTGATTTATATCTTTGTCTTTTCTTACTCCTTCCCCATTTGTTTGGAAGAAGATATAGCAACTCTTTTCAAGACCAATTCCTGGAGACTGCAGCCTGATTCATGGACCATTTGTCCAGCTATTCTCGTTCTTTCTTGCATCTTCAATCTGGGTGGCCACACATCTTCCTCATGTGAACATCCAAACTCTCTCAATTTTTCCTTTTCAAGGATACTTTTTGAAAATAAGTTTATTCATAGCTCACAAATGTACTCTTCTCGCCATCAGTCTCCTGCTCTGTGGAATCTCCTTAACTTTACTGAAACTGCTTGCAAAAGTTCCCAGTGTCTCCTGATTGGCAATTTCAGTTGGGGCTGGACCTCAGTTCTTAGCCCAGCTCCAATACTACATCCTTAGGAGGCACGAGGGGAACCATTTTATTTTCAGTCTTCTTAGACCAATTCCCTATCTATCTAGGCCCTCCTTCTTTCCCTGTGCTTTCTGTTCATATACTTCTTTTACTTCTTAAATCTTAAGAAGATTTTGCAGGAAATGTTGAACTAAACTAAAGCACCATTACGGTGCTTCCATTAGACTTTATTTCTACTCATACTACAGCATTATCACATTCTGTTGTTATGGGGTTCTGTCTGTCTCGCTTGATGGATAATGGATGTCTTCAAGAGAAGGACTGGGCTTTATTCCTAAATGCAAACTGAGTGAGAAACACACACACACACACTCCCTTGTTGACTCCAAGGACTGTTGTCTCAGAGAGAAACTTGACTTAAAAAGATTGCCCTTGGGACTTCTGTGGTGGTCCAGTGGTTAGGACTTCAGGCTTCCAATGCAGGGGAGGGTGGGTTCGATCCCATGTGCTGCATGGTGTAGCCAAAAACTAAAAAAAAAAATGTTTTTTAAAGATTGCCCTTATATACACCCTGAGGTTCCTAAATGCTAAGAATGGGCATCCTTTCAAGTTTAGTGGGTGTTACCAAAACATTTCTGACATTGCTATTAGCCAGCCAGTCAGCAAATATTTATTTATTGACAGTCCTAGGTACTGTCATGAGTAATGGGAATTCAGTTCTGAATAAGACCTAAGATAGATACAGCCTCTACCTTTTGGAGCTGGTTGAAGTTTCAAGGATTTGAATTCTGTATATCTATCCTTCCCCATATGACATATTAAACACTTGAATTTTACAGCTTCACAATTAGAACTCTTTGGAGGAGAGAGTTACACTAGAAATTTCTATAATTTTTCACTTGGGTAGGAAATATATTTCTCTCCAGACTCATCTGAAGCCAGGGATTGATTTAGTGAATTCCATTTAAATTTCAATAAGTATTTTTGACTTCCACATAAAAATTACTGCATAATATGGGAATATATATACTTATTATTTAAATACTGGATACCTGTAAACTTAGTCAAGCCCCTGCATTAAGGTTTTGTGCAGATGGCACAGGTCTAGAAAGGAGTCATAAGCACTGGGAAAACACATCCAGATTGGAACGTTTTACTTTTTTAAGGTCCTCTGTTTATAACAAATTATGGAAAAAAACCTCTACTCTGAAAGGATGAGCTTTAAAAATAATCTTTAAAAATATATATGTATAAACAGAAGTAGTCTATCATTGCTTCAAATCTCAATATGTGATTTTTCCATTCTGAGGTTTTTATTCTGAGATTCCTGTGTATATACATGAATATATATATTTCATAACTTAGTAGCCTGCTAGCTATTGAACAAAGATACATTTGAAATATCCTTATCAAGATCATTATGTAACTTCTGAAAAACTGAGTACCTTACTTTGAAAATATTTAAGACAATGTAATGCATTATCAGTACAAGATGATACTGCACAGTTTGTGTTGAAACAGGTGTTGTTGCTGGAGTACAAAACATTAATCATTGCTACTAGGTTTTTTAAAAAATATAATCAGAAAAGAAATATGATCACTCCCAACCAGAGTGCTGGAAGAACTGAAGCCACCTATTATCTTCCAGTTGATAACTTTGAATGAATGTCAGTATTATCGGGTCTCTGTACACTTTAACTAAGCTGTGACCCTTTTATCATCTTTTCTGTGTTGCCCATACTTTTACTCTCTTTTGTCTTCTTTTTGCTTTTTGGTTCCACTTTTTCAACAGCTTGGGAAGAGCAAAGTTTTATGAGACTTTGGCCATTGAGATCTGGGGATGATGACTAAGGGGACTGTCTTTTCCCCTTCTGATTTCATAACAGGTTGAACAAAGTCTGATGCCTTGTAGTTGCTCAACAGATATTTGTTGTAGGACTGAATGGAGGGGCATGATTGCTTTTAAGTCTGTGTAATCCCCGTGGACTGAATTCATGGTGCTTTCCCATTTGTAGGGCACCTTCTCCATTCTCCTGCTTCTATCCACAAAAGAGGAATGGCCATCCCATTATTCCATAGAAACCATCTGAGGCTCTGAGAGATGACCCTTAGAGAAGTTACGGCTGTGATGAACTTTATTTTCAGTCTTCTTAGACCAATTCCCTATCTATCTAGGCCCTCCTTCTTTCCCTGTGCTTTCTGTTCATATACTTCTTTTACTTCTTAAATCTTAAGAAGATTTTGCAGGAAATTTTGAACCAAACTAAAGGAGTAGCTATCTAACTCAGGTAATTTCAGGTATTGGTCAGCAGATAGGGGAAGAAGGTGATTGCGGCCAACTGGGATTTCCTGTAACCTCTTGAAATCAGTTGAGTTATGCCACTGCACCCTCTACCAACAGATTAGGCAAGTCCTAAAACTGGGTAGATATTGTTTGTTGCTGGACAAGGGAAATTCCACAGGGTCATGGATTGGGATTTTCCTTACTTATTAAAATTTTTTAAAAAATGACAATGGCAAAGAATTTTTAAATTACTTGGATAAAGGCTCATTTTCTTTCTGACTCAGAGACCCTACCTCCACTGCCAAACCCACACTCAGGCTCACTCAGGCACACACAGGCACATACTTCTTACATACATCTTACAGCAACATTGCCTTCTGTCTCGCTGTTGAGCCTATTCAGATATTTGGGCAAGGGTCCAGGTTGGGAATGCACCCCCTACCCAAATACCCACAGTTGATTGAGTCAGGATTCTCAGACCAGGGACTGTTTTCTCTGATAGCAGATGCCAGCCATCAGGTCTATGGTGCACCTAGAAAAAGCTGGGAAATATACTCTTCACGTAACTGTCTTGTAGAAAATAATTTGCCCCAGACATTTTCATCTTTGAAAGAATGTAGATTTATAGGCTTGATTTCTTAATCAGGGTGAACTTTTGTTAATGTTTCATGGCTAGGATATATGTGGTCATGCCATGGACCCAGTGGTGATATTAGTAATAAAGACAATATTATTAATATCACTACAACAATATAAAAAGAGTTATAGAGTTAACATTTGTAAGATGAAAAAAAAAAAGAAAAATCCCAAGTTAATAGTTGCCTTCACTGCCATTAACTCACTCGTTGGCAATATTTTATGCACTCATATAGTTTATGTACCAGGACTAGTATTTGGCAAGAGTAATCAAAGACATACAAAAACTACCAGTTGCTTCTTTTTTTCTTTTTCTCTTTTTTCCTTTCTTTTCTTTTTTTTTGTCTTAGCTTTTCATTTCCCCACCTTCTCCTTATGATGTAATTTTATTATTTCTTTGAAACTCTGAATCAGACTCCAGTGGGGTGCTGTGTCCTTTTAGAGCCAAAGTGCAGTATTTGAACTTTGCTATCACATAACACTTTCTGAGGCTGCTTGTCTGAAATGACTTAATTTGCGCTGCAGGACCAGCCCTGAACCTGCAAATACTCCAAAAAGCCACAGTGAGCCAGGGCAGCCGACCTATTACTAATTTTTTATTAAAATCCCTGAGGCACCCAACACAGGGCCCCAAAGCAGCTTTAATAATAGACAACATACAGCACATTTTTCTTGTATTGCCATGTAATCAAATCTGAGGCTGCTGTTCACTTTCTTTGTTTTACCTAGAGGACCAGCTTCCAATTTAGTTGTGGCCTACTCTAAACTGATTTTTCATTGTAATTAATGCCTACTTTGGCCTCAGCCACTTACAAAACTTTCCATTAGAGGTTTGCCGCCATCCGCTGAGTATTATACTAAGTTACCCTCACAGACCTGCTATAGCTGCAATTTTGTTAGTCTTTCCTTTTATTATTATTTTTTTGCGAAGAATTTTTAAATTGCTTAGCTAAATAGTTTAAAAAAATTTTTTTTTCCTTCTCTCTGTACTGCACCTATTAAAATATTTCGGCAAAGGTCCAATTTGGGGAAAAATAAACACACACACACACACACACACACACATTTCATCCCCTCTAGTGCCCCCAACAACACCTCAGCCTTTAAATGGTTTCAGAAGGGCTAGTGGACCTCATTTAGATCCAGGGTCTGCTGTGGCTAATTTTCTGTGTTTTGTGCTGTCCATTTCCTCTGAAACAGTACCTGAGGTTTAAAGTTCCTCAGCCGAGGATGTTAGGAGACCTCTGCAAACATTCAGGAGGCAACCTTCCCACCACATTAACCTTAAAAAAGATTATGGCACTGGGCCCAGGGTCAGATTGAATAGATGAAAAAGTATATGCCATGCCTTTGCTGCTCCCTGAACCTTTCTCTGTTAACTGGGCTGACATTTTCAATGGCTTTTCCTAGAGCCTTGTTTAGACTGTCTTCCTAGAAAATTCTGGATCTGTTTACTACCCATCTTCTCTCACCACCACCCTCCCCCTGTTGGCATTACTAAATCACAAAGAACAACTATCAGAAATTAGAGCCCTCTGGCTCTTTGGATAGTCCCCTTTCAACCTGAAGATATAGTTTTTAAAAGGACCCCATGAATTAGTGAGGGCAACTTCGTGGGGCAATTCCTTTAAAGGCTTTGGCTAAGAATAGTCTGAAAATAAATTATGAGATGTTTGTGCAGTTTTTAACTTTTACATTTTAAATATTAGTAGTTTACCTTATGGGACTGTTAAGGAAAAATCTCCTACTTTCTGGTAATGAGCAATGGATTTCCTTGTCTTAGCTGATACAGGTTACAAAAAGTCTGCTAGCCACTGGATACAATAATTCCCTTTCTAATCTTTGTAGTCATTTCTCCTTGGGTAACATTTTGCACTGTTGTATAATGCTGTCAGCCTTTTAAATAGCATTTACAGACTCTTGTTCACATCTACAATGTGAGTTGAAATTGAAAAGTACACAAAGTCTTAATGAAACCCTCTATCTATGTTGTGGCTAACTGTCAATAACTGTAATGTTTTATGAAGGAGAACACATTGGCAGGTTGGGGAAGGTGAGATCCAGACCTGCTTCCCACCCCATTGTTTGTTTATTGAACAAATAAGGTCTGCTGGTCCTCATTATTTGGTGTGGCCTCATCACATTTAAGGCAAGTCCTCCTCTCTTTCTCCCAGCAGGGACCCTCAGTCATCAAAAGATAACAGAAGCACCTATATAAGGCTCTTGATAGTTCATTTTTTTTAACATAGAAACATGGTTCCAATGGTTATCATTTACATAAGAAGTGAGACTTAAAGAGACTGATTTGTGTGTGAGGCTTAAGAAATCAGGTAGTGTGCTTATATTCACACCTCATGCATCTTATGTTTGCATTCATACATATAAATCATCTAAACTCATTTAAATATAAAGTGACACTGAAAGCGGAGTAGCTTTGTAATTCGTCAGGTGATACATTTTCCTTCTAAAGTGGATAGATCTTAGGTAGGGTAGAATGTGTTGTCGGTTTTGAACACCAAAAAGCAATCTCAACCAAGATTGAGAACCAAATTTCTAAAAGTTTAGTTAAGAAAAATTGTCTCAGTGTTAATTCTACTCCTCTGTTTTCCCCGAACTCTTCCCCTTGGCATACATAATCAGAATGATCTATCCTGCCTGCTTTCTGGATGTGATGGATAGCCCAGTCATACCTTTCCTCATTCAGCAGTTTCCCCTCCCACCTGCCATTCGCACCCTGTCACCTCCTCTCCTTGCCCCAAAGACCCCTCCATCCCTTGTACACCAGCTGGCTCCGATTTTAAAGAACTGCGGGCAGTGGATATCAGAGGCTGCCTAGAGCCAGTTCTGGCAAATAAAGACAGCCCACCTCCTCTTACCTTTAGAAACATCAGGATGATTTTATTGTTCCACCCTAAACGTGAAGCGTGACTCTCTGGTTTTAGAGTCTCTCAAAAGAACAATTGGTGATTCCTTTTAGTAGGTTTTCCCAAAATATGTGTGTGTGTGTGTGTGTGTGTGTGTGTGTGTGTGTGTGTAAGATGTAGGTCAGAGAAACATTCTATCTGGGTCATTGACAGATGTTAAGATTTTCTAACAAACAGAACAATTGTGCATCCTACCAGGTGCCCAACCAAAACATCCCTTACCAGCCTTCTAAGTGGAATCAGCTAGACTTAGCACAAATGCATTTTTTTTTCAATGTGAATGGGATATTTTCTTGTCTTTCTGATGCAAGATAAGATGCTAAGCATTAGGCAGGGGTGCCTGGGCCACATGATATGACAGCCGGGCTGTTCAGAGCCCTTTAACTATACTAAATACAACTGCAAGGGCTCTTTCACATTAACTGGAATGACTTGATGTCACAAAATATCTGAGCCCAGAGGGACTGCAGAGATAATCTAATGCAACACGCTCACTTTACAGATGGGGAAAATGAGACCCAGAGAAATTAATAGAATTGCCAAAGTTCCCACAGGTAGTTAGTGACTCGTGGAATATAGATGCTTGTAGAATATTCTCTCCCTCGATCTGCACAAATAATTCTGAGGCTTCCCATCAAAGCCCAAGCCTAAACCAGAGACAGATATATTGAATTTTGGAAAAGCAGTTTAAGGTATCACTTCATCTAAGTGAAAGCCCAGTATGACTTTCCAAACAACTATTCTGCTAAAGCCTCTATTTGAAATAGACCAGCCATTTAAAAGCTGCAGCTCGGTGTGGTGGAGAGCCAAGGGTGTCTGTGCAGCTCTGGCTAAAGGATTTGTTGTCTGGACTTTGAAACATTAATGTGCTTTGAAATCATCTAGGAAACTATTTAAAATGCAGATCTCCAGGTCCCTGCTCCTAGGTGGGGACTCTGTAGGTCTGACAGGGTGTCAAGTAAGCTGCATTTTTATTGAACAATAAATGCTTTGCACTGTTCTCTGTTGTATGAGTAAGACACACAAATTACTGCCTCATGAAGCTTTGCATTGAATGTGTGTGTGTGCACGTGCGTGTGTGTGCACGTGTGTGCGTGTGAGAGAGGAGGCAGGAGAAGTAACTCATGAACACACCATGAATGAATGTTAAATTCAGAGATTGCTAAATGAGATAAAAAGAAGATCTAATAAATGGGTACACAGGTGTGTGGGGCTGCACTTGCTAGTATGGAAAGAGATGGCTTTTCAAGGACTCCAACAGGGAGAAAGAACCTGCCATTTGGAGAGTTGAGGGAAGCTTCCAAGTCGAGGGAACAGTTGTGCAAAAACCTGAGACAGGGACACGTCTCAGGCGAATGATGACCAAGAAGAGAGCATGGCTGGGGGAAGAGGAGCAGCCATGAGGTCTGAGGGAGGACAGGGACACGTCCTGGGGTCTGTGGTGTGGAGTGTGAAATCTGAGTGTGGATTCCTTTCTAAATGAACGGGCAATTATTGAGTGGCTGTTAGGAGGGGAATGATATGATCCGATTTATGCTGTAAAGAGATGCCCTTGAACAAGTGTCCCAGGTGTTGCTGATTCAGGGGATCCTCAAACACACACTTTGAAATTCTCAGCTCACCTGTGATCTTTATCAGTGCCTTACCTTTCTGGGCTTCAGTTTTCTTATTTATACAATTTAATTTCTGACCATCTCTATATCACAGGATCATAAAAATTAAGTGTTCCCTTGGTGATATTGTGCAAAGGTAAATTAAAAAACAATAGGTTATTCATTTTGCTTTACTTTTGTCTCAAGAGCCAAGCTGGGAGACAGTTGACTAGGAGATAATTCAGAATTTGGCCACTGGGTTGGAAAAGTCATATGCTGCAGAACACCCACTTGTAACCAACTTATTTTTCTTCTTTCCAGTATTCATTGTAAGTGGATTTCCCTTTTGTGTATGTGTGTGTTTGAGACAGATGGCAACTTTACAGCATGATGTTAGAAGAAAAAGTGTTTGGAAAGGGAAGAAGGAAGGCAAACAAGAAAAGCAAGCCTTGAATAAGCAATTTTTCTTAAAAGGAATACATTCTGGGACAGTTTATTTTTGTGCTCTGCCTGGAATTTGGGGACAATGTGCTAGAATTCTCTTTCTGCCTTCAGCTGGCAAGCAGCCTAAAAAAGGTGGGGACTTGGAAGAGAGACACAGTGTTTCTATTAAAATAAGACTTTATTGAAAGCAGGACCAGTGGCTAAAGTTAGTCCTTGGCTTTTTAAAGGCACTATGGCTGGGTCTATGTGAACATTGAAGTGGAGAATGGAAACTATTATCCAACTAGGGCACTTGGGCTCAAATATCCAAGTACATATCTTCAAATCATTGCAGGCCAAGTGGTGTGCTGTTCTTGGAAGAAAATATGAGTTATTTGGATTACTTCCTTAATTTCCCACTTTATTTATGGGGTAAATATGGGATATATTTGAACTGAGGATGAGTTTAATGTATTCTACTCTTCCAGAAATACTTCTCTGTTGTGTTTCTTCCATTCGATTTGGGGTTGTTACTGCTAATGCCGATAGGAGAAGATTTCTGTGGCCTGGGGATCATCCTGGGGTCTGGTCACATCAAGCTCTTTCCCAACATTGCAACCCTCCCCTAGGTGTGTAGGGCTTGCTTCTAAGCCAAGTTCTCGTTCTTACAGTTTCCGAAAGCAAATACTTCTCTGTCATAATCAATAGTTGTTATATTTAAATTTTCTATTTCTGTCAACCTTAAAACTTTAGACTCATGATCAGTTCCTCATTTTCCCTATGCTTCCATCTCTGGCTGCAATTTATTGATTCTTCCTTTAACAACCTTCCCAGATAACCATAGCATTCATGAATATTTATTGGAGCTTAAGATATGTAAGTTGCTGTTTTAAGTTGATGAGTTAATCCCATTAATTCTCATGATAATTTTATTAGGTTGGTACAGTTATTTCACCATTTTACAGATGAGGAAACAGAATTTGAGATGTTCAGGCACTCATTTCAGGTTGCAGAGCTAGTAAATGGTAGAGTATGGGCTTGAACCTACAAATTAGTTACTTTAGTAGACAGATAATGATTGTGTGATTTCTGTGGGCCAGGGATTTGCTAGACACTGGGAATTCAGTAGAGGGTAGCATAAAGGGTAAACTATATGAATTAAAGCATAAAACTTTACTGAGGGGCATTAAGCACTTAAAGATGTAACTTGTCATGGATGGGAAGGTTGATTACTGTAAAGATGTCTATCTTCCCAAGGTATTTTTATTAATTTAGTGCAGTTTCAAGAAGGAGATTATTTTATTTAATTAACAACATGGTTGTAAAATTCATTTGAAAAAAATTGTCAGAAATGCACAATTATTTTACAAGGAGAGAGTACAGGTATAAGAATTCTCTGTTTGACAGTGAAACCTACTACTAAATATAAATAATCAAAATAGTGTAGCTGATAGATACATGGAGTAAATTAGATAGCCATGAAACAGGCTCAAATCCATGAGAATGTAGGATGTGATACATAGAATATCACAAATCTCCAGAGAAGGAAATAGTTGATCAATAAACGGTGTTAGGAAAATCACTTTACAATTTGGAAGTATAAAATTAGAATATTACCTCTTCTCTTATACTAAAATAAATTATCAATAAAGATATTAATTTAAAAATATAAAGTCATTAAAGAATATGTAAGTAGATATTTATCATATCTTTAACGGAAAAGGACTTTGTAAGTATAAAAACAGTCACATAATTTAAAAATATATACATGTCAAAAACATAAAACAAAATTGGAAGACAAATGACATATTGAGGTAAAAATTTTGCAATAATTATGCAAGACAAAAGGCATACTTACTGTATAAAAAGTTACTGCAAATCGATACGAAGAAATCTTAATCTTCTTTGAAAATATGATAAAAATAAATATAAGTAAGCATATGTGTGTGTGTATATATATATATATAGAGAGAGAGAGAGAGAGAGAGAATAAGTATATTAAATATATGTAACCTTACAACCCATTAAAAATATGCAAACAAAAATAACAAAACCCCACATTTTGTATTAAGTCAGCATAATCTTAAGCAAGTTGTTATATTACTCACCATGGTCATGAATGTGGGCAAAAGGGCTTGCTCACTTAGTGATATGGGGATATAAACTGTTACAGTCTTTCCGCACAGCAGACTTTTAACATGAATAAAGAGCTTTGAAATTTTCAAACTTATGACTTGATAGTTGTCTTTTAAGATGTTATTGTAAGGAAATAATAAGAGATATTCAAAAAAACACAGACATATTTGTTGCACCATTATTTATCAGAGAAAGAAGTTTAGAAATGACAAATTTCTAACATAAGGAAATAGTTAAATTATGATATATACAGCACTCTTATGAAATATGCGGCTATTTAAACTCATATTTTGAAAAAATATTTATGGTATGGGGAAATACTCATAATAATACATAAAATAAGACACAACTGTATATATTTCATCCTTTAAAAAAAATCTCTTTCTTTTTTCACCAAATAGGCATGCTAAAGTATTAAAAGCAGGAAAATAAATACTTTTTATATGTAAAGGTGGCTAAATGGACACTCTACATCATATATGTCTGTAATTTTCAAGTTTTTTAACTTGAGAAAAATGTTGTTTTAAGGGGAAGAATGCTGATCCTAACATTAGGTCAAGTCAATTTCCTAGCCTAAAGGGGAAACTACTCGTGGACAGTATTTTCCCTGAGCAACCAAGTCTCTCTTAAGATGTGGCAATTCCTGCTTCATCAATAGAACCTTTTTTTTTTTTTTTTTAATCGGGGGAAACTTGCGTTCTCAGAATACTTAAAGGAATGTTTGGCTCACATTGTCATTCAAATTGGTTTAATTTCATTGAATTTTGTTTTATCTCTCATAAAACATTTTGAAATGGTCGTATGAAAGACCCTCTACAGCCAAGCTATTGGCTGATCAATTTGATTAGCAGTTAGGAATTATAAATGGAAGATAAAACGAGTCTTTTCTTGTTATACAGCCCTGGTAATAAATGGCAAGTACATATTTTTCTGAGGCTTTTATTCTTAGAAAGAAAGCAAAAGGATATAATAGGTTTTTTAAATACATGGCACATAATTTATTCTGACAAACAGATGTATTTTGTTGTTGCTATTATCATTTGATGAAATACTTTAAAACTAGTCCAAGGTGGTCCATTTTCAAATATAATACATACAGTACATCTAGCAGTTAACAAAATTTGGATGTGTAGCATAGAATGGTCATTATTTTTACTGAAAAAAAATAAAGGCACTAATTACTTACAGACAAGATACTTAGCACAAACAGATAAGCTTCAAAATGAAAAATTCTCGGTTTATGATAATTATGTTCTCTGCTTTGTTTTCAGAGACTGATAATTTGAGGCTTTAAAATCACCAGGAAGCCATTAATTGGAATTCTTCAATAAAAAATAAATTACATAGAAGTTCATGATGAGTTGTAAAAGCGGAGAGACTGTATTATACAGTGAACGACATTGCTTCACTATTTATAGCCTCGTGCAGATATGTCTAACAGAAAACTGTAAAGAATTTGAGATGTGCAGATAGCAATTATTCACAGATCCAAACTATCTGCAGATATTTCAAATAACAGCTTTTAGCAGATCTCTGCACCAATAAAGGCAGGGCTTTAATTTGAGGCAGGGATTTGCTCAACACATTGCTTCTTGTTTTTGACATCGTCCTTGCCTTCCAAAGTCCATCTCAGATCATAGCTTCAGGAGAGACAGATCTTCACATCACGTGCACAGTACAGCCCTGCATTTAAGTGTGATACAGCCCTGTGTACATTTTGGAGATGTGCATTTTGGAGATGGTGCCTGTCACTGGAGGTCTGAGTTGCACTCTCTGTACAGGTTAGCTGAGCAGTCTCAGCTTCAGAATATTATCTTTTTAATCCATCTAAAGAAACCCAAATCACTCTAAATCCTGAACTACCATGCTCAGAGCTAGAGGTGAGGGTTAGGGAGGAGGTGGGGTTGCCAGGAAACCTCTTTGGGATGTTCTGAGAGAAAAAGCCACACTGGGTAAGGGAAGCAAGCAGGTAACAGTGATAACAGGTGCTGTGTGGTGAAGGCCCACGGGTAGCCCACATGTAGCAGTCTATAATCGGATAAAGAATGTGACTCTGATACTGAAGTCTGGATGCTTTGGGCCTCCCTCTCCTCTGATGTCAGCATGAAGACACTGGCGTTACTCATGCCAATTGCACTAGGAAAGAGAGGGATTTCTATGATGGTAGCAAACAAAGACCACCCTCTAGTGAAAAGAGAACAGTGGGACCTGGAGGTATAAGAAGGAAGTTGGGGTTCAGTTTCAGTTTTTTGTTAGGATACCTGCCTCAGCCATTCAGTCAGTGATTCCATAGGGTACACCACAGTCTGTTCAGAATTGTGGAGGATTCAGGTAAAAATGACCTTAACATGTTAGGAATATGATGGGAGACTGGGGAGAGTAGTCAGATGAACATGTAGGCATCTTGGTTCTGTGGAATGAACACAAATTTTATAATCTGTATTTGTCAGGATAGGCTAGGTTATGCTTCAGTGAAGAACAATCACCAAATCTCAGAGGCTTGATACAACCAAGGTTGACTTCTCCTTCTGCTATATGTTTAATATAAGTTGCCAGGAGGCTCTGCTCATTATAGTCACTGAGGGACCAAGGCTGATGGAAACTCCCTCTTGACCACAGAGGTGAAAAGGGAAGGCAACGAATTGTGCATTGACCACTCAGAACTAACATGTCTTTGCTGCTCACACTTTATGGGTCAGAGCAAGTCACATGGTCAGTCACTCCTAACTTCAGTGTGAGACAGAAGTACAATCTTATCATGGATTTGGGAAGAGAACTGGAATATTTGTGAACCATCCTAACCTGTGGCTACCTTAGTTTCCTATGGCTGCTGTAACAGATTACCACAAACGTGGTGACTTAAAACAACACAAGTTTATTCTCTTACACTTCTGGAGGTCAGAAATCTAAAATCAGTTTCACTTGGCCAAAATCAAGGTGTAGATAGGGCCATGCTCCCTCCATAGGCTATAGGGGAGAATCTGTTTCCTTGCTTTTCCACTGTATAAAGCTGCATTTCTTGCATTTCTTGGCTGTGGTTTCTTCCCCCATTTTCAAAACCAGCAGTAGCCTCTGATTTCAGTCCTCACACTGCTGTCTTCTCTGTAGTTCATTCTCTCTGCCTCCCTCTTGTAAGGACATTTGGGATTACATTTGGGGTCCCCCTAGATAATCCAGAATACTCTCCCAACTTCAAGATCCTTAACTACATCTGAAAGTTGATTTTGTCATATAAGGTAACATTCAAAGGTTCCAGGGATTAGGACCTGGATATCTTTGGGGGACATTATTCAACCCATCAGAGTCATAAAGTCAGAAGTCCTAGATGTGATCCCCACATCCATCACTTACTGGTTCTATAACCCTAAATAAGTATAATTCTCAGGCTCAGTTTTCTCATTTATAAAAGGAAGGTTAAAAATGCTTCATGGGAGTTGTAAGGATTAAATTACTTATCTACGCATAAGTTCTCTACAATGATTTTTTTTTAATTTTAGGATTTTCTTTCTATAGTCTAAAAGAATTTGTATACCTATGTATATACATATATTCACATTCATCTGGATCATCTGGATGACTGCTCTTAGATTCAGTATCTGGATTTGTATTTATTTAAAATCATATAAGCACCCGTGATCACCTGTTTCTTAGCTGTTAATATTGTGCTTCTTGAACTTTATTGCGCAACAGGTAAAGCTGCTATATTGGTAAATAATGTAGATCCCAAGGACTTAAATAAACCCAATGATCTGATGGAGGAACTCTGGAGTAGAGCTCAGAAATATGCATTCTTTTCACCACTAAAGCTGATTTTCATTGGATGCTCTGTAGACCTTCCTTTGAAAATTACCATGCTGGTAGGCATATCTGGATGTCCTTGTACCAGAATGAGAGTTCAGCTTCCTGCATGGCTATGCTCATGTATTCAGCCCACAGCGAGCTCTGTTGTATAAAGGAGAGGATTATTGAGGTTAAAAACCTATACAACACAAAGGAAACTACTTATGTGAATCAGTATGGTCCCTCATTCATAATTGCATATGGAACATCAAGGATCTATAAGATGTATTTTTACAAAATTAAGTGAATAACTACAAAGGAAAAAACAGAACAACTGATCTCAGAGGGAATATTAATAGTGCAAGGACAGAAGAGAATGTTAAATATACAAATTAATGTGTTTAGACTAATTTAAGAAGGTATTGCATCCATAATATATGAAATCAGGCTGCTATGAAAAATAAGCAGTCAGAGAATAAGAAAGGGTTCTTAGAAATTAAAAGTATAATTTTTGAAGTTATAAAGGAAAAGCTAAATAATTGCCTGGGAACACCTGAATTAACGATCTGGATGAGAAATCTGCATATACCTCCTAGGACAAGAAGCAAAAAAATAAACAAAGATAAAGAGATGGAAAACATGAGAGAAAAGTAAGAATAATAGAGAATAAATCCAAGAAGCTCAATACATAATTAATAGTAGGTATAGAAGGAGAAACAGGGAAAATTTTTTTTTTAATTTCTGAGCTGAAGAAAATCTTTTCATTTTGAAAGCATTATTTCATTTAGAAAGTACTAAGCAGAATTAATGAGTTAAAACATGGTGAAATATATTTTTTAAATTGCAAGAGTATAGATATAAAAATTCTAGAATCTTCTGGGGTGACAGGGAGGAGACGAGAAGAAACCCATAATTAAAGGGATGAGAAGTAGATTGGCATCAGACTTGTTACTTACCACACTGATAATAGAGGACAATGGAACAATGTCTTCAGGGTTTTAAAGGTATAGAGTCAAACCAACATTCAAGCAGGACAGCAAAATACAGACTCTTCAGATAACTTTCAGACCTACTTTGGAAACCGACTCATACATAAACAACAAAGCAAAACAATATAGAGAGGAAAGGACAATGAGGCATAGGAGCAATGATACTTAGAAATCAGCAGTTATTGACACATATACCAACATGTGATAAGATCATAGTATGTTGGTGGTGAAGTAGTGAGTAAGGAGGTGGTGGTTTCTGAACATAAGATGAGGAAAATAAAATCTTGCTAAAATTTTTTGTCTTGGTGTGTGGAAGGATATTAATTGTAATAAATTCTACATATTGATAGAAAACTTTAAGTTTAAAAATGTGGCTTAAACGTTTGATGGTAACCATTAGGAATAGGATATATAACTTTGAAACCATTAGCATAAATAAAAAATTGGAGCAAGAAAGTGTTATTTTAACAAAAGGCAAAATGGAAAAAAAACAAAGAAAATAAGAATAAATGGCTCATTAAAGTATAAATGCAATGAAAGGGCTATATCTCAACGTATCAGTAACTACATTACATTTGAATGGATTAAATTTACTTTTAAAATATTTGCTTTCTAGTTGTCTGATAATGATGATAATAATAACCAGCCAGATGTTATTCAAAATAAATATACCAAAACCATATAACACAGAAGGATTGAATATAAAAGGATTGAAAAATAAGACATTTCAATATTAATATGACAAAATTAAACTAAAAATAGATACATTAGATCCAACAAAGAGGACTATCATATATTACTTGAAGGTACAATTTGGTGAGGATATCCAATAGTCATGAATTTTGTGTATCTGAAAATATGCTTTTGAAATATATATAAAGCAAAACCTTTTGCAAATAAGGAGAAAGTGACAAAAATCTGTAAACAGAGATGAAAAGTTTAACACACCTCTCTAAAAAACAAACCAGTGGGCAAAAGTTAGGTGAAGCTCTAGGTATTTAAATAATATAATGAAAAGACTTGGTTATATATCTCTGTGTAGATGTATAATTGTTCTCATATTGGGTGTAAGTGTACTGGATATAAATGATAACACCCAATAAACAGAAAATGTATGTTCTTTTCAGTGAAACATTAAAAAAAATTGAATTAGTCTAGAGAAAAATCTCAATGAATTCAAATCATAGAAATAACTAGTCCAAATTCTCTGAGTACAAAAAATAAAATTAAAAATTAACCAAAAGAAGTATAGACAAAAGTTCTCTTCACTTAGAAATTAAAAATTGGAACCAGTAAATGTTCTCATTTACTGTAGGAAAAATTGAGACGTGAGGTGGATTTTTGGAATTGTGAAAGAATGTATGAATAATAATATTTCTATAAATTTAGATGAAATGGATGGTTTTCTAGAATTGACCCAATAAAATTGACCAAATAAAAATTAGTAAATTTTAATAGACCTATAATGATAAAAATAACTGAACAATGTGTCAATAATTTGGTTCTACAGAAACATTAAACTCAGAAAGTTTTAGAATGTGTTCTACCAAAAATATAAGAAAAAGATAATTTCCTATGTTTTATACACTTTTCTAGAGCATTAAAAATCACATGGAAATCTACCCAAGTGATTTTGCCAAGTTTATAATCATGGCACACATGAATACAGACCAATATTGCTTCTACTATAGATGTAAATACCCTAAATAAAATGATAAAGCAAAAAATAAAAATTAAATTCAGTAGTACTTCAAAAGAATCATACATCCTTACCTGCTAGGGTTTATTCTGAGAATGCGAGGATATACGACGTTTGGAAATTATTAATGACATTTACTCTGTTAATAGATTAAAAGGGTAAAATAATATAGTAATCTAAGTAGTCTCTGGGGAGAGGTGGGGAGGATTTGATAAAATCAGTCCCTATTAAATTCGGTAGTATTTATCAAAGTATGTATGTGTGTACATTCTATCCCAGCAATTACTCTTTTAAATTTATATCTTAGGGGAAAAAAATCCTTGCTAATGTGTACAAAGAAACATGCACAAGAATGTGCATTTCAGTACTGCTAGTAAGAAGTAAGAAGTAAAACCATACAAATGACTACCAGTGGGAGATACCAGAAGACATGTAAAGATCACCAAAGCATTTTGTTTTGTTAAAAAAAAAAAGCAAACGCAGAACAGTCCATATAGTATGATTCTTATTTATGTTAAAACAAGACAAAACCCACCTCCTAGAGAAATGGAAATAAAAACAAAAATAAACAAATGGGACCTAAGGAAACTTAAAAGCTTTTGCAGAGCAAAGGAAAACATAAACAAGACGGAAAGACAACCCTCAGAATGGGAGAAAATATTTGCAAATGAAGCAAGTGACAAAGGATTAATCTCCAAAATTTACAAGCAGCTCATGCAGCTCAATATCAAAAAAACAAACAACCCAATCCAAAAATGGGCAGAAGACCTAAATAGACATTTCTCCACAGAAAATATACAGATTGCCAACAAACACATGAAAGGATGCTCAAAATCACTAATCATTAGAGAAATGCAAATCAAAACTACAATGAGGTATCACCTCACACCAGTCAGATGGCCGTCATCAAAAAATCTACAAACAGGGCTTCCCTGGTGGCGCAGTGGTTGAGAGTCCGCCTGCCGATGCAGGGGACACGGGTTCGTGCCCCGGTCTGGGAAGATCCCACATGCCGCGGAGCGGTTGGGCCCGTGAGCCATGGCCGTTGAGCCTGCGCGTCCGGAGCCTGTGCTCCGCAACGGGAGAGGCCACAACAGTGAGAGGCCCACGTACAGCAAAAAAAAAAAAAAAAAAAAAAAAAAAAAAATCTACAAACAATAAATGCTGGAGAGGGTATGGAGAAAAGGGAACCCTCTTGCACTGTTGGTGGGAATGTAAATTGATACAACCACTATGGAGAACAGTATGGAGGTTCCTTTAAAAACTACAAATAGAACTACCATACGACCCAGCAATCCCACTACTGGGCATATACCCTGAGAAAACCATGATTCAAAAAATAGTCATGTACCAAAATGTTCATTGCAGCTCTATTTACAGTAGCCAGGACATGGAAGCAACCTAAGTGTCCATCAACAGATGAATGGATAAAGAAGATGTGGCACATATATACAATGGAATATTACTGAGCCATAAAAGGAAACGAAATTGAGTTATTTGTAGTGAGGTAGATGGACCTAGAGTCTGTCATACATAGTGAAGTAAGTCAGAAAGAGAAAAACAAATACTGTATGCTAACACATATATATGGAATCTAAAAAAAAAAAATGGTTCTGAGGAACCTAGGGGCAGGACAGGAATTAAGACGCAGATGTAGAGAGTGGACTTGAGGACACAGCGGGGCAAGAGTAAGCTGGGATGCAGTGAGAGAGTGGCATGGACATATATACACTACCAAATGTAAAATAGATAGCTAGTGGGAAGCAGCCACATAGCACAGGGAGATCAGCTCTGTGCTTTGTGACCACCTGGAGGTGTGGGATAGGGAGGGTGGGAGGGAGATGCAAGAGGGAGGAGATTGGGGATATATGTATATGTATAACTGATTCACTTTGTTAGACAGCAGAAACTAACACACCGTTGTAAAGCAAATATACTCCAATAAAGATTTTTTTTTTAAAAAGACAAAAGTTAAGCCTATGTATATAAATATATAGAGAAAGCCTTAAATGATACATGCCAAAATGATAATCCTGGTTACCTTTGGTAAGGGAAATGAGATTGGAGTGCAGAAGCAGGGATACTACTCTATATACATAATTTTTGCTTAATAATCATAACTACAACTATATGTGCTCTTTAAAATCACCAAATTGCATTCAAATATTAATTGCATAAAATAATTTTAAGAAAACACTAAAGGAAGAGGGGCTTCACTTGTAAAGCACTTCACTGATCCTGCTACATCAGGCAGAAATACTTCCTCTGTAGAAGAAGGCTATCCATCAGTTTTTCAGATCATGTGCAAATCATTCCTTCTGAACATGTAGCTGCCATTACTAGGATTCTGTGTCCAGCAGCATCCTTAGATGTATGCTTGAGTTTGTTCAGTGATTCTTTCTACCAGAAGGAGATGCTCTGTTCAGTTGCTTGATTCTTATATCAAGTTTATTCTAAAATGATTAAACTAGACACTGGTTGGTTTAAATAATGAATCCATGCAAACCAAAGCCACAGTCCCTGGAATTCTCAGTATTGGACTTTTTTGTTTGCCACCTTCACATACCTAGGTTTGCAGAACACACCCAGAAGCTTTTTTATAATGTTTTAAATGTAATGCCGATTTCTCCACTACTTAAATGTGACAAGTTCATGTCTTTTCCTAACCTAATGACAGAGCCAGTGTGATTTTTATGGAGAGAGGGTAACAATGTCAATATAAGATAAAGCTGTATTGGCAGTGTCTGTGAACATGTTTTAATGTCAAGACGGACTGGGGCAGAGTTGGGGACAATGCCACACAATAAAAATATTGAGTCTCTGCAGGCATGGAAACAGCTCATAATTCTTGTTGAATAAAACCCACAGTAAGTCATATGAACTCAGTTGATAAGAGGTCCGCAGCAGATGAAAAATTGTCTCCTCTCCTTCATTAGTAAGTGGCTGCAGTCCACAGCTGAAGGTTGACGAGGCTCATTTTGATAAATGCCTTCTTACTCATTGAAGGGAAATCTGCCATAACGAAACATTGTCTTCTATTTCTTCTATCTGTTTATATTTCTGTGTTGCCATCCAGTGAGGCAGAAGAGGGAGAACTGACAGCTCTGGCCAGGGAATTTCTTCTTGACATCTACATTGTCTGCACTCTACTCTGGCCGTTTTCGCAAATTTTACCATCAGGAAACTTTAACAAAATCACACACACACACACACACACACACACACAAAAGCCCATCCAACCATGCGCTATAGGACACCTGCAATACTGGAATAGGGACCTCAAAGTTACCCTCAGGCTTTGAATTCTGTTTCAGATGATATTCTCTGGGAAGCAGGCTTTGAGGTGGAGATTAGCATGAAAGAGGTTGATTGGGGAATGTTCTAGGAACAAGACCTGTGAGGAGTGAGGGGAGCAGGGCTGGTCCAAAGGAGCAACAGGATTACAAAGCAATGACAACAGAGGCCTCTAGTGATCCCTTGGAGCACTCGGCAGCTGGGATGGTCCTGCATAGTTGTCTCCAGTTGGTTCAAGGGGAAGATTCTTTAGAGCTCGCATTGGATGTGGTTGTTTCAGGAACAGGACCTAACCTTGATGAGGTGGCTCTCTTCAGCCAAGGACTCTCAGAAGGGATTTCCACTGTCACTAACCACATACCCAGCTGCTGGGGAAATGAGTGCTTCATCTTGGAGGGCAGGACCTGGCCGCAACAGAGGCTACTCCCTATCTAGTTAGTTAATGCTTCTGCTAAACTCCTCCTGAGTTCTAACCTGAACGTTTATTGGAATAGCACTGCCTTATCAGTTATCTCAGTTAAGTCACTCCACCTCTATGTAAATTGCAAAGATCGAACTCATGACTAGATCACTCCATCTGTGAATTCTGTGTACTGAGGATTTTCTTGCTGGAATGTTTCAAGCATCAGAGTTTAAAATAAAAATACAACAATTGATGTAGTTTCTCATGTCTTCAGCGGACAAACCCACTTTGTTCCTTTTACATGCTTCTGTTTAAACCTCTCTTGGGTGACTGGGGTGAAAGGAGGTCACAGGCATCTTTGACAGTCTGAAATTTTCAGGAACAGTTCCAAAATTTAATTAAGTACTGATTGTCTTCTATGCACATGAGAGAGGAGAAAAAAATCTTCAGAAGTAACAGAATTAAGCATGCTCTATTTTGTAGCCTTGTAATGACCTCCAGCAAATGCCTGACCTACTTCTGAAGGCCTTGAGTCCACTTGCATGAACATGATATCTTAAAAAGCTGACTTGGAAATCAAAGTCAAAAACCAGAACCATCCATGGTAATGGAGCAGGGAGGGATGTCCTGTGCTATTGGTAGAAAAGACAAAATTTAAAATAGAATGGAAATTGCCTCCAGCCACTTAATTTGGAGGCAGCACAGGAATTGTGCAGCATTTCAGTCTGATGGTACCTTGAATTAAAAGAACTAATCTGCAACGTATTTTCTTAATATACTGATGGTGTTAGGAACGGATATTTCCCCAGCTATATTAATGCCTAGAGGCAGTAACTCCTGCCTGCCCCCAAGAGGTTAACTACTAAGCAGTGCTCTGTGAGGGCCCCCAAATGTTATGTGTCAGATTCTTCTCTCTCCTGCTGCAACTGAAGCTGTCATTGGTCAGCAGAAACAGTGCTTTGGCTGCTTTACATTAGAAGGCAAAATTCACATCAAGAGGCAAAGAAGGGATTATGTCAGAGAAGTCTTGGACTCAGAGCTGATCCAAGAGTTATTCCTTTGCACCATAGGAGTGGCCCAAGGAGAATGACTTTTCTACCTTGTCAGTCCTGGTGTAAGTCACTTATCCGCACTAGCAACATTTCCCATACTGTGGCTTATTTAACACTAGTCTTGTGACTGTCTTCAGTGAAAAACTTTATTTCCATTAAATAAATTTGGGAAATATTATTTCCTACACCCCTTTCCTGCAGATTCGCAGTGACTATCAGCATATTAAAAGACCATGTGCTTCTGCCTTAAAAGAAAAAATCTGGTGAATCCAGGTTCTTCCAGTCTTACTTGATTTGCAGCCCTCCTTCCCCTTCCCTCTTTCGGTCACACCTTCATAATTCCCACAAAATGTACTGCAGACCAGTCTGGGAAATGCTGTTTGAGCTGAACTGTCAGGCTGTCAGTCAAGGTCAAAGGCTCTTCAGTGTTCTTCTTAAAAGTCTAACCCGTCTGCCTCCTCCAGGAATCCTCCCATCACCCTGTGAAGGTGCACCTCAGGTTTAGTAACGCCTCATGATTAATTGTCATATCTCCTCTTGCCTCCCCTTCCCTCCCTTTTCCTGCCTTCTCCTCCCCTTTTCTCCCCTGTGTCTTTTTCCTTTAAGCCAAACTGGTACTTTCATAGCAGAGGATCACCCCAGCTTGGTTATAAACTCTCAGTATGTTGCAAACACTTGTAGGTCCCCACTCTGCTGTGCTCATAGTAAGCCCTCAATAAATATTGATGGGTAATTGAAGAATGCAAAGCAATGGACTAGATGACTCTGAAAGACTCCATCCCTAAGAGCATGGGTGTTTAAGAACACAGTTAATTCAGAGGCAGGGGAATCCTGGGGATGGGCAGCGGCTCTGCATAAGGTTGTCTCTTCTTCCTGGAGCTCAGTCTGGGAAGTGTGGGGTTCAGAGCAGCATGATTGGGATCCAGAATGACATCATCAGAGCTCAGTAAATATGTGTGGTTGATGATGTATTCCCCTGGAACAAATTACAGTCCATTTGACTACCTTTATTCTTTTAGTCAAAAAGTCACAAGAAAAATCTCATTCCTTTCGTCCCAACTCTAGTTTTTTATCCCCCAAGGAAGCTATTCAATTCTGAAAGCCCTTGAGAAGCTCCCCAAGGTACACTGTTTCTTCCTTTTACCACATCCCCACTTAGAACGTTTTTTTGTTTTGGTTCCTTGAAACACGCTATAATAGCCTTTTACAGTAAATAGTGGCTACTACCCTCAAATTTACCTCTCCCAAAAGAAAGGCACAAAAGCAACTCCAGTGTGAAGTATAAGGAGGAGGTGGTGGCTATTACACCACTAGGATTCATATGGCATTATAAATTTCTATAAAAATGGGAATTACAGAGAATCTACTTTGCTTTCAGACAACCTGGTTACCTTATAGAACATTCCACTTCTGTTCACTGCAGAGCATGGGTGGGTAGTATTTTCAGCCATGAATCTACTAGACTTCTCTTTAGATAAATAGATCAATAGATAGAGATGTATGAGTTTTATATATTCTGGGATTATTACATCAACTTTTATGTTGTAAATATAAATGATATTTCCTATATAACCTACATTTAGTTTCTTGAAAAAATATTTATTGAGCCCGTGAAAGCACCTACATATAGAGACATGAATGCATAAACCGTTCAAATTCCTACAATGTAGTATAATATTTTTTTCACAAATATGGTTATGAGAAATTTTATTTTGTACTGTTCACTATAGATAGGAAATTTAACAAAGAAAATGCAACATCATGGAATTCAACTCTGGGCTCTAAAGCCCCAGTATAACCATCTAATTTATTTCATTCTTAGCATTTCAAACAGCCAAATGACACATACTGCTTGCCATTTAATATAGTCTCTGTGCTCAAGGAGCACTTCCAACTTTCAGGTTTACTTGATGGTGGAGAGTGTGGATGGATGTCATCAGGGAATGCTTCCTGGTGGAGGCAGCATCTGGGTCTTGAATGGTGGTTAACATTTGACAGGCATTCCCTAAGTGGGAACAGCGTGGGGAGTGTTTTTAGGCTTTGGGAACACCATTATGAATGGTGCAGAAATGATGAGAGCACTACCTTTGCCAGGGCAGTGCTCCAACCATGGACTGAAGTGCAGCCCCTAAGCAAAAAGTAATGGACAATGATGCTGGGCATGTCCACTTTGGAAATTGCTGGGTGATGGTTTTGCTTTCCTCCTATGGGCCAGCCACTTTTACTTTAGTATTGCAACATGCTGACCTGTCATAATCCATTGTGAGGTGTATCAGTAATTTGACTCTAGGAAGACTATCTAGTAGAGATTTTCTTTGACCTACATTTGCTTTATGTAAACTAAAGTTGCTACTTCTATAATCATGTGTGGTAGGAATCTTAGCATACCATGAAGTCTTCTACTGTCCGTTGCTGGAATTTAGGTATGACTGGGCCAGCTTGGCCAATCAGTAGGACAGCATGAGTAACATGCAGTACCATATCCATTACATCCATTGGGTGGGGTTGAAGGCCATCAACCTAAGGGCGAATAAACCCAGCATACAGCGAGTGAGACTGTGACAAAGCCTTCCTCATCACACAGGAGGAGCCTGTGTTCACATGGCGGCTGCTCCTGGAATCTGCTTCTGGTCCAGCCCCATGATGCATATCTGGGCCCTGAGATGACAGAGGCTATAAATACACATCCCGTATTGGGGCTCAAAGAACATTGCCTTTGGGGTCCTCTAATAGAATGCCACGCAAAATGGAGAGAATGCCACATACCTCCTCACCAGTAAAGGACAGCTGAAAGAGAATTACTGTCCTTAGTAGAGTAGCTGGAAAGACTGAAGCACAAAGAACAGCTCAGATGCTGTGAGATACTCTGGAAGTTTCCAGAAGTACTTGAGGCAGGGGCTTCAGCAGATGGAGAATATATATATGTATATATGTGTGTGTGTGTGTGTATATATATATATATATATATATATATATATATATGACTTGACTTCCTACCGAAGCAGGTAACTGATTACTTGGGTAAGCAGTGTCACTCACATTCTTTTGCATACCAGTGCAATCACTGAATGGTAAGAAAGAAGGTGGCTTTAGAGCTACAAGGCTTACTGTGTCAACACAAGAAATCCAGTGCCATATGCATGAACATCACCCATCAGGCCTACAGAGGCGGGGGAAACACCTGAGAATCTCAGCTGTAAGTAACTGGCCTTGGAGCCATTGAAATTTCAAATGGGTGATATCTAGAGGAAAGTGATTTTCTGTGATGAACCTAGAAGCCAGGTGAAGCAAGGATTAATTAGAGCATATATTACAGGCCAGGAGGCCAACTTAGAAGGGTGGAGTTTAATGCAGCTAGTGTTGCAATTGAAATCAGAAAGCATTATGTTCACCCTCTGGCTCTCCCAGTTAGTTGCTGAGTGCCCACAGGTAAGTTTCTTTGCTTTCTGAGCCCACCCACTCACATACTAAGTGGTCCATGAGATAAGAATCTTGGTTTACCTCTCCTCTTCTGCATGGACATTGCTAATTCTGCTCAGAATGTATTTCTTCCTTGTCCAGGGCCTTCTTACCTGGATGTGCTCTATCTCCAGCTATCCCTTTGAAAGTACGAAAACCTTGAAGAATATTCTAAGAGATTTTCAGCTATTACCACAGGGAGATACACAAGGAAGAAATTAACAAGTATGTGAAAGTTTAGAAAGCAAGAGGGGTAGTGAGTGCTCATGGGGTCATTATGGCCCAGGAGGCCCAAGGAGGAAAAGCATGACCTCCACAGGGAGCTCCAGGTTAGGCAGCTGCTGAGTCATATCCTTCTTTGTGCAAGGAGCATGGGGTCCCATGCAGGACAATCATTACAGTGGTTGTATGGTAGTTTGAGAAGCAGAGCTGATCACCTCTCCATCCCATAGCCCTTGGAGTATTCTAAGCTGAAATCAACCTGGTGTGAGCTAGGAAAAGGGACAAAGAGATAAAAAAGGAAACTGAATGTGCAGTTGTGTCTATATGTCTTTATGGGGTGTAATTACATATGTGTATATATATATATATATATATATATATATATATATATTTGATGGAAGTATTCAGAAAATGTGTATGGGGAGAGGGGAGAGAAAGGGTTCTAAACCCATATTTCCACTCTTAGATAATGTAAGATAATCAGGCCTAGCACACAGTGGGGGACTAAGGAATGTTGGTTCATTTCCTGGTGAAATTAACTATGAAAGTGTGAACAGGTCGTATATATTGGGATTCCTGTTACATACTGAAGTATATAACACACATCCTAGGACAAAATATTGAAAAGTTATTTTCAGCTCAGGTTCTCAAGTTCTCTTTGTTTGTTTTTTCCCCTCCCCCCTTTTTTGTGGACTAGGGCTGATGCTGTTCCTGCACATAGATCATATTCTCTCTTTTCCCTATACTTGATGGATTCCGATTTCTGTAAGGTGTGACCTGCTTCTGTATGTTAAAGTTGCTTAGAACTTCATGGCCATGTGGATTTTCAGCAGGAAGTTATTTTTCTCTCCTTGTTTGACATGATGGTAGTGGGTGCTTGAGGAAGGAATGTGAGACCTCATTAGAGTTTATTGTATGGTGCAGCAGGGGGAAGTAAAATTATTCAAGCCAGGGGGCGTGGGGGGAGAGGCAATTGCTAGACCAGTGCTGACACCAATAACTTTTTACGAGGGTGAGTCAAAGCATCAGGGAGGCTGGAACCAAGTGGAACCAAGTTTCCGCCCTCTTGAACCTATTACTGTAGATCATGACATGGAATGGAAGGAAGGCAAGCCTCTCACTCAGGCTGGGTGGAGAGAAAGACTAAAGTTATGGAGACAGATGTCAAGGCATTTGAACTCAACTAGTGGTTAGGGTGGGTGGGGCTATTAGGAGAAACCATTAGTGTAGCAAATATAGTGAAAGTTAATACCCAATTGCTTAGAATAATGGGGGCAGGAAGCACATCCCTCCTGAATACAATAGCTACAGTGGGTGATTTCCACAGACACTTGAGATTGTAACGTCTTCCCTCCATTTTCATCTCCTTGTGAGAACAAGGAAGTAGTGTAACGCTCAAGCTGCCAGAGAAATATGGTAAATCTTGGACACATACAGCTTGAAAACTAGCCCCCTTGATGGAGGCACTGTGATATCCCATCTTATCAACTCTTTGACCTTGAGAGTTGACAAGCAGAGTGGCCTGAATCGACCAAGTTGTGACCTACACTGTTGATGAGGCTGGTCCAAACTAACTACTCTGCCAATTCCCATGAGACTCATTTCTTCAGTCCTAGGAAAAGCCACAGTGAGGAAAAGCATGAGTGGGCCAAAACCTGGCTATTCTCTATGCCAGTGGCACCTAGATCTTTGCATTTACCAGAGATATCATTGTTCTAGGACACTTCTAATCCGTCAGATGTCCTCAGCTGTGTTAAGCACAATGGAGAACCATTTTCTTCAATCAAACAGGAATAGAACTAAATTAGTAAAAAACTTCTGATGAATGTCTTTACACTTCTTCTCTTCTGATGTCAGTACTCTATGCATTTTTCTGTTTATTTATTTACTTCTTTCACTAATGAACATAACTGCCTCTGGATATTACTAGCAGAAGATTCAAGACACTAAGTGAAATCCCTTAACCCATCTGCATGGCCCATTTTATAAAAAATCCCAGTAGCAGCAATAGCCAACTATGGAGAGTGTGTCTGTGTGACAGAAGGTGTCAGATTGTTAGTACTTACCTGCCACTGCCAAGTCTTTATGGCCTGTGAGAAAACGCTCCAGCTGTGGTCAGCTTCAGGTGGACACTGGCAGGGGGTAGAGTGTGAGAAGAGAAGGGCTCCCTCTGAAATTTCTTAGAGCAGCATCCTGCCCTGTATCAAAAGAAAGCTGCATTGTGTGGGCGTACAAAGTGAGGTTACAGACACCCGTTGGGACTGGATGGCAAGCCTCTGCTTCCCACTCGGTCATTGTGCCTGCCCTGTGTGTGGTCACAGTGGTGCTGCTCCATTAGGATTCTTAGAGAGTGAGGACTTCTTGGATGGCATTCAGTGGTCTTTTGTGCAGACCTAGAAACCAGCCATGGTGAGGTTTTAATGTATGTGAAGAAGAGGCTGTGTGTAAAGGAAGCAGTGAAATGGAGCTGATTCCAAGGCCCTGGGGTCTAGACATTTTGCCTTTAGCTTACACTGACTTTGGCATTTGAGCGTCTCATCTGACAAGTCTCCTGGAGACAGAGGTGGATTGGTCCCCTCTGCTGACATCAGGAAATCCATTCACACCCCAGCAGTGTTCCCTCCTGGGCTGAAGGCAGTGGGAACAATGCACATATACTCGACAGCATCTTCTCACTGAGCACCAGACCCTACTCTTCTCTCTCTGGGCTTGGGACCTTTGGTTTGGGCATACTCCAAGATGAAAGGTTTTCTCTGGTGGTTGTCATGGACAAAACCAGCAATGGGAGAGCGCCCCTGAGAAACATTTGTCCTCAGGCTGCCGTCTCCTCTTCCTAGTTCTTTTCCTGCAGAACAACACGCTGCTAGAGCTATCCTCCTTTTTCTAGGCTCTCTCTGACCTTTAGTTTAAGTATCTTGTGACATGTGTACATGTGTTTTTATTGCAAACTGCCTCAAATCCATTTGGATATGGATGCTATACAAATTATAAATAAATAAATACATGATAAAGAGAGGATCTCTTCCCTGCCAGCTCATTGCTTAAAAAGCAGCAAGTTTGCACTTGCGTGACTCTGCTTTTGCTGGGCCCCATGCCGGCAGCCAACAGGAGTGAAAACAAAATCTGTCCTTTTCAGCACCACACATTCCTCTCCTGAGCCTAGGGGAAGAGGTGGCAAGTATCATTTGCCAATCATGAACCAGATAGCCTTTCCTTTACTGAATCCCACATCTTTAATGAAATTCCACCCAGTTTTGGAGAGTCATGCTGGTAAATAAGATAGCCACGGCTTTTCCTAGCAGGTACAAAACATCTCTGTCTCATTCCATCCCCACAATTCTACCCAGCGTCCTGGGATCCTCTCCTGTTCTGCCCCTCTGCCTATCTCTTAGGAGCCTTGTTTTTCTCATAAGCAAATGCTACAGCATCCTTCATTTAGTCTACATGTGAATCTCTCAACGCCTGCTTTAATGAAATCTAGGCTTCCCTTGAACTTCCATTACTTCCAAGAGGGCATCTGCTTATTGTTTTAGTAGTTCCTTTATTCATCTCTTGTTTCCTCCTTCTCTTGCTGACTTTCTCTTTCAAATCACTTTTCTGCCTTTGAACCCCAAAGCCACCTCTTCTCTCTTCATTTTCATTGGAGAACATTGGGCCTGCTGAATTGAGGCTGTTGAAGTCATTCTGGGTGATTGGTCTGTGTCTTCTTTTATTTAGGCTTTCATTTCTCCTGTCTGCTTTAGAAGTTGTTTTCCTCTTCCCAAGGCTAGGTTTTCCGCTTTGTCCTGGATTTCAGTCATTCTCTTCTAGTCCATTTTCTTGCCCCCTTCAATTTAGCCCTTCTCTTCCCATGAATTGATTTACTTCTCTGTGAGTTTTACCTCCACCTTTATATTTAAAAATATTAATAAAATAGAAACCCTCATTCTGTCTTGTTACCTCCACAGGCCATTTTCCTCTTGTTGCAGGCAAATACAGGAATTGCCTGTATTTTAACACCCCTGCCTACTTCGCCACCTTCATTCCATTGCTGTGTGACTCCCAGTTCCATAACCACAAAGAAATAACTTTCTTAAATATTATTCATAACCCCTTATCTCCCAAATCCAAGTCACTCCTCCCACCTTACATTTTATGGAATATTTTTTGCCCCTCACTCTGTGCTTGCTTTCCAGGCTATCCTTTAGGTCCTACTACCTCTAAAATTGGTCCTGTTCCATGTCTTTTGCTGCTTCTTTGAGCCCTTTGCTCTGTCTTCTCTCCTGAGATTTTCTGTTTTTGAATCTCAATGTTCGACTTAAACTCTTCTTATTTAAGGTTCTATCCCATTAGAACCTCAAACTCCCTTTTCCTCCATTCTGTTCTCATACTGAAAACAACTGGTTTCTTTCACCTTCTTCCAGTCTCTGGGAGCTTTGAGTTTTCTTCTTCCGTATTTCGGACTTCTAATCAGTTGATAGATATTATAGTTATCCCTCACCAGTGTCACTTACATTCCTTCTCTTTCTGTTCCCGCCATCAACCCCTGTTTCAGATATCTCTGCCTCCCCCTAAAGCTGTCCACTGAATATCATGGCTATTTGGAGCCTGACCAATGATATGCAGATGATTCTCTTCTCCACTCTCTTACCTCACTATGCATATGTAGACCATGAAAAAAATCAGTTATGCATTCTTAATGAGGGTTTTGTTGTGTTGAATAATAAAACTTTATTTAGCTTATGTTAGGTTTTACAGAAAAATGATGCTTTTTAAAGTCAGATTGTTCTGTGCTGACCTATTTACTCAGAAAGAGCAACGTTAATCAGGAGTAGCTTGGGGTAGGCAAAGATTGGAGTTCAAACTCATGGAGAAACCCAGAAGAAAAGGATGCCCTCAGAAGACAAGAGAATTCAGGAGACACTTCAGCAGTGGTAGACTTCAAATAAGACAGGGAAGAGAATCTTAATGGAGTTCATTGAAACATTGCTTCTAAGCAACAAAATAGTGTTGATGTCATATTTAACATTTGAACACTATAGAAAAAAATAAACAAGAAGGAAAAAACCATGAAAAGATTAGACACAATATGTGTTGAAAAGCAGGAAAACCCATGCAAAATTATAGTAACAGAAGCTTTATTGCATCAAAAACATTGTATACCCTTTACCCTATGTGTTTATATGCAGTGTTTATATTTGTACATTAAGTTTATTCATTTCTATGTTGCTTTATGGATAAATAATTGTATTTCTGAATGCAAAAGAGTAGGCCATTATACACACACACACACACACACACACACACACATATACACACATACACTTCGCTTCTTCTTGCATAGATTTTCTTGTGCTATCTTAAGGAGAACTTTGCTAGATTATTGGATATACTAAAGAGGCACCACTAACCCAGTGACTCAAACAGAAATAAAGGTGAAGCACTAAGGAATATTAAACAGCCTCCTTAAATCTCACCCTATTAAATTTTTTTATTGTGGTAGAATATATATTCCAAACTTTGCCATTTTAACCATTTTTGAAGTGTACAATATATTGACATTAATTACATTCACAATGTTGTGCAATCATTTACTACTATCTATTTCCAGTTTTTTTCCTCAATCCAAGCAGAACCTCTGTAACCATTAAGCAACCACTCAGCATTCCTCCCACCACCCAATCCCTGGTAACATCTAATCTATGTTCTATCTCTATGAATTTACCTATTTTAGATATTTAATACAACTGAAATCATACAGTATTTGTCTTTTTGTCTTCAGCTTATTTCACTTAGCATGTTTTCAAGGTTCATACATGTTGCAGCATGTATTCGAACTTATTCTTTTTTATGATTAAATTTATTGCATTGTGAGCATACAGTTGTCAGTCCATATCTGTGGGTTCCATATCCTCAGATTTAACCAACCACGGATCGAAAATACTAAAAAAACAAATTCCAGAAAGTTCCAAAAAGCAAAAATTAAATTTGTTGCGTGCCAGCAAATATTTACTTAGCATTCACATCGTATTAGGTATTATAAGTAATCTAGAGATGATTTAAGGAATACAGGAGGTCGTGCATAGGTTATGTGCAAATAGTACACCATTTTTAATAAGGGTCTTGAGCATCAGTGGATTTTGGTATCCATAGAGGGTCCTGGAACCTATCCCCACAAGGATACCGAGGGATGGCTATATTTTACATTTTATTAATCCATTAACCCATGGATGGATACTTTGGATTATTATAAATAATGCTTCCATAAATACTGGCACATAAGTATTTGTCTCAGTCCCTGTTTTGAATTCTTTTGGGTATATACTTAGGAGTGGAATTCCCAGGTCATATGGTTATTTCATGATGAGATTTTTGAGGAACCACCAAATTGTTTTTCACAAGCAGCTGCACCGTTTTACATTTCCATCAGCAATGTATGAAGGTTCCAATTTCTCTACATTTTTGCCAACACTTGTGATTTTCTGTTTTAAAATTAGAGCCATTTTAGTGGGTGTGAAGTGGTATCTCACTGTGATTTACATTTGCATTTCCCTAGTGATTAATGATGCTGAGCATCTTTTCACATGATTGGCCATTTGTATATCATCTTCAGAGAAGTGTCTATTCAAGTTCTTTGCCAATTTTTGAATTGGCTGTTTGTCTTTTTGTTGTTGAATTGTAGTGGGTATTTGTCTATTTTAGATCTTATACCCTTATCAGATGTAAGATTTACAAATATTTTCTCCCATTCTGTAAGGTGACTTTTTACTTTCTTGATAATGTCCTTTGCTGCAGTTTTTAATTTTGATGAAGTCTGATTTATTTATTTTTCCTTTTGTTTCTCATACTTTTAGTGTGATTGTTAAGAATTCATTGCCAAATCAAAAGTCATGAAGATTTACCCCTATGTTTTCCACTATGACTTTTATGCTTTTAGCTCTAGTATTTAGATTACTGATCCATTTTGAGTTAATATTTGTATATGATGTGAAATAGGGGCCCAATTTCATTCTTTTGAATGTGGAAATTCAGTTGTACCAACACTATTGTTGAAGACTGTTCTTTTCCCTTTTGGGTAGATTTGGCATCCTTGTCAAAAGTTAAAGCAGCCTTAGATGTATGTGTTTATTTCTGGACTTCCAGTTCTATTCCATTGGTGTTTATGTCTACCCCTAAGCCACTATCAAACTGCTTTGGTTACTGTAGCTTTATAGTAAGTTTTGAAATAAAAAATTTGAGTCCTCTGACTTTGTTCTTTTCAAGATTATTTTGGCTATTTGGAGCCCTTTGCACTTCCATATGAATTTGAAGGATCAGCTTTTCCATTTCTGCAAAAAAGGCTGTTGTAATTTTGAGAGGGATCGCATTGAATCTGTAGTTTGCTTTGAGTAGTATTGCCATCTTAACAGTATTGCCTTTCTACTCATGAGCATAGGGTGTCTTTCCTTTTCTTTCAGCAATGTTTAGTAGTTTTCAGTTTACAAGTCTTTCATCTCTTTTTTTTTTTACATCTTTATTGGAGTATAATTGTTTACAATGGTGTGTTAGTTTCTGCTTTATACCAAAGTGAATCAGTTATACATATACATATGTTCCCATATCTCTTCCCTCTTGCATCTCCCTCCCTCCCACCCTCCCTATCCCACCCCTCCAGGCGGTCACAAAGCACCAAGCTGATCTCCTGTCTTTCATCTCTTTGGTTAAATGTATTCCTAAATATTTTATTCTTCAGATGTTACTGTAAATGGGATTGCTTCTTACTTTCCTTTTGGGATTATTCATTGCAGGTGTACAGAAGCACAGCTAATTTTTGTGTGTTGATCTTGTACTCTGCAACTTTGCTAAAATTCATTTATTAGATCTAGTAACTGTCTTGTACGTTCTTTGGAAGTTTCTACATATAGAATCATGCCATTTGTGAATAGAGGTGTTACTTCTTTCTTTCTAATTTGGATGACTTTTGTTTCTTTTTCTTGTCCAATTGCCCAGTACAGTGTTGAATAACAATAGTGAAAGTGGGCATCCTTGTCTTCTTCCCAATCTCAGGGAGAAAACCTTCAGTCTTTCACCGCTGAGTGTGATGTTAGCAGTGGGTATTCATAAATGCCCTTTATCATGATGAGGAAGTTTCCTTCTATTTCTAGTTTTCTGAGTGATTTATCATGAAAGAGTGTTATATTTTGCCATATGCCTTTTTGGATTGATTGAGATGATCATGTGTTTTTTTTTCCCTCATTCATCAATGTGGTGTATTACATTGATCGATTTTTCTCATGTTTAACCACCTGCATTTCTGAAATAAGTCCCACTTGGTCATGATACATAGTTATTTTGATATGCTGTTGGATTTGTTTGATAATATTATTGAGGGTTTTCGCATATATATTCATAAACAGTATTGATTTGTACTTTTCTTCACTTTTGATGTCTTTTATCTGGCTTTAGTATTGAGGTTATGCTGGCCTTATAGAGTGAGTTAGGAAGTGTTCCATCCTTTTCTATTTTTTTCATGAGTGTGAGAAGAATTGTTGTTAATTCTTTAAATGTTCGGTGGAACTCAGCAGTGAAGCCAACTGGTCCTGAACTTTTCTTCATTGGGAGGGTTTTGTTTACTGTCTTGATCTCTTTACTTGTTATAGGTCTGTTGAGATTTTCTATTCCTGAGTTTAAATAATTTGTGTTTCTAGGAATTTGTCTATTTTATCTAAGCTATATAATTTGTTGGAGTAAATTGTTCATAGTATTTTCTTACAATCTTCTATATTTCTGTAAAATCATTTATAATACCCCCTTTCATTTCTTTTTTTTTTTTTCGCGGTATGCGGGCCTCTCACCGCTGCGGCCTCTCCCGTCGCGGAGCACAGGATCCGGACGCGCAGGCCCAGCGGCCATGGCCCATGGGCCCAGCCGCTCCGCGGCATGTGGGATCCTCCCGGACCGGGGCACGAACCCGTGTCCCCTGCATCGGCAGGCGGACTCTCAACCACTGTGTCACCAGGGGAGCCCCCCCTTTCATTTCTGAATTTAGTTATTTGTGTCCTCTTTCTTTTTTTGTTAGTCTAGCTAAAGATCTGTCAATTTTGTTAACTTTTTCAAAGAACCAACTTTCAATTTCATTGATTCTATCTATTGTTTTCCTATTCTCTGTTATTTATACCACTCTGATTTTTATTACTACCTTACTTCTGCTAGCTTTGGTTTTGCTTTGCTCTTATTTTTCTACTTTCTTAAGGTACAGAGTTAGTTTATTGATTTGAGATCTATTTTTTAAATGTAAATATTTATAGTTATATATTTCCCTTTGAATACAGCCTTCACTGAATCCCATGAGTTTTGTTTGTTTTTGGTTTTGGTTTTTTACCACCAGCATCCCCTTTAATAAAACGTGGAAGATTTTATGATAGGGAAAGTGGGAAGAGTAAAATATGACCATTTTAAAACCACAAAAATCCTTCTGTACATGTCTAGCACCTGGCAGAGGGGAGGGCAGGCAGTGCAGTAGCAGGCCGGAGCCAACCCTTTTTATAGATGATATCATAGTGTCCAGGTCAGTAGAGAAGTTAGACCTTAGGCTCTAAGCCCTTGAGGAAGATGTGTGTGTCAGTAGTGCCATAATCACTGCAGGACATGTACTCCACCTGGATGAAGATGCTGAGGGCCTGAGTCAGTGTGATGATGTGGATGTGGTCCCTCTCCTTGCACATGGCTTCCACTTCCTGATGGCAGAACTCCTTGACAGTTTTCCCACTTTCCACGAAGTGCTTGAAGAACTTGCTCTTAAGCTGCAGGTAGCTGAGGTGAGCAGCCCCAGATAGACCACCAGGTAATCAGAGGTACTCTGGTTTTTGAAGGAGGCCAACAGGTCTGCTACTGAGGTCCACTTCTCTACCTGCTCAATCAAGTTCATGGATATGTTGTGGAAAGCCTCAACAGTGGACCTAGCCCTGGGACACCAGGTCCTCTTTGCTCTTAGCAGGCATATCCTTGAACCACTGCAATTCCTTCCTGTCATCCAGCAATGCCTTCAAGTGGAAGAATCTGAAAGCTCAATAGAAGCAGTTCCCATCAGGCCTGATCTTGCCAATATACGACTACTTTTCGTGGAGGCCTTGATCTCATGCTGCTAGACACTGTCATCCTCCGCATACTCTTTGCACAGAACTGAGAGCTCCAGATGCTCAGAGACCAGAGGGGTCTGCACAGCATTCTCTTGCTAAGTTCAGTCCTGCTGAGCCATGATGGCTTCAGCACAGACAAGACAGTTAACACCTTTGGAGTTGCTGCCCGGATGTTTCTTCTTCTGCTCCATAAGTTTTTTTTTTTTAATTAATTCATCTCTAATTATTTTCTAATTGCCTTTGTGATTTCTTATTTGACCCAATGGTAACTTGAGTGTGCTTTCCATATGTTGACGAATTTTCCAGTTTTCCTACAAAACTATAACTTCATTGTGATCAGACAATATATTTTGTATGATTTAAATGTTTTAAAATTTATTGAGGATTGTGCTGTGGCCTACTAATGTGTCTCAGTGTATGTCTCTTTGAGTTTATCCTATGTGGGATTTGTTGAGCTTCATGGCTTCATAGATTCATGTTTTTCATCAGATTTGGGAACTTTTCAGCCAGTATTTCTTCAAATATTTTTTTCTGCCCCTTTCTCTCTCTCATCTCCTGCAATCTGGAAATCAGATTCACCCCCTTTCCCTAGGGTTTGATGATTTTTTTGTTTGCTGAATGCTGTAGTAGTTCATTTGTTTGATGACTTCCCCAAACTGTTTTTGCAAAGGCTGTATTCCTTGTTGTGTGTGTCCACCATGGTCTTTATACCTTAGCTTATGTTCAGCTAGAAGTTTGACATGGATTTCCTTGAATGCCAGTGCTGAACAAACAACACCTCTCCAAGTATTTTCAGGCTGACTCTATGCTAGGGCACTCCTTCAGGACTCAGTCAGGCTTGCACTGAGTGTTAGGGATCTGTCTGAGGTAAAAGCTTAGTGTATTCTCAGGTCTTCTCTGAGCATTCATCATACTCTGGGCATGCACATGATTTTCTGTATTTCCCTGCATATATGCCTGCTTTTATGTGTTCTAATTTACTAAAGAAACTCTCCTCAGCTTTTGTTCTCAGGCCTTAGGTGGTCTTTTGTATGTTTTGACTATAATCCTTTGCCCCAGGTTTGTTAGTTTGGCTTGCCGTGTTTTTGAGCAATACCAACTGTTTTTATGGCTTGAGTTTCTAGTTAGGTGAAACAGAGGTGAGCACCTTGTACTTGTCCTTCAGGTCACACTTGGTGGATAATTTCTACTCTGCTCCCTGCTGAACCAGGGACCAGGGTCCTATGGTGGGACTCTGAACTGCTGCTGCTTTGCTATCACCACCATTCCGGGGAGGGGATGGGGCGTGAGCGAGTAAAAAGGCCATGAAGCTTTCCTACTGTCTCAAAGTTGCCTTTTTTTTTTATTCAACATCCACTTAGTTGCTATAAACCTTTGACTGTTATCCAGAGCTCTGATAAAGTTGATTCTAACAATTTCTTCTTGTTTTTCAATGGTTTTTTGTGGGGAAATGAGAGCTCTGCCATTTTGCCAACGTCACTCCCACTCTAAAATTAACCACTTCATTCTTTTGGAAAGGTTTAAGAGACTCCTACAATTTCAGAACTGGAAGAAGCTTTTGTGCTCATGTAGTCTGGTAGTTTGTAACCCTTCTCCCCAGAGCACCAGGGGTTCCATGGCATTCCCTCAGGGACACTCAGAATGTTTGAGGCTCTTTACTGTCACTCTCCTCCATTTTCACCTGTCATTCAGAGTTTGCCACTATTATTTTTATTTTTTTAATGGTAAGTTTTCATTTGAATCAAGAATTTTTAGCTTAAAAAATTTTAGAAATCATTGATTCATATCAAGTGCTTAGTTCAGAGCTAGGCAAAGAAGGTTCAGGTTCCTTATTCAAAGTCATCAAGGTTCCCAGCTACTCAGCCAGGTAGCTGGACTAAGACATGTAGGCTTGCTTGGCAGGATAATAACTTGGTGGCTTTGTTGCACAGTTAACTAGGGTAAAAGCACTGTGCTATGTAGGGGAAGGCAGGAGAAGGAGATTATTGTGGCAATTCTCAATCCTTTTCTAGCATCCTGAACAATCCAGTTTTTGCTCCAAATGTGCATCCTCTGTCAGCACACGTAGGTCTACAGTTGACAAGATTTGAATCTTCTTGGAGTGTAGCTTGTCAACTATCTATTGTTACTGTAGAATGCCTGCCTCACTTCTTTCACCGTCATCCCAGGGGTTAGCAAAGTATTTTTCTTACCACATATATTTCTCTCCCCTAGAGGAGATATAGAAAATAAAATTTTCTCCATCTTGTTACATTTTCTGTTCCACTTATCTATGGCTACTAGCTCTGAATACGTAAGAATATTACATGGTGGTAGTGAAACTCTTTTCTGTTTTTCACTGTTTTGAGCAACAGAAGGGAGCTTAAGTGATTACTGACCAAGACATTGGTACCCAGGAAGAACATGGGACACCACACATGATATCAAGGTAGACCTAAAGAGAGACTCTCTAAGGTTGGAGAATTTTCTGCTGAGAGAAAACAGCAGTCTTTGTTGGATGAATTTCACCTCAGTTCTTAGCAAGTGAGTTGATCTGCTTTACTTAACCTCTCACAGTCTCTCAGAACCCTAAGATTCCATCTTTTGTAGTACAGGTAATTAAATAATTTCTAATTCTGCGTATGTTCTGAATGATGAATTTTATTTTCTTTGGTACAATTATATATATTTTTATATGTAAATATATAATATTTATGCATATATATACACATTTTTATTAGTTGATTGTATAAAAGTATGAAAACATGGTAGTATCACTCAGAAGTTTGTAGGAGCAGCAGTTTTCAATCCATGTGATATTATATCTAAATAGAAACAATCGCCTTGGAGGTTTTCTTGCTGGCTGGTATATTGACATGATTGTGATACCTCCAGCTGGCTTTTTCACACTGACAATTACACGCATGCCCCATGATACTTGATGCTCACAAAGCATAAAGAGGAAGGAAAACAGTGATCTTAGGTCCATGAGGGAAGGCTATAACCACGGACAAAGTAAGCAAACGGAAACCCAGCTAATTGAAAGGGAGGGTAGTTAAAATTTAGCAATGTTGAGTTGGGAATAGCATCAGTGTCAAAGGGAACTTGAATTTAGCTGGGTGATTGAAAAATCACATGGCAAATTATGTCTTCCTCTGAACTTATGGTACCAAAATAAGGCAAAGATTTTTCGCCTTGTGTCTTAGAAGGGGGTGTTTGGGACAAGTGGATAAAAGCTGTTATTTTCTAACATCAGAAGTAGATTTAATCTTTTTGCATGTTTTAACTGTGACATTATAGGTATGTAGCTTTACGGTAACATGGACATTGGCGGCTTCTGTTTGAAGGTTCTAAGTATTTGACCTCTTTACCACCATGTAACTCCCTTCCCCACCCACAGAAATAATACTTCTGATTTTTAAGGTGAGGAATAATGGGCGTGTATTACATTAATAATAAAAAATGAACAGTGACATATTAAGGCAAAACATACTAAAAATCCTCCTTTGCATGCTTCACAGAGATAATTTGGAGTATAGTAAGAAGATCTTGAACTGGGAATTCAGAAAACTTGGATTCAAGTGTGCACTCTGCCACTTACCGTGTGATTTTGTCAAGTTACTTTTCTTCTCTTAGCCTTTTTTCTCCCAACCCTAACACCCCCAATTTGCACTATAGAGACAGGATCTACTCCCTGGTTTATTTTGAAATAATATGTAGGGACCATTTGGAAAAAAATGATACGCAAATGATATGGATGGTGATGGTCTCAACTAGAAATTAATGTTTTCAAAAATTATTATTCTGATATAGTATTTTATATTTTTTTAAAGGTGAAACAAGACCAATAACAAACCATGTTTTTACAAAAAAGCAAACATTTAATTACTGTTTTCACCTGAATTGGCAGTGAGGAATATTGGAAAAAGAGCTAAGTAGAAGCCAGAATCAACTAATTGCTGTCAACTAACAGAGTTTGTGTATGTTGCTTCAGACCCCTGAGTCTTTACTTTTTTATTATTCAAATGCAAATGCTCTATTTCCTAAGTTCCTCTAAGATGTTGGGACTTCGTTTTATCCTCCTTTATCCTATTGCCATTACCCCCATCCCTCCTTCACACACATACCTCTCTACCACTTCTTTCTCCTGGCTAACTTTAATAAGGTCTTCATAACTCAGCTCAGATGTTATCTCTTTCAAGAATTCTTTAATTTCTCTTGGCAACAAGAGGCTGGCTTAACTAAGTCTCCTCAGTGTTATCTTAACACGTATACCCACCTATATCATTGGACTCTACTATTTGGTTATAAGTGTTTATATATCTTTTACCCCAACTACAACCTAAGACCCTTGAAGATAGGGTCATGTGTTGCTCATTTGGGGACTGGCACTTAGTAGATTTTTAATGAATGTTTCTTTAATGAGTGAATAAATGAATGAATGTATAATGTATGAGAAGCTCTTTGAAAAGAATAAAAGACAATGTGGAAATGGTATTTTTCAAATATAACTACAGAAGGAAGGAGCATTTGTCTAGTGAAACAGTACTGTATTTGGAAATCAGTTATTGGGCCATCTCTACCAATTTGGTGAGTAACTCCAGGAAAATCACTTAAGCTCTCAGCATTCAACTTCCCATCCAGAATAGGGCAATCTGCATTTCCCATAGCCTGACATTAGGAATGTCACAGAGGCCAAAATTAGAGCAATTACGTGATATCTGCTGATTTTTTAAAAAAGGTATGCTGTGTATTCTTGGGGGATACATTAACACCTGTTCATAATCAAATTGCTTTATACTCAAGATATTCCTGAAGTTTTCTCTAAACGATTTAAAATTAAATAACATTTTAAATGGACTGAAGGAGATTTGTATTTAAAGCATATTTCTGGTCTATACCAGTTTTATAGAGTACAAAATCCTCTTGAAGGGGAACAATTATTTTTAATTTAGATTTGTAATTTGTATTTGTTTTGTAATTTAGAATTTTCTTGTGATACCAACCTCTTAAAGCAGCACCCTCCTATATTCCTCTGACTGTGTCTCCTCTTCTGTTTAATGAACCATAATTGACTGGCAGTGGAGAATAAATATCCACCACTGAACTGCCTTTATTGTCTTTGGGAAGCTGAACTTATGTTCATGAACACGGCATCTGTCCTGCAAACAATAATTTTCAGAATTGTGAACAGATATTTGTGTCTTTGAGAAATATGTAAAGAAGCATTAAGGTGATGGTTCCAGGAACTTTGGGAAATCTTAAACTAAGACAAAAGGTACATCGCTCAATAATCCCCCAGAGAATTGGAGACTTTCTTTTTCTTTTTAACTGACCCCAGATGAGTAATTAATCCAGAGTTAGTTTCTCATGTAATTATGATGTTACTTACCCCTACTTTATCAGGCCACTTCTTGTCCTCACCTGGGCAAGAATGTAATTTAGGCTTTGCTTACTCTCCGATTAAGAATACAAACTAAATAATGTTTTGATTTTCCTTGTTATGAAATTAATGTGGAGCTGGGTTCCTTCTTAGGTGTCCCACTATGCTTCTGTATGAAATTCTGTCTCACGGGAGTGTGACACCTATGTCTTAATTGCTTCTTTTCTTGTTGAGTCAACTGGATTGAAGTATACTGTATGTACAGTAAACTGTACCCATGTAATATCCTTGTAGTCACCACCACAATCAAGGTGCAGGGCATTTCGACCACCTCCCAAAGATCCCTCCTGCATCTTTGCAGTCATTTCCCATTCCATTCCAGCCCTAGGCAACCATGGATCTGCTTTCCATCACCGTAGATTAGTTTGCATGACTTTTTTCTTGAGCCCACCTTTTTGAGGTTGAATTCTTTCATGAGGAGATAAACTATATGGTTGGGAGGAAGGAAAAGGCAGAGCTGAGGCATCTATTCAAGTAAATCGTTTCAGATCTGATAAGCACTAAATTTTGAGGAAGCAAGGTTTATCTGAAGTCATAGGCTGGTAGTTACCTTTATAACATGGTTAACCAAGAACAACAAAATTGGAATGAAATTTACATTTGGGCCATTTAATTCAGAAACATCTAGGAGGAAGTTCAAGGTTTCCAGCCACTTTGATGAAGTAAGTTTTTCATTCCTCATATGAACTCGGTCCCATGCTTTTAGCCATCACTAAGCTAAATGGGCTATAATATTTATTTTTTACATGTTCACCATTCAGAAATAAGGTGGTGGTTGTCCTTGGACTGTGTAAACTTACAGGATATAAACACTTATTTTTAGGAGTGCAGAACTTTGTTGTATTTAAATTTTGAAGGTGGTCAAGGTACAGGGCCAAGATTTCTCATCTCCATTTGACCTTTGCATGATAGTTCTAACCACTGGACATTTAACTTTTTATGGCCAAGAGTCAAGTGCTATTGGTGAAATGTTTGCAAAAGGATTGGCATGAAACTGCCTCACTAGTATTTTATGCTTGTGCTACAGTCCAGAAATAAACATTACATTTCTTTCTCTAAATATATTTGTGTCCTGGATAGCCAACTGACAACTATTGTCTTTTTTTTTCCACCCAGTTAAATAGCAATTGTTCTGGATGAAGGAATGGCACTGTTTAAAAATACTTTCACGCTAAGAGTCTCCTGGTAGGAAGGAAAATAAATTTCCAGTCTTAAGAATCAAATGTCCCTATTCAATGTCAGTCTTATGACTCTCCTCCCCCCACATTAAAATTTCGTTAAATTGGGCTCTAATCTGTTTCAAAGCAAAGTTGAGAAGTTCCTATATCAGGACTGTCCTAGATACAGGTATCTTTCCAGCTTATAGAAGTACCTTTTTCTTGCTAATATTTAGTGGAAGAAGTGATATTTAACCTTTGGATGCCAGAGTTTCCTTTATTCTTTTCAAGGAGGTTTAATTAACCCATCTCTTTTTTCATTTACCCTATTGTTTGGAAATTTCTGGGAACATAATTTACTTAAAGCAGTAAGTCAGATTTTTTTTCCTCTCTCCTCTTTTTTATTCTTCCATAGGCGAGAACTGTAGTATATGCAGATTATTGAGAGAGGAAGAATAATATCTGAAAAGGTGGCTTTCTTAAAAGACACCAGTAGCATTAGTGTCACGTCTGAAGCACCCATTTGTGTCAACTGTAGAGACCTTTCAATGGAAAATTGTGCAGTGCTACCTTTTAAAGTATGAAATGCTAATTTGGGATTTACAGTTTTTGAACTGGAGGGCTGCATTTTGCATGGGATTTTGTTTAATTTCCCAGTGAAAAAAGGCATTTGAAACACAACTGCCTACAGCCAACTGTCAACAAAAATCAACTGTAATAGCACAGAGCCTGTCACTGATGTATGTGGTGATGTGGTAATCTTCTCAATTTAGCTGGATATTTCTCCTTCGTACAAAATAGCTGAAAGTCTTGCTAGGCATTTATGAATATCGGGAGGTATTATTAGGCTGATAATGGGGCCAGATTAAGGAAGTGTACACTGGTTCAAAGTGTCCGTTAAAAAGACACAAAATGGGATGGTGCTTGGCCCTCAGTGTAAGGGAATCTTCACATTTCAGGTTTGCTTAAGATTTGGGCGATAGCAAGCTGAGTTCCATCTGCTGTGAAAGTGGCTTTCTGGGGAAAAAAATAAAGTTGTTATGCTATTTTTCCCCCAGAAATCTGTTATTGTTTATCAAGAGGGTGAAATTAAAAAATCTCTAAAAATGGAAGTGAGGAGGGCAAACTAGGGAAATCTCCTGGGGTGAGGCTGGTTAGTGTCCTTCTCCCTTAGACATTGAGAGCCAGTGGTTGAGGGCTGGCATCTTTTCCCTCTCAATCATGACTCTCTTAGAGCTGGGAGAAGAGAATTCTTTTGGAGTGTCTGTAGTTTAGTAGTGGGACCCCCTTGGATTCTAAATAACTGGCAAATGCAAGGCAAAAAATAAAGCTGCGTATAACCTATTCTTTGGCAAGGCACAAAGTTGGCACTTATTAATAGTTGTCATCAAAACATGACATTAGTGAAGCTTCTCATATCAAAAGGGAATTTAGAATCAAATAGCACTTTATGTTATCAGTTACTATTTTTTTAACTTAGTATTTAAGATGAGCCATATTCAGATCTGGCCACACCGTTTACTAGCTCCATGGTAGCCCATCTCTCTGTGATTAAGTTTCTTCATCTCAAAATTGGAGTAATAATCATGCCTACCTTATGGGGATTTTGTGAGAGTTAAGTTACCTTGTAGATATAAAGAGCTTATAAAACTGCTTGACATATAATAAGCATCATATGATTAGTTATTATTATCATCATCATCAGTACAAGCAACATATTCATTGTTATCAAGTACTCATGCTAAAAGGATGGAAAGTGGAATATACTAGCACATATACCATAACCTATTGTGAAAGGTATATTCATTTTTCTTAATCATTATGTTTTTATATATTGGTAGAAGACAGGAGTGAACCACATTATCTGAGCTACATGTAATATGTTCTAAGATACTTATAAATAGCACCATGGCTAATAGGAACTTGACAGTGCCATGCCCTGTTTTGTGCACTGCCTGCCCACTGCCCCTTTCTCTGAAGCTCTGCCCCTCTGCAGCTCCTGCTTCCCATATGACCCTGATCTGTTCTCTTCCCTGCTTGTCTTGGCCCATGATGATAGACCAAGGATGGACCTCTGATGGAGGGGTGTGGCTCCAGAGAGGCATGTCAGTAACATGGTACACCTCTATAAAAAGCTAGATTGAGCCAATCCAATTCCTTTCTCTGCAGTTCTGTGATTGTGCACCGAGGTACCATTGTTGATTATCCGCAGGTGCCCAAATTCAAAAACTATGAGATGGAAGGGAGAGTAGGGTTAGATGTGGCCTTGGCAGTTACGTACAAATTAAAGCTATGATAGAACAGTGGAGCAAAGAGAAAAGCAACCACACCATGAGAGAGAATCTCTGAGGCTGCATGCTTTTCTCTGTTTCCTGAGCTCTCACAACTGGCTCTGCAGTTTTTCCGGATTCCATGAGACCTCTTTATTTCCCTACAACAAAATTCCCTTCCTCTCAACTTCCCACTAGTGTGAGAGTGTTTCTGTTCATTGCAACCAATTAGGACACAGAGGGTCTAAGGTTTCTTGTGTGAGTAGGAAGTAAAGTTTTCTGCTAACAAGTAAAAAAACACTGCATATAGTGGAATTAAAATAAAACTGAAAGTGGTCAGTGAGGGAAATTTTTATTTTCCATATTCGAAGTCTTAGGAATGAAGGGGTGCTAGAAATAAGGGGATGGACAATTATCTCTAGGTTCTAATGGACTGACAAGATCTCTGCACGCACGGTGATTACTTTTTAATGGAGTAGACAGATAATCAACAAGAAAATATAAATTAAGGTGGTAACATGGTAACATGGTAATCATAGCCTGAGAAGAGTTTTATGAAGGAAATAAAGAGTAAAATTAGGAGATCCATTGGAGGTTTAGTGAAGTGTATTCCTTAGCATTAAATTATTTTGTTGGGTAACTGCCAGTGATCTCTGAGTAAAAAATTCCCATATGACCTTGATTCATTCTCTTCCTCTGCTTTGGCCAGTGATGAAGGACCAGGGGTGGGTCTCTGATGGAAAAGTGTGGCCCAAGACAGGCATAGGTATAGATACAGATATATACTGGATCAACATATACTCCACTCCTAACAAGACATAAAGCTTTTCTTTTATATCAAAGATGATACCAAAACCCATCAATGTACTACTGAGTTTTTCTTCTCTATTTGGAACGGATTTGGATGGTGGATAATGGAACAACCATTTAATGAGCCTACCTTCTACTAGGCAATATGCAATATCTTTTTCACAACTTTCTGATTTAATGGACAAAGCTAGCTACTCTCACCTTGTAATCATTGACATTCATGTGCAGTGACTACCTGGGATTCAGGCTTCTGTCTGGATCTGTTCTGGACCAAAGCGTGCTTTAATATGCTGCTTGTTTCTTCTAGCCTCAAGTTCTGGCCTGAATACAGACTTTAATGAGCAACCCATATATAAATAGTATAAAAGAAGAATTAACTATCATTACTCAGTTGCTTTTTTTCCTCTTTAGAAATGAGTTGCTTTTCAGTTTTAAGTTTTCCAACTATTTGTTATTGTTTTATTTATTAATTTTTGGCTGCGTTGGGTCTTTGTTGCCGAGCATGGGCTTTCTCTAGTTGCAGTGAGCGGGGGCTACTCTTCGTTTTGGTGCATGGGCTTCTCATTGCGGTGGCTTCTCTTGTTGCAGAGCACGGGCTCTAGGCGTGTGGGCTCAGTAGTTGTGGCTCACTGGCTCTAGAGCGCAGGCTCAGTAGTTGGCAGCGCGTGGGCTTAGCTGCTCCAAGGCATGTGGGATCTTCCTGGACCAGGGCTTGAAACCGTGTCCCCTGCATTGGCAGGCAGATTCTTAGCCACAGTGCCACCAGGGAAGCCCTCCAACTATTTGGATGGAGATTCAGTTTGGAGAGAAGAAGTGTTTCTTTGTTTTCATTATCACTTCCTGCTAAAACTTACATAGTTAATTTCCAGAGTTTGACATCCCCTTGAGTACTCATGATATGAAGTAGAGAGATTGCTGCTCTGTGGCTTTAAGATCATTGAATACCTAGAATAAACCACCTACAGCGTACCAGACCCATAGTTGTAAAAGCAAAGAGGGATCTAGAGCATTGGAAAGGGAATACACCAAGCACAAGGTTGCAGTTACGAAGCAACAGAATTTACTGAGCGTGGAAAATTCTCTCACTAAATAGACGAACAGTCCTCTGAGTTCTTCCCAGGATGCCAGACAAGTGGTCTCAGCAAGAACTTCCTCTTCTTCAGGATTTTTATTTAAAAAAAAAAGAAGTTTAGACAGATACAAGCACACTGACACGTAAACCTTTGGATGGAGAAGTGAGGCCAGGAGCACCATGCGCTACTTCTCCAGAGGATGAGTATTGACTGCTTACAGTGTTTCTCCAGGGTGCTGACCTTGACATCCAGATGGGTCTTTTGGTTATGATATTCTTAGTGCTTCTTTACTGTGCACTTTTTATTCAAAGGTACTTAGGTATGATGATAAGAAAATGCAATCACCACCTCCCCCCATTGTCCATCAGAAATATGTCATGAATAATTATTTCAGGCAAAGTGGTGATACTTCTTCCTCGCAGTCTCATTTTATCCCAGTGAGAAGGTTTGTATCTACTTCTCTCCGTAGACTTAGGCTTGGGCAAAGTATGATACCACTACACATTTTTCTTCTCATGAGGTCAGTATTCTCTGATGTTTGTCATACATTTATTCAACAAATACTGATCCAGAGCCTACTTTGTGCCAGAAACCACTGGATATGCAGCAGTAAACAAGACAGACAAGGTCTTTGCTCACATGAGATTCTAGTGAGGAAGGCAGATCATGAAGTAAATATAAATAAACAATGTAATTATAGATTGTGACGATTTCCAGGAAAGAAATAAAGAGTAGAACTAGGGTTTCTTAAAAGTTTATCCAGTTGGTGCTAAGGCCCATCCTCTCCTCATACCAAACCTCTAACATGCTTTCTTAATCTTTGAAGTATGCACAACTAACATTTATTTTTCAGTTTTACATACACAGCTTGAAGTAATTGCAAATTCAAGCTCTTCTGTCCTTTCCAAACAAATTTTAATCTCTAAGTCTCTCATATATAGACATTTTAGGACTGCCAGTAAGCCCAGTATTAAGCAATTTCCTTGGGAGAAAAGACACAAATTCTACATTATCAAAGTTTGGAACCCAAAAGGATAAGTAACTGAGTGGCAGTTATTTGCATACATGTCTGTCTTCCCTATTATACCTCCTTGGAGGTAGACACTAATCTGTTTCTTTCTTTCTTTGTCACGTGTGATACTTAGCATCATGATATGCACAGAGTAGGAACTCAGTATATTGCTCATTGAATTCAACTGAATTAGCAAAAACACAGGCACTTGCCAAAGGTATTAGTGAATACATGTTTGAAGAAAATGAACTAACAATTAAGTTAAAAAGTCAGTATTCACATGGATTTTGGCTAAGCAGATACATTTCCTTACTGGTGAACACAAGGATTCTCAGACCAATGAATCTGGTATCCTACAGTCCCTTGCCAACAAGGCATGGCAGGGATGGAGGAAAAGGAATGTGGGCTGATTGCAGACTTTGGCAAATGGCTGGCACTTGAATCTTCCCTGCCATAATCATAAGCTCTTGGTCTGCCTGGCAGGAGCTATGAGAGATAAACTGAGAGGTCCTAGGATGAGAACTCCCTATGAAGGTGCTGAGGCTATTTTCATTTTGGCCTGAAGTTTGTGAGAAAGCTATACCGCCTGCCCCTACCGAATGATTTCAGGGTGCTTCTCCTCTGAGCCCTCCCTTCAGGGACCTGGTTCAAATGATCCCTTTGTTGAGACCTTAGATGTGCAAGTCCTCTTCATAGAGCTAGGGGTACAAAGATGGACAATCAAGATCCTTGCTCTTAGGTAACCACTATTCCAAATAATTGGAGAGGAAGGACTTAACATTTAACCAGTAAAGGAGCACCAGCAGTGATATTCTCCCTGCCTTGAGAGTTCATCTTTATACACACACACACACACACACACACACACACACACACACGTTAGTACTTTCCCACATGGAATATATTGGTGCAATTGCTTCAGACCACACATTTTGGTAGTGGAACTTGGGGATGGTTCCAGGCTATGGCAGGGAGCAGGTTACAGGGCTAGGACCAGAAGAGACAACTGATATGGAAGAGGGATGTGGTTTTACTAGCTGGCCTGAGTTTTATGGAACTAAATCCTTCTATGATACAAATTCCTATGAAATGAACAGTGGGTATACACAATTCATTCAATCATTCATTTGTTATTCATTCAAGAAATGATTGTTGAGTACCTACTATGTGCTAGGGAATAGGGATGCCACAGATGGAGAAAAAAGAAAGATGTAATCTACAGGGGAAATAGACGTTAATCAAATAGTTTGACAAATGTAAAACTGCAACTGTGACAAGGGCTAAGCTACTTAGTGCTGTGAGAGATTATAATAGGGGCATTTAATCTGTCAGGGAAGGCTTTCTTTAATTTACCTGATTTTGCTCATATCATGCTTTTTGGAGTAGGAGAGAGGGTTTGCCTTCCCCTTTGTGTTTCCCAAGGTCAGTCTTCGCATCAGTCTGTGAATGCACGCACATGATTTAAATAAACTGGGTCTACCTTTTCATCTCTTTACTTTCATTTTGTTTATTTATTTATTCATACATACGTGCATGCACACACCGTTAGAACTGTTCTTAATGTTTACTCGTCATCTTTGGGAGACTGTGGGAATTGTGTTGAAAATACAGTTTCTTCAGTCACTCACCAGACATGGGAGGATGTTTCCAATGAACTGGAAAACAGAGCTGAGTGATGTATCACAAAACTTAGCTTTTATGTTGAATGGTCCTCTTTTGAATTGGGGTATATTAAAATGGAATGCACTGGAGGCACCATGGTATGTGGAAAGAGTAAGAATTTGGAGTCAAGAGGCTCCACCACTCGTCCATAGGGAGCCCTGGGTAATTTATGCATCTTCCCTGAGTCTCAGTGACTCCATCTGCAAGATGGGCATTATAATAACCACCTCGGTTTTTTGGTGAGGATTTAGACAGAATATCTGAAGGCTCTAGGATAGTACCTTGCACTGGTATGGGCTCAAAAAATAGTTTCCTTCCCTACATTCAGATTCTTGGGCCCCATTATCATAGGTCTACTTGGAGACAGCCTGCTGATTTCAAGGAGGGTTTCCTCTACCATGGAAAGGGGGATAGAGGAGAAAATTCAAGAGGGATTCCCATCTTGACCTAGGGAAGATGAGATGCCCATACTCCAGTTTATAACAAGATTCCATAGAAGAGGGGATAGAAGATGAATGTACATTAAAGTGATTTAAAACATGAGCAGACTCTCTGTTATGCACAGATGAGTTAATTGTTTTGCCTTAAATATATTTCCTGAAGAACAGAAGCCTGATCACAGCACACATCGTTATGTATTTTAGACAAACAGCACTTTGAATCAAATTATAGTACGTACATAAAATATTAAAATAAGACATTTATAACAAATCTTTCTAACTTAGTGCTCAGCTCTAAAATAGATTTATATATGGATAAGCAATAGGTGCGATAAATGTGGTACAGATACCACAATTTAAATTGCAAATCAATGGGGCATCATGGGAAGAAGGAATGCAGACTTTAAGTACTAAGGGAAAAGATCCAGCTATGCAATAGTTTTAGGCCTTCTTCCTGATTTCATTTTGCAATGTCTGTATCTGGACTCCACATTTGATACATCCCAATATCTGCTCCCTAATATAGTTTTTTTTACACTCCCAAGTTAAATGATCTAATTAAAGCTTTCATTTATTGTTCCTTTTGTTGATTGTTGAACTGTTGCCAATATACAGTTCCCCAGAGTCTTCAGGTTATTTTAGTTAGCTGGGAGATTTTGGAAGACTGTTATTGTTTCTCAGTTAACAAAATAGGCAAATGAGACGGGGAACAATATCCTTGCACGTGCTGGAGTGCTGCCTACTTCTCCAGATCACCTTGCACTCTTTTCCTCCCCTATGGTTTGTTGGACAGTGTGTGGTGAATGTGTCGACAACTTGTCTACAAGAATGATCCCTGCCCGAGAATATTAAACTTGTTTCATTTATTTTAAAGAACTTTGGGGCTATCAAGTTGGATGACTACAGAGCTGAATGTTTGTAGGCTAGCTGGCCTGCTAGAATTCGAAGGCTTCCCTCATATCAGAGGCCTTTGGAAGAGCCCTAAGGGGTGAAGCTGTACTTTGAGACTGTCATGGTATCCAATTCATTTCAGGGAAGTAGACATTTGCTCCCAGCTTCAAGTCACTAGATATAGATGAACAGCCATGACTTATCCAACAACTAACTATTTTCAAGGCTGGAGGCCTGTGAATGGAGGGGAGGAAGGCCAATCACAAAGGGTTAGTGACAGATTTCTGAGTACTGATAATTAAAGAGATCTCTCTTAGTCCAAATTTTACATGCAGCTACAGAATTGAAACATCTCTCCTCCGCAAGGGGTAAAGTTGTTTTACTTGGAAACCATTCTTCTTTGCCTGATCTATATGCTAAAAACTTCTCTTCCCATTGAATATCTGCAATATTAGTTTTCCTTTACAGAGAAAGTCTGTCTGGCCATATTTCATTTTCTTGTAATGTATCGTATTCAGTTTTTAATGCTTGGGCTCTTGGTGTAGTTAACTCACCTACCTCCTTCCCACTCTGCTTACCATGATTGTTTCCAATACTTTTTTGGAAGTGTTACATTAAAAATAATAAAGGATATGGTATTTGTTTTTCTCTTTCTGACTTACTTCACTCTGTATACTACCAAATGTAAAATAGCTAGCTAGTGGGAAGCAGCTGCATAGCACAGGGAGATCAGCTCAGTGCTTTGTGACCACCTAGAGGGGTGGGATAGGGAGGGTGGGAGGGAGACGCAAGAGAGAGGAGATATGGGGACATATGTATATGTATAACTGATTCACTTTGTTATAAAGCAGAAACTAACACACCATTGTAAAGCAATCATACTCCAATAAGGATGTTAAAAAATATAATAAAGGAGGAAATAAATGCCTTCATATTCAAGATTTCAGGTGGTAAGATTCAACTGTACTTTATGTCAGCCAGCCATACCAGAAGAGAAAGGTATGGCTATATTCCTTCCAGAAAGTTGTATCCATAAGAATATATCTGTCAGTGCTTACCTCCATGTAGGTCAGTATAATTAGGATAGCTCTTAGAGAGGAAGATATTAAATATAGGTATACAGATTGTTTCTGGAATTAAGGTACTAGTATGGGTTCTCAATAGTCTGTTCCAGTAAGAGCCAAGTGTAACCTTAAAATAGAGATATAAAGAGTTAGATCTGTGCCATCCATTACAATAGCCACTGGCTGAATGGGGCTATTGAGCAACTGAAATGTAGCTAATCTTAGCTGAGAAGAACTGTAAGTATAAAATATATACCAGATGTTGAAGGTAATACAAGAAAGTAAACGTAAAAAGAATTATCTCAATAATTTTATATTGATTATCAAAATAATATTTTGAACATATTGTATTAAATAAAATATAATATTAAAATCAATTTCACATATTTCATTTTCTTTAAAATGTGGCTATTATAAAATTTTAAGTTATATATGTGGCTAACATTTTATTTCTATTGGACAATGCTGAGCAAGGTTGACGTAAGGTAATATTGTAACTGATCGGCTTAAAACACTTTGGTATTAGGCAACTCACTTTGTTCTTTATAGCATGCCTGAAATACATTGTAAATGGGAGCCTATTTTAAGTGTGCCTGGAGATTTTGCTGGTTAAAGTAACCCCATGGTGAGAACTGCCTTCCTGTGAGTAATTACTCCTTAATATACCTGATTAATAGGTTTAGATTTTAATAGGGTTTTCCTAAAGCAAAGTCCACCAATTTTATCATATGCTTCCCAGTATAACCATTATTTATCTTTGTGTGAAGAGTCTCTAGCCTTTTATAATATACCTTTTCTTGTTTATTCATCTTTCACAGTCACCACTTCTTGGAAGGGAAGTGCTATTTAGCTGAACATGCTTGGACTCTGAAGGTAGACTGCCTGGGCTCAGCACCAACACTCACTAGTGACCCTTGGCACATTCACCTCTCTTAGCTGAACTTTCCTCATCTGTGAAATGGAACAATAACTCACAGGGGAGTAATGAGCACACCGTGAGATGGTTGCCGTACTGGGCATATGGACTTAATGAAGTGAGTCCCCATTCACTTCCTCTTGTTTTATGAGTGCCTGGGGGCCTAAGTTTCTAGGACACTGAGTCTGTATTGCTGATCATTGATTTTTTTTTTCCCCAAGAGAAGGCCATTATTATGAGCACTGTGTACCTGTATGAAGCACAGATATGCTCATGGCAGTTAAGAAGGGAATCACAAGTTCTTGGCCTCTGTGTTTGTGATTCTCCCTGTCTAAACTACTCTCCTTTTCCCATCATTTCCTTTTCTCATCATCTTGTCCATCTTTCAGTGTCCAGATGAAGTGCCACCTCTTTCATCAAGCCTTCTTTGACTACTCTAGACAGCACTAATTTATCAGCTTTATACATCTTATTGCCAATACAGGCCAGTTTAAATCAAGTACCAAATATGTATCTGGTGTTTCAAATTCCAGTGCTTACTGTCAAGGGATTTCAAGCCTATTCATTTGATTTCATCCACTGAACTGTAGGTGTTTTGGAGGCAGTGGCCATGCTTCATATCCCTTTCACAACTTCTATATCTTGTTCAAAAAATACTTGCTGATTGATCGATTGATTGATTGAGTAGGGCTTGACTAATAGAAAATATGTTAATGCGAGAGTAATTATTCATGATAGGAAGTGACCCAGCAAGGAAAAAAACCCATATACTGTCTTTATAGATATCTATGTTAAATAATTCGTACGTGTCAAAATTTAAGATTATCATGTAAAACATCTTATTTAACTGCTGAGTTCTAGGAGATACCTGAGTTAGAAAAAGATGACTTAAATAAGTTTCTGATTCTAAATTCTTTAAATAAGTTTCTGATTCTAGAATCTTTTTATTACAATTGCCCTGGGTGTGTATTTTACACTCCTACAAGCCTCAGAGTACTGTGAAACATCATTTACAATCTCAGACAGGGTATACGGATCAACTTTCTTTATAGCCACAGGATTCTATATGTAGAATATATATCTCTATATATTCTAGACCCTTTGAGATACACACACACACACACACACACAAATATATGTAAATATATATGTGTAAGTAGAGGTATTAAGATCTCTAAGATGCCCAGTTTCTATTTGTGGTCTTTCTCAATAAGGCAGTGGAACATTGGTGCTTTCAAGTGAACTTAGAGATGTTGAATATGACATTCATGTCATTAAAAATAGTTAGCTGTTCTTGGCTACATTCACAAAGAAGTCCCTTAATGCTTCTTTTAATTGGCAGAATCCACACTTGGTATCTATTTTGCACATGTACCCTGCACTGAGCAGTTAGAGCTGTGTATGTGTCCATGTATGTTCTCTGTAGGTGACACTACACCCTAATCAGACAACTGGGTCATTGTACTAGGACATACTGTATGCAGACAATGCCTCTCCTACCACTCCCCCCCCACCTTTTTTTTTAAACCCTGAAATATGGTTGATATGGTCCATTGCAAAATGAACCTATATTGGAAATGGCAAAATTGTAATGTAAAATATACCGGAGTCAGTGGGGTGTGCTGTTTTTTGCATATATTTTTTCTCCCCTGACCCATGCCATTCCCCTGCATACGGGGAAAAAAGCTTCATCTCGCACAGAAATGTGATGTCCTTTACTGCCAGAGGCTGTTGCTGTTTTAAATGAGGAAAAAGCACAATGCATGAAGAAGGAAAATTAAAGCATATTCATTTTGGAAATTAGATATGGTGTCAGGAGACTCGCAGAAAATAGCCCCTTTGAATGGAACCCCACACTACAAGACAGTTCACTGAACTTTTGACCACTATTTATACTATGGAAGCTTTTGAAATAAGGAAGAGAGCAAAACATTTTATAGCTGCTTAATAGCTGAGTTCATATTTCTTTCTTTCTTTCTTTCTTTTTCCCACCAGGCATTTGTCTCTCCCTTCAATGTGTATAAGATATGCAGACACCATGTAGCTTATTGGCAGCCCTTTGTGTTAATGCCTCCAGGTTGGTTCCAGAACACACAGCTACTGGATGAGAGTAGCTCCTGGCCAACCCGGCAACCTTCCTTACGCTCCACGGAGCAGTCTGTTGTCTGCCTGTGGCTGGTCTGGAGTGGCCAGTCCTGCCAGGGGCACACAGGCCTTGGGAGTGACAGTGACCTCTTTAGAGGTCATTCTGCAAATACAGAGAGAATATACCTTTCACAAGTCCCAGGGATTCCTTATGCAAAATTGGACAGGAATGGGGGAGATGATGGAAAAGGCACTTTGTCTGATTTCCCCCTTCCCATTATTTGGAAGAACAGTTCTCAATTTGTGATCATCCCTGTTCTGCTTCATTGCTTCCCTCCTGCAGAGCACATCACACCAGCCAGGTTAAGTGGGATTCAAGGGCCCTCCAGGAAGGACAGCCTAGATTTTTGACTCAACACTGAATAAGGAAGTACCTGCAAAAATGAGGGAGAGGAAGAGTTAATCAGGAGTGGAGGGCAGGATCAATTAGAGGCAGAAAAACAAATCCAATTTGTATTGGTATTAATGAAAAATATGCTTTAACGTTTATACAGATATGAAGCATGGAGCTAAATATTACAAATTACAGGTTATGAGTCTATGTCAGCTTTATTATTGTTATTACTATTAATGCGATGATATCAAACCTAAGGGGTCACTGTGTTTGTTTAATTTATTTTCTGGGAAAGCTTAGCATTTCATTTCCAAGTGAGGACCTTTTATTTGGCCTCTTGGTGACTTGACCACACTGGCACAAATTGGACCCCGCCTCTCTCAGGATCTAAGAGCTCCTTAGCGTTCTCTCTTTTTGATCATTACCAGGTGTATTCTCATATCTTTACCCTCACTCCACTCCCCAGTCAACTGTGGGTCTCACTTCCATTAGGAGGTGATACAATGCTGAGGTTTGAATGGTGGCTTGAGGGGGTATGAGGACAGGGGATGCTGAGAAAAGGCTTAATCATAATGGAATCACCCTGTGCCGCAAAATCTGTCATGTGTCTCAATACTGACCTTCTGTGTGTGTCCTTGGTTTGGGAAATAGGGATAATCTGCTCCCACACATGAGTGTGAGGTCTTTACAGATTCACATTAGGACAGACTTCAACATGGGAACACATTGCTATTTTCTTCTGCCTTTTGCTTTTCTGCCTTTTGCTCTGTGATTTTAACTTGAGAGAGCAAGAGCGAGCGAGCGAGAGAGAGAGAAAGAGAGAGAGAGAGACCATCACTCCCCTCCTCAACCCCAGCATTATTCATTAGGAGAGGATTTTTTTTCTCCTTTGGATGGGAAACATCTCTCCTCTCACTAGCCAGTAACAGCCCTTCTGTTCATCCTTATGTGAAACCTTCACAACTGCACTAATATGATCTCTGACAATTGGAAAGGAGCTAGGAAAATAAGGACCCCTGTGAAGTCAGGAGTTAGCTCAGGGTCTTCTCAGGGCAAGAACTCTTCCTGACCACCTGCTTTTTGCCAGGACTAAGAGACTAAGATCTGTGTGCTGACCTCAGGCCACAGGCTGAGAGAAACCTGAGAAGTGCTTTCATCAAGCTGTGACAAAGCGAAAGAGAGGCATGGACATGTATACACTACCAAACGTAAGGTAGATAGATAGTGGGAAGCAGCCGCAGAGCACAGGGAGATCAGCTCGGTGCTTTGTGACCGCCTGGAGGGGTGGGATGGGGAGGGTGGGAGGGAGGGAGATGCATGAGGGAAGGGATGTGGGAACAGATGTATATGTATGACTGATTCACTTTGTTATAAAGCAGAAACTAATTAAAAAAATAAATAAATAAACTTAAAAAAAAAAATGGAAAAAAAAAAAAAAAATCTTCTTGGCCTCAAAAACGACCCTCTTTGTTTCCTGTTCTGCCTGAGGCTTCTTGGCACTGCCAGTAGCCATGTTGCTTTTGCTCTGGTTTTGTGAGAAGAAAGTCCCAGGGAGCCCTGGGGGACTGCTTTGTGCTCCTGCTCAAGCTACCCACCCACTCCCAGTCTATAGCCCAATGAAGGGAACTGAGATAGGATGCAGGGGATGCAAAACGGGTGAGGTCATGCAGGCCACCACTTTAGCCACTGGCAAAAACCAGGCATCAGAAACAGTAACATCAGGGAAGTGCTTCACAGTTTAGAGCTGGAGGTGGGGGAGATAAGGGATCAGGTTTGGAAAATTCTCAAGCCCTCTCAGTCTGCTTCACCCTCCTCTCCCTACCTCTGACGTGGACCCGTGGACGCAAATGCCCTGCATTTTTCTGTCACCACTGCCTTGGCAGTGGATCATCCCTACAGTTGTCACACCATTTGTGGTGGCCTGTAGTTCCCCTGCCATTGTGGTGTCTGATTGGGACTGGGCATTCACATGATGAAGAAAAGAGAAGACAGTGATCAAATCCAGCAATATTAGTCATAATGATTTTTTCCTCTCTCTTTTTAAGCCTGTGGAAGAGAATGAGGAGACAGGCCTGGGCAGGATTTCTGCTTTGTTTAATTACAAATGGACATATTATAGCAAATATTAATGATTTCATTAGTTTAGGAATTTCAAGTCTGACTCAAGTCTGAATATCATGTTATGATGACCAAGCTTTGAATAAAAATCCATCTCAAGAAAAAATTCCATCAGATGCAGTGTTGGTAAGATTACCTCATTGCATATCGGGCATATGATAGTGAGATGTTTTCTGGGTCACAAGGGGTTTTGCTGGTAGTTCCAGAGTATTTCTTTCATACTTATGGTAGTCTATGAAATATGAAAAAAATTTAAATAGTTTAGCCATTCCTTTCTTTATAAAATTGGGTTTCAGATAAAGGTTTCATGACACAGTAGACTAGTGAGGCAACTTGATGGAATCAAGAGAGGGCAAACTTGGGTTCAAATTCCAGCTCTGCCACTTAGCTGACTTCAAGGCCTTGGGCAGGTCACTCTTTCCTGACTCTCCTGGTCTCAGTGATCTCATAAATAAAATGGGATAATAATCTCAATGATAATGATTATTATCATTATCAAAGAGATCATTATCTAAGAGATCTTAGAGCTGGAAGATGTCTTTAATATCTATACGTTCGTTCATCCCTCCCCATGTCACAGAAAAAGAAACTAAGTTTTTGAGACTCTAAGAACTTATTAAACAACATGCAAAATGGTCTCAGAGCTTGGTGTGGTCCACATTCTCTTGATGCCCAGACAAGTGGACTGTTTGTGTCCATTCGGACTGCTATACCACAAATTAACCAACAAACATTTATTTCTCACAGTTCTGGAGACTGGAAGTTCAAGATTAAGTTGCTGGCAGATTTGGTGTCTTTGATAGCCTTCTCCTGGTTCATAAACAGCTGACTTCTTGTTGTGTTCTCACATAGCAGAAGAAATGAGGGAGCTCTCTGGGGTCTCTTTTATAAGGGCACTAATCCCAACCTGAGGGTTTCTCCCCCATGACCTCATCATCTCCCGAAGTCCCCACTTACAAATACCATCACGTTGGGGATTAGGTTTCAACATGTGAATTTTGGGGATACATAAACATTTAGTCCATAGCAAGGACTTATTTATTCCTTATCATTTCTCAGGTCAAGCCTTTCATGTTGTTAATGATGAGTGCTATATAAGAGTTCTTCTGAAGTGTTTTAATTTTTTTCCTCCATTGGGTTTTTATAATATATTCTTTCAGTTCTCGAACCTTGCATATCACTTGTTTCTCTGATGTCACAGTCTTTATTCGTCTAGCCCTGTGATTCCCTTCAGCTGGAATACTTTATTACTTTTTTTGTCCAATGATTCTTTGATTATTTCCGGTCTTGGCCTTGTTTTCCCCAAAGAAAATAGGATACCTAAGCAAAAGGACCATATAACACATTTTACCTAACCTTGTGGTTCCCAGATTTTTTGCTTTCACTGATTAGTAAAAACATTTCTCTCTTCCTTTCTCCCTTTTCTCCCTCCCTCCCTTCCTTCCTTCCATTTTCTTCTTTTTAATTAGGGATACAAGTTTGTCAACATTTTGGTTTTCCAAGAGCTTTAAAAAGGTTCCTTTTATCTATTGACATCACTTCATGACTATAAAAGACTTTCAAATATGATTAAAACCTAGAAATAACATAATATTAGACTTAAGGAGAGTTTTTCTCAAGAAAAAAATATCAGCAGAAAGGCATGGGCCTTGTCTTTGGATCACTTAAAATTTTGTCACAGACCAACAGAGGCCCATAAATGAGTAAATGGGAGCTGTTAGTCTAAGGGACAGGAGTTGGGTTGCGATGCAGACTGGACAACCTTAACCCATCAGAAGCCTAGAATGGGGACAACAATTTGGAACTCACTTCACAGGGCTGCTATGAGGCTCAAAAAAAGCGGCATGGAAAATGCTGTATATATGTTTTACATATATAAATTTATTTTCTTCCTCTCTCTCTCTCTCTCTCTCTCTCTCTCTCTCTCTCTCTCTCTCTCTCTCTCTCTCTCTCTCTCTCTCTCTCTCCCCCTCTCTCCCTCTCTCCCTCTCTCCCTCCCTCTCCCTCTCCCTCCCCCTCCCCCTTTCTCTCTCTCTCTCTCTCTCTCTCTCTCTCTCTCTCTCATCTAATTATATATACCAGTATATGAGAGCTCTGAAGGACAGTCATGCATCAGCACTGGGACAGACAACAGAAGTGACAATAATCCTGGCTTCCAGTTATAGTCTAGTGAATACAAAAGACTTCGGGAGTACAGATGAAGAAATTATTCTGGCCCCTTCCTGATGGAATTTACATGAATACTGCTACCATCCCATCATCTGCACTGACTCCTTAATCCAAATACTAGACACAGCCTCACAAAGAACTTTTGACTGACTGTCTAGAGTATGTAGGCTAGCTTCCTGGAATGGGGTCTTGCCGGCAAGGCGGTAATGCTAGAAACTAAGTAATACAGAGCTGTGTAGAACCTTTAAAAAGAAAAAAAACAGACTACCTTTCTCTCACTGTTACCATATGCCTGATTCCTAAACAAACTTTGAGCCATGTTCTTCCCAAGCTCATAGATGACTGAGTGTATGGTGATCTTGGGAGCACTACATATTTCAGGCCACTGCAGCTGGGCAAACGTCATGATGGGCCATTACTGCAGATGAGAAAACTAAGGTTCACAGAAACTTGCCCGTACCACATGACAAATAACTGGTAGGGCCACAGTTTAGAGCAAATCTGCCTGACCCAGCCAAACTCATGGTCTTTCCAACAAACATACAATCATATATGTATGACAGTTATATATCTCAATGAGTACAATGAGTGAGGTTAATATAGAAGTCGTGGACTTCTGTTTCTCCTCTCTTCCCCCAAATGACTTGCCTTTCACCTTTCCCTTGACTAGTTCTCTTAACTCTAGTCATAGTTGAATTGCTTTTTCCAAGGTCCAGAGACAGATACTAATTTGGGGGGCAATTAGTTCAGGTGTTATGCGGGGCCCAGCTAACCTATGCTTTCTCAGATATCAAACAAGTCAGGTTACCCAATTATTTCTGAGAGTAATTACTGTGTTTTCACTTTAGCCCATTTCTACTCTTTGGCCCATTGTTTACCTCAGAGAGGAGCAAAGAATGGATTCAAATTACAGTCTGAAATTACAGTGAGATTGCCAATAGAAATCAATGACTTGTCCCGTGACAAGCTAGGGTTTATGAGGCAGCATGACAGTGTCCTTATATCTTTGCCTACCTCATTGTACTGCCATTCAAGCAGATTATACAATTTTCCTGTTATAAAGGGGGTGTAGTCAGGGCAAAAGAAAGTCTAATTGAGTTTAATAAGGCTGGAAGTGGTGGTACAGAAGCCTTATAGAGAAAAGAATATTACAAATAGGATATTCCAATAAGAGTAGTCTGGGCTGTCTGTTAAGGTTGATATTTATGTCCACATTTATTGACCTTAGAAAGGAAATATAGACAAAGCAGATAGAGGTTAAAGAACTCACCTTTTCAGCAGCGGGAGCCTAGATCTCAGTGGAATTGAAAAGAGTTATACTCAGTGTAGTGAAATACCATTCCATCCATTTTGTACTTATGAGAACTTCTGCTTATTTGGGTAAAGTGGCTGAAAAATACACCCTTCTCCAAACAAAGCGGAAAAGCCATAATGGAGACCGTGGAGTCACAGAAGATATACATAGTTCTAATGCTGTGCTATCTGATATGGTAGCCACAAGCCACATGTGCCTACTGATCTCTTGAAATGCGTAGTTTGAAATGAGATGTGCTTTAATTGTAAAATACATAGCAAGTTTCAAGGACATAGCATAAAGAAAATCATGCAAAATATCTCACTGATAGTTTTTATTTTGCTTACATGTTGAAATGATAGTATTTTGGATGTATCTGGTTAAATAAAATATTAAATTAATTTCACCTGTTTCTTTATACTTTAAAAGTGTAGTTACTATGTACAATTACATACATGGCTTACATTATATTTTTAGTGGATAGCAGCGGTCTAATATAATGCCTAAATGATATCGTCTGAGCATCAAATTTCTATAATTTGTCTTTATTTAAGTTAGAATGTCAATATTCACTCTGCTCGTGTGGGATATGGATTTGCATCCACGAGTATGATGTGCATCTACACACACATCCATATTCATGCAAGTGTGAAGAATCCCATCACCTTTGGAATGAGAGAAATCATCCCAATAAATCCAAAGTTGTTGTTTTCGCACATAGAAATGATGTTTTTTTTCCTGCATCTCTTTGTTTTAATAAAACCCACAGCCCCAAAGAGCACCATTTGGAATAAGCTACTGGAACAATTTATTATTTCCTCTCCATGGATTAGAGAGGTGGTACTTGGAGCAGCTTGTTAAAGAGAAGAGCTTGGCCCTTGCCCTTGCTCTGTGTTTAATGATCCTCTCTTCATGTGCCACCTCTCTAATCTGCAGAGAGATAAGGTACAAATTGTATCTATAATGTTATATTACTTAACAGTATAATGTATGATAAATCATAGAATTGTATCCCTACCTTGTAATTGGTGAGATGTGTTGCATGAGAGATCCCCTAATTCAACAGAGAGTGGTTGCTCTTATATATAACTGCCTCTCTGAATCAAACCAATTCAGCCCACAAGTGATGGGGGGAGAGTTTAAGCCTTTTTAATTTAAAAAAAAGCAAAAATATGACTTAAAATGACTTTATAGGCCCCTATATTCAAACAACTGCTAAATAATCCTCTATTTGAACGGAGCCACTTCTTTCTTCATTCTGTAGGCAGCAGGGATGGAACCATCTGTAGGAAATGGGTACCTGAGAGGACAGACATTTGATGAATACATGTTATCATATATGTTAATCATCACTTTTAATTTGTTCCCCTTAGCCAGGTGTTATTATTTTTGAAAATTACTGTCTTCCTACTGTTAGCCACACACATATGTTTCATTAGCAACACTTTTTGTTTTAAATCCATTCCTTTTATCTACATAGACTACTCCCTAATTCTTCAGAGTTCTTGTATCATATTTTGTTTTCTCCTCTTATTTCCTTAAGCTTCTGGGCTTACTTTATTTTTTAGCACTGCCTATTTTTGTGGCCTCTTTCCCTAACTGCTGACTTTCTTAACTTCCCAAGTGTTAATGGCAAAGCAACCAGCCTCAGGGCATTTATTGCTGCAGAAAGATGGAGTACCAGGTGATTGTACCTCCACTCCTAAGAATGCACAGAGGTTCTAATAGCAATATACATCTATACAGAAATAAGGGACAATGACATCTAGATCAAGATTGTCAATAGTCACAGTTGTGTTCCTGGCCACTGAAAATCTCTGACCAACACTGAATATAATTTGATCACTGACTGTTCAGAAATTAGTTATGAAGACAACTGAAATAAAATTTGACAGGCAAGTTTAATTAAGTCTGTTACAATTGCTGTGACTTATACAAGTTAGACTGTTCCAGCTGGATGAGGCCATAGACATGGCTAATCTTTCAGTAAGAGCTGAGGAAACTTGGCTGCGATAACTAGTACTAGGCCCACTGGTGCCTTGCAGGAGATCTGGTTCTAGAATGAGTTTTCCTGCCCTCAGTCATCCTTCTTCCCATTCCTTCAGAGTCTGTCTCAGAAAGTTTCTCTTTAGGAGCTGAATTCTAGGACTCATTGTTTGGGGCTGAAAAATATCCAACAAAAGTTGTCACATACTTGCTGCTTATATTTTCTATTTATCATTAAGCAAATGAGTGAGACTCTCTGACCTGATTTTGCACTTAAAATTTTTTCATATGTATTTTCTTGAGAAATATAAAATAGATTGTGTGGTCTTATCTTAATTTGATCACTTTCCAAGTCTGACTTTCTGAAAAGAGTAGAAAGGCAGCTTTTTGACATGAGTCATTGATTCTGTCCAAACAGACATAGGAAAATTGCAGCTTAGCACAGCCTACTTGAAAAAGTGGTGGGATGGAGGTGGGGTTGCCTTATGGTTTTCGGTTACATCTGCATTGCTTTTCCTGAGGTCTACAGTTTTACATCTTAGTAAAGAGAAACAATTCATTTGGTGAATAATCTATAATACAATTTCCAGAAGTCACCCTGCCATTTCTCAACTGCCAGATATATTTTATTTTTACTCTGCATGTTACCAAGGAAAACAAGGTTGCAAAATGATGCCAGCTTATGCTTTTCAGCTATGAGATGTCAATAGCCCTTGATTTTGTTGTTGTTGTCACTAATTTCTGCAAGTTCACAAAAAAGTGTCATAAAAACAAATTGCTTTTAAACGTCCTATCGTTATTCATCCAGTATTCTTATGAGAGATAAGAATATATTTGCCATAGTTTTTGAAATCACTTTTAATCACCAATATTCATGCCTGTAGAAAAGGCTACTTAGACTCTATTTTTTATTTTCCTCTCAGTTTTTTTTCCTTCCTTGTGTTTTCATGCTGACATTTTTACTATAAAGTCGCATTTTCATCTAGGACAATGGCATCTTGTTTTTAAAGCAAACAAACACGAGACAATTTGTTTTGAAAATATGTGGGTTGATGACAAAGTCATAAGAATTTCAGAGAAATGTCAGCGCGAGTGTCAGGAGAGCCAGTTCTCATGTGTTTCTTATATGAAAATGGAATTTGGTGCCTTATGTACTGACAGCCTCCACACGGTGCAGAAGTTTCTTTGTTTTTGCTGGGCATTGCTTTCCTCTTTCACTGTAAGCCCACTTGATGATTTTGAAAGATCAATCCTACTTTGCAGTGAATGTGCCTCTTAACCTTTTTCCTAGAAACAGAAACAGCGTATAAGTGAGTCCCACAAAAGGGGGAACTCTAAGATGAACGGCAAGGAAGCAAAGGGTTATATTACAATTCACATAAGAAAGAGCATTTTCACTAATTAGTACCCATATCATACATTTGTAAAAATGACTGCCTGACAGGTGAAAAATCTATTTTTTTGACAGCGTACACTTAATCTTAATCCAACACAACAGTTCCTTTTTTTGCTTTACACAAACTCTCTTTCACCTTTTGATAAACTTTACCCCTGTGAACCAGAGAATGTTTCAGATTCCTACTCTTTTCTGTGTTGCAGCAGTATTTTGAGGGCAATGTAAAGCAGATTCATTTGGCAGAATGTTTTTATATGCATATCATTGCAAAGGTAGGCTTTAATGATTTTGAGGATTAAAGGCTCTGTCCGAAACTTTGTAATATGCTGTGAAATACTTGGCAGTGTGAATTAGACTCCTGACCTGCTGAGGCCTTTCTGAGGTATTCTATTTTAACCTGATGCATGGAGCACAATAGCGATAAATCTTGAAGCAGATTAAGTAATTTCCCCATAGTGGTGTGTCTATTGGAGTTTCAAATAACCCAGCATGGGGATTCAATTCTTGATACATTTGGATATTCCAGACTGTATCCCCTCTGTGTAAAAAAAAGTTGCTGGCAGGGCAGCATCCTGCACTTTGACCCCCTTGTAAGGGTATAAATTGATGCCCTACTGAGTTCAGTGAATGCTAATTATTTTGCCGCTCCTGAATCCTTAAAAATAAAATAAAAGAAAGACCGAGAAGAAAAGATGGCCCATTTGCATGCTTCAAATATGCTGAAGATTGTATGAAACGGAAGCTTGAGACATTATGACACTCTCAGGTCTCAGGATGCCATTGGGGATTTGATTTACTTTTCTATTTTGCTTGGAGATATTCTGGTTTGGCCTACGCAGTTTTGGCTAGAAAAATCTCTGAGGCTCACCAGAGAAGGCGTTCATGAGCATCAGTACCCCAGGGCAGCCAGAAAAGTATGTGCAAGGCTCAGAGGAGCCTTGTGATAGCATTGGCTCTCCATGGGAGCCATCTTGAATTCAGCAGTTTAGTAGGGGAGAAAGTTTTCATTGTGTCTTCTCAGCGAGAACACCTTTGTGAGGTAAAGGTTAAATCTACATAATGAAACAAAAGCAGAGCCTGGTTGGGGAGAAGGGGACTCGTTTAATCCAGGAGACCAACAAACTTTGGAGATTTGATTGAAAACCCAAATGCTTCCCTGGGAATAAGCATCTAATTAGTATAGAAAATCTAAATGTGCCCTTGACTTTTTTGTTCCTTTCTACAAATGACAAGTCCTCTCATTAAACACATTTTAAAAAGCAGAAACTATGGGCTTGAGCAGAACCCTCTATGGCCCACTCATTTCTCCACTCCTCTGAAGAAGAGAGCTGTGGGCAATATTGTCATTAGAGGGAAAGTGCACTTGGCAATATCATGCTGATAGCACATGAAGAAAAATCAACAAGAGAAGTAGAGCTTGGGAGACCACACCTCTAGAAGCTCCAACTGCTCTCTGTTTCCCAGATCAAATCACAGTGTCTTCCTAGTGGCCAGTCCATTGGAGGGAAGCATGAGGAACAGGGTGGCTGTGCAGCCCAAGCAAAGAGGATATGTGCTGCCAGTACGTGTATGGCCAGTTGTATGCACATGTGTCATTGTGGGCGTGTGCATGTGTGTGAGGGGTGTACGCACAAGCATTTGCATGGGGAGCATGTGGGCATACAGATACATATGTATGTGTGATGGGTGTGCAGGTTGTGTGTGGGTATATCTGTTTAAAAAAATTATATACATGACCCACAATTTGAAAAAATAACCAACACCTTTTCCTCCCTCCGCGTCTCCTACAGTCTTTGACTCCTTGCTCTTAGTTACTGCAGTTTGTCACCATGAAAAACAAGAAAAAGAAGAGCTTACCGCTTCTTAATGGTGATAAGATGAAAATACAATTATTCCCTTTGTGATTTTTGATTCGGTCTAGGAATCTACTCCTGCACATTAAGTTGGGGAAACAGGAGTGTTTGTTGCATGGATCTGAGTCAACACGATGCTTAAATAATGTGCCCAACTCCCCTTATTTCCCATGACTTTCTTACTCTGGCCTGCTAAGAGGTCTCAGCATCTCAGTGATTCTCCACTGAAGCTCTTTCCTCCTGCTAACACTTCCCTCTTGGAGTTTTCTAACATGGTCTGCATTTCTTTTTCTTCCTTAGGTGTGTCTCTAATTTACAAATAATGTAGTAAAAATTCAATATCCTAGAACCCTAGACCTCAGGCTTGGAATCATAGAAACTTAAAGCTGAACGGGACCTTGAGGATATTCTAATTCAGTTCCCTTATTAACAGATGAGCATGTGTAGAGCGAATTCCAGAGGGCAGCTGGCTGTGGATCTGAGTATTCAAACAACGTCATAGGGTTGACATGGACATTTCACTAGAAGTTGTGACAATCTATGTCATGGCACTGACTGGAAACAATGCAAAGGACATTTCCTTTGGGAGATTAAATGTGGTAACTCACATTTGTGAAAGTTCTTTGTGAGCTATAATGTAGTAAATGCATGAAATGTAGGATGATTATCTCTGTGTTTCCTTTTCTAACTAATAATGTACTAGGTGAAAATTGTACCATAACTTTGGAGACTGTAAAACCTAGTGAGAACTGAAAAGTCTAAGTGCATGTTCCAAGGAAGCCCTCTACTGTGTCTCAAAATTGTTTAATATTTACTTTGTAGAAAGTTGCTTTGACCACTCAGCCTTTTAGACAAGAAGGAATCATCCATACGGTTACAGAGAAAAAGCACTGGATGGGGGATCTGCAGGCCCACATTCCATTCTTGCTTTAGATTTTTGCCATATTTATTCACTTGATGACCTGAATGACCATTAATTATTTAACCTAAGTAGAACTCATCATTTTCTTTTATGGAAAAGTGATCTCCACCTATTGCTATGACAGCGAATGAAACTATCAAGTGTTCATTTGCCCCAACCAGAAATGTGGAAAGCGTGCTTCCCTCCTCTTTCTTCCTTACCGCCTCCCACTGCATCACCAGGGTCTGTCAGATTTACCGCTGTATATCTCTTCAATATCCCCACTGCTATTGTCCACATCTTCATCTCTCACCTCATTTTAGTTTTAAGTGGTCTCCCTTTCTCCAGCCTTGCACTTTTCTCCTTCAAGTGCTTGCCAGATTGATCTTATAAATTTTAAATTTGATTTGCTCACTCCCCTGTTTAATACTGTAAATGACTTCAGAATGCCCTAAGGAGGAAGTTCAAAGTTGTTACCTCCATCCACAGGCCTTTCATGACATGGCCTCCTCCAGCTTTCCAGTCTCCTCTCACTTCATAGCCCACCCCCCAGTCTGCATGATCCTATTTTGTTTCTTTGGTGCACCGTCTTACCTCTCACCTGCGAGTTCTCACACATGTCATGTCCTTGGCCTAATACCTAAGAGTAAGCTCTTCTTTCCGTCTCTGTTATCTTCATATGCTTAAATCCATTTTATCTTTCAAGTCTCAGCTTAAAAATTCTTTTGTCTGGCAGCCTCCTATGATTGTTCCCCTCTCAGGTTGCTAATATCTCTCTACTTCTATTAGAGCACTTATCACAAATCATTCAACAGTCTGTGGTTCCCCACAATTCCATAAGCTCCCTGAGATTAGGGACCAAGTATGTATAATTTTTATGTTTCCAGGTTTTACTTCAGTGCCTCATATGTAGGATGTGCTCAAATAAATGTATGTTGAATAAATGAATGCATAAATGTCAGTGACTTATTATGTGACCTTGAACAAGTCACTTACCTTATTTGGGACACTATTTTCTTCATGAGTAGCATGAGAACACTGAATTAAAATGACATGAAGGTGGCTTCCAGTTTTAAAGTTATAAGAGTTTATTTTTATATGTTAACATGCAAGAAATGTAATAGAAATTTGAAAGTAGCTATGAGTGAGTGGTACGTTTCTATTTTTGATTTGAGCTTATACCTTTAAAAAGTTTGTAATCTTTGTTCACATCTGGATCAGTACTCTCTACCTCATGATAAATATCTTTCTAATGCAGTCAATGAATGGTCACCATTAATGCCCGAGATCAAGAGTAGTTTGCACCCTGACAATGTGGGGATTTGTTGGCTTTGTGGGCATATGAAAGAAACTGCAGGAAATATGTTTTTCTTGAATAATTTGGGTCCAATCTAAAAGAGAACAAATGGCTCAGAAGGAAATGCGTTTTCATTCTTTATCCAGGTTAATGAAATAGCTGCTTGAATGTAATGGACTAAAGATGGGAGCCGGTCAATATTTCTCAACTACTTTGAACCTTTGGAAGTTGAACCATCAATATTTATATGGTGGCTAAGTCTTAGGTCTTTAATTTCACTTCTAAATGAGAAAATGTAGTGTATTTCAATGAGTCTACAGATTATCCATGTGAGGAAGCAGTTGAGCTGAGGTAGTGCTGATGGCAAAGAGAAGCAGCAAGGTATTTGAGTGTAAAATATGCAGAGAAGAAATTTTTGAGCTTCTTGTTCTTAGTTTTTGGATGATCCCAAAGGTAAGAAATGCACGTAATGTACTGTCAGAGAGAGCCAGTTTGGGGGAACCATAATGCAACAGACATAGACACCACATTTCCTCCCCAGAGAAGCTGAGAAAAGGTCAAAGCATTATACTGGGAGAATGATCCAATTAAATACCAATATGAAGCCAGCATGCTATGTGCCCAAAAAACAAAGCTAGCTATGCATTCTTATCAGTTTCTCTTTGAAGACACCTTCAAGCTTGACCTTGTAGTCATTGTCTTTGCTCCTCCTGATTCAGAAATATAACCAACTTTCCAAGTTTTTTATCCTTGACTTTTTATTTTATTTTATTTTTTACCATTTTCTGTCTTACTGTGCTTATGTTTTAACATATCTGCTCTGTGGTATTGTGGTACTGGAATTAAACACTCTACATCTAGGATTATTTTTCCAATTTACTGCCTTCTGGGACAAGAATTTATTCCTTAGACTTCCTGCCAATCTGCAGTTGCTAGTAAATGATATACTGGTTTAAAGATTTGGATACTTTAGATGGGGAAAGAAAATCACAAAAGAAAAATGATTTTGATCTGAGACTGAAATTCAGACAAAAGACTGATGGTGGTGTTTGAGTAGACAGTGTATCAGCATGTCTCTATGTTAGGTAGAAGTACCAGCTTTCAGCAAGCAGGAGAGAACTCAAGAACAAAATAAAACTAGGCCTACCTCTGCTTATTCAAATACCACCCACAACTTTCTGGGAGAAGAACATATGCAGAGCATATTTGAAAACATTATAAGGCGTGCATAAAGTACAATATTAGTCAATTTTATATGCTCAGTTGCATGAAATCTGTGTGTTTAAAAAATATAATAATTTGCATTTCATGGCTTTTGATAACCTCAGGAGTGCACTTGAAATTCAGCACATGCCCACAGCACCTCCCAGCTCACCCCATTTTTAACTGAAGACCAATGGTTTCTATTAAGGGATCAGGCAGGGCCTCTGACAAGCCAGTCAATAACTATGTGAGGTTACTTCATTAATGCTATAATGGTTGATAGAGTGAGAGGCAAAAAACAGGTTCCTGACAGCAGCAAATGAAAATGATAGAGATTCCTGAAGCAATGCGCCTTTCCTTTGTCATTGTCTTTTGCTTCGCTTATTCAAAATGTGGCATTTATGTATTCAGTCTTGATGAATGTTGCAGGCTTTAAGTACTTTTTCCATCTCTAATGCAGTGCCGATTGCACATTGTTCTCTATCTCTCTCTCTCTCTCCCTCTCTCCCTCTCTCCCTCTCTCCCTCTCCCCCTCTCCCCCTCTCCCCCTCTCCCCCTCTCCCTCTCCCTCTCCCTCTCTCCTCATCTCCCTCTCTCTCTCTTTTTTTTTTTTTTCCTATAACCTCTGCTGTCAGGGCACTGCAGGCTGAAGGGTTGCAGGCCTGGCTAAATAGCTTTTGTGCTATAAATGGTGAAGGTGATGGGACAATGCATCATAAGCGCTGGCTGGGTCATAGAGCAGAGAGGGTGGTGGGAGCCGGTGCAGCTAAAATGGTGCAAGTCCCCCTGGCCCTGCCATTCTCTTTCCTTTATTTGGAAATCAAGTGGAAATCCCCAAGGAAAGTAAAGACATCACTGTGGAGTTCAGACAGGGATGCAACTGGGAGAAGAAAGCTCCCTGCAGGTGAATCAAGAAGACAAGTCACATGACCATGTTCAGAACCGTGCATAGATCTGGGGAGAGTATAGTGACATGAATGTCTAGCTTCTCAAGGCTGGTTTTTTTCCCAGTTTCTAAGTGCCCTGATGGGCTGCATTCTGATCCTTGAGGGGACCAGGTACTCTGTTTGGATGAGAAGAAATAGAAGGTGACAGGTCTCTGGCATCAAGGAGAGGGAGCTTTAGTGCAGCCAGAGTGGGAGGTACAGGCATTTCCCTGATGCCGCTGGGTGCCTCCTTTGAGGAGGATCATAGTCAGACTAAGAATAGACACACAGGGAAGCCAGAGTTGAGAGCTTCTTGATGCCTATTCTGATGTGTTTTTTTTTTTTAGCACAAACAGGCCAGATTTACAATAGCCCCTTACACCTTTGGGGGCTTGAGAACTGTGAGCCATTTTGGAGGGAGAAATGTAAAAATCAACTGATAAATACATATATTTGAATTTCAACAGCCTTCACCAGGGAATTGATCTGCTTTGTGGGGTGCTTGGCTTTAGCTGGCAGAATATCAGAACAACATCAACATGGTCAGGGACAAGGAAGGCAGGAATGAAAAATGTGATGGCCTCATACAACTTGGGTGGCAGGACATAGCTTCAAATTGCCACCATGTGTTTTCAGAACTGACTCAAATTCTTTGTGAAGGAGACTGTACCCAAATATAAACCAACCAACCAACCAACCCACAATTAGATGCATAATTGTAATCTGGATGTACAGGTGACTACTTGGCCAGAAGCACCTTAGCAGAAAGGACTGACCATTATTTTTCTGTGCTTCCATCACAGAATGTGGTGGCGCTCTTCTATCTTTGTTTACTACAGAGGGTCAGAGCAGTAGTTCCTGCCTAATTGAATATTGAGCTGTCCTGAACTACATAGTATTTTGTTCTGAGTAGCCTCCGCTACTTTGGTAATTACTAAATTCTGTATTCATTGTACCTTTTTCCCCCATTGGTCTTTACCAACTACTTACATGGGAGACTTTATTCTCTCTTTTTGGTAAATGCTATGGGCTGAGTTGTGCTGTCACGCATATTCATATGTTGAAGTTCTAACCCCTAGTACCTCAGAATATGACTGTGTTTAAAGACAGGGTCTTTAAAGAGGTAATTAAGATAAATTAAAGTAATACAGGAAGAGAAAATTAAGACAGACAGGTATAGACTGAAGACCATGGGAAGACATAGGGAGAAGATGGCCATCTACAAGTCAAGGAGAAAGGCCTCAGAAGAAACAAACCCTGCTGACAACTTGACCTCAGACTTCTAGCCTCCAGAATTGTGAGAAAATAAATTTCTGTTGTTTAAGCCACCAATCCCCTATCATGTGTCCCTAGTGATGAGCATTTTAATGAAATAAGTGCGTTCTCTCAACCTGTTTTTGATTTTTATGTATAAGTTAGGGATCTATAAATAATATGTACAATTAAGTTGTATAGTTTGAAAAGTTCACATACAGAAAACACTTCATATTGTTGTGATGTTCCATAACCTGCTTTATTTCACTCTGCATTATAGTGTTAACATGTTTTGATAAATATAGAAATAATCTGTTCATTTTATCTGCTGCATAGTACTCCATTGTATAATTATACCACCATTCATTTATCCTTTCACCTACTGAAAGAATTTGGATTATTTCTATTTTTTTTTAGAGTAATGAACAGTACTGCCATGAGTATTCTTACAGGTGTTTTCTGGAGCACAGTATGGGAAATCTCTAAGCCATATTCTCAGAATAGGAATTAACTGGGTCATAGCATATTTTCAACCTAACTATGTATTTTCAAATTGCTTGTCCAAATAATTATAACAGCTTCTCCTCCCAGCAACAGAATATGAACATTCCCATTTCTCCATAACCTTACCAACACTTAGTATGTCTGGATTTGTAATTTTCTTCTAGTCTGACAGGAGTGAATGGTGTCTTATGGTTGTTTGGAGTGCCTTCCTAACAGGCTATTATTTATAAAGCCCTTATGAAATACCAGGTTCTATACCATTTGTTTTAGATCTTATTTAATCTTTACAACCCTTGTATGAAGTTAGAGTGGTTACTATCACCTGTATTTTGCAGAGAAGGAAACTGAAGTTTAGCATGATTAAGTAACTTGCTTAAGGCCAGACAACTACCGAGTGATTAAACAAGGATTAGAACTTATCTGATTCCAAAGCCGGTTGCATTAGTTTGGATTTCCTCAAAAGCAAACCCTGAGACAAAGGACTTGGGTGCAGGTGGTTTATTTGGGAGCTGATCCCAGGAAGCACACATGAGATTTTAGGGCGAGTCAGAAAAGGTTAGGGGAGTCAGTACAGGGTATAGTAATAAGCAGATTGCCACTGTGGGGAATTGGGGCTCCATCTTTATGGGGATCCTTTGAGGGTTGGTGCGCCTTAGAATTATCTCATCTAGTTATGAAGAACCTAAGGGTATTCCTTCTCTAACTCCCATTTCTCAGTGATTGGGTTTGGGGCTGCTCTGCCTAAGGTCTGACCAAGTTCCCCCAGACCAGAGAGAGCCCTCAGTCGGAGAAGCAGTGAGATGTAGGTCCTTGAGAATATCCACCACGGCTGCAGGGGAACACAACGGTGGGCCACATGTATGGGGAGTGGCATCAGTGCCCACCCTGTCTCCAGCTACACTGCCACCTGCTAAAGCAGGAGAAATCTCCGCACCAGCTTCTCCCTCTCATGACCTAAGGAGAAGCAACCACATTTTAACCTCCGCACTGTGGGGTTGATTTATAATTGATGAGACTTTTCCTACAGAAGTGGATGTACAGTTTTACACTTCACCAAAATCGTCTAACTTGCTATGTAATGGATTTTGGGGGGGTCATATTTATTCTTTCTTGGTTTTAATTACTTTGTATGTGATAACAAGGCTCATCACGTACTTTTGATAAAGTGGGGAAAATGTCAATTTCCTCACTTCTTTCTTGTGAAATATATAAAATAAAACTCTAACTCTGGAGTGGTTCCTGTAATTATCAGGATGCATTTTTCACTCTACAAAAGCTTCAATAAGGTCATGGACATAAAACTGGCCCATAAATAAAAATTTCACCAGAAATCAGACTGGAAACAATGAAAACAAGGCAGTGTGTTTAAAAGAAATAATAATAGTCGCTTAGATTTGTATAGTTCTTTGGGGTTTCAAAGCATTTTCATGTTATTTCACCAGAACTGCCTAACAAGAAAGTAATGTGTGCTGAGATCTCATTATTCCTTCTTACAGATATAAAAACAAATGCTCAGAATGGTAAAAAAGGCTTTGCCAGGGTGACTTAGTGAATTAGTGACCATGGTTGAACTTGAGCTCTGGACTGCTAAAACCCAGTCCTTTGCTGTTCACATCAGTTTTTCAATATGCATTTTATAGACAACCTGCATCAAAATTGCTGGGTTTATTTTTTAAATGGCTAAGTCCTAGGCCTTACGTCAGAGGACAGGTGTCTGCTCCAATTGCCTGGATACCCATTTGCAAAGGTGAAAGACATTTTGGTGAACACGTGTGTTGACTCTTGGATGTCATGATGATCATGATATCCTCACCACCCCTAGAGATGGTCTGGGGAGCGTACAAGCCACCCACGATCTACTCCCCAGGCTCAGGCAGTGTCTTCACACAACCAGACAACCCTGATTTTCACAGCAAAATGTTTTTGTCCCCACCCGTAGTGGTGGTCATCGTGTTTATGTGAAGAGGCCAGAATCGCCCCAGGAGAAAGAACATATTTGTGGTCATCCTTTCCTTGCCAATAATAATTTTAAACAAAACAGATTTACCCCCAGACATACAGACAGGCTGATTCATGCAATCTGGATAACCTTTTACTTTTTTCTTCTCTCTCTCTTAAAAAAAATTAACAAATGAGCCCCAACAGCATGTCAAAGAATGACTTATTGTGGCATTGACGAAGCGTCGCTTAAGCGAGTTTTAAATACTTCCTGTAAATCTTCTAGTGTTTTAAGAGGCCAAACTGTTCAGTTTTATTTTCTCTGCCTATCAGAACTCCACTGTGGTTAACATGTTCTCTAAAACCTTTTGGGGGTAGCCTGAACTGAGTTCTGCACCATCAAAATGAACCAGAGATGAGATACTCATCATACTCCCTTGATTTCCAGGATTATTGCCAGAGGCTGTGGCAGCTGTCCAGTTGAGAGATGATTGGGGTTTAGACATTGAGGAGGCAGTGGGGGTGGTCAGAAGGAATTTGATCCATATACATTTTGGAAGTAGAGCCAACAGGATTTCCTGATGGATTGAGTGTGAGGCAGAAGAGAAAAGGAAGGTCAAGGATGACTCCCAAGTTTTCTCCCTGAGCCACTGAAATGATGAAACTGCAGTAAACTGAGATGGAAGAGGCCATGGATGATGCAAGTTTTGTGAGTAAGATCAGTTTGAGACATTTTATGTTTGAGACAGCTCTTTGACATCCAGATGGAGATGTCAGTAAACTCCTGGATACATGAGGCTGGACTTTGGGAGACAAGTCTGGACTGAAGATATAAATTGGGGAATCATCAACATAGAATTCAAATTGAAAGCCGTAGGACTACAACTCACTGAGAGAGTGAGTTGTAGAATGAAAAGAGGAGCCAGGACTAAGCCCTGGGGTACTTAATAGAGGTCAGGAAGACCAGCCAGCCACATTGACTTGGAAGAAACCAACAGCGAGATGTGTGGTATTTTGAATGTCAAGTAATAATGGATATTGAGGCAGAACAAATGACTTCCTGTCAAATTCTGCCGATAATTGACCACTGGATTTAGTAACACGGAAGTCATAGGTGACCTTTCAAGAGTAGTCTCTATGGATGAGAGAGGCAAAAGCCAGCTTGGAATGTGCTGAAGAGTTGAGAGAGGAGGGGAACTGGTGCCTGCATTAACTTGCTTTCTATTTAACATCTCACTTGCACCATTAACTCCAGAGGGCCGCCTCTCTGTCGTGCTAGTCCAGCATCTTGGGCACATGGTCCTAAGACCATGAATTTAACCAGTTGGATAGAATGCCAACAACCTGCAAAGGACTCAAAATGACCAGTTTTCACCAGCCTGACAACTTGTAGCCAGCATCTAGAAGTGCTTCCCTCTATTGTGGGGAAGATGATTATAATTGGTCCCAAAATAGCCTATTCGGCACCCAGCACAGTGCCTCATACATAGTAAGTATTTAATAGCTTTTTTGTGGTCTGAATGGATTTGTAAGAGAATGAATGTGCTTGGGTATATTTGGAGCAAATTATCTATGTTTGGTCAATTTTCTTTTTCAAATAAAAGATCTACAAATGATTGCTAGCAAAAATAAATAAATAAAGCCAGGGTGGGAAAAAAAAACCTGTTTGAGACAAACACATTGTGTCCTGAAAGATCTATTCTGTCCTGCCAGCAATCTCATTGGCTGTGATTTGTATATTAAGAAGATTTTAATTGCTCAGGTAAGTGCCTGCACCTGCTAAGACATTGTGTATTAGAGCACTTTATTCTAATCTTTTACAATACAGGGCACACTTCACCCATAAAATTATTCTCTGCACAATTATCACTCCGTTTTGCTGAGGTAGAAAGTGCAACTTAACACTTTGGGTTTCACGCATTATTATTAAAATCATGGAAATTAGGATCATTGGGTAAAGCTTGTGCAGTTAACTGCTGAATTGCCCCCGTCCTTTCTGCTCCTCTTTTGCTTGCACCAATGAGCAGGATTTGAGTGAGTTTGTAGTTATCTGCAAGCGCCGGGGGCTGGATTGTTTTCAACCCAAAAGGTGTTATAAACTCCCAGCAGAGCTTTTCTGCTGGGGCTCAGGGAACATGTGAGCTAGCTGGTTTTCTTCTTTATTAAAAAAAAATATATATATATATATATTATTAGAAAAGAAAAATTAAAAATAACTACATGTAGAAAGTATTGGAAAGTTTAGAATACACAGGGAAAACACAAAAAATTCATAATCAATCATTATTGATGTGATTTTGATATGCTTTCTTCCAGTTTATATATAAATATAGAGAATACCTAAAGCACAAACACACACTCTCACACATCCACAGAAGCGCACAATTTCAGGTTGGAATAGAAGCAAAAGAGTGGTTACATTTTTCTTTTCCTAAGATAAACTACAGCAGAGGTTGGCAAACTACAGCCTGCAGGCCATCCTGCCTGTTATCATAAAGTTCTATTGAACACAGGCATGCCCCTTTGTTTATGTATCATCTATGGCTGCTTTCATGCTACAACAGTAGGTGGAGGTGAGAAGTTGCAAAAGAGACCATGTGGCCCACAAAGCCTAAAATGTGTACTGTTGGCCCTTAATGGAAAAAGGTCTGTTGACCCTGAATTACTAACGGCAACATTTTGCCACATACCTTGCCCTGACAACCAGGTGCCTTGTTGCTGATGTTGCTACAATGTCACTTCAGTGATTGCATTCTCAATTTCTTTGGTGGCAGCACGTAGATACAGTGTCTTAGTTGTGGTGTAGTTTGACCCAGCTCATCTATATTATTACATACCCGCTTTAGGGTGATGTCTCATTTCTTCACCCATTTTTTACCCCGGTTTCCTGGGGTTTGTTAGTGCCCTGACTGCTGTGCTCCCAATAGTGTTAATCTGGGGATGATGCCAGACCCTGCCTTCTCCTTTCCCTAGAACGTCAATTATCAAACTTCAGTGTGCCTTAATATGCACCCCTAAAGATCCTGAGTCAGTGGGTCTGGGATGGAGTGTGGGAATCTGTATTTCAAACAAATATCGCTTGGCAATTCTGATGTAGGTGGTTTATGCAACCTCATTTGGAAAATATTGCCTGAGGCTATTTCTCTTCTCTCCACCTGCCCCACCAAAGTTATCTGCACTCCCTTCCAACCATGTAGGGTTTTGATCTTGGTTAGGAATTGAAAAATCCATTAGGAGTTAGAAGGTTAACATGTAGTAGTTTCTAGGCAGTATGCTCTCATTCCTTTATGACTTCCGGGAGGCAAAGCCTTAACTGAGAGAAGTAGTTTTACTGAAAATTTCAAATCAGTGGTATGTCAACATAGGAGAAGTCTAGACAAGTGGGTCTTTAGATGTCCCTAAAGTATGATCATGAAATTTGTACTTGGGCCAACCCCGTTGAACACTGACTGTTTAATAAGCGCTGTATGAATTTGTGAGCTGTTCTAGATACTAAGCAAACAAAACAAAGCAGCGAGTTGACACATAAGGCAAATCTTCATTGGTCAGAAGTAGTTAATATTCCTCTTACTTTCTGTGGTTCATATTTTCTTTCATTTCATCCATTAGCTTCTATTTTTCAACAATGACACCCTCAAAATCTCTTTGGACACAATCCAGACTCTGTGTGAACACTGATTTGTAGTTTTAACAGTGTTATTTGGATTACTAATGGAATAACTTTTTTTTTAACCAAAAACCTAAATAAGTTTCCTGTTTGAAAGTTTCATTTCTGTGCATTGACTGCAAGTATTAAATGAAATAGTTTCTTTTCTTCTCTAACTCATGAGCATGTCTTTAATATCTCTTATAGATTTGTAAGGACTATAAGTCCTCAGGTTAATATGTCATTTTCACCATTCCCCTTTCCTTAGGCAGCATAGCCCTGGAAAGCAGTCATTTGAACAATTACTATTTTTTGAGAACCTGAGTATACCCAGTACTGGTTTAGGCATAATGGGGGAATACAAATGTGCCACAAAGCATAGTTTCAGTTCTAGAATTGCTTATAATATGATTAGTAAGAAAGATAATTAGGTAACTTACAATTGGGGCACAATTCAGGGCATAGAATTAGACCCTTGGTGTTCAATGTTTTAACATTAATCATTCAAACAATAAATATTTATTGAACACTTACTATGCGTAGGTACTAGTAGTGAACAAGAGAGGCAAAATATAAGTTCCCTTGTCCTTAGGGAGCTTATATTCTAGTGGAGATGACAGAAAATAAACAATAGTATGGGAGTCGTAAATGCTCAGGAACACAAGAATAAAGCAGAAAAGGGGGTCAGAGAATGTGTCTTTAGGGGTTAGAGGAAGGGATGGCGGTCAGTCTATTTGTAAGCTACTCTAAAGGCTCAAAAATTGAATCTCATGAACTTTGAGATCAGTGCTTAGATCCTAGCCTTTAATGCTCCTAACTCAGCATCCCAAGGCTGCTGTGTTGTTCTGGAATCCTCTTCAAGCAGGCAGAAATTCTAATCAAGATAAAAATCCTTATTTCTTTACAAAACATAGTCTTAAAAGAGAAGGTGTAATTCAATGAAATAAAGACATATGGGAATTTATGAATATAAGTACATATCTCAGTTCTGGGAGAAAGGTCTGGCGGCTTTTCTGGCCAGATTTTTGCATGTTTTGCTCCTTATCATCTGATCTCAGCTCCTGGGGGAGGTCTCTCCTGACCAGCCACCTAAATCAGTCCCATCACCACATACCTGATGCCACTTAATTTTTTTCACATCACTTATAACTAATTTATATATATATATATATATATACCTGATAATTGATATCTTTCATACTAGAAAGCCCCCAAGAAAGTAAGGAACTTGTTTGTTTTGGCCCTGGCATAAAGTAAGTTCTCAGAACACATTTGTTGAATGAAAGAAGACTGCCAAGAGTTAGCTATATCCAACCACAGGCAAGAAAGAGAAAAATCTTCCCAACCATTTTACCCTTAAAAAATTATCTCAACCTAATTTAAGATTCTAGTTCACTTTTTAAAAAAAGAATAAGTAACTTACTTTAATTGCAGTAATTCACTAATTTGGAATAATCCCAAATAGAATACTTCTTATTAGTGACATTTTAAAATTATCTAGTTAAGTTTCCAGACAAATAAATATATTTTCATTTTATGAGCCCATTGTAGGAAAAGCTGTATTTAGGCAAAATTCCCCATTTTCCTAAAAACTAATGTGCTTGAATCTTTTTTCCACTTAAATGTACCTTGCAAATGATTGTTTCCCTTTAAATAACCCAATTTTATGTATATCATTTGAAACAATTGTTTTTCTATACTATGAAATAATTGAAGCAAATGGAGAAGTATACAGAATAATATAATATGCATCTGTGTGCTCACCAACCAGCTTTGTCAATTCTTAACATTTTTCCATATTTGTTTCATATCTATATTTTAGATAAATAAGCATTTCAAATACAGTTGAAACCCCTTGAATAATTCTTTTTTCTCATTCCATTCTCCCCTTCCCAGAGGTCATAATGATCTTGATTTGGTATTTAATCTCTCCATGCTTGTTTTTTTTTGTTTTGTTTTTATAAGTTTACATATATATGTGATTTCATAAGCATGATATAGTTGTATATATTATTATATAAATATTATACTACACGTATTACTCGGCAACTTGTGATTTTTACTCAGTGTGGTAATTTGATATTTTTCCATTTTGATAAGCTAAAGCTTATCATAAGCTACTCTGTGCAGTGTCCCATTTACTGTATGATGCCATAGTGGGTATGTGTGCCAGTTTATACTCCCACTGTAGTAAATATATGAAAGCTGTCAGTTCACATTCTCACAAATACTTAGTATTACTGGATTTTCTTCTCATCTTTGCCCTTCTGATGGGTAAAAATTGTTCCATTGTTGTTTTGCCATGCATGTTTCTAATCGATAGTACAGTGGAACATCATTTTTTAGTTTTACTAGACTTTTAGATTTGCCTTCTGTCATTGCCTGTTCATATCTTTTGCCCATTTTTCTTTAGGTGATTATCTTTGTTTTTTAAAAAGTTGATTCATAAAGGTTCTTTGAATTCTATCTACCAAAAATTTTTGGTTACTTGATACAAACGCCATTATCCAGTCTGTGGTTTATCTTTTTACTTTTTCTTTTTTTTTCTGGCTGCGCCGTGTGGCATGCGGGATCTTAGTTCCCAGAACCTGTGCCCCTTGCAGTGGAAGCTTGGAGTCTTAACCACTGGACTGCCAGGGAAATCCCTCTTTTTTACTTTTTTATGTCATATTGTGCTATACAGCGATATTTCATTTTAATTAAGTATTCAAATGTATCAGTTATTTTATTTTATAATTTATGTTTATTATGTCTTGTTTAAGAAATTCTTCCTTACCCTGAGGCCATAAGATTTTATCTTACATGCTCTTCTAAAAGTTTTAATATTTTAATTTATACATTAAAACTTTTCATACACATGGCTATATATTCATGTATGATATTAAGCTGGGATCCAACTTTATTTGTTTCCATACAGATATATAGTTTTTCCCTACCATCTATTGAATAATTCATTCTCTCCCCACTGATTGTAATGACACCTCTGTTATATACTGATTCTTCATAATAGTTTTGTTCCATTTCTGATGTCTCTATTTGGTTCTCCTTGTGTTTTTGTTTATCTGTGCTCCAAAACATGCTGTCAGTTATCATACTGAGGATAGCACGGTATGTTCAAAGGTTAAATACCTGTGTTTGAATCTCATCTCTACCATATCCTAGTGTATGACCTTGTGCACTCTATTTAGTCTCTCTGTGCTTCAGTTTCCTATCTGTAAAATGAAATTAGTAATGGTAATTAACAAATGGTTGTTATGGCAATGAAGTTAGCAAATTATTATAAAACCCTCAGGCCATTACATGACACAGAAAAGCACTTAAAACTGTGCAGTTGTGTTACTACTACTACTATATGTGAAAATAAGTCTTGATATTTTGATACTTGATCTTTTTTCTCAAAAATTGTCAAAGTTAGTTATTATCTTTTGCTCTTGCATATAAATTTTAGGATACACTTGCCATGTTTCAAAAAATAACCTAGTAGGATTGGAATTGGAATTGTTTTACCTTTTTGGATTAATTTGTGAAGAATTGGCATTTTATGTTACTGAATCTACCCATCCCTGAACATAGTATATGTTTTCATTTAATTAAATCCTTTATGATTTTCAGTACATTTAGGTAATATTCTTTATGAAAGTCTTACATAACTTTTGTTAGATTTAGTAGCATCTTTGAAATTTGTATTTCCCAGTTATTTCAGGTACATCAGAACTGTATTTCTGGTATATAGATTTTCTGATGTTAACCATTCTTGCTTATCCAAAGTGTACAGTGATGTATTTTTTTAAATTTTTACTTTCCTGACTTCAGTTTGCTAATATTTTATTTATAGTGTTCGCGTCAATTTATAGATTTTGATTTTCATATTTGACATTGTCCTGTTTTCTTTACTCATATCACCTTAGTTTTTTTTTTTTTTTTTTAAGGTTACCAAGTGAGTTGCAGAGCAGGGGTTCTTTATCTGTTTTCTGGAAGAACATGTGTACATTCGGCAGTATCTATTTTCAAAGAATAGACATAGTAGATCTATAAAATATCTAGGTCTAGTGTTTTGGGGTTTTTTTGTAGATAGACGTTTTATATTACTTATTCAATTTTTAAAAAATTATGAGTCTATTAACGTTTTAATCTCCTGAGCCAGTTTGTTATACTTAAAAATATTTATTTTGTCTAATTTTTCAAATATATTGACAGTCTCAATATGTTTATATTTTCTAGTATTATGATTAAGAACATAATCTATAATGTGAACATAATCTGACTATGCTCATCTTTTAATTTCTGTTTAATTTTGTTGATCTCTGTAGTTTCTTTGTCTTTTATTACTTCTTTCTTTGGTATTGTTCTGTTGTTCTTAAGTCGAAATCTTGGTTTCTTCTTTCCTATTATAGACATGTAATGCTATAAATTTTCATTTAGTCCAGTTTTTGCTGTATACCACCACTTTTATTATGCAAAATTTCAATTTTCATTATTTCAAGTATTTTTTAACTTCAAGCATGATTTCCTCCTTGAACCATGAATTAGCTCCATGTTTATGTTATTTAAAATATTATTTTAAAGTACTTTTGATATTGATATCTTGCTTAATTAAATATAGCTTTAAATATGGCTATACACCATTCTTTTGTAGTGATTAGATTCTTTAGTATTTATTGAGTTTTGCTTTGTGATTTTATACATGGTAAATTTTGGCAAATTTATAGCTGTTGGACACAGTGTTTTATTAATGTTCATCAATTCAAATTTACTGTTTGCTCAAATCTTATGTATAATTAATTCATGTGGCAAGTAGAATCTTAGGATGGCCCAAAGACTCCAAACCTCTATTTTATACAACTTTCTCTTGAGTGTGAGTAGAACTTGTGATAAGATTTCACTCTCTTGATTAGGTTACTAATGAGTTGATTCATTAATCAAAAGGGAAGTGGCTAGTACTTGAACTTGATCTCTAGGAGCTGAGAGCAATCCCTTCCTAATAAACTACAAGAAAACAGGGACCTCAGTCCTCTAGCCATAAGAGACTAGATTCTGCCAACTAACTGAGTGAGCTTGGAATAGGTCCCTAAGCTCCAGATGAGAATGCAGCCCAGCTGACACCTTGATTTCAGTCTTGTGAGACCCTGAGCAGAGAATACAGAATTCTCACCTACAGAAATGGTGAGATAATAAATGGCTGTTATTTTAAGTGCCAAAATTTATGACAGTCTATTACAAAGCAAGAAAACAATGATGCTATATTTTTATATTTGATTTAGCAATTATTAAGGAAGATGTATCAAGACATTATATTATGATCATGCTTGTTAATTTCTACTAGTAATTCTGCCCATTTTCACTTTTTCTAATTTAATTCCATAATACTTGGTCTATATAAGTTCAAAATGCCTACTTTTGGAAATTAATATGTAATGAGTCTCCTTTATTACTAATTATGTTTCTTACAAAACTTATTTTGTCTGATATTAAACTACTTATATCATATAACATTTGCATAATATTTTCCTGGTATCATTTTTAATCCCCTTATTTTCAATCTTTCTTTTATGTTTTTAGAAGTGTCTTTAGTGAACAGCATATAGCTGGAGTTTAAATTTTTAGTTTAAGACTTTATATTTAAATAGTGAGTTTTATCTGTTACATTTACTGTGGTTACTAATTTATTTTGATTTCTTTCTATCATCTTATCATGTCTTTTTATTTTTTAAAAAACTGTTCTGTCTTATATTACTTGATCAAGTTGCCGCCTCTCCCGCATTATATTAGCTTAAGAGTTATATACATTATATTTTCATTCTTCTGGTGGTTACTTTTTAAATTTAACAGGCATCTTTTACTTAGCAAACTTTAAAATGAATCAATGTTTTTACACTTCAAAAAAGTACAAGTGGGCTTCCCTGGTGGCGCAGTGGTTGAGAGTCCGCCTGCCGATGCAGGGGAAACGGGTTCGTGCCCCAGTCTGGGAAGATCCCACATGCCGCAGAGCGGCTGGGCCCGTGAGCCATGGCCGCTGGGCCTGTGCGTCCGGAGCCTGTGCTCCGCAACGGGAGAGGCCACAACAGTGAGAGGCCCACATACCACAAAAAAAAAAAAAAAAAAAAAAAAAAAGTACAAGTATCTTAGCCTTCTAAAGATCTTTCTATGTCCATTTATCTTGTATATTATGTTATATTTTAGTTCTGCCTTATTTTTATAGCATTCCAATTAATCATTTTTATAAATATTGACCAATGCAGCCAATGCTTATTTATTACCCACATTTTCTTTCTTTTAATTGTTTTTCATCTTAAACCTTAATTCTGTGTTCAATTCCTTCTTCCTGATGAATATTCTTTAGTAGTTCTATCAGTATGCTCTTAGTATTTGCCTGAAATATGATAGTTTAACTGGGTATAGAATTACAATTTGACAACTTTTTCCTCTCAGCACTTAGCAACGCTATTCTATTATTTCCAGTTTGTTTGATCTGGAGAAACCTTTGACACTCTACTTAATAATAGGTAGGGTCTATGACTCTTCACCTTGAATCTTAATGGTCACTGTGACTGTTTGATTAATGGAATATGGTGAAAGTGACACCTTGCCAGTATGTGGGCCTAGGCCTTGAAAGATTGGCAGTTTCCATGTCTTTCCTCAGAGAATTCTCACTCTCAGGGAAGCCAACTTCCATCTAAGAAATTTGATACTGAATGCTGTGAGGAAGCCCATGTGAGTCACCTGAAAGATTGCATAGAACCAGTCATCTCAGGCCAGATGACAAACAGGGGTAAAAAAGCCATCTTGAACATTTAATCCCCTGCTGATGTGATGTAGAGAAGATCTAAGGCCACAAGCATAAGGCCCCAATCTCATTGTCCCAGTCTTTTCCAGCTGTTCAAGGTACCCTAGCTGAGGCCTGAACCATTGTGGGGCAGGGAATAGCTGTCCATAATGTGCTCTGCTCAAATCCTGATCCATAAAATCATGAGCATTACAGAGTGGTTGTTGTTTTACATGATTTGAGGTGATTTGTTACAAATTAATAGGTATCTGGAATATCTGGAATTAGCATTTTCTCTTTACAATATTTAGATCATATTGGGAAATTATACATTAATTAGTATGAAGTATTGTTTAATGTTTATCTTCCTCTGAAGAGTAGATTCTATGAAAGTAAAAAGAAAACATACTTTGTTTTATACTTTATTCTCAGGGTATAGCCCATATACCTGCTCAATAAATATTTGGTGAATGAATAAATATTTTGAAATTTTTGTAATTCTTAATTTTTGTACTAATTATTCTTTATTATGAAGTCTTTTCAAAAATTATTTTTACAGTGTTGTTCATCTGGGCTTCTGTAATCCACTAAGAAAAATCAATTAAAATAATAGATGGAAAAAGCTCCAAAAATTCAATTTAATATGCAGGTGCACAATCAGCTTATTTTTATGTTTGTAAGGCTTAGTTGCACCTTCCGTACTGATGACTTTACTGGCCACAGAGGCCGGAAATAGTCAATGAACAAAATAAGCTAGATTGAGCAGATGAGTACACATTGAAAAGTTTAGAGTTTAAACTTAAAGATTACTTAATCACTTTTATTTTAAAATCTGGGAAACATCAGAATGCTTCCTCGAAATGGGCCCTGGCTCCACTATGTAGGATGTGACAATGTGGCTACTTCACGGTTTCCTGACATCTGTTGCTTCATGTCTTCATGGACAGCTGTTGGAAGTGTGATCTGTATAGTCTCCTTGTCACTTGGTTATTTCTGCTTTCACTCTCCAAAGATAAATAATTCCTTTGTAATGAGAGCCTCTTGAAATAGAGTTTGGAGAAAGAACTGTTTGATTATTTTTTCAGACCCCACTATGTCCTAGAAATTAAAGTCAGCTTATATAGACACATAAAATAAAATAACAAGATACATTAAAAAGATAGAGAAGGGAGAAAAGGAAGAAAGTAGAAGAGGAAAATAAAGGGCAATAAAATGGTCTTGATACAAGATTCAGAAAACTCAGGCCATAATGACTTTTCTTCTGGTGTTTGGTGGGCCAACATTTGTCCCTAAGCATCACAAGAAAGGGGAAGCTGGTCAGTTACGTGGTTCAAAGTGTCCACAATATGAATGTAAATGAATTTTTCAGAAGTACAGTTTCCAACAGTTTTTCTTGGTTCCCATACCATATAGTAATTTTCCCCAGGTTTTTCATAAAGAGGACCCAAAAGAAGGAACAAATAGTTTCCAATGAGCTGTACTTTAGACAACATGTAGGAGAGGCTATAAGCAATTGAAGAATTCAGAAAATAGATTGCTTTCATATTTGTATTCCTACTATTAACAGTGGCAGGCAAATAGTAGAAGCTTATAAATATTCCTTACGTGTATGCAAAAAAGAAAAGAAAAAGAATTTGTGATTTATTGATCATCTTTAACAGAAAGTTCCCTGAAAGAGAAACTTTCTTCCAAGGACCTGATGTGACATCTGGCACCACTTCCATCACCATTCATACCAGGGTTGCTATGGAAAGAGCATCCTGTCTTGAGGACAGTGATGGGCACCACTGAGAGTTAAGTAAATATTAATTGCATAGAATTGAGAATGCTGTTGTGGGTTTAGATGTCTTGGAGGAAATGTCTGTGTAGCTTCTGTAATCGTCATTGAGATCCTGAGAACTTGGGAGGCAAACAGTAATAGCTGGTACTATGAACTTATATCACCTCCCTACTACACAGGGCAACTGGCCAATCTTTTTACTTTATGCCTTTGGTCTTCTAATTCCCTCACCTTGAGCTCTGTTTAATAGTATAAAATTTCAGGACTGACCATTTTTTTCCTACTTCTTCATTTTCTGGATTAAATCATAAAATATCTATCTATATTCAGTCAATATTAAAGCTTACTTTTGCAAGCCATAGTTTTCTTCTCTTTACCAACCTTTATGTACACCAAACAATAATTATACTGTGGCCTGAAAGACCACAGTATCACTGTATGGGTTAAAGTCAGAGTAGAAAAAGGGGGGTGCATAACAATAAGGCTATAGTATTCTTTCTGTGTTGCAACTGTCCACCTAGGTTATGTGAGAAGTTCTAAAGGTGAAGCCAAGTCACAAAAATAAGTTGCTTTATTACACACTGCTCCACCCTCGGAAGCATATTGCTTCAATTAGAACAATGCTACACAATTTGTGTTGGTAAAGAATGATACAGTCTATCCCTTTATTTTCTTTGGTTAGCATTTTCTTTACTTGGAAAAGTAGTCCCTATGTGAAAAAGCAGGAAACAAAGCACCCTCATTTGGACTTTACTTTTAACCCTGTCAGTGAAACACCAAAATATTTCAGTGGGCAAGTCTCCCATGATGGCCTTTTCCACCTCCCCTACTCCAGCCATTTGGCCATAGAAATGGAGACTCTTGTTGATTTTCTTCCTGCTTTTTATTAAACCTCAGAATATGCTTTTTAAAGAGCTGGTTAACATTTCTGTGCCAAAACAGAACACCTGTACAGTAAAAGAGAGAGAAAGAGAAGTAGGGAATGCAAACCTTTGCTGCTGCTCCACCGACTATGTAGCAGATATTGAGAAAGTCCAACAAGCTCACTTTGGGTTGTCAGAAGGGAAACTGCATGGTAATCCTCCAGTGAGCAGAGTGTTAAGGAGGTCACCAGACCAACCCATGTTTGAGAGAACTCACAATCTCTCAGGCATCATGATGACAGACCCACAACACATGTGCAGCCCTTGCCCAGTGGAATCTGTTGCCATTGAAACACTTATATCTGGCAAGCCCTGAAAGTGGAATTTTATGTCCTTTCACATATAGGTAGCTACCAAACTATAGGGGAGGAAATAGCTTGGAGGAGGCCAGATGCGATCTGTATTGTATTTTGCTTTTTTTGAGCAGTTGCCTCCACCTTGGCTGTCCTTGTGCACACAGAGGGGAGGTCAAGGAGCTAGGGCAGCTGGCGTTTCTGTAGACCAATAGCACACCTCTGGCCAGATGACTCAGCAAACCCTTCTGCAGTGAATTGATGATCAGTAAGTTATACTTGTTTGTGAAACTACAGAATCTGAAGAGAATGAGAAAATTGAGAAAAAGACATAGCAGCTGAGCTCATAGTCTTGCTTGGCCTAGAGTTAATGGGAAAATGTACCTACAGGAGGAATGGCTAAGAAAAAGTGGGCTTCAGGTAATCAGGGCTGTATGGGTGTTCCACAAACCATATATAAAACTATAAAAGAAATGGAGGGCTTCCTTGGTGGCGCAGTGGTTGAGAGTCCACCTGCCGATGCAGGGGACATGGGTTCATGCCCCGATCCGGGAAGAACCACATGCCGCGGAGTGGCTAGGCCCGTGAGCCATGGCCGCTGATCCTGCGTGTCCGGAGACTGTGCTCCACAATGGGAGAGGCCGCAACAGTGAGAGGCCCGCATACCGCAAAAAAAAAAAAAAAAAAAAAAGGGAAAGAGACCTTCAAGATGGTGGAGGAGTAAGATGTGGAGATCACCTTCCTTCCCACAAATACATCAGAAATACATCTGATTGTGGAACAACTACAGAACACCTACTGAACGCTGGTAAAAGACCTCAGACTTCCCAAAAGATAAGGAACTCCCCACGTACCTGGGTGTAGGGCAAAAGAAAAAAGAAACAACAGAGACAAAAGAATAGGGACAAGACCTGCACCTCTGGGTGGGAGCTGTGAAGGAGGAAAAGTTTCCACACATTAGAAAGCCCCTTCATTGGCAGAGACGGGGGGTGGCAGGTGGGAAGCTTTAGAGCCATGGAGGAGAGCACAGCAATAGGGGTGCAGAGGGCAAAGTGGAGAGACTCCCACACAGAGGATTGGTGCCAACCAGCCTGAGAAGCTTGTCTGCTCACCCGCTGTGATGGGTTGGGGATGGGAGCTGAGGCTTCAGCTTCAGAGGTCACATCCCAGGGAGCGGACTGGGGTTGGCTGCATGAACACAGCCTGAAGGGGGCTAGTGTGCCACAGCTAGCCAGGAGGGAGTCTGGGAAAAGGTCTGGAACTGCCTACGAGGCAAGAGACCATTGTTTCCTGGTGCACGAGGAGAGGGGATTCAAAACGCCTCCTAAACGAGCTCCAGAGATGGGCACAAGCCATGGCTATCAGCATGGACGCCAGAAACGGGCATGAAACGCTAAGGCTGCTGCTGCAGCCACCAAGAATCCTGTGTGCAAGCACAGGTCACTATCCACACCTCCCCTCCGGGGAGCCTGTGCAGCCCACCACTGCCAGGGTCCTGTGGTACAGGGAAGACTTCCCTGGGAGAACACATGGCGCGCCTCAGACTTTTGCAATGTCACATCGGCCTCTGCTGCTGCAGGCTCACCCAGCATTCTGTACCCCTCCCTCCCGCTAGCCTGAGTGAACCAGAGCCCCCTAATCAGCTGTTCCTTTAACCCCGTCCTGTCTGAGCAAAGAACAGACGCCCTCGGGTGACCTACATGCAGAGGCGGGGCCAAATCCAAAGCTGAGCCCCAGGAGCTGTGCAAACAAAGAAGAGAAAGGGAAATTTCTCCCAGCAGCCTCAGGAGCAGCGGATTAAATCTCCACAATCAACTTGATGTACCCTGCATCTGTGGAATACCTGAATAGACAACGAATCATCCCAAAATTGAGGTGGTGGACTTTGGAAGCAACTGTAGACATGGGGTTTGCTTTCTGCATCTAATTTGTTTCTGGTTTTATGTTTATCTTAGTTTAGTATTTAGAGTTTATTATCATTGGTAGATTTGTTTATTGATTTGGTTGCTCTCTTCCTTTTTTTTGTTTTATATATATATATATATATTTTTTTTTATTTTTCCTTTTTCTCTTTTTGTGAAAAAGGAAAAATATATATATACATATTTATATTTCCTTTTTCTCTTTTTTCCTTTTTCTTTTTGTCTGTATAGCTTTGCTTTTACCATTTCTCCAAGGGTTTGTCTGTCTTTTTTTTTTTTTTACTATAGTTTTTAGTGCTTGTTATCATTGGTAGATTTGTTTTTTGGTTTGATTGCTCTCTTCTTTCTTTCTTTTTTATTCACTCCCATTTACCATTGCAACAAAAAGAATAAAATACCTAGGAATAAGCCTACCTAAGGAGAAAAAAGACCTGTATGCAGAAAACTATAAGACACTGATGAAAGAAACTAAATATCGTACAAACAGGTGGAGAGATATACCATGTTCTTAGATTGGAAGAATCAACATTGTGAAAATGACTCTACTACCCAAAGCAATTTACAGATTCAATGCAATCCCTATCAAACTACCAATGGCATTTTTCATGAACTAGAACAAAAAATTTCACAGTTTATATGGAAACACAAAAGACCCCGAATAGCCAAAGAAATCTTGAGAAAGAAACACAGAGCTGGAGGAATCAGGCTCCTGGACTTCAGACTATACTACAAAGCTACAGTAATCAAGACAGTATGGTACTGGCACAAAAACAGAAATATAGATCAATGGAACAGGATAGAGAGTCCGGAGATAAACCCACGCACATATGGTCACCTTATCTTTGATAAATGGGGCAAGAATATACAGTGGAGAAAAGACAGCCTCTTCAATAAGTGGTGCTGGGAAAACTGGACAGCTACATGTAAAAGAATGAAATTAGAACACTCCCTAACATCATACACAAGAATAAACTCAAAATGGATTAAAGACCTAAATGTAAGGCCAGACACTATCAAACTCTTAGAGGAAAGCATAGGAGAACATTCTATGAAATAAAATCACAGCAAGATCCTTTTTGACCCACCTCCTAGAGAAATGGAAATAAAAACAAAAATAAACAAATGGGACCTAATGAAACTTAAAAGCTTTTGCATAGCAAAGGAAAACATAAACAAGATTAAAGGACAACCCTCAGAATGGGAGAAAATATTTGCAAACGAAGCAACTGACAAAGTGTTAATCTCCAAAATTTACAAGCAGCTCATGAAACTCAATATCAAAAAAACATAAAACCCAATCCAAAAATGGGCAGAAGGCCTAGATAGACATTTCTCCACAGAAAATATACAGATTGCCAACAAACACATGAAAGGATGCTCAACATCACTAATCATTAGAGAAATGCAAATCAAAACTACAATGAGGTATCGCCTCACACCTGTCAGAATGGCCATCATCAAAACAATCTACAAACAATAAATGCTGGAGATGGTATGGAGAAAAGGGTACCCTCTTGCACTGTTTGTTGGTGGGAATGTAAATTGATACAGCCACTATGGAAAACAGTATGGAGGTTCCTTACAAAACTAAAAATAGAACTACCATATGACCCAGCAGTCCCACTACTGGGCATATACTCTGAGAAAACCATAATTCAAAGAGAGTCATGTACCACAAAGTTCATTGCAGCTCTATTTACAATAGCCAGGACATGGCAGCAACCTAAGTGTCCACTAACAGATGAATGGATAAAGATGTGGCATATATATACAATGGAATATTATTCATCCATAAAAAGAAACGAAATTGAGTTATTTGTAGTGAGGTGGATGGACCTAGAGTCTGTCCTACAGAGTGAAGTAAGTCAGAAAGAGAAAAACAAATACCATATGCTAACACATATATGTGGAATCTAAAAAGAAAAAAAAAGGTTCTGAAGAACCGAGGGGCAGGACAGGAATAAAGACAGACCTAGAGAAAGGACTTGAGGACACAGGGAGGGGCAGGGGTAAGCTGGGGTGAAGTGAAAGAGTGGCATGGACATATGTACACTACTAAGTGTAAAATAGATAGCTAGTGGGAAGCAGCTGCACAGCACAGGGAGATCAGCTCGGTGCTTTGTGCCCATCTAGAGGGGTTTGATAGGGAGGGTGGGAGGGAGATGCAAAAGGGAGGAGATATGGGGATATATGTATATGTATAGCTGATTCACTTTGTTATAAATCAGAAACTAACACAAGATTGTAAAGCAATTATACTCCAGTAAAGATGTAAAAAAAAAGAAATGGAGCTGCTCTGATATTGGCCCAAGATAGTTTAAGCCAGTGGCTATGTCACTTTCTAGCTGTATCACCTTTGACAAGTTGCTGAACCTTTCTGAACCTCTGTGTTCTCATATGTAAAATGAGATACCTGAGATGGTTGTTGGCAGAATCAAACAAGATACTGTTTAAGGGCCTTAATCCTTGGCACTATTGCCATCCTCGTTACTGCATTATCTTCATCATTATGGTTACTAGTTTTGGTCTCTAGGCATATAATCTTAAAACATTATATATTAATCACTGAGGACACCTTCTATGTCACTGATCAACATAGTTGTAAAGCAAGAATAATGCATTTCCTTTTTTGAATTAAAAACTTATTTTTTTTTTCAAAGAGGCAAGAGAAATTATGTTTTGATTTATTCAGTACTTAGTTTAGTTAGGAGTTACTTAGAATAGTAGGTTAATTTGTAGATATTTTCTTTAGGAAGTATTTTTCACAAGATCCAACCTCTCAAAGTGTTAGCAGTATGGCATTTAGTACGTCATGTCTCATTGGACCTCATTTTCTTCTTTTATGAAATAATGCATGAAGTCCTCCCAATTCTCACCCACTGTGCACAACTCAGTTGAGCTTCATAAAATCCCAAGGAGTTTCTTAAGATAGGGATTGCTTGTCTTATTTTATAGATTAGGCAAAATATTCAAAGAAGTTATGTCCACGGTTTGTCCCATGTCACTGTTAGTAGATAAAGGTGCTAGGACTTGAGCCGAGAACTGCTAGTCCTAAGGAGAGTGTTCTGCTCACTGATCGCGTGAAAATGATGACACTGTTTTGAATAGTTAGGACATATTAAAGCTTATGAACTGTACTGTTATACTGGTTTCACAGGCACTTCAGGATTTTATAGTTCTTTGTGATCATCATTATAATAGCACTTGTTACTATTAAAAACCGGTGATCACTAGTCATTGTAGAGGCTGCTTTCAAAAGTTTAAAGGGATTGGGCAGAATCTGTACTGACCCCTTAATATTCTCAAGATATTACTACTTTCCACTGAGTAAATAATTATTTGTTATGCCAAATGAGACTTACTCCCGTGTTATTATCTGCTTCTCATAAATATAATGTTTAAAAAGGCTGGCAAGTTGACTTTTATTGTCAATTTTATTCAAAGATGATGATGGTATTGATAGTAATGTTAATAGATAACATTTGGTGAGCTCTTACTTAAAAGTGTTAGGCCCTTCACATAGATTTTCCCATTTACTCCTCTCAAACCTATGGAGTTATTACATCTCTTACCCTCATTTCATAGTTACAGAAACTGAGACATCAAGAGGTTAAATGACTAGTCTGGAGTCATAGACCTAGCAAGCAGTAGCACCACGAATTGAACTCAGATCATTTATTCTTATGTATTTTTCAGGGGTAGGTTGGGTTGTCTCTTTAAAATACCATTGAGCTGAAGGCTTATAGTTAATCCATTCAGTCAATATTTGTCTAGCACCTACTATGTGTCAGGCACAGTGCTGGTGCTGGAGAGACAATAGTGAACAAGGTAGATAGCCCAGTATGTGGATGAGAAATAGGAATAGTCCCAGGTGGGAAGGATGGCAGGTAGAATTATTTAGTTGTTTCCACAGCCAGTCTGTCTCTATTTCAAGAAAACGAAAGTTCTCCCAAGTATTCAAAACTTGACTTTCTCCTGGTAAAACAGCTCATTCTGGTAGACTGGGTTGCTTTAGGACCTTGAGGTTCGAAGTATTGCTACTATGGGCTAAAACCAGTTACCTCACCTCCAGGTCCATTCTTGGGATTGATATAGGACATTTGCCACTGTCATGTTGTCTCACCCACTTTGATCCTAAGGACATTGAGAACCCACCATTTAAAAAAAAATTTATATAGTTGATCTACAATGTTGTGACTCACTAACATTTTGGAACAGTATTACGTTGGGGCTTTAAATTCTTCTGCTAAAATTCATTCAGGTTTAAAAAAAAAAAAAGAGCCCACCATTTTGAGTAAGCACATTCAAGTCAGAATTTTGTCAGCATTGATTAAATTTTGTTGAGGAAGAGTTTTAGGGAACCCATTTCATCTGGCAAACTTAATTCTTTGACGAACTTTCTGTAAGACCCAGCTAAAACGTTTTCAGTTCTTTCCATTCTAATGTTCATGTTACTGAAATTATTTTCATCAAAATCAATGCCTTTTCCATTTAAATTTAACAGTGAAGATTTGATTCATTGATCAGTTTTGTATCCATAACAAGTTAAACAGATTTTAGGGGATCTTCTTTTATGGGCATTAGTTTTGTTAAGCTCATTTTTCTAAAGTTTGACTTTTCATATTTCATGAAGTATTGACTTTTCTATCAAAATATTTCTTACAAAAGGATTTAGGTGTGCATTTTTGGCTCTTATGTTTTATATTGATTATTTTTTCTCATGATATTCATTATAAGTAATGGTATTTTGTATTTATTTCATGTCTCATCCATGAAAAAGATATGAGCATATATTTTGAAATGTCAAGATGGAAAGGGAAGGAGAATAACTCAGGCCGTGAGGAGACTGGAGGGTGGTAATAAAAGAATGGAGAGATAAAGTGAAAGGTAGTGAGGACAAGCAGGATAAATGGAAAGGATATTGGAAGAGGAAGAAAATAGAGGAGAAAGTAGACAGGAGGTGTGAGAGAGGAAGTCAAAACAATCTCATTTTCAAAATGGAAGAATCACAACAATTGGCTGTAAGCAGTGAGGTCTAAATAACCTGTACCACTTAATATTATTTGAACATCTGTGTGTTACCTCTCAAAGTATGTTGAGTGGGACTTGGTCATTTTAAACAATGGTGGCCCTTTTAAGATGTTTCCTTTGCATGTCTGCCAGGCTTTATGGTATCTTGACAGAGTCACATATTTTCTTGCTTTATTCTTTTCATAGTAACCAGATAATGTTCTATTTGTCTGTTTCCTGGCCCACCTATGTTGCTAATGTTGTCTACAGACCTATGGACAGAAATTTGGCCAGAGAGAATATGTTTGGATGAATCTAGTAATTCATTTTGAGAAAATGCCATGGCACCTGGAGTAGTTATGCTCTTCCAGGAGAACACCTTCTGTGGAGGCAGGGGACTTGCTGTCTCCTCAGAACTCCACATGACTCCCTATTAGAACCCCCACTGAAGTGAACCTGAATGGTTTTCAGAATGGTATTAGTGAAGCCACCTCAAGGTTACAGAATTAACTGGGGCTGTCAAGATCACATAGTCAGAGCTGGTAACTAGAGACTGAAACCTGCTCTTACTTGGGAAGGTTGAGTAAAGCACTATCCCTCGACGACCACTGCCACCAAGATACTCTCCAGTCTCTATATTTTTTCTTCATAAGCTTATTCCCCTTTGTTATTGAATACTTATTTCTGTGATTACTAATGTTTCCCCCTGACTAGAGACCATAAGCTCCCCAAAGGAAGGAACCAGGTCTGTTTTGTTCACTACTCTGTATGTGTATTTAATACAATCCCTGGCACACAGTAGGTACTTAATTCACATTTGTTAAAAAGAAATAGGTGAATGGATAATCTAAAACAAAGGACAGAACAGAACTTTTGAACTTGGCATGAACCAGAGTTACCTTGAAGACTGTCCCTCTGGATCCCTTTATGTTGATGTCAAGAGGAAAGGGGATCAATGGAGGGGAGCATAGAGAAGGGTCTTTTTTATTCATTCCTCTGCTTTCTGTGCCTTTCGTGAATGATGGAGCTGGCTTGAGCCCAAGCTCAAGCTCTCAGCCCAAGCTCATCCAAGGGAAGCTGGTAGAAGTGAAAAACTCCAGGGTCCAGGCTTGACTCTTGAGAACAGGCTAAGAGAAGAAAAAGACCTTTAGAAAACTGAGTGTAACAATTTTTGACATGAGGAAGGGCAGACAACATGAAATCAAGAGTACATCATTATTGGAGTCTTGGAATTTTTCAGGTGTTTGGAGGGCACTCTGGACCCCCAGAGCACAAAGAATGAAATTGCTACTAAATGATGGCTCTGATTATAACAAAACCATCAATTGATCCACTTAGTTTATGGAGTAAATATGTAAAAGGACTGTCCTTGCCTCTCCCTTCCCTTCATTCTCTATATTTCAGCAACACAACTGTCTTTTTGTTCTTTGAACAAATCAGTCTTGCTCTTGCCTTTGAACCTTTGTGTGTTCTGTTCCCTCTGCCTAAATACACTGCCTTACATTCTGCATATGACTGATTCCTGTCCATCATTCAGTTCTCTGCTTCAATGTCACTTTCTCATCTATTACCCCCATCTAAATTACTCCCCAACATGAGTCCTATTTTTATCTTTTTATGAATAGTTATCTCTGATTATCTTATTGCTTCATTCAGTCTTTCATTCATTCACTTTCTGTCTTTCTCCCTATAACGTAAAGTTTGTAAGAATATAAATGCTGTCTGTTTCATTCACTGCTGTATTGCCAATCTCTAGATTATTACCTGGTACATGGTATGCATTTAATGCACTCTTGTTAAATGAATGAATGAATGGTTGAGTGAATGGATGAGATAAGGAGAATCTGGGAAGTTAAGCTTGTACTAGATTCGGTGGTCTTTGAGGGCTACCTTAGGGAGTTTGGATTTTATTCTAGTGTAGGGATTAGTCTAGATTCTGTGTTGCCAACAGCAGAATCCACTCATGCTAGTGTAGGCAAGAAAGGAATGTATTAAAAATATACTACGTGGGCTTCCCTGGTGGTGCAGTGGTTGAGAGTCCGCCTGCCGATGCAGGGGACATGGGTTCATGTCCTGGTCCGGGAAGATCCCACATGCCGCAGAGCAGCTGGGCCCAAGAGCCACTGAGCCTGTGCGTCCGGAGCCTGTGCTCCACAATGGGAGAGGCCACAACAGTGAGAGGCCCGCATACCGCAAAAAAAAAAAAAAAAAAGGTACTGTGTAGCTCTTAGTTAGCACTGCCCCTAGGTTTATGGGCCCCAGGCAAATAGTTTGTTGCAAGCAATGCATGACAGTTAACAGTAAGTGATAAATCTAATCTATGAACACTTACCTGTTTAGATGACAATGCAAGACGTTGCACATTTTTTTTCTGTGATTCTTAACCATATGTGGATCTGGGACTGTTAGGACACTATCCCATTTAATCCAGACAACGAGCTGGTTTAATTAGGTGTATTCGGACATTTCCATATCCTGTACAAATAAGATATAGGATATCAAATCAAGGATATGCTTGATTATGAGGTTACTCATTATTTTTTATGTTTCATTTTTATATTAATTTTTTGTGGTGATAGTGAAAGGTATCTTCCAAAAACATGGGAGGTCCCTGAGACTCAGGGCTTGAGACAGAAGTCTCATTTGCCCAGGTCTGAAGGTGGCACTGCTTATAGAACTTTGGGAAGGCTAAGGAACCAGGCTCTGGAGCCAGGCCATCAGGATCCACACCCAACCTACTGGAGACTGCTGTAGTGAAACGTCCTTTTCACCTTGACATCAACAGTGCTTGGGTATAAGTACCAGAAGTCCTGCCACATGTGCTCTCAGAGAGCCAGGCACTCTCCCTGCTGTGCTTCTCAGTGCATCAGTCTCTGTGTGGAGGTCTTTCTTATATTGCTCAGGTCCCAAACCATGTCTCAACAGATGTGTTTTGATGGGTAGAATTTAAGTTAAACATCTGCCCCCTCAGCTGCAAGAGGGTCTGAGAATGCAATCCTTTTTCAATTCTACTTTTGAAAGGTGGGGCTCCTAATGTGGAAAGTTACTCAAATGTTAGGAGGATTTTCAGTGATGTAGCCTCAACTGCCAGAGGTCCAGTGCAGCAGCTTATTAGCATTTCAAATAAGAAATATGTATGTTTTTAAATCATAAAAACAATCTGGCTTCTGATTGGATTGGATTATGAGTAGGAAGGTGGCAAGAGTGGAAACAGGGAGACTGGAGAGGATGCTGTTGCAGTTGTGCGGGGGAGAGATATGAGACATGAAGGTCACCTGGACTAGAGTGTGGCAGCAGGATAGATGGAGAGCGTTAAGGCAGATTCCCGTCCAGTGCAACAGTGCAAACCACTGCAAATCTGATGCAATAGACTGGAGGAGGTAAACTGCAGGGAAGATCACTTCATCTAACTAAGGTGTTTCTATAATAACATAGAGACAATGCCCCTTTTATTAACTTAGTCTTCTACTGCTGATAAGATGTCTGTGAAGATGATAGAAGACCAGAAGTTATCAAATTGGTCATCTGATGTCATCCATGATACTCAGTACCAAAATGATGGTGTAGTATCTATTCTTCTTAGTTCCAGTATGGTTTTCATAATCCTGCTCCTGGATGATAACTGCTATTTAATTAGATGGACTGTCTAAACCAGGCAGGTTAGCAATATATTAACCTTTTTCTTTTTTTTTAAATATTACTTTTATATTTGCTAAAACTGCAACAGGCATCCATATCAAACTGCAAATCTCTCTATTTCAGTTGGTTCTTATCTCCTAAAGAAGCTAAGAGCCTGGTGTCCACAGACTAAAATCTGATGTGAATGCAAATCTCAGCCACCAGGAAGTGCTTTTGAAAGGAATTTCCTGATAATTGTAAAACAAATATTATCAACTCTTCTATTACTAATCTGAAGATAGATAGATAGATAGATAGATAGATAGATAGATAGATAGATAGATATCCAGCCATGGCTCAGAGGAATATAGAATTCTTGAGGTTCGAAAGGTTGAAAACCCTCTATAAGGAAGAGGAATTGTTTTAGGAGATCCGATTATAAATGATAGAGTGAAAGTTAGTGAGGGGAAAATTTGAGCAGAACATTGAAGAAAATTTCCTTCAATAAGGGTCACTTCTGTGGTGAATGAACAAACCTTGGAGTCTCTCCAAACAGGTTCAGTAATCACACTCACTACACAAGACAGCCAAATCCTGACCTGGTCCCTGGCCCACACAGGGAAGAGGTCCTTTCCCTCCAAGACTATCTTTGTTCAGTAGCAGTGATTAAGTGAGAAATGAATTTCAGAAGAGACAGAGGATTTGCACCCCAAAATATCATGGCACCGCTCATACCTCCATTGCTGCTTGACAGCAGAGGTGAAACAGAAGGTGTCCAGTGATCGCCCACAGGAAACAAACCCTGTCTCCTGAAAACAACCTATTTTGAAGGAAATAATTGCCATTATAATCATAATTTATTGATATGAGACATAACAATTTTAAACAGTGGCTGCCTGACTGGTGGAAGGTCTTCATTAACCATGAAATGGGTTAATGATATACTAGGAAACATATTGAGTGAGGTTCATAATTTTCCATCCAAAATAATAATTTGCCACATTAGGAAAGGAGGACCACATTTTAAACAGTATGTTTACGTTTCATGCCTTGACATTTCATATCTATTGCTAGAAAGTTTATAGCTCTGTGTGGTTTAGCTTTCATGGCTGGAGTCAAAGGAAAAACAAAAATTTTGCATACAAGCTATCTGAATGAATCTCCTTTTTTTCTTCCAATTTTTTATTTTATTTTTTAGAGAAAGATGTAGAAGCAGAGGTCAGGGGAAATTTGCTGTTGGTTTTCATGAAATCCCGAAGATTGGGATAAACAGGGATTGCCAGTATTCACCTGTCACTGAAATTATATGCATTGGTGAGAAAAAGAACAGAAGACCTAGTGAGAGGGAAGATATACTATGTCCATAGGCCAGAAAACTCACTGTTTTTCAGATGTGAAGTTTCCCCATATTAACCCATAAATCCAATTTAATCACCATTAAGGTCACAATGGGTTTATTTTTCTTAAAGAAATTGTAATACACATTCTAAATTTAATATAGAAATTCAAAGGTTCCAGAATAGCCAAAACAACCTTGAAAAAGAAGAACCAAGTTATAGAACTAACACTGTTTTGAAAACATATAATAAAGCTATAGTAATTAAAGCAATCTTATATTAATGGAAAGCAGGAATAGGAAAACTTTTTATGTACAGGTCAAATAGTAAATATTTTAACCTATGGGGGCGGTACTGTCTGTCACAGCTAGCCAGCTGTGCTGTTGTAGCATGAAAACAGTCATATATGATACATAAAGGAATGAGTATGGCAGTGTTTCAATTAACTGTTATTTAAAGACACCAACCTTTACATTTATATAATTTTTACATGTCATAAGAAACTATTCTTTTGATTTTTTTCCAACCATTTTGAAATGTATCATTCTTAGCTTGAGGCTGTACATGAATAGGCAGTGTGCTAGGCTTGACCTGGGGGCCATTGTTTGCTGACCCCTGGGGTAGGGATAGACAAAACAATCAAGGGAACAGAACAGATAGTCAAGAAATAGACCTACAGGGCTTCCCTGGTGGCGCAGTGGTTGAGAGTCCGCCTGCCGATGCAGCGGACACAGGTTCGTGCCCCGGTCCGGGAAGATCCCACATGCCGTGAAGCGGCTGGGCCCGTGAGCCATGGCCGCTGAGCCTGCACGTCCGGAGCCTGTGTTCTGCAATGGGAGAGGCCACAACAGTGAGAGACCTGTGTACCGCAAAAAAAAAAAAAAAAAAAAAAAAGAAATAGACCTACATATATATGGACACCTAGTTTTTGACAAAGGTACACAGGGAATTTGGTAGAAAAGGATAGTCAAATGGTGATGTAATATTCATATGCAGAAAAAAAGAACTTTGATCCATACCCTACAACATATGCAAATATTAACTCCAAATAGATGATGTAAAACATAAAACTATAAAAGTTCTAGAAAATCTTTGTGATCTTGGTTTAGAACAGAATTTCTTAGAATACCAAAAGCATGATTCAGAAAAGAACAAATTGATAAATTGGACTTTATCAAAACAACAAGAACAAGGAAAAAGAATCCTGCTCTTTGGAGGACACTATTATTAACATTGAATATCCATCAGTAGGTGAGTGGATAAACAATTGTGGTATATCCATACAATGGATCAGTAAAAAGGAGTGAACTATTGATGCATGGTGCAACACAGATGAGTCTCAAAATAATTATGCTAAGTTTAAAAACCCAGACAAAAAGAGTATACACTAAATGATTCTTAAAAATGCAAACTGGGCTTCCCTGGTGGCACAGTGGTTGAGAGTCCGCCTGCTGATGCAAGGTACACAGGTTCGTGCCCCGGTCCGGGAAGATCCCACATGCCGCAGAGTGGCTGGGCCCGTGAGCTGTGGCCACTGGGCCTGTGCGTCCAGAGCCTGTGCTCCATGGTGGGAGAGGCCACAGCAGTGAGAGGCCCGTGTACTGCCAAAAAAAAAAAAAAAAAAGCAAAGTAATCTCTAGTGACAGAAATCAGATGAATGGTTTCTGGAGATTGGGGTGGGTATGGATGAGGTAGAAGCGAAGGATTATAAAAGGGCCTGAGGAAACTTGGGAGTGATGGATACATTCATTAACTTGGTCATAGCAATGGTTTTTCAGGAGTATATAGATGTCAAAGCTTATCAAATAGTACATTTTAAAGATATGTACTTTTTATATGTCAATTATATCTTAATAAAAAGATTGTAAATATAGATGCATACCTAGAGGCAGTCTAATTGTAATTACTGTAATTAGACATTTAAAAAATCTATGATTAATATATTCAAGAAAATAGATGACATAATGGAAATTTTCACTGGAGAAATGGAATATAAAAGAAAGTACCAAGTAGAAATCTAAAAACTGATAAATATATTTTCTAAAATTAAAAACTCAAGAGTTAGGTTTAACAGATGACTAGACAAATCAGTGGAGAGGATTAATCAATGGGAACATAAGTTATGCATTGGTTATTTATTTCATAATAAACAACCAAAAAACATATTAAACATTCGTTTTGTTCATTGGTCTGAAGCTCATATAAGGCAGCTCTGTTTTAAATTACAGTTGCTGGGGCACTCTGCTTCAGGCTGCAGGTTTGTGATTGGCTAGATTCCCTGAACTCCATGTGGAGGGGAAAGCAGCTTTAGGCAAAGGAATTTTAAAATTTAGATAAAATGGACAGTTTCCTTGAACAACACAGTTACCAAGTCACCAAAACTGACACAAGAAGAAATTTTAAAGTCTGAATAATACTAGATCTATTATAGAACTTGAATATATAGTTGAAAACAGTCTCAGACAATGATCTAGGTTCAAATGGCTTTTGGGTGAAGTCTATCAATTGTTTAAAGAAGAAATAAAATCAATCTTACATCAATTCTTTAGAACAATAGGAAAAAATGGGATATTTCCTAACCCATTGTGAGGTCAACATAAACTCGGTAAGAACATTACAGACCAATTTATCTCTTGGACAATGATGCCAAACTTCTAAAAAGTGTTAGCAAGTTGAATAATATATAAAAAGGAAAATACATCACAACTAGGGTTTATCTTAAGAAAATAATGTTGGTTTATCAATTGAAAAATCAATGTTAAGTCACTGCATTAAGAGAACAAATGAGAAAAATCATATGCTCACTTTAATAGATGCAGACATAGCATTAAAAAAAATCTAGTAACCATTCATGATAATAAAAGAACTTTTCCTTAATCTAGTAAAGAGTATCTACAAAACATCTATACTCTTCATCCTTAATGGTGAAATATTGCAAGATTTCCCCTGAGATTGGGAATGAGACAGGGAGGTCTGCTCTGACCAATTCTATTCAACCTTGTACTAGAAAACCTAGCCAGCACAACAGGGCAAGAAATAAAAGGCATAATAGTTTGGAAATAAAAAATAAAACTGTCATTATTCACAGGTTACATGATCTTCCATGTAGAAAATCTAAAAGAACTGAAGATAAATTATTAATTCTAATAAGTGAACATAGCAGAAATCAATTGAGTTTTACATGCAATGTAATAAACCTTCACAGTTCATAAAGTTTAGAATGATAAATGTATGTATGGTTACTGTACAAAAATGTTGGAGTCAGATGCCAGTGATCTCTGAGTTTAAGGTTTTCTCGCATGGATTTTTGAAAGACCCTTAATTGTCAAATCCCAAGCAAGTGGTAACAAACTATTAGAAATTAAAATTTAAAGAATGATGCCACTTAAGATAACATCAAAAGATCAATTGTTTAGCAATAAGTCTGCTGAAAATTTGCAAGGCTCCTATGAAGAACACTCTAAAATATTACTGAGAATTTAAATAAAACCTATCATATCCTTGGATTAGCAGACTCAACATTGTAAAGATATCAGTTCTTCCCATGGATTAACCTATGGATTCAGTGCCATGCCAATAAAAATCCCAACAGATTTGTTAATGGAAATTGATAAGCTGATTCTAAAATTTCTATGGAAATGCACATGGAAAGAATAGCCAAGAAAATAATGAAGAAGTGGGAGGATTTATACTATCAGATATTAAAAGTTATTATTCTTACTATAAAATGCAGATGCTACTACAATGCAATGGGGAAAATGATTGTCATTTCAATAATTGGTAGTGGGTCATTTGGATATCCATAAGGGAAAAAAAATGAATCTTGACTCCTACATCACACTATACACACAGATCAATTCCAGGTGCATTGCAGATTTAAATGTGAAAGGTAAAACTTTTCAAAGATAACATAGGAGAATTTCTTCATGAACTTGTAGTGGATAGGCAAAAATTAATTGAGAATTTTGTACTCAGCTCCCCTGAGCAAGAAACAAGCTCAGAAGTGTGAAACAAGCTATAAACTAGGCTATTCAGCTGACCATCTCACTTCAAGCCCTGCATCTTGATTTTAAATAGTCGGAGTCCACTTTTACAGACGTCTTTCTATAACAATATCTAAGATGTTTGGGGGACTTTATAAAGACAATAAAAGGAAAAATTGGGAATGCATGTGGAAACCCTGAACTATATTTTGTTTACTATGTAGTAAATGTAAGAATGAATCCATACATCAAACTATAAACAATATTCAGGGCTATGATATTTATTTCCAAATCTATCTCCAAGGGTTTAATGAAAACTGTGGCCAGCTGAAGCTAAAGGCTTTTCTGTCTTTTCCACTATGATTTAGATTTCTCCTCTTTTATCACTCAGGTCCTGCTAATGTTTTGTATTCCGTGCCATGCTGGAGGGATTGGTTATGGTAATAGCTGCCAATACAACCACTCTGCCAAAGCAATAGAAGGTATGATAGGAACAGGGGCTTTGGAGTCACACAAATTTCTCTGGAATCCCACCATGGATGCTTGCTGTCTAAACTTGGGCAATATATTACATCTCTCTGAGCCTGTTTCTCCAGCTGAGGAATAAGATGAGATATTCATAAGGCTATTGTGAGGACTAAATGAAGATGGAATGTCCAGTCCATAATAGTTGCTCAAAAATGGAAGCTGATTTTCCACTTCTTCTTGGTAAGAGTCATTGCTAACTGCAAGGAATACTGCATCTCTGAAACAGTAATGGCTCAAATTTAGATTTCAAATAGAAGTTTGTATCCACAGACTTCTAAAGAAGCCTTTGCTTTTACTAAACTTGTTCCACAAATTGTGTGTGGTCAGTTACTTTGGAGGTACTTTCTTTACCTTTCCCCTTGTATCTACAGCTTTTGTTTTCTCTCACCCCTTCTACTGTGCCCAGCCCCCATGGTACAAAGGAGAGGGTTTATGTGATCCAAGGTTTCTGTTGTTGTCGTTTGTTTTGTTTTTTTACTGAGAAGGACAAGTCCTAGGTTGGCTCAGAAGTGAAAATGGGTTTTCCATTGTGCAGAAGTGATGAGTCCCATGGTATTTTCACACAACTCCCTCACTGCAGCAGGAGTCAGAGTTCTACTGTTTGGAAACATATGGCACAAATTGTGCCATAGGCCAATTATATGCACAATTGTGCCTTTCCTTATAAGTCTTTGTCACAGGTCCTTCTTGTTTTACTTGCAGACACTGGCATGTATTACAGGGGTTGAAATCCTTCCTTCTTAGCTATTCCGTGGATACCAACTCATGCCTCTCCCTTGGATGTCCTACTATTGAGGAATAGGGGATTTTTTTTTAATTTACAAATGTGAAAACCTGCAGCCCGGCATATCTCTTTTACAATGCAGTGAACCTTCCAAACCTTTCTCTTAGTCTCCTGGAACCAAACAAATTACATGCCACAGTGCGCGGTATATCACAGCTAGAATGTTTCTAATGTCCGGCTGAGTGGACTTTGGGAATGGGCTTCTCTGGTGAGCTGGAGCAGATTGTGTCTTTGACTGACAATCTGCCATTTTCTTGAGATTTGATGATTTGGGCTCCTTCACCTCTCCATGCAAAAAAATCTTAACCTCAGAGATCTTTGGCATTTGACCCCAATATTTTTATACAGTAACCATACATACATTTATCACTTGGAGCTTTATGAACAGTGAAGGTTTATTACACTGTACTCAAACCGCATTTAACCTTTTCTCTTGAAGCAATACTTTAAAACAGAGTTGAGAGAGTTTGTACAATAGGGCTTGTTGGTTGACCCTTTTTTGTGCTTCCACTCCTGAGAAGCCTTTGGCATGGATGTTTATGGTCAGTAGATGTTTTCTGTAACCTTAGAGAAATTTACCCTCCTGTTTGAATGTGTTCTCTTGGGGCCTCTAAGTCCTTGGAAGCTTTTGGGTTGGCAGAAATTTTGTAATAGGCGGACCTCAGAATTGCTTGTTCTTTGGTAGAAGTGATCAGATCTGTCCCTCCGGAATACCATTATCACTTCCATCTTTGAGCATTTCCCTTTTTCTTTTCCCCTTTTCCAATCCACACATCAGCCATTATATAAGGGCCACATTATGCCTGACGATTATTATTTATTTCTTTGCTTACTATTCTGGCCCACGTGAAACTCCATTCTTTAAACGTTTCTTCCTGCCTGAACCTACGGAATACAGCACTTTATTTCCATACCAATACTTATTGCCATACCATATTTTTAAAAGCTTTTTTTTAATATATTTTATTTTTTGCTGCATTGGGTCTTCATTGCTGTGCGCGGGCTTTCTCTGGTTGCAGTGAGTGGGGGCTACTCTTCGTTGAAGTGCATGGGCTTCCCACTGCGGTGGCTTCTCTTGTTGTGGAGCACGGGCTCTAGGCATGCAGGCTTCAGTAGTTGTGGCACGCGGCCTCCATAGTTGCGGCACGCAGGCCCTAGAGCACGCAGGATTCAGTAGTTGTGGTGTGTGGGCTCAGTAGTTGTGGCGTAGGGGCTTAGTTGCTCCGTGGCATGTGGGATCTTCCTGGACCAGGGATCAAACCCTTGTGCCCTGTATTGGCAGGAGGATTCTTAACCACTGCGCCACCAGGGAAGTCCCTACCATACCATTTTATTACCATATTATTTTGGATTATTTTCTGATTTTTATTTGTATAAATAATGCTTTCCCAACTTGCTTGTAAGTTTCCTGAGGACTAGAATTGTATGCTGTACTTCTGAACTCCATACAAACCTAACACATAGTAGGAATACAACACAGGTTGAGTGAACACATTTTGACATTGTATCTTTAAGAATATAAGTATTTACATTTGAAGAGAAATATTCCTTAATAAGCAAGCAATAATTCAGAATGGGGAAGAATTTCCTGCCTTGGATAGTTAGAAGGTACATGTGGTTATTATTCCTTGGAAATAGATCTATTTGTGTTTGGTGTCTGCGAAGGGCTAACATGTTGCTTCTTGGATCTAGAAACAGAGCTTTAAACCCTTTGTTTTATTCCCTCACTGATCCAACTCCAGTTGATATGTAGGGGATGCATGTATCATTGAGTTGCACAAGGAGACGTTTTAAGATCAGTGAGAAAGAGGACCATGTCCTCACAGAAAGAGTGAATGGAACTGCATGTGCCATTAATTTGTCATTGCTGCAGTATGTATCTCAACCAGGGCTGAGTGCTAATGCTCTGGTTGCTATTAATGTTACTTTTGGATCTGCTTCTTAGGTGTCCCTCTAAAACCAGAGCTAATCAACAGCAATAGCATTTTCCTCTAACTGGGGAAATGAAAGATGCTGACTCTAATTTCAAATAGGTCTGTAGACATTCAGTAATGGCAAAGTCGATCATTTTGGTTCATCTTTTCAATTTTGCTCAACCAAGCCATTGTTCCCCTTTCTGTCCTTGCTTCTAGTAGGAGCTTTCAAGGCACTTCCACTATTTATTACCCTACTTGGGGCTTACCATCACCATGTGCATTGTCTTTCTGGTGGTTTGGGGAAGGAACAGACAGGTGACATCAAGCAGAGCTGCCAAACACTTTAACCAGCTGGTAGATCTGAGCTAGACAATACCAGGAAGTGAATTCCTGAGCCCCAGCATCTTTTTATTTATGTGGTATATTTGGCGCTTGATACCTATCAGATACTGTTCTAAGTGCTTTATAGATATTACCATAGTTAATCCTCATAACAACTTGATGAGGTAGGTACTATAATAATCCCCATTTAATAAATGAGGCCCAAAGAGACTACAAATATTTTGCCTAAAGTCACACATTCAGTAAATGGCAGAGCTGGGATTTCAATCAAGGCATTTCTGTTCCAGAGCACATGTCTTTAAGCACTATGCCTCATTTCTTGTGTTCTGTGTTTTTAATTTATTTTTGTTAAGCAGATACGTATGGAATACCTATGCTCAAAGCACTATGTAAAACAATTTTAGGAGTATGGAGAAGAGGGGACCCAGTTCATGACTACAAAGGACATCAGCATTCACGAAAGTGAAGGATATGTCTAACTCCACACAGCATGTGTGGGTGTTCTCTCTGCCCTTGAGGACACCTGATTCCTCATTGGTGAGAGGAGAACAGCTCAGATGTTGGGAGGATTGATAACTCATTTTACAAGGAGAGCAAAGTTGTTGGAAGTGCTTGTCCATTAGGAGACCTTTCCTATGGGTTGTGTGGGGGTGAAAAAAAATAGAACCCCTAGTCATTCAACAAACATGTATTAAGCATTGGTAAGTACAAGGTGTGATATTAGGAAGTACTAGAACCTTATAGGTTCTTACTTTTACATATTATTATAAAACTTCACCAATTCGGACTCCATGGGAAAAGACAGTGGAAAAAGTAATACACATTTGCAAATTTCATGTTCAATTAATGCAGTGCTATCCTTGCACATCTATTTTTACAAGGAAGGGCAGTGAGAGAAACAGAGAAGGGGGAAGAAAACAAAGGATTGGACATATGCCAGTAATTCCAGCACAGTTCAGTTACTAGGGCCTGTGGTTCCTCACTCTTTCTCCAGATTCTCAATGTGGGTACCCCTGCTTGGCATTTTAAAAATGAATAGGCAGCATGAACTTGGTCAGTGTACCAGCCCCTTAAGAATACTAAATGTACCCCATCTCATTTATAGGAAAGAAGCAAATTAAGACAGAACACTTTTGTGTAAAATATAAACTGCATTTAACAAGGCAGGGGGCTTGGGAATCCATGGTCAGGCTGCTTGTTTTTCCTGGCACCTTGTTAAACATGGTTGGAAGTTTGCATGCTGGGGAGAAGCCCACTTTCTCTTTGTTCCTGGGAATGGCTCTAACTGACCTGGTAGACCTGGGTGGTTGGAGTACAATCTTAGATACTGGGGCTGGAAGAGGACCGGGGAGCTCAGTGGACCTAAATTTACTACCTTCAAGCAGTGCCCACCTCAGTTGGGCCCCAGGGCCTCTGCATGAGTCCTTTTGTTTGCTAAGCCCTCAAAAGAACAGGGCTGCCTCAGACACTGATTCCAACATCTAATAACACTTATTATCAAGCCACTCTTTCTATGTCTAAATTAAATCCTTCATCCTGCAGTTTAGTGCATCTCCTTTTGTTCTGCCCTGAATAAAGATGGAGAACAGCTGGTCAGCATTCCCTGTAGAATAACTCTTCAGACAGACACTTGAAAGCTATTATTAAGTTTCCTCTGAGTCTCCTCTTCTCCAGACAAATGCTGAAGCTTTCTCCCACTTTTTTTCCACTCACCTTTCTCTTTCTGGCTGTAGGTCCTTCTCCAGCTGCTTGCTTCTTGAAGCCACCTGGAATTCTAACTCCATTTGTTCCTAATGGTATTGTTACTGGGAAATGATGGTCGGGGATTTTGCTTCTCTTTTGGTCGTCATTTGCTGGTGAACTTAGTCTTTAACTGTCTTAGCATTTCATTCATTGGTTTGAATTAATGGAATAATTTCCCCCCAATTTTTAAGTATTCTGTGTCTATAGAGCCTTTGCTAGGAAAATTGTGTGTGTATCTACATATGCAAATATGTATGGTTTTCTCTGTTTTTCATTCATCTCTTCCTAAATATTATAACATGATAAAATGTGTACTTCCATTTTAAATGTGGTTTCAAGCCACATTTCTTTCTGAATTAAGCATGGGATATTGGAATATGTGTGTGAGTGTGTGTCTATGCGTGTGTGTGTGTATTTACTAATTCTGATTAATTTGTAATACCTGCCCAGAATTCAATGGTGAGGAGGATTCTGAGGCTCTGTGTAGTTAAACAGGGAAGAGTAATGATGAATGTTTTGTAGCATTAGCTATGGGTGAGAACAGGTGTGGCAGCATTGTTGCCAGGTTGTATGGTACCTAAATAAGTGGTTGAAAAATTAAAATAATAAATAATTGTGTTTTCCATTCCCTCTCTTGATACTTCCTTTAGGAAATACAGCCCTTTTTTTGATCTACCTGTGGGGAGCATCATTAATTTACTTCTCATTTACTCTGATTCAGTATATCCCAGTGCATATGGGTACCTCCCTCACCTTCATCCCCAGTGGCTCACTGGCAGTCTTGGGAAGCATCTCCATCACATCCTAGCAAGTTATTAACCCATTCTTGGATTACTCACAGCCTGATAACAGCCTGCTGGCCTTTTTTCCCACCACTTGGCCACCCTGCCAACACCCTGGTGGATACTTTATTCTTGGCAGCCCCTTGTCAAGAAGAGTTAGTGGATCAATAGGGCTTAATGCAACCCATCTAAATGTTTCTTTTTTTTAACTGACTTTTGGGGTTCTCCAAAGTAGATATCATCCAGTATATTTATTTTAGTTTCTTACCACTTTCCAGGAACCCTTTTGTTTCAGAATTTTTTAAGTACATTTTGCACATTCAAAGAGCTATTACCATCCCACCTCGAATCTCCTCCCCTCTTTCCAGGCATCTAAATCTTACCCATTGTATGCGACCCATCATCCATGAAGCTTTTCAAAACGTAGATTTTCAGTCTTTATTGATGTCTCCTTTCTCTAACCTCCTACTACAATTATATTCTGTCACTTAGCCCAATTATGTACAGTTTGTGTGCCTCGCTAATTGTTCCACGTGAACCAACTGGTCTACTCTCTTCAGTTACATTCTAATTTTCTTCAGAGAAGAGACCATACCTTCCCTTTTGTCTGTTTGTTTTACCCTCCTTCCTGTTGTTTTAATCTGCCCCACAGTAGTGCTGTGCTCAGAAATAGTACTCCCAAAGTACCTATTACATGACCCTCCAAATAAGCAGTCTGTTTTTCACAAAAGATTAGATTAAAAAAAATAATCTGACCACTCTTTATGGCTTTGGATAGATGGATTAATTTTTCAGAAGGTAGAGTTATTAGTGACATTAGTAAAGTAAAATGTATTTGGGGGTCATGCAGAGTTAATAGATGATTCTCTTTTGGGGAAGAATAAAAGTGATTTCATTTTGGTGGAGCTTAAAGTATTATTAATTACATAGATGCTAAAATGATATTGAGGAATAACATTGAAAGGTATTGGAATGCAGTTTCTCATCTGGCTTGCATAAAGGGTGATGCGATGTCTAACATAAGATTTCTCTACTTTGGTACAGTGAACATATTAAAAATTGCAGGCAAAATCCAAAAGCAGAAACAAATTTCTTAATCTATCATTAGTAAATAATATTCACTAGTGTGGTCAAGAAAAATCAGAAAGGAACCTGTTGACTGTGGCTCACTGGCACAGTGATGTTTTGGTAGGATGTGCTTCAGGCAAGGGAGGTTTTAGAAACCCAGGAAAGACACTGGAGGACCCCAGCATGGCTATCATTCTGTTCGCCACATAACAGTGGAGCTCCCTGAAAGTCACCTGAGAGGCAAAGCAAAACTGTGCCATAAAATGGCATTTCTGAACCACAGCATAGTGGCTTAATTGATCTATACTTTAGTCTTTTCAAAAGACAGCTGAATGTCAAAGGTCTTTCTTCTGTGTAATACTGGAAAACTGGTTGTCAAACAACCTCCACTCATTTAATAATTTATCCCATTTTGTAAAAGAAAGGCAGCTGACATGCAGTAAATCTACTCCATATTTAAATTACTACATTGAACAATAATAAGGAGAATGAAAAACCTAGTCCATTATTTAAAATTAAACATATATGAAACTGTTTTTTCCCCAAATGATCACCAAAGGCTATAGTTTAAAGGCAGCACTGAAGCCCTGAGTGAAATAAAAATGCCTAACAGTACTTTGCAAATGGCAGCAGAATTATTTATTCTATTTTTTCTATACATAAGGAATTGAGCTAAATGAACAATGTTTAAGCATGTCAGAATTTCATCAATTTTGCATGAGCATTCTCAAATATCCTGGTGGGGGTAATTGCTTGCAAATACATTTAAACTAATGATATGTTATATCCTTACTTGATATAACACTATTAAAAGATACGTTATTGCATTTGACAATGCCATGCAGCTGGGTCAGATCTTAATGACAGATTTCTGCATTTGTGAATTAAGATACACTCTGCTGGAAGCAAATATTTTGTAAAAATAAAAGCTATATAGTATGTAAGTTTGATCATTTATCTTAAATTTCTATTTCTGTTTGTTGGAAGCTACAAGACTTAGGAAAAGGGAAGGATTTGGCCCTTTCCTAAAATTGGGAAATGAATCCAGAACTATAATTGAATCCTACTCATACCCCATTCCCCTCAGCAGGAGCGAACAGAACTTGTAAAATCCACCATGTGGTTTTAAAGGTCCACTTAAAGTGTGGTTTTGCATCCCTTGCAGGCTGAAGTGACTGACGTGCCTCAAACCAATTAGAGAAAGTGGCCCTTTCCTCCCATGAAAAAGGGATGTTTATTTTTAAGGGGAATTAAACTAGGCTGAAAGGAAACATCAGATGGGAAAAATAATTCAAGGGAAAAAAATGAAACACAAATCCACTTGCAGAAATAGTTTTATTAAAAGGAAAGTGTAACAATTTTCTGCAAGGATTCTTTGGTCCTTCACTTTCAGAGGATATTGGCTTTTTTATTTTTTAGTCTCTTTTTGGTTTTGCCTGAGGTCAGTATACACAGGGTCCAGGTTGTATCAGCTTGGGTTTTACTTGCATGGATTTCACCCTCCGCTCTGTGATCAAAACCCCTGTGTGATTTCCTTTCTTGACAGTGGGCTAAAATGCATATTAATTTGTCTCCAGTGCCAGGATGTGAGACTCCAAGATAGACTGTGAAGCAGGCATTAATGCTCATACGTGATTATGGAACTTGGGGAGCTAGCTTGGCATCCCACTGGAAATCAGATGATGTTATGATTACAAGGGAAGTATTGATATACTTCCCTAATTGTTTCTTAGGACTTTGGGTTCTATTTATGATGTCATTACAAAGGCATGCATTATCTGCATAATCATCAAGTAAAAGACTCTCATGAAGGAAAACACGTCCCACTGAGATAATGCCGCAAGCTACTGCTATACATCCAATGGCATATGTACGGTGTTGAAATAATAAGACAGCATGGAATAGTGATGAATTCTTGTTCCCATCATTACAGAAAGCTTTCCTGAAATTATCGTTATTACTAGCTTAATTGATCCATGCTCAGGGAAAGGATTTCAGCAAACGGATGGCTTTGGGACTCAATCCCCACTCTGCAGTACAATTTCTGACAGTATCAGCCTAAGAAAGGCCAGTTATTCTTTGCAGGAGCTGTGATTGCCCTGCGTAGAATGTACAGGGCAACTTCAGAAGAGAGAGAGAAAGAAAGGGGGGCAGAAATGTGTGTGTGTGTGTGTGTGTGTGTGTGTATCTTTACACAAACATGCACACACACAATTTGGCTGATAGCTTAGGGTTGAAAAATAAAGGCAAGATAAACTTGCCTCTGGAATAAGAGGAAGATAATTTTTCTCAGTGAACAGACTATTCACAGAGTGAAAAAATTACACATTATTGTCGCTTGGTGTTATATATATGACGCTCTTGCCTTGACTCGGCAGCCTAGCAGGACTGGATCTTTTATATGGCAAAGAACAGTACAATATACCTTTACTGCAAGGTTTTCAGTTACACGATAATTCTGATACATATTCTCTCCCTCTCCTTAAAAGGCACGTACGCTCTGATTTTCAACTTCATTGAAGATTATTACAACTTCACTTCATAATATACTGTAAGTTTTATTATAAAGCACCAATTCCTTAGCTCTTAAGAACAATCTTAGGGAAAGAGTGCACTATACTTCTTCCTCTTTCAGTAATGTGAGAGGAGACCTAATGAAGCTCTTTATGCAAATTTTCCAGTTATCAGGTAAAATCTTCACATCGAAATCTGTCACATGTTGTAAAATTTTTTTATGTTATCAAATGCTAATGACGACTCAGAACACAGCCCACAGAGCGTCTTTGAAATCCTTCATAAAAACTGTATTCCACCCCAATATCAGAGGCCTTGGAAATTCCACCACTCTGAAGACGCAGGTTTGTAATTAGCATGGTGCAGGCTTCTCTGCCCTCTGAAACCATAATGTTAATTACAAAAATTACACTGTGTTTAAAAGTGCAATTAAGAGACTCCACCGCACAAAGGGAATCTTGGAACCTCTTTTCACACTTTGAAGCCGGGTCATAATGTAGCCCATAAAAAGGAGGCCAAGGCTCATTCCCTTTTAAAGGCTTCAGAAGATCAGAGAGGTGATCTCAGCAAGAATGAGCTCTACTGAGCTCTGTAGAGCTCTTAATGAACAATGTACTACCTGGAGCCAGGGAGGAGGAAAAGGAGAAAAGCAGCTGAAAAATGATGGCTGTTCTGCACCCAGCTTGGCTATTGCCAACATCAACGCCCAGCTTGGGTCTACTGTGGGCCAATTCTGGTGTCATTTGCTTGGTCCTGGTGTCTTCGTGGCTCCCAAAGTGGGACCCATATATCTGTAAGTAAAACTATAAGACAGAGTTTTGTGGATTCAGGCCTGTTTTTATTTTTATTTTTTGTACTTCATTCAAGATGGAACACTGTCAGATTAATTTGAACAAAAATTATACCAGGAAATAAGTCTCCCCTCCCCGAACTTTTTTTTTTTTTTTTTTTTTTTGCTCTACACGGGCCTCTCACTGTTGTGGCGCCTCCCGTTGCGGAGCACTGGCTCCGGACGCACAGGCTCAGCAGCCATGGCTCACGGGCCCAGCCGCTCTGCAGCATGTGGGATCTTCCCGGACCGGGGCACGAACCCGTGTCCCCTGCATCGGCAGGCGGACTCTCAACCACTGTGCCACCAGCGAAGCCCCCCCAACTTTTTGGAGGAACTAGGAAGAGAAATTGTAGAATTAAGCTGGGCCCTTCTTTGGTGACTTAATGGTAGGACTCAAGCTACATTGTTGGTGGTGAAATGTGTTAACGGTTAGCACAATGCAAGCAGTGTAGACTAGTGGGCAAAACATGAGATAAGAAACAGAAGCCTGGAATTAGAGTCTCAGGTCTATGGCTGTGTGACATTTAGTGACAGTTTTATTTCTCAAAGCCTTAGTTTTCCCATCAGGAGAGTAGGAATAATGCAGATCTTGAGGAAGATCAAGATAGAATTATCTGGAATAAATAATTGGAAGCAAAAATACTCAGCAGTCTATAGAGAGTCAAGCATATACAAATTAGCATTACTTTAGATATGCCTTGGTTAGACATTATGAGAATTATGGTTTACTCTTGAGGAAGTTCTTTATCTCATCCTGTGTTAAATTGGTCCCCCTCCATCCCTGCAATGTATATGTTGAAGTCCTAACCCCCAGGACCTCAGAATGTGACCTTACTTGGAAATAGGCTAATTGAAGATTTAATTAGTTAAGATGAAGTTATTGGGGGTGGGGGGTCTCTAATCCTGTATGACTGGTAACCCTTATAAAAGGGGAAATTGGGGCACAGAGACATAGACACACACAGGGAAAACCAGGTGAAGAGACAGGGAAAAGACTGCCATCTATAAGCCAAGGAGAGGGCTTCCCTGGTGGCGCAGTGGTTGAGAGTCCGCCTGCCGATGCAGGGGACACGGGTTCGTGCCCCGGTCTGGGAGGATCCCACATGCCGCGGAGCGGCTGGGCCCGTGAGCCATGGCCGCTGAGCCTGCGTGTCCGGAGCCTGCGCTCCGCAATGGGAGAGGCCACAACACTGAGAGGCCCGCGTACCACAAAAAACAAGAAAAAAAAAAAAAAAAGCCAAGGAGAGAGGCCTGGGACAGATCCTTCCCTCTCAGCCCTCAGAAGAACCAACCCTGCCGACACCTTGATCCCAGACCTCTAGCCTTCAGTACTGTGTGAGACGATAAATCTCCATTATTTTTGCCACCCAGTTTGTGGTACTTTGGTATGGCAATGCTAGGAAACTAAGACACCTTGGAATTGAATATGTCCTCCTTGAGGTTATTTTTTTTTGAAAACTTTGAAATATTTTAACTGTCTTTCAGACAAATATATGTGAGATCACACAGCCCTTTATGTCATTTGTCCTTCACTCACAGCTAGTCTTTAAGTCACTCTTCTCCACTACTGGTCCTTTGTGTACACTTTTGGATTCCAGAAGCCTACCCTAGTTTCTTTCCCTCTCTTTTCCTTTTCTTAGGGAACACCCTGCTACAGAATTGTTGCTATCTGAGGAGTTCTACTGGAGTAGAACTCTACTGGAGGAGTTCTAGCCTTCAGCCCTATGTCTATGAGGCAGCAAAAAGCTTCCCCAAATTTATTTACACCCCCAAAGTTTTCATTTTTGCACAAAGAGCAATAAAAGATAGAGAATGAATAAATTGACATTAGCCACGGATTTTTTTTAAGAGTTGTGCAACGGGGCCAGAATGTTAGAAAGAAGTTGGAGAGAAGGTTCTTCTCTAACCAGAAGTTAGAGAAAAGATCCTAGAAAGAGCGCAGACTGGGAGATAAGCAGTTCAGCTTTGGTATTCTGGAGAGGATAAGGCAGAAAGATATTTTCATGTTCTATTAGGCCGATCGTGTGGTTTCAGGTATAGAACTGTTCTGGCATGTCAGATGACAGTGATAATTGCTCTAGAAAGAGATGTATATATGGCTGATAAAATGATTTTTAAAACTCAGGAAGGCATTTTTTAATGCTTTCCCCATTCTTTCTCTCTCTGACACTTATACACACACACACACTACAAACACATACACAAACAGGCATGCATGCTAAATCCCAAATGGAGGATTTTGCTTTTTCTTTGGTAGACTTGCAAAATCTACAAAAATACACTTCTCAGGTGTCTAGAACATCAAGATAAGTGCTGCCTAAGTAATTTCCATCAGGGGAATTTTTGATTCTCTGTGCCCTGAAGACCTGGGACTTGCTAAACACACCGGTTTGTACTCATGAGCCCCTTTGTGGTCTCTGAGCTAGTGCACTTTGCTTAATCCTTTCTTCCATTTACAAATAAGTTTCTTGTGAAGTCTAATGTGAAAACTCCCAACACTGCTCAATAAACCACCACCCTGAGCTTTTGTAGAAATATTGAAGGTTGGTGGTGGAACCGATTTAAAGATTGGAGGGAAATTCCTTGTCCCCGAGGCCCCTCCAGCACCCAAAGTCCTGCATAGTGTGCTGTCCATTGACCTGAGCTGTTTGGCCTGTGTGTCTGGAAAAATTCACTTCCTCCTCCTTCATCTTCTACCTGCCCGACTCGTTACAGGACCAGACAGTTTACATATGTGATCCTTCCTATTTAGAAAATTAACGGTGTTTTCTGGCTCCAAATCACAGCTTGTGGTGCTCTGCAGGCGATGACAAACTTGGCCAGCTTTAGCAGCAAGGCAGCCATTAGAAAATTAACCCTTGGTGACCAAGGAGCAAAGGTAGGTGAGTGGGGTCCTGGCGACGTTGCAGGCTGTAGCTTTCAGGTGTCGATACATATGTTAGCCATGTAGGAACAGCACACATGGGGCCCCGTGAGAGCTTCTAGCTAGCATGTTTGTGGTTGGCCACTGTGGAGAGGGCACGGACATAGTACTTGGCAGCCAGTGCAACCAATATGCCACGCTTTTTATTAGAGCTCAGGAGAAAGCACAAAGCCCAGCTTTGGAATCCCAGCCATCACTGTCTTGGCTGTACCTGATTAAAAGATGAGCCATCCATCGCCATCCCTGCCTGCCTTCATTTCACACCTCTGTGCTATACTCTGCCTGCCTGCCTCAGGAAATGGCTGACCTCAGAAAGACAGTATCATAAAAGCCAGGGTGGGAGAAAACTTTTAAGTGGCTAATTCCACTTTCATACATTAATGTATTCAATAATTTAATACATTAACTTAAGGTCTCCTGTGTTTGCTTTCTTTTAGGGTTTTGGTTTTTTTTTTTTTTTTTTGGTTTGCTTATCTGTTTTGTTTTGTTTTTGTACATGGCAGCCAAAAGGGGCTATTTCCTTGGCAGCTTTGAAACTTACGTGTGTGTGTGTGTGTGTGTGTGTGTGTGTATAGAGGGGCGAGGATCAGAGTATGTGGCTTGGAAGTGTCAAATCTAACTTTGGGAATTAGGTTTCTTGAGTGCAATTTTCTTGGACCATTGTTACAGTTTTCTCTCTTCACAGTAACGACTGAACCAGTGTGTTTTCAAGGTTCAGCTCTGGTCCTGGGTTTATCCCTGATGAATATAAAATCATTCTTTACCCTGTCCCAAAGGAACTGGCATCAGTGGCCCCCAGGATCAAGTGCATTGAGACATGCTTTTCTATATTTATTTCTTAAACTGATGCAGTACAAGGACTCTAGGTTCTGAGCAGTAATGGATCCCTGAGCCTACCACTGAGGTGAGGGAAAGGGCAGCGTAGAGTGTAGCAGCACGGGGGAATCATGGCCTGGAGACTTCCTATCTCCATCCCCTGCACACCTATCCTGCAATTCTGAAGTTGGTTTTATTTTTAGGTTCCTAGTACAGGAAAACACAGCTGCTTATTTTACTGCTTCTTAATGCTGTGCTCTGTGGTATTCAGTGAAATCAGGCTATATTCATCTCTAACATTGTGTAACAGCAGCTTTAATACAAACAGGGGTAAATAACGCTGGCACATTAATTACTCCTTTCTAGTTTACTCTGACAAAAATGTACTAAAATGAAGACTAATATAATTATAGATGATGCATTTTCAATTAGCCTTTGTTAATACTATTAATAAGATTAATAATACATACTAAAAATGTCAATATGCTTATCTAAATAAATTTTTTAAATCATCCTTTCAAGTCCCAGCATCAAACATTAAGGCACAGCGTCTTAATTACATGTGCTCATCAACAAAGTTAAATGGAAAACATCCCTCCAGTGTGGCAGAGACAGACAGAGGCGAGCTCCAAAGCTGCCTACGTGTTCACCTTTCTCAGCCCCATTTGACTTTCCTGTGAACCATCAGCATTTGTGGAGAGAGCATATCCAAATTAGCACATGGCTTTGCCAAGTTCTTATATAGTGAAAGCTACACAAGGAGCGGCGTTCTCTCTAACACACACACACACACACACACACACCTGACCCCTTTCTGAACTGAATGATAAAATGGGGGGGGGGTTGCCTTTATAATTTTAATAATATACAGCACAACTGTGACTGGTGTTAATGTATAGAATTAATTGCCCCGGTGAGACAGTTCTTCCAAAAAAGCAATAATAGCTGGATTCTCCTTGAGAATGTGAAAACCCTCTGGTATACTAATAAAATGAAACAGGTTCACAAAATAATATCCTAAATAATTGGGTTCCCTGTACCAAAGGACCCCATGTAGTTTCTCTTAAGTGATCTAAAAAAATTGTGATTATTCCTTTGGACTTAATAAAACATAATTGAAAAAATATCAGTGAGGATAACGTAGAGCAATCACATCCACGTCCCCTTAATATTTTTAAAGGTGAAATTCTTAACACTTTCTCATTATTAAGGAGAAAAGATGTTTTGCAAGTAAATAATGGTGTTTACTCGGCTGATAACATATTGGTAACATGCCCAGTTCCCCCATCCACCCCACTCAGTGTGTGCGTGTGTGTGTGTGTGTGTGCGAGTGTGTGACTCTGTGTGTGTGTGTGTGTGTGTGTGATGTATACTTGTTCATTAAAACTTTTCAACAGCTCCAGTTTGTAAACCCACTAGCCCTTTCATCCCCAGAAACTGGGAAACTGCATACTCCTACTGTGTTGTATTCATAAACAAATTAGTGTCCTTTGAATAGATTGTGTGTGTGTGTGTGTGTGTGTGTGCGTGCGTGTAGGGAGGTTGGGAGCACAAAACTGTTCTCCTGCCTGGATGGATGTTTTCATCCCTGTAGCTTTTCTTTTTTTCCCTTCAGACATAAAGGCTTACTCAGACTGAAAATCCCACCCTTCATTCTTTTTTCCTCCCCTTCTTCACCTGTTTATTCACTTGTTCTTACGCTAGAACAGCCAGAAAAAATAAAATAAAAACAGTGGCTGGAAATGAACATAATTTCCATGAAGAAAGAGGAGCTGTGGAGAATGTTGGGGGCCTGGAGGGAAATGCAAAGAGGACTTGGGACAGAGCCGGGGATGCTAGAGTGACAGAATGCTGAAGATAGTTGTCCCAGCTACGAGATAAAAGCTACATTACATGAAATTAATGGAGGCTGTCTGCGACATACATGAATCACTGTTTCAACACTAAGAAACCAGCACAAAAGAATAAAGAAATCTGAGTACTAACTACATCTTCAAAGGTCTCCTATTTACCCAGCTATACTGGGTACTGACACAAGTGGGGGGAAATATAAGAAAAAAGCACTGCTGTGATCGAATGAATGCGACCATATGAGCTATATTGGAGCCGTATGCATCCTATTTAGCTGATATCAAACACAGTTTAATGAAAGTTAAATAGTTTCTGAGGAGTGCATGAGCTGGAACAGATTAGATTCCACCGAGGGGTCTCTCAGCATATTGTTGCTCACATGTATTCCCTGCTCAGGGCTGCTACAATTCCAGCACTCCATTAGCAATACACAAAAGACTTATGCAGATAGCGGGCATAAGCTCCTACCGCCATGTTGGGAAATAAAAACACACACACAGACACACGCACACATGGATGAAGGTTTTGTTCAGTGTGTTCATCTCAAAATAGATCTCTGTAATTCAAAACTGATAAGAGCATTTGTAAGAAGAAGGAAGTAGCTGCCTATATTTTAAAATCGAGAAATATGTAAACTGCCTCAAACAGAAGGTATTGCATCAGGCATAGAATGAGAGTTTGTTCTTTCAGAGGACAACGACGTGGGTGAATGTCATGCCCTTTTGATCGATAAGCTCCATCTGGTCTAAAGGTACGGCAGCTTCCCTGTTATCACCCCGTGAAGTTATAGGGGAATACGTTCTGCAAATCCTCACACACACAGTATCCCTCCAGCAATCCCTCATTTTTAAAATGTACAATTCCTTCCAGAAATACTGCTGAGCAGCCTGTCCATCTATTCGCATGGCTGTCGCAAAAACTGACATGAATCGCAATTAATAATTTCATTACTTGGCAAAGATTTTTTTTAAACTTCTCTACAATTAAATTGTCTATGTGCTTTTTTCCCTTCCTTCTGTCCAAGCACCTCCTGCTCTGTCTTTATCAAGCTGACTTTTCATGGACAGTGACAGTGGTGTTTTAATCTAAATAAACAGGAGAGCTCTTTCATATTGGTCTCTTTATAAAAGTGGCCAGAACAGTTGGATAAAATTGCCTCATTTTCTCCTTTCAGATGAAGAATAAAAGTCACTTCCAACCTTAGCTGTGTTCCCTTTTTCGCTCTTACTTACGTAATTGCAGTCAAACTTCATTGGACATTTACTCTTAGGTCCTGCATTTTCTCTGTGCTAGACTGCATTATAAAGATGGATCAGATATGCTCACTATACTTAAAGAGTTTACAGTTTAGATTTTGTCAGCTGGAGGGGGTGTTATTTTTGACCCCCCTACCCCTAGAGGATCTCTAGCGATGTCTGCAAACATTTATCTTTGGTTGTCCTAACTGGGGGACTGCTACTGGCAGCTGGTGGATAGAGGCTGGGGTACCGTTAACCATCCTACAGCACAGAACAGCCCCCCACAAGAAAGACTTCTCCAGTCCGAAATGTCAGTAGTGCCAGGATCTAGAGAGGTGATTGTTTCCTAGGAAGGAGCAAGGTGAAACTCCCAGTAAACACTGAACTTGCTGGTGTGTCTACACTTTGTTCCTATTCACAGTAAAGTCTGAACACTTTGGTGTATTGTCACCTGGTGGCACTCAGGCTGAATGATTCTCCCACGACATTTTGCTTACATTCAGGAGTAAATTTCTAAAAGCTTTTTGCAGCCAGGGACAATCCTCCAAGTTTTTGGAAACCCTTTTCAATTTCTTAAATAACTGCCTGAGATTAGGGATAAGGACTCAGCCAAGGAAATGGAAAACAGAAAACACCATGCATCTGTTCTATATTCTTTCTCAGCTATGGGGAGACTTTCCTATTAATATTATTCAAGCCCTTCTAGAAGGGATGGAATTTTCTCAGTCAGCTCTTCTATGCCCTCTTAATATTATTCCTCAGGATAAGAATGGCCTCACGTTAAGGATCTGAGTGCCTGTTTAGGGTGGCCTGTCAGTTGCTCCGTGGTAATCGTCTCTATTTCTTCATGTCTGTGCTCAGGTATAATAATTTCATTAAGAAGCAGAGTAGGTGTTAAAGTTGTCACCAGCTGCCTGTTCTGGTCAAGAAGGATTTTCTCACATTATTCCTGCTGTCCCTGCCCTCACATTACATCGTCACATTCCATGGGACATCATGTCAGAAGTTTGTATGCACATTGAAAGTTGCCTCCATCTGGTGGTGACAAAATTGGGGGGGGGCTACTGTCCATTTGGCAACATCAACTAACCTAGAATGTCTGTGAAAATATTGATGGTTATGTCCTTCACTTCCTTTTAGATTTGTGCTCTTCAGATAATTGGGAATATAACATCACTGTGACTAGAGGCTGAAGCATAATTTATAATGAACTGGTAGCAAAGTTTATCTACTATGACTAATAATCATAATGTAGTAATGGTAATGTCAGTCATAATAAGAAGGAACTAATTAGAGTGGAAAACAATATCTCTCCTTAAGAAACCTTACCTAGCTGAGAAAATAAGACATGTAGATGGCACAACGTGTGCTAATTCATTTAGCACAGTGAACCCGAGTAACAGCACTTGCATGGAATGATTGATTGACCCAGGAAATAATTCATGTGGGAACTAATTGATTGAGGATAACTCTCATACCACCTTTACCTGTGACATGAGACACTTTACAATGGCACTGGGATGCTATTGCATGAAGTAGCCCAAAGCAATTATTTCCTGGGAAATGACTCCTTACATATTCTTAGATGTAAGTGTCAGCTGGACTGAGTGTCGAGTAAAGAGGGGAGTCTGGCTACCGTGGTGACTGCAAAGGCACATTTTTGATAAAGAACACTGTCAATGAAATGAGACTACATTCCTGCTGACTTGGCAAAGATTTGGGGAATACTTTGGAGGGTCTTATTATAGTGTGCTATGAGGATTTCAAGAATCTTGCAACAGTTTCTCTTTAACCTGCAGGTGGCATTAGTAGTAAAAATGTATTTCCTATCTTTCTTGAAAAAATATTCAGCAGTGAAGTGAGGGAAACAGTAAAGGGCTTCACAGCATGAGTCAATTAGAGGAGCAGGCCCGATTCATCGCAGATGGCTTTTTGCTATGTTTAATAATCCAGGGAACTCAATGATCCAAATCCAGAAATAGTAAACTACAATCCTTATAGGAATTGAAAAATCAGGGGGAGTTTTTTTCTTTCTCTTGAGTTTGGAATACAAGCCTACGTCTATATGCACACACACACACGTCTTTGTGATTCTGTTTCCATGTGGGAGGCCAAGAATCTGAGCACTGGGAGCAAACTTGGTTCTTTACTTACAGAGCGAGGATGGAAACTCAACAAAGTGTGATCGAAACTCTGTTTCTGAAACCAGTCCTCTAAGGTTCTCTTTCATTGATGCTGGCCCTATGTCTAGTCCCAGAGAAACCATGCATTGCTAGCATAGCAGTTCTTACGGCCACGGTACGTATTTTTCACTTCTTCATGGCACAACAGCAATTTACTAACTTCACTGGCCAAGCAAATCCTCAGACATGATGAAATACCTGGGACAGAGCCAATTTAGTGAAGTCTTGCCTCCCAACCTCTCCAAATAGCTGCCAATCCAAGTATTTATACCGGTGATGGGAATGGGAAACTAAGACAGTATTGCTTTAGAAACTCCAAAGCATCAAAGAGATTACAAACTCAAGAAAACGAAGAGCAGTTGTAAAACCTGTTGGGATTGGGGTCTGTAGTCTTATTCTGAATTAGATAGAGCAGGATAACTGTTGGGGAGAAGATGTTAAATAGGGTGGCCCAGCATATGGAAGGCAAGCAGTCCCTAAGCATCCTTCAATGAAAACATGGCCTTCTAGCGGGAAGAAGAAATGATAAGCACTGATTGGAGTTCGTGTAAACACAAAACTCGGATTGATGGATAAAGATTCTCCAAGAACAGGCTGCTAATCACTAACTAGTAAAGTTATAGGTTGTTCAGAAGTGAACATTTTCTTCACTGATGTTTCTCACATTTAAATGCTTTACTGTTCATGTCTCTGCTTCCCTTCCAATAGACATTTGAGTATTTTGTTGTTTTCTGACCGTCCTGATCAAAATGCCGGCAGTAGATCTCTAGTCATGGAGTCTATTTCTCAAAGTTCTTTTTAGATGAACTAATCTGAAGGCCAATATCCAATATTTAGCACTGATATGTGAAGCAGTCTATCAATGAATCAGTTAAATCACTAACTTTTATTGAACATGCAAGTTATCGTCTAAGTTTCCATTTTCTCATTAGCCTCTGTCGGCATTGCTATTTCTCTGGCTCCATTACACAGGCTCTGCCTCCCAGGAAGCACAGCTCTTCCTACCACCAGTATTGGTGGGAGTTTCCATCAAGAAGTCCATTTCTACTGAGGTTACCACTGCTTACATCTCTCAGTGCAACCTGGGCTTTGACCTGATACTGCTGTGCCTTTGAGCCCTGCTGTTCCCTGCAGTCAGTGAGATCCTGGAGCCCAGAGAGCCCCCCAGGCCACACAGCTGATCCATGGGGAGGTGGCAAAGATGGCCTTCCTCTCCTTCGGTGTTGTCTGCTATTAGAGGCACTTCAAGCTGTGTTATCTGTGCCCAGAGACTTAAAGAGTATTTAGGAAAATAGCTTCTCCAATAATAACTTTTAACTTCTAACCTTGCCACAAAACTCAGAAACAAGTTTCCTGGAGGCTGGGCTGGGACACAGAGCCACCATACATACCCAAGACACAAACAACCCAGTCCCTGTCTGGGACTTCCTACCTTAGACATGCTGTGTGTCAGAACCTGTGCTTCCCAATCTAATGTAGCACACTATACTCAGCTTAGACTTCATACACTCGAAGTAGTCTTATTCCAGTACCTCATTTTCCTTTCCTCCTACTGAATCTGGCTGGGGACATGAATGCCCTGATTTCTTCTGTCTGGTCTCCTTAACTCCAGATCTTGGACATTTAAAAAAGAGATCCACTGGTCTCCTTATTTAGATTAAAATATTATCTGAGCTAAAATTTAGGACATGTGGTCTGATAGAGAATTTTTCTTTCTAATTTGAAAAGTTATTATTTACATTGTGCTATAGATTGAATATTTGTGTTCCTTCCAAATTCATATGTGGAAATTCTCATCCACAAAGTAATGATATTTGGAGATGGAGGATTTTGGGAGACAATGAGGTCATGAGGATGTAGCCCTCATGATGGGATTAGTGCCCTTATGAGAGGAGACCTGAGAGCTTGCTTCTTTTTTCTCTCTCTTTCCGCCATGTGAGGACAAAACAAGAAGATGGCCATCTGCAAAACAGGAAGGTTCTCACCAGAACCCAATCCTGCCGGCACCCTGATCTTGGACTTCTCAGCCTCCAGAACTTGTGGGAAATAAACTTCTGTTTTTTTAAGCCATCTAGTCTACAGTATCTTGTTACAGCAGACTAAGATACATGGTTTTAAAATCTTTCACAATTGGCTTTATATTTAACAAATAACTTTTTAAAAATCACATGAAACCAAGACAGTCTTAGAAAATCTGGACATGAGATTGTATCAGCTTCAGTGTAAGCAATAGTAGTGAACCTCAGCAGCTGAGAAAACATTGTGCTCAGTCACCTCAACTTGGAGTACTCTTATTAATCAGTTCATTCTGTCAGGCTTTTAGCTCCTATATGTTATAGAATATATGGTATCTATGTGGCAATTTATGAGACCCCCTGCAACTTAATTATGTTACATAATTATAATCTCTCTCTTGATTCTGTTTTCTATTCCTGGCCTGCTCCTTGAGTGGGCAATGGGCCCTCAGTTTTCACTGATACCACTGTTGTAGTGCTCCAACTCATTTGCATTTCAGCAGCCTTGGTGAAACATTAGTTCACTTTCATCAAAGTCCCTTCAAAGATCCTTTATAGATAAGATGGGCCTTGGTTTTATGATGACTCCAATATATGCTTCCCACCTCTGACCAGGTGGAAGATGAAAATTACCAGTCCTTGTAAATCTACTAATATGTGTTCGACTTCTGCTTCCCTTGCACTTGTTTTCATTTCTATTCTACAGATATACACAGGACTAGCTCCAAGTTGCCCCCAACCCTATGCTCCACAATTCCTCCAAGACACACATGCACACACATGAAAACACACAGACACTCCTTCAAGTATATGCAATTGAAAGGGTACAACATCCAGCTATAAGATGAATATGTCTTGAAGAACATGGTGATTATAGTTAATAATATTGTATTTATATACATGAAATTCACTAACAGAGTAAAACTTAAATGTTCTCATTACAGAAAAGAAATTGTAATTATGTGATATGATGGAGGTGTTAGCTAATGTGATGGTGGTGATCATTTTGCAATATATAAGTGTATCAAATCAACACATTGAACACCTTAAACTTATGCAATGTTGTATTGCAATTATAATCCAGTAAAGCTGGAAAAAAAGTGTATGCAATTGAATCCAATTATTCATTTGTACATCCTACTCTATGCACAATTCTGAAGAGATTTCATGATTACAAAACAATGGGCACTTCAGATTTTTAGAGCCGAGGGGTTAAACTATTGGTGAAGGCAGGGTATAGAAAGTATGAAGGTAGGATATGGGAGATAGGAAATCTAGGGCTTGAGTACTGCCTTTGTAACTTAACCACTCTGTCTCAACTTACTCATCTTGGAAACAGGAATCAATTCTTGCTCTATCTATTTTGTACTGATATCAAAGCAAATAGGACGAAAGAAATACTTTGAAGAACATACAATGGTTGCAAACATAGCATGGCTGCTGTTAGATTTATTACTGCTAAAACATCTAGATTACCTGCAGGATACTCAGCAGTGCCCAGGAGTCTCACCCAACATGGAGCTGTACTTGCTAAGGCAAACTCGTATCCCTATAAGGCACGTATCCATGGATTTGGGCCTTATGGGCAGTGGTATATTAGGTTTTATCTCACCCTTTATGAAAATTCTCCTTCATCCATTCATTTGACAGAGAAAATCAAAACATGAGAAGGAATGGTTGTCTCAAAAGTTTGGGTGTGTAGAATTAGTAAAGCATAGGAAGATGCCTGTGTCAGAAGTGAGTGCAGAAGGAAATATGGAAAGTGCTTTGGACTTTGCAGCTGGAAGATGCAGTGAAAGGAGCTAAGGAAGAAGCTTTTTTTTTTTTTTTTTTTAAGAGTGCTAGCCCTTTAAAGAAGGGAACGCTGACCCAGTAAATCTCAGGCATTTTTATAAAGGACTTTAAGACCCATTTGTTTTGACTTAGGTGTGCATATTTCTAAATTTCTGCCCCTTTACAAACACATTTGTTCTCACCATATTGCAACAGATCTGCATTCCTAGCCAATTCCCTTGAATTCTTAATTCTTGTTAACAACTCTGGCAATTAACCAATTACTCCTTCCACTGAAGGGCTTGGGGAGGAAGGGACTGATGATTTATAGCAGCACAGCATCCCTGCTTGTTGAATTGAACTCAATTGCTGAAATACTTCATTTAGAGAATAGATAGGCAGATGAATAGCCAACAGGCTGAAGCCAATCAAAAGACTAAAACTGCCAACAGGTGACAGGTTGGAAGTGCGGCTTCCTCTGTTTAGTGCTCTTTGTTTCTTACCTCCTCTCTCTGTTCCCAGAACTCTGTTGAAAACCTGATGCTGTCCCTGTGGGTCAGCCAGCTAATCCAGTGCTGACGGTTTTACAGAATGGTGGAATCACAGTATTTAAGGAGTCTTAGAAGTTGTCTAGCCTCTGAGTGTAGGAAGCTGTTCTAAAATGTCCTAGTGAATGGCCATTTAGACCCTTTACAAATAGTATCAGTAATGATCTTGGAAGGCAGTTCATTCCACTGCTGGACAACCCTGTTTGTTGGAAAGTCTCCCTTAAGATGAGAAAAAAAATCTTCCTCTTTGTAGTTTATACTCACCACTGATCCTACTTTTGTCCTGTGAAGCAATCCAGAATAACTCTGCTCTCCCTCCTAGATAATGTGCCTCCAAAACTAGAGAACAGCTTCATGTTTCCATCTTCTTCGTTCACTGCAGTTCCTTTAATACTCATGGAATATGGTTTTCTCATCTCTTTCCAGCATCATCTAAAGACACCCTTTCCTTTTTCAAGGCTCTTCTTAAATTGCAATACCAAAATTTTAATGTAATTGCCAATATCTCACTTTTTCTCATCCCTGTTCCTGGTATTTAACATTCCCATATTATCTTTGGTTCCAGTAAACCATAGATTCTGAGGAAACTATTCAATTAAAGCCAGTAAAGTGACCAGGAACATTCTGATGACATTTACTAGTTCTTACCTGAAATAACTTTTGGAATCATCATTTCTGTTTCAAGAACTGTTTCTAGGGCTGTGTGGCATGGCTTGAACTTTTGATGTGCTCTTTAAGAGAATCTAAATTTACTGAGTTAGTAAAAGTATAGACACTGTTAAAGGCAATAATAGAGCAAGGGGAGGTGAGCAATGGTATCAGCCAGAGGGAGAAAAGGGAAGGTCAGTTGCGGGAGAGGCATGCAAATGGTTCTTGCAAAAAAGAGAGCTCTTTGGTGGTAGATATGGAATCAGCCCAAAGGGCAGGACTGACCAGGTGCGCAGACATGCCAGTGTGTACATGATGTGGATCCAGGGGTGCTAAAGCACTACCAGTTCCCACATATTTATTTCATTCCTCCTGCCACCAGAAATCCCTATGTGGTTAACACCTTTTGCTTAAGGCCACCATAAAAATGTAAATGTTCTCTGGGAGATTAAAATATTAATCCATTATCAGCCAGTAACATCTTAGCTATACATGACCAAATTAGTACTAGCTGGTCACTGAGTGGATCCCTAAGGGAATAGGCTACATAACTGATAGGTTTTAATTGGAGGAAAATGAAGAAGGATATAAAAAAATAAAGTTTCAAGACTTTGTGGTGCAGGGGGGTGAATAGGAGGAATAGAGATAAGGATTTGGTGGGTAGTAAGCTGCCTGAAACAAGTGGGGGACCTCTGTGGAGGCCTGTGGCACCCCCAGCAGTTGTGTGGATACTGGGAACTGGATGAATAGAGGGAGGATGCTAAAAAGCAGCTCTAAAGGAATATTAATAAATCTCTTAGGTTGAAATGCTATGGAGGGAGGCACCGAGGAAATATCCACAGAGCTTGAGCTCAGGAACTCTGATCGGCTGGGTAGGCACGATGCCCTGGTTCTTTGCTTTTTAATTATCATTTCCCACTTCTGCATGGACTTAAGTGACTTCAGAACTGTAAACTATAAGAGGAAATATCAGTTGGTTCCCTGCTTTTTTTTCCTTTTTATTTTATTCTCTTTGCTTTTCCCCATTTTATTCCTGCTATTTTCCTGGCCAAGCCCCCAAAAGAGTGGTGAATTAGCAAATGGTTGGGGGGAGGGGTCAGAAAGCAGATAGATCATAAATGGGAAAAAAAAGATAAAGAAGAATAATTGTCATACTCTTTATAATAATGAACTAGAAGGACTCTGACTTCCAGTGGCAGAGAAACAACTCAAAGTAGTTTAGGCAAAAGAAGGGTCTATTTATTACCATAAACAAAGAGTGGAAAAGGGAAGGTAATCTCAGGGATGCCTTGATTGTGGCACTTCAGTGCTAGCATCACTCTCTCTCCTCCTGTCCTCCTATTTTTCTGTGCTGCTTTTTTCTGCCTACCATGGAGGGGCTTCCTCCATATTGAAGGCTTATATCTTCACAACCTCATGACCATATGAGATATAGTTCTTTTTCTTTAAGTTTAGTGTAAGGAAAAATATAAAACAGAGAAGGCTCCGATTTGTTCAGTGTGGGTCGTGTGCTTATTCCCAGGATGATCACCAGCCAAAGTGTAGGGTGCTGTAATTGGCTTATTCTGGATCCCATGTTGCTGCCATGGCCAGGAGGCTGATATCTGTTAGCAGACAAGAAAGAAGGAGTGTTGAATAAATAAGTTTAGAATCATAATAGAGAGGAATATTGGGGGAGGCATTTGATAGCAGTGTCCCTACAGTCCCAATGAGAATGAAGATCCTGGTGGGGTTTTTTACAACCTGCAGTCTACTTAACAAAATTTTGAAATGGACTGTACTAGTCTGCTGAGGCTGCCATCACAAAACATCACAGACTAGGTGGCTGAATAGTGGAAATTTACTCTCTCACAGGAAGCTAGAAGTCCAAGATCAAGGTGAGGCGGTGTGTTTTCTCCTGAGGCCTCTCTTCGTGGCTTACAAATAGCCTCCTTCTCACGGTGTGTTCAGTCTGTTTCCATTGCGCACACACCCCTAGTGTATCTCTCTTCTCATAAGGACCCCAGTCATTTGGGATTTGGGTCTCACTTTTATGACCTCATTTAACCTTAATTACCTCCTTAAATTCCCTGTCTCCAAATACAGTCACATTGGGGGTTACGGCTTCAGCATAAGGATTTTGAGAGGATACAGTTCAGTCCATAACATGGACTAATCTAGATTTCACTAAGGAAATGGGCCCAGGTGAAGGATGGTGTTTGAGTTTAATTTTTTCCCCTAAATCTTAAGAGGGTAGGTATAGATTAGGGAGGATGAACCCACTTAAAAAAATACATAGAATATTTGCAGCATAATATTTGTTGAGATTAAGATCATGTGGTATAACTAATAAGGCCACTGAAGACCAGATCTAGCAAACAGGTAAAAAATTACTAGACTAGCGTGAGCTGGGAATTCTGCCTAACAGAAAGACTTATGTTAACTTCTTGGTAGGGTTGCCCCAAAGAGGAGAGCCCTAGTCTTGAGAGAGGTGAGTACTTCTGTGCCAAGTTAAGGACTAATCTATCTCTGATTTTGTCTGATGTAGAAGTTGGCCATATTTTTTGGCAGTGCCGTCATCTGTGAGCTAACTTTTTCAAAATGTCTAGGAAAATGTAATACTTACCTACAAATGTGAATGCTGATGGAACCCTATTGCTGGTTAATTCCCATCAGAGGAAATAGCTACATATTTTAAAGATCTATGATTAGACCTTTAAAATTATCATTTCTATTAAAAGGAAGTCTATACCGGAGCTCTTGTTTGAACTAAAGGGGAAATCCAGTCTCTATACTGAGAGACTAATAATCTGGTAGGCCTCCTTATTTAATGGGAAGAATGAGGTTTGGGAAAACAGAAATAAAAGCACTTTTGGAAATCAGTTAGGTCTGGGAAATAATTTCCATTGTGATCCGTTGAATGGAAGTTGTGTGTTTGTTCACTTGGTGGGTAGTTCATTTATAATCCTCCTACCTATGTACACAGACTACATTTGGGGTGTATGTATGTGAATTTATATCTGTGTATGTGTGAAAGAGAGAAAGAGGAGAGGGAGAGAGAGAGATAGGGGCAAAAGAGAAGAAGTGAAAGAGAAGGAAATCAACATATGAGTAGCATAATTTAGAAATTATCCTTTTTTAATAATATAGTTTGAAAAATAAGATAAACCTGGCAATGAGTTTTCTTTCTTATAGCCAGGTTTGTATAAAAAAAAAAGGGAAAAACTTTCTCATATACAAATGGAAATTCATGTATCATGCCCTCTGCAAATATAAGCAAGGTTGTGCACATATGTCCCAAATTAATTCTGAAGCAATTTCGGACCCAGATGTGTGTTAATGTATTTAGCAAATAATTAGTTGTCCATTCATTCATTAACAGCATATTTTAAAACTTCTTGCAAAACCCCACCTCCCCCCTTAACAAAGTGGCACTTCTAAGAAGCAGAAGGGATAGAAAATGTGTCGGGTAAGATGGGAAAACAAATCAAAAGAAGAAAATTACATGTTAGTTGTAGAAGAACATTAGTCATAGAAATGGGATTTACAAAGAAACACTTTGCTTCCCTTTACCTTTTCACACAAAAAGGGTGAAGTTGTGAATTGGAGCTGCATCAGTGGGTACTTTAGCATTTTATGATTCCAGTTTAGTATAATGCTTTTCTCTCTTGGACATTATAATTTTTCTTCCATTTGTAAAGTGCTTTATAGTTTTCTAAGCAGTTTCACATAGTGTAGTTCATTTGTGGAACTAATAGCATTTACGTGGGATAACAATATTCTAATAGAATTGTGCAATTCGCATAATGAGTTTAACTTGTTATTAAAATGAATGTCACTCGGATAAGATTGAAGGAGGAAGTAGACTGGTCAGGTCTTGAGGTAAGTGCCAACTATTCCTGATTTGTAAGAGGCAGGGGTCCACGTGTCCTTCTTCAGGCTGCTTGATTCTTTTCCTTTATTTGTACACCACCTTTCCTTTGTCTCCATTTTCAGTTATCACAGAGGATGTCTTGGGGCAGGCAAAGTGGGAATCAAAGGGCTTCATATCCTGCTCTGTACCTACTAAGGGTACGAGAAATGTATATATTTATTTTTTATTCATTTTCATACATTTCATCAAAAATATTAAAATTGGGATCCAAATGAGTATAGTTGGCCACTTTTTAGTAGCTGGCATAAAGATTTGAAAATAGTCTATGCAGAGGTTAACAGAAACCCAAAGCAGTGTTTAGAATGAGCTAATAGCATTTTACCCAATTAAAATGCACCTCTAGTCTTAGCATAGAGAGACTAGACAATACCTAGTGCAGAATCACCCTGTCTATTCTTTCTTCATCTCTTCTCTGCTCAAACGTTGATGGAGGCCTGGTTTTCCACCTTCAGAGCTTCATACCTCCTTAAAATCTTATTTTTGGTAAAAGTGCAAAATCATCTAGGATGGGATAATTTATTGGATAGCTATCAATTTAAAGGTATTCTTGGAAAAAGGAATTGGAGGGTCTGGGGCAATAAAGAGGAAATAGGGGAGTGGAAGGTGAGAAATAAAATTACTTTGGATGAATATGACCATGGGTAAAACATTTTAACTTTCAAACAAGAAGGCTAAAGGCACTGATAGCTGTCCCCACTTCATATTTTCCTTAAGAGCTGTGACAGAGATTGCTGGGTTCCACTCTCATTTTTCCCTCTTACAAACATATCACCCACATTATTTTATGTGGGAATGTGCCCAGCTGAAAATCTGCATAGCCCAGCCACCCTTTCTCCTTCTTGTTTATATCAGCCTACAGTTTTTGCAATATAGTTAGACTTTCTGACCACAAGGACTTGTATGGAATGGAAGCTACATGCTAAGGATAGAGGGAAAAAACATGAAAGGAATCTGAGATACTTATGCTGTGTTGAACACCTCTTGTGTTTGCCTTTTATTCCAGCCACTGCTAGGTGACCAGCTTAGAATCTCTAATCACTGCCTTCACATGGGACACTAGTAGGAACATCTTTGACATATGATTAAATACTAATCTAGAAATGTGAGTGGTAGTGTAGACGGAGAGTTAACACATCTTGGAACTACCAAGTACCCTTACCAAAGGGAGGTGGGGGACAGGGAATCCATTGTCCTCTTTCCGTCAGAAGATCCTGAAATGTATTTCATAAAGCTTCTCCAACAGCCCATGGAACACAAAGAAGTCATCCATAGTGGTGATGTCTTGGTAAAACAACCCTGTATTGGCATTCTTTTCTCCCCTTGTATACTCCCTCTATACTCCACTCCTGCCCATAAATAAATGACTTAACTTTTGCCTCAGACTCCTCTTTCCAGAGATTCCAGGTAGCCACAGATAAAATCATTTAGTAATAAAACAGTCCTGAACTGCCTAACTCTGAACTTTTTTCTTCTCTCACAAGAGTTTTCAGCTCAAGAATTTCTATTTGTTCTTTTTTTGTAAAATACTTTATTTTAGAGTAGTTTTAGGTTCACAGTAAAATTGAGAAGGTACAGAGATTTTTCAGATATGCGCTGCCCTCCTCAATGTGTACAGCCTCCCCCATTAAACATCCTCTACCAGAATGGTACATTTGTTACCACTGATGAACCTATCCTGGCACATCTAATCACCCATGGTTCATAGTTTACCTTAGAGTTCACTCCTGGTGTTGTGCATTCTCTGGGTCTGGACAAATGTATGATGACATGTATTCATCATTACAGTATCATGAAGAGTATTTTCACTGTCTTATAAATTCCCTACTCTCTGCCTGCTCATTCCCTCCCAAACCCTGGTGTAACCACTGATGATTTTAGTGTCTCTGTTGTCTTGCCTTTTCTAGAATGTCATATAGTTCGGATCATAGAGTGTGTAGCCTTCTTAATTGGCCTCTTTCACTTGGTAATATTCATTTAAGGTTGCTCCATGTCTTTTCATAGCTTGATAGCTCATTTTCTTTTTAGTGTTGAATAATATTCCATGGTCTGAATGTACTAGTTTATTTATCCATTCACCTGCTGAAGGACGTCTTGATTGCTTCCAAGGTTTGGAAATTATGAATAAATCTGCTATAGACATCTGTGTTCTTGTGGAGACATTAGTTCTTTTTTATGATTTCTATTTATAGTTTATATTCTCTATTTAATGAGACATTACTCTTGTACTTTCCTTTAGCTCTTTAGTCATGTTTTTTTTTAGTTCTTTGGATGTATCTTATATAAAGTTTTTCTACTAAGTACAATTTCTAGTTTTCATGAGGACAGTTTCTGTTGACTGATTTTTTTTACTGTGCATGGACCATACATTCTTTTTTAAATTAATTTTTATTGGAGTATAGTTGTTTTTTCTATTTACCAACTGATGGCTGTCATGTTTTATCTATACCCCCACCTGTTTCACCCTATTCCATATTATCTTGGTTTTTTTTTTTTTTACATCTTTATTGGAGTATAATTGCTTTACAATGGTGTGTTAGTTTCTGCTTTATAACAAAGTGAATCAGTTATACATATACATATGTCCCCATATCTCTTCCCTCTTGCATCTCCCTCCCTCTCACCCTCCCTATCCCACCCCTCTAGGTGGTCACAAAGCACCGAGCTGATCTCCCTGTGCTATGCTGCTGGCTTCCCATTAGCTATCTATTTTACGTTTGGTAGTGTATATTTGTTCATGCCACTCTCTCGCTTTGTCCCAGCTTACCCTTCCCCCTCCCCATATCCTCAATTCCATTCTCTAGTAGGTCTGTGTCTTTATTCCTGTCTAACCCCTAGGTTCCTCATGACTTCTTTTTTCTTAAATTCCATATATATGTGTCAGCATACAGTATTTGTCTTTCTCTTTCTGACTTACTTCACTCTGTATGACAGACTCTAGGTCCATCCACCTCACTACAAATAGCTCAATTTCGTTTCTTTTTTATGGCTGAGTAATATTCCATTGTATATATGTGCCACATCTTCTTTATCCATTCATCCGATGATGGACACTTAGGTTATTTCCATCTCCGGGCTATTGTAAATAGAGCTTCAATGAACATTTTGGTACATGACTCTTTTTGAATTATGGTTTTCTCAGGGTATATGCCCAGTAGTGGGATTGCTGGGTCATATGGTAGTTCTATTTGTAGTTGTTTTTTTTTTTTGCGGTACGCAGGCCTCTCACTGTTGTGGCCTCTCCCGTTGCGGAGCACAGACTCCGGACGCGCAGGCCCAGCGGCCATGGCTCACGGGCCCAGCCGCTCCGCAGCACGTGGGATCTTCCCGGACCGGGGCACGAACCCGTGTCCACTGCATCGGCAGGCGGACTCTCAACCACTGTGCCACCAGGGAAGCCCTGTAGTTTTTTAAGGAACCTCCATACTGTTCTCCATAGTGGCTGTACCAATTCACATTCCCACCAGCAGTGCAAGAGTGTTCCCTTTTCTCCACACCCTCTCCAGCATTTATTGTTTCTACATTTTTTGATGATGGCCATTCTGACTGGTGTGAGATGATATCTCATTGTAGTTTTGATTTGCATTTCTCTAATGATTAATGATGTTGAACATTCTTTCACATTGTGTTAGTTTCTGCTGTATAGCAAAGTGAATCAGCTATACGTTCACTCTTTTTTAGATTCTTTTCCCATATAGGTCATTACAGGGTATTGAGTAGAGTTCCCTGTGCTATACAGTAGGTCCTTATTAGTTATCCAATTTATATATAGTAGTATGTATATGTCGATCCCTATCTCCCAATTTATCCCCGCCCCCTTTTCCCAGGCCATATGTTCATGTTTCTCTGTATCTCTTGCAGTTCTGTTTGTTGAAAATTAAAAAGAAAAAATCTTTTTCAAGTTTAAATAATAGCAACTTGGCAAATCAGATTTCCCCTACCATCTTCAGATTTTGTTGTTACTGCTATTTGTTATTTTTATAGCTGTTTGTTTAATTACTTTCCCTGACTAATTCTTTAGTATTCATATTATTTTTCATGTGTGGCCACTGAAACACCTGCATGGCTAGCTGATTGGACAAATTACACTGAAATATCCTTAAGTATCTTGAACCAATAATTTTCTGGGGGGAAGCTGTTTTTAGAAGATGAACTTAAGAATAGTGAAATAAAGATAAGCCATGCAAGTTGGAGTTTCTAGGGAACTTTCAGACAAGTAACATATGACAATTATGTGGGTATGGAACTTTCGGGGAGGTCCAACCATTTTGTGTCCATGTCAGTGGCCCCTAGACTGTTAGGTTTTATAACTACTCTGATTGTGAGGACTTTTGCTTTCAAGGGTTCTGTAGATCTGAAGAGAGAGTTATGGGGAAATGACAAGTTAAAATGCCATAAGGTTTCCTGTTCTTACCATGGTCCAGCTATTTTTCCTAAATAGACACTTCTTAGATTGTTGCAAGACTTTGGTTAAGTTCCAAAATTCTGAAAATATTTATTTTACTATTTACCCAGTAGTCTCATTGCTTTCATAGAAGAATGGAATTTTGCAGGTCCTTACTCTGCCATTCAGGATGATGTTACCCCCAGAATATTGTCTTAATTCAAGAATGAAGGGAAAACTAAAATATTCTCAGATGAAGGAAAACTAAGATAATTTGTCACCAAATGGACATTAGACATTTTTTCTCCTCTTGAGTTTTCTAAATTATTTTTTTAAATGTGGTCCTCAGTGTATGTAGAGGAAACATTAAAGACAGTTATACAGTGAATGTGGGAAGGTAAAGAGATGTAAAGGGAGGTCACGTTTCTACACTTCACCCAAACTGATAAAATGATGACACAAGTAGACTCTGATAAGGTGTCTATATTTTGTAATACCTAGGACCATCACTAAAAAATGCAAAGAGATAATAAGCTCAGAGCTACTGTATATAAATCAAAATAGAGTTACAAAAATGTGTAATTATTCCATAAATAGATAAGAAAAAGAAATTAAACAAAAACAGAGGTAACAAATAGGGGAAAAAACACATACTTAAGCCCTAACATATCAATAATTACATTAAGTATAAAAGGTTTAAACACACCAATTAAAAGACAATGAGGGCAGGGTTGATTAAAAAATAACCTAGCTGTTGTTTATAAGAAATTTACTTCAGGGACTTCCCTGGTGGTGCAGTGGTTAAGAATCCACCTGCCAATGCAGGGAACACAGGTTCAATCCCTGGTCCAGGAAGATCCCACATGTTGCGGAGCAACTAAGCCCATGTGCCACAACTACTGAGCCTGTGCTCTAGAGCTGGTACACCGCAACAAGAGAAGCCACTGCAGTGAGAAGCCCGCACACCACAATGAAAGAGTAGCCCCCACTTGCCACAACTAGAGAGAAAGACCACGCAGAGCAACAAAGACCCAGCGCAGCCAAAAAAAAAAAAAAAAGAAGAAATTTACTTCAAATACAGTGGTATAGGTATATAGAAAATAAAAGGGTATAAAAAGGTATATCATCCAAATATTAATAAAAAAGCAGGGGTAGCTATATTAACATTATATAAAGTAGACTTCAGAACAAAGAAAATTGCCAGGGACATTACATACTAATTAATTGATTAGTGTATCAAGAAGATATATTAATTCTAAGTGTTTATGCCCCAGACAAAAGAACTGAAAATATGTGAAGCAAAAACTGATAGAGCTGAAAGGAAAAGTAGACAAACCCACAGTTATAGTTGAAAATTTCAATATCCCTCTTTCAACCATTGATAATATGACTAGACAGAAAATCAGTAAGATTATAGATGATCTCAGTAAGATATATCAATTCTAAGTGTGTATGTCCCAGACAAAAGAACTGAAAATATGTGAAGTAAAAACTGATAGAGCTGAAAGGAAAAGTAGACAAGCCCACAATTATAGTTGAAAATTTCAATATCTCTCTTTGAACCATTGATAATATGACTAGACAGAAAATCAGTAAGATTATAGATGATCTCACGGGATCTATTTGACATTTATAGAACATTTCAACTGAAACAACAGAATACACTTTCTTTTCAAATGCTTATGGAGCATCTACTAAGGTAGATCATATCCTGGGCCATAAAACAATCTTAACACATTTAAAATAATTGAAATCATACCAATTGTGTTCTCTGACCATAGTACAATCAAATGAATAAAAGATAGCAGAATTATAATAGGCAAGTCACTAAACTACTTGGAAGCTAAACAACACACTTCTAAATTACTCAGGAGTCAAAGAGGAAGTCCTAAGGAGTATTAAATAATTACATTGAACTAAATGAAAACGAAAACACAGCATATCAAATTTTGTGATACGCTGATGAAGTAGTGCTGAAAGGCAAATTTATAGCAGTAAATTATTACATTAGAAAAAAAGGAAAACTTTCAAATCAATAATCCAAGCTTGTGGCTCAAGAAAGTAGAAAAAAGAGCAAAATAATCAGAAGCAAAAAGAAGGAAGGAAATAATAAAGAGCAGAGATCAGATAAATTTAAAATACTAAAACTGGACAAAGTCAATAAAACAAATAGCTGGGTTATTGGGAAAAAAATTGATAAAATTGACAATCCTTTAGCAATACTGACAAAAAAGAATAAGAACACAATTTACCAGTATCAAGAATGAAACAGGATGCATTATAACAGACGCTTCAGACTTTACAATGATAATAAGGAAATAATGCGAACAATTTTACACATATAAATTTGAAAACTTTGGTGAGTGTAGATGATCAGTTTCTCAAAAGTACAAACTATTACAACTCACTCAACATGTGACAGATAATTTGAATAGTCCTACAACTATTGAGAAAATTAAATTTGTAAGTTAAAGTCTTGTGAAAAAGGATTCTTGAGGCCAAATGGTTTCATTGAAGAGGTCTAAGCTTTAAAGAAGAATTAGCACAAGTTCTACACAATATCTTCCAGGAGATTGAAGAGGAGAAAACATTTCTCAACTCGTTTTGTGAAGCCACTCTTAGCTTGATAACAAAACCAGAGAGGGAGAGTACAAAAAATTTAACAGTAGAATTTATCAATGATATTAATACTGATTTTTTAAAAATACATGTATATCTATTGTAATTTGGCAAGTCTGTTTAAGAAAAGAGTGACACTACATAAACATTTGATTTATGAAATGGGTTGTAACTACAGATGTGAAAGATACTTAAATAATAGCGAGAGCATACCATGAGCATATTTAAAGCATATTTAAGGCAACAATTATTCTGTTTATATGGATATTGTACACACACATATAACTGATGCAAGAAAAAGTGGAAACTTTGACTAAATTAATAACAAAGAAGGACACTGAATGTCAGTCAACTCTGGATTTCCAATTCTGGTAATGATGAATAGGTAGTGTAATCAACTATCCTGTTGAAAAAAAACCTGAAAAATGTAGATGAAATGTGTGTGTGTGTGTGTGTGTGTGTGTGTGTATGCCTGAAGGCACTGGAAAACTAGTAAGCCACTGATAACTTAACAGACCAAAACAAGAGAAGTCAGAAATATAGAGGTGAGCCCAGCACCTAGGGTCCCTTTTATTCCAGTGTATTTGCTGATACCTTATTCAGTGATCTGGAATGAGAACAAAGAATGGCAAATAACTAGAAGCTAAAAATAATTATTTAAAACTTTTATTAAAATGCCAGAATTAAACAATATAATCACCACAACTGAGAACTAATACACAGATTTAATAGCATAGTAGGTAGAGTTTAAAAGAGAAATAGGAAGCTAGTGCATAGTTAGATGAAAACTAGTACATAGTTAGATGGAAAAAGTCATAAATGCAGCAAAGAGAAACAAACTGAAGGAAAATACAAAAGAGAGAAAAGGGATACAAAAAGGGAGGTTTTAACATACATGCTAAGACATGTCCAGAAGAAAAGTAGAGAAACTTTAGAGAGAGTAATATTTGAAGAGGCAGTACCTGAAATATAAAGACAAATTATACATAGAGCTCTATGAGTCTCAAGTAAAAGAAATTAAGAGAAAATTAGACCTATCATGTTAAAACTAGTGAAAACTAAGGACAAAGAATAAGATCTTAAAAGCATCTGAGCAAAAGGACAGTTACTCTCAAAGGACCCACAACTTGACTAACAGAAGACCTCACTACAGAAATGATGGAAACCAGAAAACATTGAAATGATATCTTTGACATGCTGAAAGACAAAAATGCTTAACCTAGAATATTATAACTAGTAAAATTATCCTTCTGAAATAAAGATATTTTAAGAAAAACAGTAAAAAATATCATCTATAACAATAACACATTAAAAGAAATTTCAAAGGTTTAGGGTGAGGGCTACAAGGAAATTAAATGATTTAGTGTATGAAGAAAAGAGAGAAAAGTACAAAAAAGGTAAACATATGGGTACATCTAAATGATATTGACTGAAAAATAAAATGAATTACATGTTTTTAGGGTTTAACACACACATGGAGAATCAAAATAGATAACAATAGCAGCTTATTAAATATAAAAATGGGAAATGGAGTTAAAGTGTTCTGAGGTCCTTGAAATGCCTGGGAAAAGATGGAAGTCTCATCTTGTATCAGTTTTTTGTATGTCAAGAATTTATGCTCTAATCTCTAGTGTTATTATTAAAAATAAATATTAAAAGTAAACAATGTTAAGGTAATAGAGGAAAGAAATAAAATAGTTTCTAAAAAAACTAAACCAAAATTAGGCAAAAAGGACAAAAATTCAAATAAGTGGGATGTACTTACAGCAAATAGTAAAATTTTATATTTGAAAACAACTTACATTAACTATTACTTTAAATATAGAGTAAATTCTCTAAAAAAGACAAAATTGTCAGCCTAAGTAAAACACAAAAACCACCTAAATGCAAATTAAAAGAGATCTTAAGGACACAAAAAAATGAAAATTAAAAGGATAGAAAGTACACACCAAGCAAACATTAACCAAAAGGCAGGTTAGGTAGCTATATTATTAGCAGACAAAGACTTCAAGGAAAAAATCATTAGTAGATATAAATAAGGACACTTTACAAAGGCAAAAGTTTTAATTCATCAGGAAAGAATAATATTCCTAAATTTGTATATTCACCCAGAAAATAAATTCAAATGTATAAAATGAAAGTAACTGGCAAACTACTACCAAAAGTCCTAATAAATCTAAAACCATAATGATACATTTTAACACATTTCTCTAAGATAACTGATAAAACTATGCAGAGAATAAAGCAGTAAGAAGAAAGAATATAGAATATTTGAATAACACAATTAACAAACATCATATGACTGATATAGAATACTGCAGATCCAACATCTGCAGAATATAAATTCCTATGAGTTACACATGGAGCATTAACCAAAATAGATTATCTGTTGATTCATATAGAAAGTCTAAACAAATTTCAAAGAATTGTAGTCATGTTCTGTATATTCTCTGATCACAGAGTAAGTTAAGCAGGGAAGAAAAACCAAAAAGATAACTCATAAATTTCCATATGTTTGGAAATTAAGAAGTATACTTACAAATATATTTTGAATCAAAAGAGAAATTAGAGAAAATTATGAATTTATGAGTGATAATGAAAATACAGCTTGCAGATCACAGCTAAGGAAATTTAGAGAGGTATAGATTTAGATGTATATACAAGAAGATAATAAAGATTAAAAAATAATGTGAGCATCCATCTAAAGAAATTAGGCAAAAAAGAACAGTGTGAAATCCAAAGAAAGTAGAAGGAATTAAATTATAAATATAGCAGAAATTAATGAAATAGAAGACAAACATGCAATAAAGTCAAATGTTAACTCTTTGAAATGTTTCTAAAATTTATAAATTTCAGTTTTTAAATAAAACTGATGAGAGAGAGAGAGGGAGAATCAAAATCAAGAATGAGAAAAGGACATTGCTACAAATCTTACAAATACTATCATGCTTATATTATGAACAACTTTATAAAAATACAATATTAAATGCACAAATTCTTAGGGAAACTTGTTCTTACAAAACTGAGAATAAGTAGAAATAGAAGATTTAAATGTAAATAACTGTTAGGCTACAAAAAATAAAATACACTCCATGGCCAGATGGTTTCATGAGTGAATTCTACCAGTTATTTAGGGAGAAAAATCATGGCAATCTTACACATCTTCCTGCAGAGAATAGAAAACAAAAACAAAATTAGGGAATACTTCCAACTCAATTTATGTGGTGAGCATAACCTCGGTACCAAAAATGACAAAGAATTACAAAAGGGATTCTAATAGGTCAATTTCTCTTATAAACATAGATGAAATTTTTTAAACAAAAAGAGCTAACTGAATGCAGCAATAAATAAAAATGGTCATATTCCATGATCAAGTTGGTTTTATTCCAAAAATGCAAAGTTTAACATTAGAAAATTAATTACTATAGCTCACCACATCAACACAGTAGAGGAAAATAAAAACGTTTTCAACAAATACAGAAAAGGCAATTTTAGAAACATTTGCTATTTATGATTAAAACAAACACATAAGCAAAACACCTTAGCAAAATAGGAATAGAAAGAAACTTCTTTCTTCTGATAAAATATAACTGTAAATAAACTTGTAGCAAATATCCTACTTAATGGTGAAATATTGAAAGGTTTCAAGATTGGGAATGATTCAAAGATGGTTCTACGAGTACTCGTCAGAATTTTACTGGAAGTCCTTTTCAGGGAAGTAAGATTTAAGAAGATATTAAAGAAATAAGAATTAAGTGAAAGAATTATAATTTTCATTGTTAAAGATATTATAATCATAAAAATATGAAAGAATCAGATGAATTATTAGAATTAGTAAATAGGCATAGCAAAAGTAAAAAATCAATTATATTCCTGTGTACTAGTCTAAAAAAGTTAGAAGAAAATGAAATACATCAGAAGAAACGATTTCAATGTATAAAAATAATTATTTATTTAGAGCAAATGTAATGGAAGATGTATATAACTTCCACACAGAAAACTATAAAACAGTTTTGAGAGAAAATGAAGAAGTTCTAAACAAATGAAAGAATGTTCATTGGTTGGAAGACTCATTGTGAAAATATCATGTCTCCCCAAATTGATATTTAGATAGAATACAATCCCAAACAAATTCTCCAATAGATAGTATTATGAAAATTAACAGGCTAATTTAAAAATTTGTATGGAAAAGGGCCAAGAATATTTGCTAGGACTTGTTCCATTAGATATCAGACTTACAATGAAGGTACAGTAATTAAAACAGTGTGGTATTAAAAAGTATACTCATGGAATAGAACAGATTCAGAAATAGACACACACATATATGGAGACGCAATTAATGATGGTACTCTTTACAGAAAAGTAGGAATGAACAGTTTTTTCACTAAATTTTGGAGGTCAACTGGCTACTACTATCGAAAAATAATACTATGAGGATTTGACCCTTATCACACACCAATAACAAAATTAACTTCAGGTGGGTTGTAGATTATAAAAATTCTAAAAAACATACAACCTCCTAACTCCAAATGGGATGGAGGCTTGTATGGGCACTTCAAAAAGAGAATATATAAATTACCAATAAACATATGCTCAAAAAATGAAGATGCAAATTGAAATAACTGTGAGATATGTATTGGTATGTATTCTCTAGACTAATTAAAATTTAAAAGACACAGTGGAGATCTGTAGCAAAAATAGAGAATGTGGAGCACTGCTGCTGATCACTGTTGCTGGGAGTGTCAATATCACTGCTTGGCATTATCTACTAAAGCATTTCTACTCCTTGAGATACCCAGTAGGAATACATGCACATTATGCACCAAGAAATATTAAAGGATGCCAATAGAATCATGGCTTATAATAACCAAAACGTGAAACAGCATATTAGATATATAAAGAGTAATATATCTGTATAATGACATATTATACAGATATGAAGTTGTTAGAGTATTGCTACATGTTGAAACATGAATATTCACAAGCATATAATGTTGAGAAAAGGAAGCCATACATGAAATGGGACACATACTATATGATTCCACTTATATTCAGTTCAAAATCAAGGAAAACCAGATTATAATGTTCAAAATTAAGATACTGATTGCACCAGTCCCTCCCATCAGGAAACTTGCAAAAGCCTCTGAGATAGCCTCATCCACCAGAGGGCAGACAGCAGAAGCAAGGAGAACTACAGTCCTGCAGCCTGTGGCACAAAAACCACATTCACAGAAAGATAGGCAAAATGAAAAGGCAGAGGGCTATGTACCAGATGAAGGAACAAGATAAAATCCCAGAAAAACAACTAAATGAAGTACAGATAGGAAACCTTCCAGAAAAAGAATTCAGAATAATGATAGTGAAGATGATCCAGGACCTCGGAAAAAAAATGGAGGCAAAGATTGAGAAGATGCAAGAAATGTTTAACAAAGACCTGGAAGAATTAAAGAACAAACAAAGAGATGAACAACACAATAACTGAAATGAAAAATACAGAAGAAGGAATCAATAGCAGAGTAACTGAGGCAGAAGAATGGATAAGTGACCTGGAAGACGGAATGGTGGAATTCACTGCTGCGGAACAGAATAAAGAAAAAACAATGAAAAGAAATGAAGACAGCCTAAGAGACCTCTGGGACAACATTAAATGCAAAAACATCCATATTATAGGGGCCCCAGAAGGAGGAGAGAGAGAAAGACCCAAGAAAACATTTGAAGAGATTATAGTCAAAAACTTCCCTAAGGGCTTCCCTGGTGGCACAGTGGTTGGGAGTCCACCTGCCAGTGCGGGGGGCATGGCTTTGTGCCCCGGTCTGGGAGGATCCCACGTGCCGCGGAGTGGCTGGGCCCATGAGCCATGGCCGCTGAGCCTGTGCATCCGGAGCCTGTGCCCTGCGGCGGGAGAGGCCACTGCGGTGAGAGGCCCACGTACAGCAAAAAAAAAAAAAAAAAAAAAAAAAAAAAAACTTCCCTAACATGGGAAAGGAAATAGCCAACCAAATCCAGGAAGTGCAGACAGTCCCACACAGGATAAACCCAAGGAGAAACATGCCGAGACACACAGTAATCAAACTGGCAAAAATTAAAGAAAAATTATTGAAAGCAGCAGGGGAAAAATGATAAATAACATACGAGGGAACTCCCATAAGGTTAACAGCTGAGTTCTCAGCAGAAACTCTATAAGCCAGAAGGGAGTGGCATGATATACTTAAAGTGATGAAAGGGAAGAAACTACAACCAAGATTACTCTACCCAGCAAGGATCTCATTCAGATTCAATGGAGAAATCAAAAGCTTTAAAGACAAGCAAAGCTAAGAGAATTCATCACCACCAAACCAGCTATAAAACAAATGCTAAATGAATTTCTCTAAGTGGGAAGCATAAGAGAAGAAAAGGACCTACAAAAACAAACCCATAACAATTAAGAAAATGGTAATAGGAACATACATATCGATAATTACCTTAAATGTGAATGGATTACATGCTCCAACCAAAAGGTACAGGCTTGCTGAATGGATACAAAAACAAGACCCATATATATGCTGTCTACAAGAGACGCATTTCAGACCTAGGGACACATACAGACTGAAAGTGAGGGGATGGAAAGAGATATTCCATGCAAATGGAAATCAAAAGAAAGCTGTAGTAGCAATACTTATATCAGATAAAATCGACTTTAAAATAAAAAATGTTACACGAGACAAAGAAGGACACTACATAATGATCAAGGCATCAATCCAAGAAGATGATATAACAATTATAAATATATATGCACCCAACATAGGAGCACCTCAATACATAAGGCAACTGCTAACAGCTATAAAAGAAGAAATCGACAGTAACACAATAATAGTGGGGGACTTTAACACCTCACTTACACCAATGGACAGATCATCCAAACAGAAAATTAATAAGGAAACTCAAGCTTTAAATGACACAATAGACCACATTGATTTAATTGATATTTATAGGCCATTCCATCCAAAAATAGCAGATTACATTTTCTTCTCAAGTGTGCATGGAACATTCTTCAGGGTAGATCACATCTTGGGTCACAAGTCAAGCCTCAGTAAATTTAAGAAAATTGAAATCATATCAAGCATCTTTTCTGACCACAACACTATGCGATCAGAAGTCAATTACACAGAAAAAAATGTAAAAAACACAAACACATGGAAGCTAAACAATACATTACTAAATAACCAAGAGATCACTGAAGATATCAGAGGAAATAAAAAAATAACTAGAGACAAATGATAATGAAAACACGATGATCCAGAACCTATGGGATGCAGCAAAGCAGTTCTAAGAGGGAAGTATATAGCTATACAAGCCTACCTAAAGAAACAAGAAAAATTTGAAATAAACAATCTAACCTTACATGTAAAGGAACTAGAGAAAGAAGAACAAACAAAACCCAAAGTTAGCAGAAGGAAAGAAATCATAACGATCAGAGCAGAAATAAATGAAATGGAAACAAAGAAAACAATGGCAAGATCAATAATACTAAAAGCTGGTTCTTTGAGAAGATAAACAAATTGATAAACCATTAGCCAGACTCATCAAGAAAAAGAGGGAGAGGACTCAAATCAATAAAATTAGAAATGAAAAAGGAGAAGTTACAATAGACACCGCAGAAATACAAAGCATCCTAAGAGACTACTGCAAGCAACTCTATGCCAGTAAAATGGACAACCTGGAGAAAATGGACAAATTCTTAGAAAGGTATAACCTTCCACGACTGAACCAGGAAGAAATAGAAAATATGAACAGACCAATCACAAGTAATGAAATTGAAACTGTGACTAAAAATCTTCCAACAAACAAAAGTCCAGGACCAGATAGCTTCACAGTTGAATTCTGTCAAACATTTAGAGAAGAGCTAACACCCATGCTTCTCAAACTCTTCCAAGAAATTGCAGAGGAGGGAACACTCCCAAACTCACTCTATGAGGCTACCATCACCCTGATATCAAAACCAGACAAAGATACCACAAAAAAAGAAAATTACAGACCAATATCACTGGTGAAGATAGATGCAAAAATCCTCAACAAAATATGAGGAAACAGAATCCAACAACACATTAAAAGGATCACACACCATGATCAAGTGGGATTTATCCCAAGGATGCAAGGATTCTTCAATATATGCAAATCAACCAATGTGATACACCGTATTAACAAATTGAAGAAGAAAAACCATATGATCGTCTCAATAGATGCAGAAAAAGCTATTGACAAAATTCAACACCGATTTATGATAAAAATTCTCCAGAAAATGGGCATACGGGGAACCTACCTCAACATAATAAAGGCCTATACAACAGACCCACAGCAAACATCATTCTCAATGGTGATAAACTGAAAGCATTTCCTCTAAGATCAGGAGCAAGACAAGGATGTCCACTCACCACTATTATTCAACATAGTTTTGGGAGTCCTAGCCATGGCACTCAGAGAAGAAAAAGGAGTAAAAATTGGAAAAGAAGAAATCAAACTGTCAGTGTTTGCAGATGACATGATACTATACATAGAAAATCCTAAATATGCCATCAGAAAACTACTAGAGCTAATGAATGAATTTGGCAAAGTTGCAGGATACAAACAATGCACGGAAATCTCTTGCATTCCTATACACTAATGATGAAATATCTGAAAGAGAAGTTAAGGAAACACTCCCATTTACCATTGCAACAAAAAGAATAAAATACCTAGGAATAAACCTCCCTAGGGAGACAAAAGAACCATATGCAGAAAACTATAAGACACTTATGAAAGAAATTAAAGATGATACAAACAGATGGGGAGATATACCATGTTCTTGGATTGGAAGAATCAATACTGTGAAAATGACTATACTCCCCAAAGCACTCTACAGATTCAATGCAATCCCTATCAAATTACCAATGGCATTTTTTACAGAACTAGAAGAAAAATCTTAAAGTTTGTATGGAAACACAGAAGACCCCGAGTAGCCAAAGCAGTCTTGAGGGAAAAAAACAGAGCTGGAGGAATCAGACTCCCTGACTTCAGACTCTACTACAAAGCTACAGTAATCAAGACAATATGGTACTGGCACAAAAACAGAAATATAGATCAATGGAACAGGATAGAAAGCCCAGAGATAAACCCACGCACCTATGGTCAACTAATCTATAACAAAGGACGCAAGTATATACAATGGAGAAAAGACAGTCTCTTCATTAAGTGGTGCTGGGAAGACTGGACAGCTACATGTAAAAGAATGAAATTAGAACACTCCCTAACACCACACACAAAAATAAGCTCAAAATGGATTAGAGACCTAAATGTAAAGCCAGACACTATAAAACTCTTAGAGGAAAACATAGGAAGAACTCTGTGACATAAATCACAGCAAGATCTTTTTTGATCCACCTCCTAGAGTAATGGAAATAAAAGCAAAAATAAACAAATGGGACCTAATGAAACTTAAAAGCTTTTGCAAAGCAAAGGAAACTACAAACAAGACGAGAAGACAACCCTCAGATTGGGAGAAAATATTTGCAAACGATTCAGTGGACCAAGGATTAATCTCCAAAATATATAAACAGCTCATGCAGCTCAATATTAAATACCCAAACAACCCAATGCAAAAATGGGCCAAAGACCTAAACAGACATTTCTCCAAAGAAGACATACAGATGGCCAAGTAGCACATGAAAAGCTGCTCAACATCACTAATTATTAGAGAAATTCAAATCAAAACTGCAATGAGGTATCACCTCACACCAGTTAGAATGGGCATCATCAGAAAATCTACAAACAACAAATGCTGGAGAGGGTGTGGAGAAAAGGGAACCCTCTTGCTCTGTTGGTGGGAATGTACATTGATACAGTCACTATGGAGAACAGTATGGAGGTTCCTTAAAAAACTAAAAATAGAATTACCATATGACCCAGCAATCCCACTACTGGGCATATACCCAGAGAAAACCATAATTCAAAAAGACACATGCGGGCTTCCCTGGTGGCGCAGTGGTTGAGAGTCCGCCTGCCGATGCAGGGGATGCGTGTTCGTGCCCCAGTCCGGGAAGATCCCACATGCTGCGGAGCAGCTGGGCCCGTGAGCCATGGCTGCTGAGCCTGCGTGTCCGGAGCCTGTGCTCCGCAACGGGAGAGGCCACAACAGTGAGAGGCCCGCGTACCGCAAAAAAAAAAAAAAAAAAACCAGACACATGCACCCCAATATTCATTGCAGCACTATTTACAATAGCCAGGTCATGGAAGCAACCTAAATGCCCATCGACAGACGAATGGATAAAGAAGATGTGGTACATATATACAATGGAATATTACTCAGCCATAAAAAGGAACAAAATTGAGTCATTTGTAGAGATGTGGATGAATTTAGAGACTGTCATACAGAGTGAAGTAAGTCAGAAAGAGAAAAATATCGCATATTAACGCATATGTATGGAAGCTAGAAAAATGGTACAGATGAAACGGTTTGCAGGGCAGAAATTGAGACACAGTTATAGAGAACAAACCTATGGACATCAAGGGGGGAAAGCTGCAGTGGGTGGGGGTGGTGATATGATGAATTGGTTGTTTGGGTTTGAGATGTATACATTGATGTGTATAAAATGGATGACCACTGAGAGCCTGCTGTATATAAAAGTAAATTAAATAAAATTCAAAGAATAAATAAATACAATTAAAAATAGTGGAAGAAAAGGGAAAAGATATTGATTGCAGTTGAAGAGGAAGAATAGTACAGTGATTGGAAAAAGGCATGGAAGGAGGTCATCTGGGGTCCTGGTAGTAGTCTAACTCACTATCTAGATGGACATTATATGGAAGTTCACTTTGTGATAGTCATAGAGCTATAAATGATATTTTTGTACACTTCTCTATATTTTCTAATATCTGAATTATTTTAAAAGTGTTTAGTTATTTATATTCCCCCAAGTCTCAAGGAAATCATACATTATAAAGGTATTCCAGAACCTAGAAAAAAAATAAAATAAAGGGAACCTTCTCAATCTGTTCTATAATATTAGTACATTTAATTCCCAAACAAGAGAAAAACAATATAAAAAGCATACAAGGAGCAAAACTAAAAAACAATCTCATTATTAAGCATAGATGCAAATGTAAGCAAATATATCACAGATAACAAATGTATTCAATACAAGTACATTTTATCTAGTAATGGGTAATACTAAATCCTGAACAAGTAAGATATATCTCAGAAATGCAAGAATAATTTGATGTGAGAAAATCTATTCATATAATTAACAATCAATTAAAAGAGAAACAATATATGATCATCTCAATAGAGAATAAAAATATCTTTCATAAAAATCAATACCCATTCTCAATAAATATTTGAAATAATAAAAGCACAAAATTTTTAAAGCAAATAAAAAGAAAGGCAATAAAGTTTTTGTAGAAGAAAATTTAGTACATTTTTTTAAAGTTTTGGAGTTGAGAAGGTTTTTTTGAGCCATAGAAAGGGAAAAAAACTCAGAATCTATAAAGGAAAGATTGATAGATTTTATAACATAAAAATGGAATCTTCTGTATAACAAAGATTCCAAAGGCTAAGTGAAAAAGACAAATCACAGGCTGAGAAAAAATAACTGAAGCATATTAAAAAGAGCAAGCAGGCTTCCCTGGTGGCACAGTGGTTAAGAATCTGCCTGCCAGTGCAAGTGATACGGGTTCGAGCCCTGGTCTGGGAAGATCCCACATACTGCAGAGCAACTAGGCCCGTGTGCCACAACTGCTGAGCCTGCGCTCTAGAGCCTGCGAGCCACATATGACCCAGCAATCCCACTACTGAAGCCCACGTGCCACAACTACTGAAGCCCACGTGCCTAGAGCCGTTGCTCCACAAGAGAAGCCACCACAATGAGAAGCCCGTGCACCGCAACGAAGAGTAGCCCCCACTTGCTGCAACTAGAGAAAGCCGGCGTGCAGCAATGAAGACCCAACACAGCCAAAAAAATAAAGTAATTAATCAAATAAAGAAAGGGGGGAAAAAAGAGCAAGCATTTTCTTTCTCCCTTCCTCCCTTCCTTCCTGTTGTGTGTAGGCAGTGGGTAGAGAAAGAATGACTCAACAGAGAAAGCAGGTATCTCAATACATTGTCCAAAAAATAAATAGTCAGTCCAACACAAGAACAATATGTTCAGATAAACAAAATGACACATAAATTGAAATAGACTCTACACCTTAAAAAAAATCAGGAACATTCAAATGAAAAAAAAAGGCACTTTAAAGGATTAAAAACACATATAGTATTTGAGCTTATATAGAGAAATGCAAGCCATCATACACTATTGGTAGTAATTTAAAGTTATATAGTCTTTTTAGGGGGGCAATTTGTCAGTTTCCATCAAAATTCCCATAGACTTCAGTATTTACTCTGAATGAGCAATGTTTGCAAAGAACACAAAGAAGCAGGTAAAAGGATGTTCATTGTGGCACATTTTTTCGGTAATAGAAAAACTGGGAGTAAAAGACCCTAATAAGTTTCAATAATCAAATATTCATATGAATTAATTTATGTTATGGAAAACTATTCAGAAATCTAAAAGGATATGGTAGATTTACAAATACTGAAATAGATCTTTATAAGAATTAAGTCAAAAACAAATTATAACAGTATTGAGTTCTATTTATGTAAAAGTAAACCATTAATTTGTATATTAAACACACATATGTGAGTACATATTTTTTGTAAATGAATAGTAAAAAGTCAGCAAGTTACACTTCATGATAACAGTTATAGCAATTGGTTCTATGGAGAGGAATAATGTTGGGGTTATGTGAAGTGAGATTTGTACTCTTATTCTATCTAGCTACATATTGTTTCAGTTTATAAAACAAATTTGTGTTTGTGCATTGTTTGTTTGATTAAAATATACTGTAACGCTCACTTGTGTCAAGGTATATGGGTCTGTGGTTTTATCAGCCCCTCTGTGAGATTTATTTTTCTGGAATGCAAATGCATGCTTTTATGTTTCCCAACAAACCCTCTCTGGCATCAAATGATGAAATTCCAATCTGAAATATCAATTATAAGAAAAGGGTCTAATGGAAAACAGTAGTACTAAAAAGTAGTAAAGAGTTGTATTAACATAGGAAAAATGATTCACAATAGGTTATACCTTTCAGCTGAATTTAGTATTTGAGAACACTTAGAATATTGAGATTTTTAATAGATTACTCCCTGAAAGATCTCTACCTAATATTTTGATGCAAAAATTACTCTATATTCTATGTGATATTTACTGCAGAACTGGGGACTTGCACAGGAACATTCCATCCTCCACCTCTTCATTCTCCACTTCCCTTATTATTATGGTTAGATGGAGAGAGTATTGACTTCTGTTCCAAGCATATGTCTTTCTTAGTGGGGCTCCCCTTCTGGACCCTGGGGACCTTGAACAACTAGTTTGTGTGCCAGCAGTTCTGTATTTTTGGATGTTGAAAATTGATTTTCCTCCTTTTAGCAGGTGCAGTCTCCAAGTGAGCCTCTCCCCTCATGACCTGTGCAGATTATGCCATCAATAGAGGGAGAGGGGACAAAGAGGAACATTTGGAGCACTCAGCACACAACAGCAAAGGGCCCCAGGAAGGCCTGCAGCAATGAGGGTGCACTAGGAAAAAGATAATAATAAACTTAGTTTAGAACTGTTTCCTTCTTGATACTTCCTGGACAAGTTCAGTGTCTATACGCACTTTCTGGGATTATCTAAATGGATAGACTTTCATGCAGGGCTTAGTATGGTCTGTACAGTTCTAAATGGATCATTCTTGTTAAACTTGAATAATGAGGAGACTCCTTTAAAGGAAACGAATAAAAATTATAAAGGATCTCAGTGTGACTTAAATTATGTTTATTATAATGTACCTATATTTTTTCAAACATAAATTTTTTTGTGCTTACAGATGTTTTGCAACTATGATGGTCTAGCACAAAGATGAGACTTTATTTGGTACACATTGGAAAAACTCAGAGATTTTGAGTTGGAAAATAAATATAAAAGTTCATTTTGTGCTTGCATATAGGATAGATTTGGGGTTTTGAGTCTAGATACAGGATGACCAATTAGAAAGTTATTGCAGGTTCCTAGGTCTAAGTTGTTAAGTGTCTGAACGAGTGTATGATGGCTGTGAGGGCAGGGGTTGTGGGTAAATGCAGGTAGGAAAACAAGAGTCTTTCTACAAAGGATGAGAAAATGCAAGAGCAAAGCCTCCCAATGTTCTTGGTATTTTTAGATATTTGTTTAAAAAAGGTAAGACTGGCATCTAGCATTATAAGTTAGTGTCAATGTATAGCTGATTCACTTTGTTATAAAGCAGAAACTAACACACCATTGTAAAGCAATTATACTCCAATAAAGATGTTAAAAAAAACCAAAACAAGTTAGTGTCGACTCTTAAGACCTTTGGAGATTGAGAAAGAAAAGGTGTGGTTGGAGGGTAGGATTGCCAGCTGGTTTATATGAAAATCAAGTCATTCTGGAGTGAATACACAAGACCAGCAGACAATCTGATGTGACAATTCATGAGACAGTTTCTATGAAAAGCCACACAAAACTGTAGTTGATCTGGACATCCAGAAAGTTTGGACACTGCAGGAATCATCCTAATGCTCTGTGGTACTCTAGGTTAATTATCCTCCTTCAAGTATTCAGTTATTGCATGTACTATAAATAGTAGTTTGTCTCCTTGCCAGAGGAGAAGGTACATGAGGAAGAGGTAAAGGAGGAATACTTTTTAATGCTTCAGATAATTATATGATGTGAAGGAATTCTAGAGAGAATGAAAGAAAATCTGCAGGATTAAAGCCCAAGAAAAATGCTTGGAATAGTCACAAGAAAGCAAAATCAGGATCCTATAACAGGAGACAACATGAAGAGGATGCAAGAAGCAATTCAAAGATGTCCAATTTTAATTCATATGGGACAGATGTAACCATGAGTAGATATCAGGATTAATTTCAAATGACTGAATTTGAAAGGATAAGTGAGGCTCCAAGCCAAAGAGCAGGGCTTGTTTTGCTGGAAAAGTGTTTATGCCATTAAAACTAAGCAAAGGGTGATATCTTAGTGATTTGACCAAGAGCTCTGAAGATAACTTTGAAAGAGAGAAACAGTCACCCAGCAAAACCCTAAGGGAAAAAAAATAAGGGTAAGTACAGCAAATGACGTGCCCACAAGAATAGTGTATAGGGTCCCCAGTATTTTTCTATAAGAATATTATAGGTTTTCATATGTTAATATAATGAGTGGCCAAGTGTGGGTAGCAAACAAATTAAAAATTTGATATAATGACTTAAAACATATACCTGGCATGTGACTTGTGATTGGAATACAGAAACACAAGAGCAAATCTTCCTGATTGTTTCTTATATAAAAAGTCTTTTTGGTATTAATTGATTCCTCAGTGAATCAACATAGGAATTGATGCATTGGAAGAATTGTAAATATGTGTTATAGAACATATAAAAATACATTATATATTATACATAAATATATATGAAGTTTACAGTCCAACATGTGAAATATGGTGCACATTTCTGGATTCCACATTGTAAGGACACATTGCAAAAACTAATGATCGTTCAGAGGATCCCAAATGGAAAACTGCCTTGTCTGATAGTCATTTCATGGAAGAAGTGGGACAGAAGGCCAAGAAAAGAAAATGCCTCCATGTTGCATGGTTACTTTTCCAAATATTCCAAATACCCTTCCAAGTACTTGGAGAGCTGTTGCGTTGAGGAAGGACTGGCCCTCTCTATCATACTAGAGGGCAAAACTTGGACCAACAGGTTAACATTCCAAGAAGTATTTCAGTAAGTGTAAGGCAAAGGTTTCTTTGTAACACTAAAAACTTCCCCACCTCAGAACAGCTTTCCTGTGAGGCAGAGATGTTTTGTCACTAGGAGTGACCAACCTGAGTTTGGGTGACAACTGCCAAAATTGCTGCAGAAGATTTATTTGTTGGATGGAAGGTTGGACTAGGTTAAAGCTTCCTTCCAACTTCAAAATTTTATTATTCGATGAAAATAAATTAAGATCTGGCTTTTCAGACTGTGGCAGCTCTGCATATGTGGTTTTCACCTTGTCTATAAAAATAAACTGAGGGGAGGGATTCCAAAAAAAAAAAAAAAATCAACCAGAACAATGCTAGGATAATGGGAAATACTTCCAAATCGGACACTTTGAAAATTAAAACACTTGTTTAAACAAACAAGATCATGGACAGGTGAATATGGATAGTATAGCTGTAGATATAGATAGTTATTCATTACTTTATAAACATATCTCATATGCTCGAAAATATCCAGATATTATAAAGGATCTTCCAGTGAACACTTCTTGAAGTGGCAAGGGAAGAGTTAACCTTTTGTCCTCAAAGCCCACAGGAATGTTTATCAACTCTGCAGCAGGCCTCCTTTCTTCCTCTTGGTGAGTTAAGTCTGTCTCTGCTTTGTTTGACGCTGCCCATTTGAGGAAAGCTTATCCCTGACCTTCTGCCAGAGAGACTGATGACAAGGATAGTTTGCACTAACCTTGACATTCACCAGGGTAAATGGCTTTTTCCACAAGTAGTTGGCAAACAAGGAGAGCCAGTCAAGAGCTAATGAATCTGCACCTGATAGAAACTGAACACCAATTGTGCTTTTAAAGAAGAAAAGAGTCCTTGGAAGGTGCGGGCCCATCTGGTGCTTAGGGGAAATTAACTCTTTTAGCCAATGCAGTTTGAAAATAAATAAATAAAAACGACCCCTGGTCTTAAAATCTACCAAGAGGGGTCCTTTTTAAGTTTGACCTTCTGGTTTTTCCTGCCTTGAATGAACTTGCAGTGCCATTCGGTGGAGCCCGGGGAAGATAGACTAATGTTAAAGTGACCAGGATGGCAAGGCACATTTTTTGTCAGCCGCCACTTACCCAACTCAGCCCAAATCCTTCTCCACCGAGTTCAAGGGAAATAAATTGTGAATCTTATTTTTTTTTAAAGAGTGGCTTAATTTATCTACCGTATATGTTATTAAAAAGACCACAGAAACAATGCAGAATCAAACTTCCCTATCACAGACAATCCGACAAACTAATACTCTGTAAGGGATCCTTGAAGCGAAGCCAGATATAAATCTCAATGGTCTTTTTGTTTGTTTGTTTTGCTTTGTTTTAAATTTTCTAATTTAATTTTATTATACAGCAGGTTCTTATTAGTCATCAGTTTTACACACATCAGTGTATACATGTCAATCCCAATCGCCCAATTCAGCACACCAGCATCCCCACCCCACCACGGTTTTCCCCCCTTGGTGTCCATACGTTTGTTCTCTACATCTGTGTCTCAACTTCTGCCCTACAAACTGGTTCATCTACACCATTTTTCTAGGTTCCACATACATGCATTAAAAAAACAACAACAACAACAACATCAAAAAACTAATACTAGACTTCCTTTGGGTTATTTGTATGGAAATATGTTAATATAAATGTTTCAGACATTACATGAAATTCCTAAAAATCTTATGTGTTCTCGTATAATGTTATAAGTCATAATTCTAGTTATTACTTTAAAATGTATATCTCAGAAATAACTAAATTTCCTTGTCAGTTGCATTATTATGAACTTTCATCAGATCTTTAACCGTGGTCATTTTTAAGTCTTTTGTCATTATAGACAGTTCTGGGTGTACTCTGATGCTTTTGCAAAAATGTTCCTATAAAAGGGTTTCATCTTCAAGTAATTCATGGAAAAGATTCTTGGAATTGCTGAGTCATAAGCAATGTATATGTCAGCTTTCATAGATATTATCAAATAATACTCTTAATGTATTAGAGTTTATCTTGCTCCAAATCCACTCAGTACTTGATATTACAATATTTTCTTTCTTCCTTTCCCTTCCTGCCTTTATTTATTTATTTATTTATTCTATTTTAGCTTCTCAGGAGGAAGAGAAGCATGGTTAATTTTCATTTCCTTTTTCAAAAAAAATCTTTTTATTTATTTATTTGGCTGTGCCGGGTCTTAGTGGTGGCATGTGGTATATTCATTGCCACGTGTGGGACCTTTAGTTGTGGCATGTGGGATCTTTAGTTGCAGCATGTGCTATCTTTTAGTTGCAGCATGCAGGATATTTTAGTTGTGGCATGAAGGGTCTTTTTTTAGTTGTGGCATGCAGGATCTTTAGTTGCGGCATTTGAACTCTTAGTTGTGGCATGTGGGATCTCATTCCCTGACCAGGGATCAAACCCGGGGCCCCTGCAACGGGAGCACAGTCTTAGCCACTGAACCACCAGGGAAGTCCCTCCATTTCCTTAATACTAATGATATCAAGCATCTTTTCAGATTTTTTTTTTTTGGACATCCTTTTTGAATATGACTTTTAAAGTCTTTTGCTCATTTTCTTACTGAGTTTTTTGTCTTTTCATTATATGTTCTGGATACAAATCCTTTTTCAGATTAACGTATTGTGAATATATTCCCCCATTACATGGCTTGCCTTTTCATTAAACTTGTAATAGTGTCTTTTGATAATATAAAGTTCTTAATTTAATAATATTCAATTTACTAATATTTTTCTTTGTTTTACTTAAAAAATTTTGCCTCCACCAAGATCATGAAGAAATTGTCCTTTGTTGTCTTCTATAAGCTTTATTGTTCTACCTTTACAATAAAGCTAGAATCCAGCTGAAATTGATTTTTCTATATATGTGAGGGAATCAAGATTTATTTTTATATGATTATTCAGTTGGCCCAGAAATTAACCTTTACATTAAAGCAATCATACATGCCTGAGTTTCTTTGTGGATTCTCCATTCTGTCCCATTCAAAGTCAGCATATGCTTTGGCAATATTACACAGTATTCTTTACTGTAATAAATGAAAGATGATGATACAAACTTCGTTTTCCTTCAAGACTGTCATAATATTCTTGGTCTTTGAATTTCCGTATGAATTTTAGAATCAGCTTGTCACTTTCTATAGACACATACATATATGCACAATCTGCTAGTATTTTGGGATTATACTGATTATATAAATTAATATATAAAGAATTATGTTAAATAGAAGTGAATTGCTTGGCTTATAAACATTTGGGCATTTTCTAGTTATTGCTTTAGATTGTTATCATAATTTTACTATTTCCAGGGAACAAACTCAATATAATTTCAACATTTAAAATTTGTGAGACTTGGTTTTGCTCTATATTTTAAATATTGCATTTATTTTTAAAGAGAGTTTTTATCCTGTAGTTTTGCAGTTTCACATTTTATATAAGTCAATTAGGTTAAGTTGGTCATTTATGTTGTTTAAATCTGTATCTTTAATGGTTTTTTGTCATCTTATACAATCAGTTGCTGAAAGTGTTTCTGAAAGTCCAATATGATTGTGTATTATATGCTTCTACATTACTTTTGCCAGGTTTTGTCTTATATATTTTAAGACTATGTTATTAGTTACATAGACATTTAGAATCCCTATATCCTAGTCAGTTGACCTTTTTGTCATTATGAAGCATTTCTTATTATCTTCAATAAGTTAATTGTGGCATGCGGGATCTTTAGTTGCGGCATGTGCCATCTTTTAGTTGCAGCATGCAGGATATTTTAGTTGTGGCATGCAGGGTCATTCTTAACTCAAAGCCTATTTAGAATAGCTAAATAGGCTTTCTTTTGGTTAGTGTTTATATTCTACTCTTTTTCTCTCAGTCTTTTCATATCTTGATATATAAAGCAAAGTAATGTTGGATTTTGTTATTTTATCCAGCAAGATAATTTTTATTTCTTATTTGGAGTAATGAATCCATTTACATTTAATGCAACTACCTTGGGGGCTTAAATCTACCATTTTGCCATGAATTATCTATTTGCATCATCTGTTCTATTTTCCCTCAACATTTGCCTTCTTTTTGGTTAATCTGGTAATTATTTTAATATTTCATTATTTCATTCTATTATGTTTCAGTTATATATTCCTTTGTTATTCTTTTAGTTGACCCTACATATTACAATATGCATCTTTGACTTATTGCAGTTTATTACAAGTTAGTATTTTTCCTACTTTTCTGACAATGCAAGGGATAATTTAACCCATTTACTCCCCTTCCCAAATTTCTGCTACTATTGAGTATAATTCTCTGCACATACCAAACTACATACAACTAATTTTAATGTTTTGTTCATTCAATATTCATGTAGGTTTTTCCACACATATACCATTGTGTATTTCTTCATTCTTGGACCTCCAACTTTCTGGGATTATTTTCCTTCCATTTGTAGAACATCGTTTGATAGTTCTTTTGCTGCAGGTGTAATGATGATTATTTCTTGCAATTTTTGTTTGTCTGAAAATGTCCTTATCACGGATATTTTGGAATAAATATTTACCAATTTAGAATTACAGTTTGAGTTATTTTCTCTCAGCACTTTCAGATTGCATTCTATTGTCTTCAGGCTTCATTGTTTCTCTTGAGAAGTCAGTGGTACATTTTGGTATCTCTCCTTGGAAGATAATTATCTGTAAACCATAATGTCTGTTTCTGTCCTTTTAATATTTTACCTTTGTCCTTGGTTATAAGCAGTTTTTCCATGTTTTCACTAGGTATATTTTTCTTTGAAGTTATCCTGCATGTGATTCACACTGTTATTTATTTCTGTGGCTTGATAACTTTTATTAACTTCGGACAATTTTTTTTTTTTTTTTTGCTATTTTTCCTTAACATCTTGCTTATGTCCCCTCTGTGACTTTACATGATGTTCTTTATGCCTTTTTCTAACTTGCCTCCATCTGGATATTTTCCTTTCTGATGCTGTGTCTAATGTGTGATAAATCAATTTACTGAGTTCTTCATTTAGTTATTGTATTGTTAAATCTATAATTTCCATTTTATTTTCTAATAGATTCATCTCATTATCTATTTTCATAAATATATTAGGCCTGGTTGCCTTTGTAGCACTAACATCCAAATTTCAACACCTAAACTAATGTTACTACTGAAAGCTTTAAGCTACCATTTTCTTCTTGGGTTTCCTTGACCTTGGGCCGCTTATTTGTGGTAAGATGCCTCAAGAAGAAAGTAGAAGATGATGCCAGATCACCTGAATGTCTTTTCTTTCTCCAAAAATTATGGTCCCTCAAGTCCTAGATGCCTTTGTTGCTCTCTGCTGCCTTCAGAAAACTATATTTTATAACTTGTCTGGTTTTTGTAGTTCTCTGCAAAAGGCTTGGTCTGATACAATGTACTCCTCATAGCCAGATGATTACAAGAATTAGCACATTCAAATGCTATTCCAGGAGAGGGTAGTAATGGAAACTCGGCATACTTCTTACATTGAAAGGACCAAGAAAAGGAGTGAATAACAATTTGCAAAGTTTTCCTAACACAGACAGTAATGGATAGATTGGGCAGGTAGAATTTCTCTGACCTAAAATTTTTGTATGTATTAAAATAATTTTAAAAATTTGATCTAGAAACTATTTAGCTCATTTTATTCATTAATAAAAGGAGGAAACTGCATCCCAGAGAATCTTGGCATCCGACTCTAGGACCAGCTGATGAGAATCAGAGTTGAAAGTGCCTCCCAGGTTTACAAACTTCCCATAAGGTATTCCCACAAAGATCATACGTTGAAGCCCTCACTAAATGCAGTGACTTCACTTGGAGAAAGGGCCTTTAAATAGGTTTTTAAGCTTAAATGAGGTCACAAGTGTAGGACCCCAATCTGATATGACTCATGGCATTATAAGAAGAGGAAGAGAGACCAGAGCTCTCTCTCCCTATAGGCACACACAGAGAAAAAGCCATGTGAGGACACAGTGAGAAGGCTCATCTGCAAGCCAGGAAGTGAGGCCTTACCAAATAGCAACCCTTGTGGCACACTGATCTTAGCCTTCCAGCCTCAGAACCATGAGAAAATAAATTTCTGTTTTTAAGCCACCTGGCCTGAGGAATTTTGTTATGGAAGCCTGAGCAGAATAACAGAGTGGCCTTTCCACTAAGCCAGCTTCACCTTGTTCTTCAGAGCTCTGTTGAACCATAGAGATGTCTAAAGGGAGTCACTTTATGTCCACTCCCACTTCAATCAAAGGAAGGTCGGGATTCTTTATAAGATTTTGTTTGAAGAAAGGCTCTGCTAAAAATAATTCGGAAGTCAGTGATCCCATAATGTATCAAGATTAGGAGCATTTCATCAAATGTGGATATGTAAAAAAAAAAAAAAAGAGCAATATTTTCTTCCAGTTATTGTATTAGAAACAGAGCTGAGATTGCTCTGTTGGACAGTGTGACATGAGGCAATTGATTTTAATTTCTCCAAGTTTCATTTTACCCACCTGTGTACCAGATAGTAATTCCAGTCCTTGCACAAAGTTGCCCGTGCAGGAAATACAAGTTTTGTCTTCTATAATTCAACTTAATTTTTATTTTGTCAAGATGGTAGAAATGTAATGTCATTCATTTTGAGATGCCTCTCTTTTCCATGGCTGTTTCTAAGTTCTAGGAAACTTAGTGTTATGGCCTCATTGTGAGGAGGAGAGGATTAGAGGGTATCTAACTGTTGATGATATGTATTCATGATGGCAAACATTCAGACATCCTTTTTCCCATGTGTTCAACTGTGGACACTCTACACAGGTTGCTGTTTGCTTCTTTCTGCAAGTGTCTTCAGCTTCAGTGGCTTTCTCTGCTGCTTTCATGTTGTAATGTTCACTGGATGTGTTGAACTCTTGAAGGGGTGACCTCGGCTTTGCCGTTTTATACACAGCATGCAGACATTTCCTTTTGGTGATTTTGTATTCGTTTAGCCCATTCTGCATAATGGGAAACAAGTCACCAATGATTTCAGCTGCTGAGAATCTAGGGGTTTTACTAATTCTCTGGGACTTAACCCAGGGAGCTGGACATGGGACTCTACTTTCTTTGGGAGTTACCAATTTCTGTGCATACATTGTTTCTTGAACCCAATTTAAGGGAAGTGGATTGCCTTAGGGTATGAGAAGTTTTGTTCTTTTATCATTTATTTCCAAATTGATAGTCTTTACTGAGTCATTTCTGTTGCTTCGAGGGTCTTGGCTTTTGAAACACAAAGCCATAAATACACCTTCTATCTTTCTCTTCTACTGTCATATTTCTTCCCCGAGGCAGAAGCATAGAATGGTCTAGCTGCCACTTGAATAATGGAGAAAGTAGGGAAAATTATAGGGAGGGAGGGGGGGAGGGAGGGAGGGATGGATGGATGGATAGAGAGATTGGTAGGTAGATAGATTTCTCTTAAAATGTATTGCTTCAACTAGATATCTAGATTTACTTCTAGTTTTACAATTCTGGATTATAATAAAAATAATTATTTCATAGTTCCTTTTGCTGAGTGCTCACTCTACCAGGTTACCATGATGAGCACTTTACATACAATAATCATTTTTAAACTTCCCAGTAATCCTATAAGACAGTTTTATCTTTAATTCACAAATAAGAAGACTGAGACTTGGAAATGGTAAACTAAGATCATGGAGTTCATAAGTGGCAGAGCCAGTATTCTAGTCCAGGTCTATCTTACCTTAACACTTGTTCTCTTAAACACTTTGAACTACTTCTCTTTAGGTGACTGAAGTCTTGCCATTCTATAACCTGTGTCAGAATATATTTAATTGTGTTTAGCAGATGGAAAGCTATGAGAGAAAGCATTAAGGCATTGACATTAGGTGTGAACCAAGCCATAACTTAGCCTGTGATAAGTAACTTGTTTATGCATATGTCTATTTAATCTTCACAGGAAAATTAAAAGATTGTCCTATTATGATATTCATTTTATAGATAAGAAACTGATGCACAGAAAGGATTTGAACCCATGTAGCTGGGCTCTAGAGGCTATGTTCTTAACCACCCTGTTTGGCTGTCTCATCCATAAAAGAGATAGGAGAGCGATGTGTACCCTTAGGAAGAGCCAGCCATGTGATGGACAAATGTATAGCTTCTGCAACTCTTCATGAGATCCTCATATCTGTGACTTCTACCTGCCTGAAGGCTTACTAAGCAAAATTATATACAGTGGGGAAGGTAATATTTCATCTCCCTTCAGGTCAGTTGGTTCTTAGCAGCATGCTTTCTGGCTTGAGATTTGAGGATCTCCAGACAGACAAACTCCACAGTCCCTCAAAGGTCAGTCTAAATATCAGTCATATAAACAGAAACTTAATCATAAGCACATGGCTGATTTATAGTTCTCAATTCATTCTTTCTTTTTCATGACAGGGCATAGCATGGATAATAGAGAAGGCAAAGAGTCAAGGAGCTTCCTGACTCCCTTTGAACTTATCCCAAAGTTATTTCCCTGGCTATTTGCACTTGTAACCCTATACAACCTGAACATTTCTTTCTAACTTTGCCACCTGTTGAGTCTTGTGTCTTCCTTTATTTTTACCCATTTCCTTTGTAATAATAGTAGTAGTAGTAGTTGTTGTTGTTTTTGTGTGTGTGTATGAGAGAGAGAGAGAGAAAGGGAATATGTATTTATAAAAATATGATACCTTTGTTTCAATTTGTAAAATAAAGACATAATGAATGGAAACATATTTTGATTCTCAATGCATTGGTTTCAGCTTAATAAATGTGTGTTGTTCATGATAAGTAGGTCATTACTCGGAGCTCCATGCCGGCAAACCTCTCCTTTCCTTCCCCACAGGCAGCACCTGCATGTTGAAGTCCTCCTCAGAAGCCCACAGGAGATGGGCAGACATCACTGAGTCCTTTCTCAGATGAGCATCTATGATTGGACTCAATCATAAACTGTCTTCTCTGTCTTTTTGACTGTTTACTCCCTCTGACAATAGCAGTGAGGAAATGATCTTCTAGTTCTGCTAGTAGATATCAGCTGGGCTAGCTTATTGCATTTAATGGATTTCAACAGACCTTTGACAAACTTTGTAATTAAATTGACTTACTTGCTCCCAGCTTTCTTTTGTTACTAAATGAACACTAATGCTACTGAGTTGCCATGGGTGTACCAGCATAGAAAATGATCCTGGATGCTTAGCTATGGTAATTTTACACTTTAGTCAGTCAGCGGGCATTACTTTAGGGAATCTAATTCTTTCTGCCATCAGCTTTTAGGCGGAGTCCAGTTCATCATGGGCCCGTGGTGATTACAAATCCAAACAACTCTTAGTTATCTGAGTAGGGATTACTCATGTGGTTTTGTCCCTGAGGCTAATATCTTTTCTCAGATTGGCATCATCTGTTCTTGGTCCCTGGTATAGAGGGACTGCTAGAGAATTCAGATGTTATCCTAAAGTAATCTGACCTTGTCCCCAGATCACTATCCCCATAATATTCACTGTTTCAAAGAAACAATAGAAGGCTTGTTTGTTTGCTGATACGCTTGTCAGTGTACCTCTGCTGTGCATCACCTATATTACTTACGTGAGGAGAGTATTTCCCCAAAAGCCGAGACCACTTTCCACCCTGGGTTCTGACACTCACTGATGATGGCTTTGAGCAAGTCATTTGATCTTTCTGGATCTCAATTTCTTCATCTGTACAGTGACAGAGTTGTTGTACTTCTAAGGACCTTTCCATCTCTGAAACTTCCCTTATTACACTCTGGAAACCTCATAAACCTTCCTTTCCACATTTTCTGTAACACGCCTTTAAAACTTTGCCTGGTTAGCATATCATGTAATAGCTCATGAGATGGGTTGAGGAATCAGTTGTATGGTTTAGATGCCTAGCATGTGCTAAGAGCACTGTGGGGTGTTCTGTACTCTCCTGCCAAATTGATAATGAGCTGAATCAGGGAAATTGCCCAGTAAGCCTCCGTCTTTCTTCTCTCCATATAGTCAGCCTTGAATGTTGATTACATTCAGATCACAGTAAAAATTTTCATCCATTTAAAGAAATATATGTTTTCCATTCTAGAACTTGATTTTTTTTCCCACTTGAACTCATTTGCCTTTTCCCAACAGACACTATATTTAGTCAGATTGTGGAAACTAATTTTTGGTGTCACTGCACATTTGCTCAAGGTATTTATTTATTTTTAAAGTATAATAAGCTAATATTTGCCAGCAAAGGATCCTGTTTGAGGTTCACTGATGCAACTGGAGATGCTGGCAAGGGAATTCTAGTTCTGTTACCCAGCTTCCTGACGATGGCTCGGTATTCTAAATTGCACAGATTATCTCTCTGCTCTGAAATCTTAATACAAATAACTTTTCAATAATTAGTAAGGTTTTATCACATGCATAAAGACATTGTAAAGTTATGAAAAACACTAATGTTGTTTTAATTGCCTTTAAGTTCCCTATGGGAGTTATATTTTCATAAGGATACCCCTTATAATACTCACAGTTGTGAGGACACATCTGAGTACAGAGAGGAGTACCTTTTAATTTGCTTAACTCTTTCAAGCCCTTCCTTTATTTTGTATCCCAAATACTGTTTGACTTTTATGTATAAAAATTCTTATTTGAGGACTTCATTCAATTTTTAAAAGGTGGTAAATGGGAGATTCAAGTGCATACATAGGGGAGTAGCTAGGAATAGCTAGGCAAGAGAAAGGCAAAGGCTAGCAGTGAGATATTACCTTTGATCAACAAACCTAGGTATTAGGCATGTGGCATGCATGCTTCCAGAATGCAAGTGCGATTTATACTTTAATAAGAAACATGCAATTAAAATTTAATTCTCAAGATCATTTTCTTTAAAAGCAACAGAGATTTGTTAGAGTTATTGACCCCCTGCCTGGCCACTTTGGATACAGTGCATTGGGAATGCATAGTTGAATTGTCAAGCAAGCCTTGGGCATCTCTTTAGGTCTGATATGGAAGGACTCAACAACTTCCACTTGGACCTTACATACAAAACCCCTACCACCAACCAGGGAAGACCAATCAAGAATCATTGCTGCAGAAGTTTGTCATGCTCCTGCCATGCTGGAGTCCCCATCATCTTTCCTTTTTCCAGAGAATCTGCACTGTCTGCTCCTAAAATTCATCCCTGAGTCCCCACTTCTCAGTCCACCTCACTGTTGGAAAGTCAGCAAGAGTAAGAAATGAACAAAGGAAAGCTCTCCCCATCCTTGACTCTACTTTTCTGAATTCCAAATGGTATTCTTCAGTGCAGTATTCTTGCTTTTAGAATATAAAACCATATAACCATTGTTAAATGGTTATAAGAGACTGACCTTGACTAAGAAACATTCCCTTTGGTCTGTATCAAAGTCTAGTGCAAAGCTACTCATTCATTCAGATCCAACTTGTTATAGATACTATGACCAATGGCTTAGAGCTTCCACTGCCCAACAGGTATGATGGTGGGTGGAGGGGAATATTAAATCCTTCTGATGAATATTTTGCCAGAGAAGGAGGAGGCATGTGTGCCAATATAATTTCTAACTCTTAACATGTTCTCTAATAAAAACCATGTGATATTATTTTATAATATCATAAGACATCTACATTACTGTAGGATTCAGAAACTTCAACTTCAGATTATATGGGTAATTTCTCTGAACGAATAAAGAATGGATTCCACTTGCCAAGCTACTGAGTTATAAAGAACTTATTGAACAACATCTTTTTAAAAATACATTTGGGGACAAAGTAAGCAGGGATGAAACCAAAAATGTTAGTTATATTTAAAATATTCAGTTGATATATATTATTAGCTTTTAAACAATACTGAATATTTGAATAAAGTTTTAAAATCATGCACATACACACCTCTATGTCATGTTATTTGAGCTTTCAAACTGGAGCAGGGTCTTCCCTAAGAGATATTTAGCCACCTAATAAACAAGGGAAGATTAATTTAGGCTAGACAGAATTACATATGTGCAAGCATGCCAGATTGGGAAAAAGGAAACTCCAATTCTAGTTCTGACTACATTAACCTCTGGTTCTGAGATCTTGAGAAAGGCCCTTGGTCATTCTGGGTTCTTGGTAACTTCCCTAGGCACACAAGACTGAGCCCATGACCTTTAAGGTCCCTGTTGAATATAATATTCTATGGTTCTAAGACTGATCTGATGGTACACAGCCATATAGCAGTGCAATTTGATATGAGAGCAAAATTTAGTGCTCTTTCGCTAGACCTCTGTTTCTGCATGGACATAGCTTAAGGATTCCTGGAACTACTTGGGGAAGGATGAGGAAGATGGCAAGGAGGAACAGGGATGGTAATTGTTAGAAGAATAATATAGCTGGAGCAGTGGGATCGTGAACTAAGAATTCTTCACCCAAGCCACAGAGAGCAGGAAAAAAGAGACTTAGAAGCTGATAAAGTTTCAAACATGGGCACCAAATATACTCTCCTTTCCATGAGAAATGCACAAAGTGTTTGGTTAAAGGGGAAGGAGAATGAACACCTTACTGAACGTCTCCAGTCTAAGCCCTAGAACTTTTGGAATGCTGACTGTGGTTAGATCACAGCCCTTTTGAGGTGAGATCAGCTGAATGATCCAGACTGGTCTGTGGAAAACCTTGGGTATAGCCTGAAAATAAAGCAAGTGTTCATTGATCCAGATTTTATGGACCTGGACAAAAAATAAACTCAAGAATTACTTTGAGGTCAAGTGTGCCTTATGAACCATTATTATATGAGAAATGGAAATAGCAAAAGCAAAAATAAAGTGGAGATGGGCTCTACATTATATGTGGATATTCTGCTCTATGCAAGGGGGTTCTCCAGGATTATTTAAAATACAAACTCCTTAGTCTTTCGTGTATATGACTATAGATGTAGTTAATTAATTACTTAACAGAACTGGAAGTTGTAGGAAGATAAGATAGGCAAGTTGAATCACTCCCATTTGACTAGTAACAATAAAAATGAAGATAGAGGGACTTTGAAATGCCGGAGGAGGAAGACGTGGAGATCACCTTCCTCCCCACAAGTATAAATACATCTACATATGGAACAGCTCCTATAGAACACATACTAAATGCTGGCAGAAGACCTCAGAATTCCCAAAAGGCAAGAAACTCCCCATGTACTGGGGAAGGGCAAAAGAAAAAAGGAAAAACAGAGACAAAAGAATAGGAATGGGACCTGCACCTCTGGGAGGGAGCTGTGAAGGAGGAAAAGTTTCCACACACTAGGAAGCCCCTTCACTGGTGGAGATGGGGTTGGGAGGGAAGCTTCGGACCCACGGAGGAGAGCACAGCAACGGGGGTGCAGAGGGCAAAGCAGAGAGATTCCTGCACAAAGGATCGGTGCCAACCAGCACTCACCAGCCGGAGTTATTTGTAGTGAGGTGGATGGACCTAGAGTCTGTCATACAGAGTGAAGTAAGTTAGAAAGAGAAAAAGAAATACCATATGCTCACACATATATATGGAATCTAAAAAAAAAAAAAATGTTTTTGAAGAACCTAGGGGCAGGACAGGAATAAAGACACAGATGTAGAGAATGGACTTGAGGTCACAGGGAGAGGGAAGGGTAAGCTAGGACCAAGTGAGAGAGTGACATGGACATATATACACTACCAAATGTAAAATAGCTAGCTAGTGGGAAGGAGCCGCATAGCACAGGGAGATCAGCTCTGTGCTTTGTGACCACCTAGAGGGCTGAGAGGGAGACGCAAGAGGGAGGGGATTTGGGGATGTATGTATACGTATAGCTGATTCACTTTGTTATACAGCAGAAACTAACACAACATTGTAAAGCCATTATACTCCAATAAAAATGTTTAAAAATAAAAAGTACTTTTCCTGAAATAAATAAATAAATAACAATTAAGGCCAAAAAATCGCAAGATAATACCCTGGTTTTCTCTTCTGCTAATTAATTTTTGGAATTGATAAATGAATGGTCAATTTTTTGGAGCAGAATTATGAAACAGTAGTTTCCTTCTGAAATCATGCTAAATTATGTTTTCCACTTAGAGGTACAGCAGTGCGATCAGGCAAAATTGTCAATCTAATGGCACCATGGAGGCATATTCAATGAGTACTTTTCTGTATCTTATTTTCATCCTCTTTACATGGGAGTAGTGGTAGTACTGAACTCACAGCTATATTGTGAGAAATATATAAGGTAATACATGTCAATCATGCCACACGTAGTTATGGCTTTTGCTTTTCCAATCTTACTCTTCAATGTTAATATTATTATTACCTGTTTAAAAATGTACACACTATTCAAAAATATTTCCTCTACCTCAAAAACACATATTACCGTTTGTAATCATACACTCATTTATGTGGTTAATTGAATAATGTCATCTCTCCCATTAGGCTGTATGCTCCCTGGCTCTGTTTCCTTCTATTTGTTCACCTCTGCACCCCGACATCTTCCATGGTACCAGCACACAGGATTAGAAATATATTAGATAGACATTATTTGGCCATTTTTTGAACTGCCAAAATGACATTTTCAAGTGGCTCTACCCAAGTCATCAGTACATGACTTTTCCTTTTGAAATTATGCTAAAATCTGCTTTTTATTTTAAATTCTAGCAAAACCCATTTTCCAATAGGTAGAGAACTGCAAAGCAACAACTAAAGGCTATATATCCAACTGAGTTAGGCACACACACACACACACACACACACACACAAACTCACCAACAACCACACAACAACTCCTTTCTTCTCTTGCCACACCCCCATATCTGCACCCACCATCGTCCATCTGCTTCAAGAGTAGAAGCAGAAAAGGAAATAGGTCTGTGGAATATTCTGGGGTTAGAGGTGTCTTGCTATACCTGGCTGTAGAGGGACATCGCTGGAGAAAGCTGTACTTTTCTGTGAGCTTTATTTTGTCCGTATCTCTTTGTTACCATTATAGGGGTCAGTCGTGTGAGAAAGCCAGGGAGCCTGGAGATTGTTATGCACCAAATTCTGTTTAATATATGTTTCATAGGGGCACATTGCTTGCATCTACAAAAAGTCAAATGCTATTACAATCATCTTAACATCGACATTTCCTTTTTGTGGACTGTATTCGTTCTGTTTCCATCTTCACAAATACTTCCTAACTCTGCATATCATTTCTCTCTCAACCACCACTTGCTCCTCTCTCCACTTTTCTCCCCTCCGTTGGAAGAGAGAGTCTTTGGTCTGTAGAACGTATCCTAAACTTTAATCTACCAACACTATTCACAACGATAAGGATTTTTTTCTCACCCTTCATCAATACCATGGCATCAACTCATTGCCCTCTTGACCTCTTCTGGGAGTAGAATTAATACTACACACACATTCCCTATGATGCTTTATCTTGGGGGTTGGATCAGTGGTATATTTCCAGTCTTCTTTGTTGTGTCTGATTCAGTGTCAGTGCAGTTTGAACCATGGGGTATGTCCCCACCTGCCACTATTTGTCAGGATCTATTTGGAACTAAGAGTCCAGGAAGAAAGGCTTTAAGTGAGCAAAATGAATGAAGGAGGAAGGAAGCCAGTACATAAACAACAGAGACTTTGCTGCAATTAAATGGGGGACTGTGATCAGATGGAAGCTGGTTAATACTTTCAATATTTATCAACGATGATTTGTGATGGGATAGTCATCACAAATAGTCATGGATAAGTATCTTCAGCCTAGAATCCTGGCAGGCCTCTCCAGACAAGAAATATTCAATATGTTTACCAGATTAATAAAATATATTCCATGAAAACCACTGCAGGTCTTATGCAGTGATTTAACACTGGCAGAAAACCAAACAAGACAATAATTTGACTGATCAAAGGGATGGATCTACATTTGCCCTGTCCTGAGTTGTAATTGCTTTATTCATTTGAATGTTCTCAGGACTATATAATTTTAGGATTGGAACTTGGAGAGGGCCATTTTCTAAAACTAACCTGTGAAACTACTCAAAGTGAGCTCCAGTCCCACATTATTGAAGATGATGTAAATTTTGGGAGACAGGAAGGCATGGGGAATAACTTACTTGGTAAACACTTCATTCATTTTGGCCTCCTAGCATCTGAGGCCATTTCCTTGTTTTAGAGAATACCCATCTTATTTAACAGAGCCTGTCTCCTAAATGCAGTCTCAGAATTCCAGGTATTTGCTTTCTTAAGCATCCTTGCAACTAAGTGGAGGGCCTCTACCTTAGGCACATGACCTGGGCACTACAGCCCAGACATGGTGACTCCAGACATTGATTTTGAAGCTAGTAACATAATGGAAAAACAGGGATCCTCTTGTGGCTGGCAGTGGTCAGTGGCTACATGTGCTTTCCAAATGCAGCAGTAGCTTTAACAGTAGACTCTCATGTCTAGCTTGGGTGATGCTGATTGTATGAACTGGAGTCAGTGCAGTCCAGTGGCTGCAGCCATGGTATCTTCATGGGGCCACTCCCACTGTGTGATTTGGAGAATTGTTTCTAACTGCATAGGCTGCAAGCCTGGTTTCCCCAAACCTTTTGGAGATTATGTGAGCTATGATATAACCTCTGGTTAATAAGTTAACCAGAATTGACTTTTGTTGCTTATAACTAACACCTTAACTAATACAAAGCCAAAGATAGACCCAGAAGTGATTTGGCTATTGTATTAGTTTTTAATTGCTGTTTAACAAATTAACAAAAACTTAGGGGCTTAAAACAACAAACATTTATCATCTCACACTTTCCATGGGTCAGCCATCAAGGCATGGTATATCTGTATCCTCTGCTCAGGATCACAAAAAGATGTAATCAAGATGTTGGCTGAGTTGCATTCTCATCAGAGACTCGATTGAAGAAGGATTTGTTTCCAAGCTCCCTCAGCTTGTTAGCAGAATTCATTTTTTTGCAGCTGTAGAATTTGTGGTGGCTTGTTTCATTAAGTCCAGTAGGATGGAGTCGCAAACCTTTAGACATTCTTTGAAATAGCTCACCTGATTTAGCCAGGACTGCCCAAGATAATCTCCCTTTTGATTTAACAAAGTCTATCTATTCGGTGCTTTAATGACATCAGTAAAATCCTTCCACCTTTGCCATATAAGGTAATTTAATCAGAAGAGTAACATCCCATCACCTTTGCCATATTCTAGTGGTTAGAATCAAGTGGCATGTCCTGCCTGCTCTCAAGAACAGGGGATTATACAAGAGTGTGGGTCATTAGGGGTCATCTTAGAATTCTGCCTTCCACAATTGTGTTCACACACATGCATCTTTATGCAACTGAACTTACCATTTCAAATTGAGCTTTTTTTGTTTTTTGGCATGATTCTTTTTTTATTATTATTATTTTTTTGGGGGGGTATAGTTGTTTTACAATGTGTTAGTTCCTACTGTACAGCAAAGTGGAGTTCCCTGTGCTATACAGGTTCTTATTAGTTACCTATTTTATACATATTAGTGTATATACATCAATCCCAATCTCCCAATTCATCCCACCACCACCACTCCACCCCCGCTTTCCCCCCTTGGTGTCCATACATCTGTTCTCTACATAATGGTTCCTAGTAAAAATCCTCCTAGTGATATTAGGGCCCTCCATAAAATCTACCTTGAAGCAAGGATTTCCTTTTGAGTTAATAAGCTGTACTCTGAATTAGATGATGATTTTGCTCCCAAGTTTATAAAAAGATGATACAATTTTGTTACATGGCTATAGACTGACTAAGCCTGTACTTTGTTTGGATGACCAGAGAGTAATTAAGGTTAATAAGTTCAGAGAACCTGTGGGTAATTAGTACATGGGGAGCTTAGCCTGTGATTGCCTGGCTGTTCTCAATAAAAGGTCCTTCTCCACCCAGTTAAATCCCCCCAAAATGTGAAGCCCTCTTGGTTGAGCAGCCTGTCAGCGTCTGTTCTATGCAGTTACTGTTCCATACACTGGGACCTGCTCACAGAATTGCCATCCTGATTGGCTAGGGCTGAGGCAATGCTGCTTAGAGAGGGACCTCATGGGCTGCTCAGATGTTAACTCCCCTTCCTTGCCCCCTGCACCATCTTGGCATCTTGCCCATGAGACTTCAGTGTAAGACCCCGAGTGTGCAGCTCTTGCTGTCTTCTGCACTGAGAACCTTCATTTTCTCCATGAGATGTAGAGGTGGTAGGAGTTGGCCATAGCTTGCTTTTGTTTTTACTTCTTTCTGGTGAATTCATGTTCCCTAAGGGCCCACACAATTTAATTAAAATAACTTGCTCTTAGTTTTGCCTTCAGAAATAGAAGATTATTTTTGTAAACAGGCTAAAAAATGGTGGGAAATAGGAGTCAAAGTTGTTTTCTGGAGTGTGATAGGAAGCACAAGATTAACTTAGACTGTCACAATCTTCTGGACTTTCAAGACTGTTATTTATTGCGTGTGTGATGTCTGGCATTCGTTTAAAAGGCAAATGTGTATCATTCTAATCTAATTCGTTCATTAAAATTTTAACTATGCTTAACTGGAGAAGGAATTCATTTTTATGTTTTGATGAGGCTTTCTCCCTCATATATTTTCACTTCTCTTCTCCACTGATTTTGCTTGTCATTAAATGCAAGTTCAAGGCTCTCTTAATCTTAAAGCAGACAAGCAAATGAACAAACAAAGCCTCTATGGTCCGAAGTTCCCTGCTAGCTACTGCCCTGGCTTGCCTCTTGTCTTCACAGTCAGGTTCTTCAGAATCTACAGAACTTGGTCTCTTCTTTCTTACCTCTCATTTACTCTGCAGACCACATTGATCAGACTCTGCCCTTGCTAGTTCGTTGAAATGGCCGTAACACTTGCCCCTGTGACTTGCTGACTACTTAATTAATGAGCATCACCCTGTTGTCATCTTTTGGCATCCTTGGCCATTTGGTTCATGCTTCTTGCCTCTAAAAGACAACACACTCCCCTGGTTTTCCTACCTTTTAATGTCTTTTTCTCAGTGCCCTTTGTCTTTTATCATCCTCTTCTTATACCTGCCACCAACGACCCCCTCCCCCCACTCCACCAGCCTCATATTGTTACTCTATAGAGTCAGGACTTCATACTTCTCTTGTCACGCTGCATGATCTTTGGGGGATTTTTCATATTCTGTGTTTTATCAATCACATGTTTACTAGTGTCTCCCCCTTCCCCACCAAGAGATAATTGCTACTTAAATTTTGTATAATTGTTTTCTTGCTCTTTATAGTTTTCCTATCTTTGTTTACATCTGTGTATTTTACAAAATACTACAGACTGAGTGGTGTAAACCACAGAAATGTATTTTCTCCCAGTTCTGGAAGTTGGAAGTCCAAGACCAAGGTGTTAGCAGGTTTGATTTCTCCCCAGGCTTCTTTCCTTGGCTTGCAAATGGCTGACTTTTTGCTGTGTCCTCACATAGTCTTTCCTCGCTGCACACATATCCCTGAAGTCCGTGTGTGTCCAAGTTTCCTCTTCTCATAAGGACACCAGTCACGTTGGCGTAGGGCCCATCTTACTGACCTTTGAACTTATCACCTCCATAAAGGTGCTATATTCAAATACAGCCACATTTTGAGGTGCTAGGGGATTTGGGTTTCAACATATAAATTTTGGCCTTTTTGAGATTTTTTCCTCTACTCTGTTGTTATCAATCATCTTTTACCAATGACCCCTTTTCACATCACAAGATAACAGCTACTTAAATTTTTATGTAAATATTTTTTCTTTATAGTAGTCCCATATTTGTTAATCCCTAAATAATGTTTTATTTATTTTTGAAATTTATACATATTGAATCATATTGTATATATGCTTTGGTGACTTATTTCTTTCATCTACTGTTAGTTTTTAAAGATTCGTACACAGTGATGCTTGTAGCTGCGTTTCATTCATTTTCACCATTATTTAGTACTTCATTGTATAAGTATACAACACAAAATTTATTCACTTTATGGCCTATATATATTTATTTTCTAGTATTTTTGACTGTTATGAACAATACTGCTATAAATAATTCTGGCACATATCTCTTAGTGCCCAAGTCTTTCTCTGTTTAAGAGTGGACACTTGAAGAATATATACGAAATTAACTTTATCAGGTAGTGCCAAACTTTTCCAAATACATTGAGTACATTTAGTCTCCTTCTATCAGAGGATTAATTTATTTTGTTCTATGTTATTACAACCTTGCCCATCTACAGTTTAATATATTTTGAATCAGGTCATAAACTGTTGTATAGGAAAAGAATGGTGCCTGTAGACATTGATTTTGCCACTGAACCTAGGTCTCATGGGGATCCTAAGGATTCCAATTCCTTATATGATGATTTATGAAATATGAAGTTAGGCCTATTATCCAGGTGATTTAATATTTTGTTCTGAGATATCCATATTAGTGGGATTGGAATACAGTTGAAGTCCTAGGGACTATATTGAGCTACTTGCTTAAGTTCTCCAAAACACTTGTCATGAGAGTAGTTTTTGATAATTTAACTTCAAACAAATTTTTTTTAGGTTAAACTTAAAGACACATATATGTTGACCAAGTTATAAAGGATAGCTAACATTTTTGTTTATTGTTTCCTATTCCTTTCTCAGAGGTCTTTGGAATAGCTTACTACAGTAAACCGAAACATTACTTTGGGAATAATTATCATAAGAATGTATATCAATTAGATAAGTAGACAGTTGTAAAACAAAATTTTGCCCTAGGCCCTAATCCAGATAGGAAAGTGTCCAAATGACTTAAAAGTTCCAAGTAGCATAAAAGGATTCAGCAGAATATACTACCAGTGGTCTGATTTTTTTTTCAGAAATGTAATCCAAAATAGGCTACAATAATATTTTATTTTCTAAATTTTTTTTGTGTGTGTTAGTTTCTGCTTTTTAAGAAAGTGAATCAGCTATACATATAGATATATCTCCATATCTCCTCCCGCTTGCATTTCCCTCCCACGCTCCCTATCCCACCCCTCAAGGTGGACACAAAGCACCGAGCTGATCTCCCTGTGCTATGCCGCTGCTTCCCACTAGCTATTTCACATTTGGTAGTGTATATATGAACATGCCACACTCTCACTTCGTCCCAGCTTACCCTTCCCCATCCCCGTGTCCTCAAGTCCATTCTCTACATGTGCATCTTTATTCCTGTCCTGCCTCTAGTTTTTTCAGAACGATTTTTTTTTTTTTAGATTTCATATATATGTGTTAGCATACGGTATTTGTTTTTCACTTTTTGACTTACTTCACTCTGTATGACAAACTCTAGGTCCATCCACCTCACTACAAATAACTCAGTTTCCTTTCTATTTATAGCTGAGTAATGTTCCATTGTGTATATGTGCAACATCTTCTTTATCCATTTGTCTATTGATGGACACTTAGGTTGCTTCCATGTCCTGGCTATTGTAAATAGAACTGCAATGAACATTGTGGTACATGACTCTTTTTGAATTATGGTTTTCTCAGGGTATATGCCCAGTAGTGGGATTGCTGGGTCGTATGGTAGTTCTACTTTTAGCTTTTTAAGGAACCTCCATACTGTTCTCCACAGTGGCTATATCAATTTACATTCCCAAAAACAGTGCAGGAGGGTTCCCTTTTCTCCACACCCTCTCCTGCATTTATTGTTTGTAGATTTTTGATGATGTCCATTCTGACCAGTGTGAGATGATATCTCATTGTAGTTTTGATTTGCATTTCTCTAATGATTACTGATGTTGAACATTCTCTCATGTATCTCTTGGCAATCTGTATAACTTCTTTGGAGAAATGTCTATATCTTCTGCCCATTTGTGGACTGGGTTGTTTGTTTTTTTCATATTGAGCTGCATGAGTTGCTTGTATGTTTTGGAGATTAATCCTTTATCAGTTGCTTCATTTGCAAATATTTTCTCCCATTCTGAGGGTTGTCTTTTTGTCTTGTTATGGTTTCCTTTGCTGTGCAAAAGCTTTTAAGTTTAATTAGGTCCCATTTTTTCTTTTTGTTTTTATTTCCATTTCTCTAGGAGGTGGGTCAAAAAGGATCTTGATGTGATTTATGTCATAGAGTTTTTCTGCCTATGCTTTCCTCTAAGAGTTTTATAGTGTCTGGCCGTACATTTAGGTCTTTAATCCATTTTGAGTTTATTTTTGTGTATGGTGTTAGGGAGTGTTCTAATTTCATTCTTTTATATGTAGCTGTCCAGTTTTTCCCAGCACCACTTATTGAAGAGGCTGTCTTTTCTCCATTGTATTTTCCAGACTCCTTTATCAAATATAAGGTGACCATATGTGCGTGGGCTTATCTCTGGGCTTTCTTCCCTGTTCCATTGATCTATATTTCTGTTTCTGTGCCAGTACCATACTGTCTAGATTACTGGAGCTTTGTAGTAGAGTCGGAAGTCCAGGAGCCTGATTCCTCCAGCTCCATTTTTTTTCTCAAGATTGTTTTGGCTATTCAGGCTTTTTTGGGTTCCCATACAAATTGTGACATTCTTTGTTCTAGTTCTGTGAAAAATGCCATTGGTAGTTTGATAGGGATTGCATTGAATCTGTAGATTGCTTTGGGAGGTATAGTCATTTTCACAATGTTGATTCTTCCAATCCAAGAACATGGAATATCTCTCCATCTATTTGTATCATCTTTAATTTCTTTCATTAGTGTCTTATAGTTTTCTGCATACAGGTCTTTTGTCTCCTTCGGTAGGTTTATTCCTAGGTATTTTATTCATTTTATTTTGAATTTTATTTTCTGTATTTTTTTAAACAGCAGATTCTTATTAGTTGCCCATTTTATACATATTAGTGTATACATGTCAATCCCAATCTCCCAATTCATCACACCACCATCCTCACCCCCCCGCCACTTTCCCCCCTTGGTGTCCATACATTTGTTCTCTATATCTGTATCTCTGTTTCTGCCTTGCAAACCAGTTAATCTGTACCATTTTTCTAGATTCCACATATATGCATTTATATGCAATATGTGTTTTTCTCTTTTTGACTTACTTCACTCTGTATGACAGTCTCTAGATCCATCCATGTCTCTACAAATGACTCAATTTCGTTCCTTTTTATGGCTGAGTAATATTCCATTGTATATATGTACCACATCTTCTTTATCCATTCGTCTGTCGATGGGCATTTAGGTTGCTTCCATGACCTGGCTATTGTAAATAGTGCTGCAGTGAATATTGGGGTGCATGTGTCTTTTTGAATTATGGTTTTCTCTGGGTATATGCCCAGTAGTGGAATTGCTGGGTCATGTGGTAATTCTATTTTTAGTTATTTAAGGAACCTCCATACTGTTCTCCATAGTTACTGTATCAATGTACATTCCCACCAACAGTGCAAGACGGTTCCCTTTTCTCCACACCCTCTCCAGCATTTCTTGTTTGTAGATTTTCTGATGATGCCCATTGTAACTGGTGTGAGGTGATACCTCATTGTACTTTTGATTTGCATTTCTCTAATAATTAGTGATGTTGAGCGGCTTTTCATGTGCTTCTTGGCCATCTGTATGTCTTCTTTGGAGAAATGACTGTTTAGGTCTTTGGCCCATTTTTGCATTGGGTTGTTTGTTTTTTTAATATTGAACTGCATGAGCTGTTTATATATTTTGGATATTAATCCTTTGTCTGTTGATTCATTTGCAAATATTTTCTCCCATTTAGAGAGTTATCTTTCTCTCTTGTTTATAGTTTCCTTTGCTTTGCAAAAGCTTTTAAGTTTCATTAGGTCCCATTTGTTTATTTTTGTTTTTATTTCCATTACTCTAGGAGGTGGATCAAAAAAGATCTTGCTGTGATTTATGTCAAAGGGTGTTCTTCCTATGTTTTCCTCTAAGAGATTTATAGTGTCCAATCTTAAATTTAGATCTCTAATCCATTTTGAGTTTATTTTGTTTTTGGTGTTAGGGAATGTTCTAATTTCATTCTTTTACATGTAGCTGTGCAGATTTCCCAGCATCACTTATTGAAGAGACTGTCTTTTCTCCATCGTATATACTTGCCTCCTTTGTCATAGATTAGTTGACCATAGGTGGATGGGTTTATCTCTGGGCTTTCTATCCTGTTCCATTGATCTATATCTCTGTTTTTGTGCCAGTACCATATTGTCTTGATTACTGTAGCTTTGTAGTATAGTCTGAAGTAAGGGAGTCTGATTCCTCCAGCTCCATTTTTTTCCCTCAAGACTGCTGTGGCTAATCAGTGTCTTTTGTGTCTCTATACAAATTTTAAGATTTTTTTTCTTTATTTTCTCATTTAAAAAATGCCATTGGTAATTTGATAGGGATTGCATTGAATCTGTAGATTGCTTACGGTAGTATAGTCATTTTCACAATATTGATTCTTCCAATCCAAGAACATGGTATATGTCTCCATCTGTATCATCTTTAATTTCTTTCATCAGTATGTTATACCTTTCTGCATACAGGTCTTTTGTCTCCCTAGGTAGGTTTATTCCTAGATATCTTATTCTTTTTGTTGCAGTGGTAAATGGGAGTGTTTCCTTAATTTCTCTTTCAGATTTTTCATCATTAGTATATAGGAATGCCAGAGATTTCTGTGCATTAACTTTGTATCCTGCTACTTTACCACATTCATTGATTAGCTCTAGTAGTTTTCTGGTGGCATCTTTAGGATTCTCTATGTATACTGTCATGTCATCTGCAAACAGTGACAGTTTTACTTCTTCTTTTCCAATTTGTATTCATTTTATTTCTTTTTCTTCTCTGATTGCCCTGGCTAGGACTTCCAAAACTATGTTGAAAAATAATAGTGAGAGTGGACATCATTGTCTTTTTCCTTATCTTAGAGGAAATGCTTTCAGTTTTCACCATTGAGAATGATGTTTGCTGTGGGTTTGTCATATATGGCCTTTATTACAATGAGGTAATTTCCCTCTATGCCCACTTTCTGGAGAGTTTTTATGATAAGTGCGTGTTGAATTTTGTCAGTAGCTTTTCCTGCATCTATTGAGATGATCATATGGATTTTCTCCTTCAATTTGTTAATATGGTGTATCACATTGGTTGATTTGCATTTATTGAAGAATCTTTGCATTCCTGGGATAAATCCCACTTGATCATGGTGTATGATCCTTTTAATGTGTTGTTGGATTCTGTTTGCTAGTGTTTTGTTGAGGATTTTTGCGTCCATATTCATGAGTGATATTGGTCTGTAATTTTCTTTTTTTTAGTATCTTTGTCTGGTTTTGGTATCAGGGTGATGGTGGCCTCGTAGAATGAGTTCGGGAGTGTTCCTTCCTCTGCAGTTTTTTTGGAAGAGTTTGAGAAGGATGGGTGTTAGCTCTTCTCTAAATGTTTGATAGAATTGACCTATGAAGCCATCTGGTCCTGGAATTTTGTTTGTTGGAAGATTTTTAGTCACAGTTTCAATTTCATTACTTGTGATTGGTCTGTTCATATTTTCTATTTCTTCCTGGTTCAGTCTTGGAAGATTATACCTTTGTAAGAATTTGTCCATTTCTTCCAGGTTGTCCATTTTATTGGCATAGAGTTGCTTGTAGTAGTCTCAGGATGCTTTGTATTTCTGCAGTGTCTGTTCTTACTTCTCCTTTTTTCATTTCTAATTTTATTGATTTGAGTCTTCTCCCTCTTTTCCTTGATGAGTCTGGCTAATGGTTTATCAATTTTGTTTACCTTCTCAAAGAACCAGCTTTTAGTTTTTAGATGTTTGCTATTGTTTTCTTTGTTTCTGCTTCATTTATTTCTGCTCTGATCTTTATGATTTTTCCTTCTGCTAACTTTGGGTTTTGTTTGTTGTTCTTTCTCTAGTTCCTTTAGGTGTAAGGTCAGATTTTTTGAGATTTTTCTTGTTTCTTGAGGTAGGCTTATATTGCTGTAAACTTCCCTCATAGAACTGCTTTTGCTGCCTCTAGTAGGTTTTGGATCATCGTGTTTTCATTGCCATTTATCTCTAGGTATTTTTTGATTTCCTCTTTGATTTCTTCAGTGATCTCTTGGTTATTTAGTAGCATATTGTTTAGCTTCCATATGTTTGTGTTTCTTACGTTTTTTTTCCTTAATTGATTTCTAATCTCATAGCGTTGTGGTCAGAAAAGATGCTTGATATGATTTCCATTTTCATATTTACTGAGGCTTGATTTGTGACCCAAGATGTGATCAATCCTGGAGAATGTTCCTTGCGCACTTGAGAAGAAAGTGTAGTCTGCTGTTTTTGGATGGAATGTCCTATAAATATCAATTAAGTCTATCTGGTCTTTTGTGTCATTTATAGCTTGTTTCCTTATTAAATTTCTGTGTGGATGATCTGTCCATTGGTGTATGTGAGGTGTTAAAATCCCCCACTGTTATTGTGTCACTGTCGATTTCCTCTTTTATAGCTGTTAGGAATTGCCTTATGTATTGAGGTGCTCCTATGTTGGGGGCATATATATTTAGAATTGTTATATCTTCTTCTTGGATAGATCCCTTGATCATTATGTAGTGTTCTTCCTTGTCTCTTTTAACGTTCTTTATTTTAAAGTCTATTTTATTTGATATCAGTATGGCTACACCAGCTTTCTTTTGATTTCCATTTGCATGGAATATATTTTTCCATCCCCTCACTTTCAGTCTGTATGTGTCCCTAGGTCTGAAGTGTGTCTCTTGTAGCCAGCATATATATAGGTCTTGTTTTTGTACCCATTCAGCAAGCCTGTGTCTTTTGGTTGGAGCATTTAATCCATTCATGTTTAAGGTAATTATCAATATGTCTGTTCCTATTACCATTTTCTTAATTGTTTTGGGTTTGTTTTTGTAGGTCTTTTTCGTCTCTTGTGTTTCCCACTTAGAGAAGTTCCTTCAGCGTTTGTTGTAGAGCTGGTTTGGTGGTGCTGACTGCTCTTAGCTTTTGCTTGTCTGTAAAGCTTTTGATTTCTCCATTGAATCTGAATGAGATCCTTGCCAGGTAGAGTAATCTTGGTTGTAAGTTCTTCCCTTTCATCACTTTAAATATGTTGCCACTCCCATCTGGCTTGTACAGTTTCTGCTGAGAATTCAGCTGTTAACCTTATGGGAGTTCCCTTGTATGTTATTTGTTGTTTTCCCCTTGCTTCTTTCAATAATTTTTCTTTGTCTTTAAGTTTTGCCAATTTGAATACTGTGTCTTGATGTGTTTCTGCTTGGGTTTATCCTGTATGGGCCTCTCTGTGCTTCCTGGACTTGGGTGGCTATTTCCTTTCCCATGTTAGGCAAGTTTTCTACTATAATCTCTTCAAATATTTTCTTGGGTCCTTTCTCTCTCTCTTCTCATTCAGGGACCCCTATAATGCGAATGTTACTGTGTTTAATGTTTCCCAGGGGTCTCTTAGGCTGTCTTCATTTCTTTTCATTCTTTCTTCTTTATTCTGTTCTGCAGCAGTGAATTCCACCATTCTGTCTTCCAGGTCACTTATCCGTTCTTCTGCCTCAGTTATTCTGCTATTGATTCCTTCTAGTGTATTTTTCATTTCAGTTATTATATTGTTCATCTCTGTTTGTTCGTTAATTCTTCTAGGTTTTTGTTAGACATTTCTTGCATCTTCTTGATCTTTGCCTCTATTCTTTTTCCAAGGTACTGGATCCTCTTCACTATCATTATGCTGAATTCTTTTTCTGGAAAGTTGCCTATCTCCACTTCATCTAGTTGTTTTTCTGGGGTTTTATCTAGTTCCTTCATCTGGTATATAGCCCTCTGCCTTTTCATCTTGTCCGTCTTTCTGTGAATGTGGTTTTTGTGCCACAGGCTACAGGATTGTAGTTCTTCTTGCTTCTGCTATCTGCCCTCTGGTGGATGAGGCTATCTAAGAGGCTTGTGCAAGTTTCCTGATGGGAGGGACTGGTAGTGGTTAGAGCTGGCTGTTGTTCTGGTGGGCAGAGCTCAGTAAGTCTTTAATCTGCTTGTCTGCTGATGGGTGGGGCTAGGTTTCCTCCCTATTGGTTTTTTGGCCTGAGATGACCCAACACTGGAGCCTACCCAGGCTCTTTGGTGGGGCTAATGGCGGACTCTGGGAGGGCTCACGCCAAGGAGTACTTCCCAGAACTTCTGCTGCCAGTGTCCTTGTCCTCACGGTGAGACACAGCCACCCCCTGCCTCTGCAGGAGACCCTCCAACACTAGAAGGTAGGTCTGGTTCAGTCTCCTATGGGGTCACTGCTCCTTCCACTGGGTCCCAGTGCACACACTATTTTGTGTGTGGTGGAGTCTCTGTTTCCTCCAGTCCTGTTAAAGTCCTCCAATGAAGTCCCGCTAGCATTCAAAGTCTGATTCTCTAGGAATTCCTCCTCCTGTTGCCAGACCCCCATGTTGGGAAGCCTGACATGGGGCTCAGAACCTTCACTCCAGTGGGTGGACTTCTGTGGTATAAGTGTTCTCCAGTTTGTGAGTAACCCACCCAGCAGTTATGGGATTTGATTTTATTGTGATTTCACCCCTCCTACTGTCTCATTGTGGCTTCTCCTTTGTCTTTGGATTGGGGTATCTTTTTTCATGAGTTTCAGTGTCTTCCTGTCAATAATTGTTCAGCAGTTAGTTATGATTCCTGTGCACTCCCAAGAGGGAGTGAAAGCCAGTATTTTATTCTTTTTGTTGCAATGGTAAGTGGGAGTGCTTCCTTAACTTCTCTTTCAGATTTTTCGTCATTATTGTATAGGAATGCAAGAGATTTCTGTGCGTTAATTATGTATCCTGCTACTTTACCAAATTCACTGATTAGCTCTAGTAGTTTTCTGGTAGCATCTTTAAGATTCCCTATGTATAGTATCATTTCATCTGCAAACAGTGACAGCTTTACTTCTTCTTTTCCAACTTGGATTCCTTTTATTTCTTTTTCTTCTCTGACTGCTGTGGCTAAAACTTCCCAAACTACGTTGAATAATAGTGGTGAGAGTGGACAACCTTGTCTTGTTCCTGATCTTAGCAGAAATGGTTTCAGTTTTTCGCCATTGAGAACCATGTTGGCTGTGGGTTTGTCATATATGGCCTTTATTATGTTGAGGTAACTTTCCTCTTTGCCTACCTTCTGGAGGGTTTTTATCATAAATGGGTGTTGAATTTTGTCAAAATCTTTTGCTGCACGTATTCAGATTATCGTATGGTTTTTCCCCTTCATTTTGTTAATATGGTGTATCACATTGGTTGATTTGCGTATATTGAAGAATCCTTGCATTCCTGGGATAAACCCCACTTGATCATCGTGTATGATCCTTTTAATGTGCTGTTGGAGTCTGTTTGCTAGTATTTTGTTGAGGATTTTTGCATCTATGTTTATCAGTGATATTGGCCTATAGGTTTTTTTGTGTGACATCTTTGTCTGGTTTTGGTATCAGGGAAATGGTGGTCTTATAGAATGAGTTTGGGAGTGTTCCTCCCTCTGCTATATTTTGGAAGAGTTTGAGAAGGATGGGTGTTAGCTCTTCTCTAAATGTTTGATAGAATTTGCCTGTGAAGCCATCTGGTCCTGGGCTTTTGTTTATTGGAAGATTTTTAATCACAGTTTCAATTTCAGTGCTTGTGATTGGTCTGTTTATATTTTCTATTTCTTCCTGGTTCAGTCTCGGAAGATTGTGCTTTTCTCAGAATTTGTCCATTTCTTCCAGGTTGTCCATTTTATTGGTATATAGTTGCTTGCAGCAATCGCTCATGATCCTTTGTATTTCTGCTGGTTACTTCTCCTTTTTCATTTCTAATTCTATTGATTTGAGTCTTCTCCCTTTTTTCTTGATGAGTCTGGCTAATGGTTTATCAATTTAGTTTATCTTCTCAAAGAACCAGCTTTTAATTTTTTTAATGTTTGCTATTGTTTCCTTCATTTCCTTTTCATTTATTTCTGATCTGATCATTATGATTTTATTTCTTCTGCTAACTTTGGGGTTTTTTGGTTCTTCTTTCTCTAATTTCTTTTGGTGTAAAATTAGGTTTATTTGAGATGTTTCTTGTTTCTTCAGGTAGGATTGTATTGCTGTAAACTTCCCTCTTAGAACTGCATTTGCTGCATCCCATAGGTTTTGAGTTGTCGTGTTTTCATTTTCATTTGTTTCTAGGTATTTTTTATTTCCACTTTGATTTCTTCAGTGGTCTCTTGGTTATTTAGTAGTGTATGGTTTAGCCTCCATGTATTTGTATTTTTTTCAGATTTTTTCCTGTAATTGATATCTAGTCTCATAGTGTTGTGGTTGGAAAAAATGCTTGATATGATTTCAATTTCCTTAAATTTACTAAGGCTTGATTTGTGACCCAAGATATGATGTGTCCTGGAGAATGTTCCATGAGCACTTGAGAGGAAAGTGTATTCTGTTGTTTTTGTATGGAATGTCCTATAAATATTATTTAAGTCCATCTTGTTTAATGTATCATTTAAAGCTTCTGTTTCCTTATTTATTTTTATTTTGGATGATCTCTCCATTGGTGAACGTTGGGTGTTAAAGTCCCCTAGTATGATTGTGTTACTGTCAGTTTCCCCTTTTATGGCTTTTAGCATTTGCCTTATGTATTGAGGTGCTCCTATGTTGGGTGCATAAATATTTACAACTGTTATATCTTCTTCTAGGATTGATCCCTTGATCATTATGTCCTTCCTTCTCTCTTACAGTAGTCTTTATTTTAAAGTCTATGTTGTCTGATATAAGAATTGCTACTCCAGCTTTCCTTTGATTTCCATTTACGTGGAATATCTTTTTCCACCCCCTCACTTTCGGTCTGTATGTGTCCCTAGGTCCAAAGTGGGTTTCTTGTAGCCAGCATATATATGGATCTTGTTTTTGTATCTATTCATCCAGTCTGTGTCTTTTGGTTGAATCATTTAATCTGTTTAAGGTAATTATCGATATGTATGTGCCTATTACCATTTTCTTAATTGTTTTGGGTTTCTTATTGTAGGTCTTTTCCTTCTCTTGTGTTTCATGCCTAGAGAAGTTCCTTTAGCATTTGTTGCAAAGCTCATTTGGTCGTGCTGAATTCCCTTAGGTTTCGCTTGTCTGTAAGGTTTTAATTTCTCCGTCGAATCTGAATGAGATTCTTTCTGAGTAGAGTAATCTTGGTTGTTGGTTTTTCCCTTTCCTCACTTTAAATAAGTACTGCCACTCCCTTTTGGCTTGCAAAGTTTCTGCTGAAAGATCAGCTACTAACCTTATGGGGATTCCCTTGTATGTTATTTTTCCCTTGCTGCTTTTAATATTTTTTCTTTGCAGTTTATTTTTGATTGTTTGATTAATATGTGTCTTGGCATGTTTCTCCTTGGATTTATCCTGTATGGGACTCTCTGTGCTTCCTGGACTTGATTGACTGTTTCCTTTCCCATATTAGGGAAGTTTTCAACTATAATCTCTTCAAATATTTTCTCAGTCCCTTTCTTTTTCTCTTCTTCTTCTGGGACCCCTATAATTCAAATGTTGGTGGGTTTAGTGTTGTCCCAGAGGTCTCTGAGACTGTCCTCAATTCTTTTCATTCTTTTGTCTTTATTCTGCTCTGCAGTAGTTATTTCCACTATTTTATCTTCCAGGTCACTTATCTGTTCTTCTGCCTCACTTATTCTGCTATTGATTCCTTCTAGAGAATTTTAAATTTCATTTATTGTGTTGTTCATCATTGTTTGTTTGCTCTTTAGTTCTTCTAGTTCCATATTAAACATTTCTTGTATTTTTTCCATTCTATTTCCAAGATTTTGGATATCTTTACTGTCATTGCTCTGAATTCTTTTTCAGGTAGACTGCCTATTTCCTCTTCATGTGTTTGGTCTGGTGGGTTTTTACCTGTTCCTTCATCTGCTGTGTGTTTCTCTGTCTTCTCATTTTGCTTAATTTACTGTGTTTGGGGTCTCCTTTTCGCAGGCTGCAAGTTCGTAGTTCCCATTGTTTTTGGTGTCTGCCCCCAGTGGCTAAGGTTGGTTCAGTGTGTTGTGTAGGCTTCCTGGTGGAGGGGACTGGTGCCTGTGTTCTAGTGGATGAGGCTGGATCTCATCTTTCTGGTGGGCAGGACCACGTCCAGTCGTGTGTTTTGGAGTATTTGTGATGTTATTATGATTTTACGCAGTCTCTCTGCTAATGGGTGGGGTTGTGTTCCTGTCTTGCTAAGTTGTTTGGCATAGCGTGTGTCCAGCACTGTAGCTTGCTGGTCATTGAGTGCAGCTGGGTCTTGGCATTGAGATGGAGATCTCTGGGAGAGCTTTCGCCATTTGATGTTACGTGGAGTCGGGATATGTTTGACGGACCAGTGTCCTGATATCAGCTCTCCCACCTCAGAGGCACAGGTGTGACACCCGGCTGGAGCACGAAAACTCTGTCAGCCACATGGCTCAGAAGAAAGGCGAGAAAAAAAGAATAAAAGAAAGAAAAAATAAAATAAAGTTATTAAAATAAAAAAATTTCTTAAATTATTATAAATTTTAAAAAGTAATTTAAAAAGGAAAGAAAGAGAGAAAGAATGAAGAGAGCAATCAAACCGAAAAACAAATCCACCAATGATTACAAGCCCTAAAAGCTATAGTAAAAAAAAAAAAATGTACAGACAGAACCCTAGGACAAATGGTAAAGCAAAGCTGTACAGACAAAATTACACAAAGAAGCATACACACAGTCACAAAAAGAGAAAAAGGAAAAAATATAGATATATCTATATATAAAAAAAGGAAGAGCAAGCAAATCAATAAACAACTCTACCAATGATACTACACTCTAGATACTAAGCTAAGATAAACATAAGACCAAAACCAAATTAGATGCAGAAAGCAAACCCGAAGTCTACAGTTGCTCCCAAAATTCACCGTATCAATTTTGCGTTGATTTGTTGTCTATTCGGGTATTCCACAGATGCAGGGTACATCAAGTTGATTGTGGAGCTTTAATCCGCTGCTCCTGAGGCTGCTGGGAGAGATGTCCCTTTCTCTTCTTTGTTCTTACAGCTCCCGGGGTTCAGACAGGACAGGGTTAAAGGAGCAGCTGATTCAGGGACTCCCGCTCACTCAGGCAGGGGGAAGGAGGGGTACAGAATGCAGGGCGTGTCTGCGGCAGCAGAGGCCAGCGTGACGCACCAGCCTGAGGTGCGCCGTGTGTTCTCCCGGGGAAGTTGTCCCTGGATCACGGGACCCTGGCAGTGGCGGGCTGCACAGGCTCCCGGGAGGGGAGGTGTGGATGGTAACCTGTGCTAGCACACAGGCTTCTTGGTGGCGGCAGCAGCAGCCTTAGTGTCTCATACCCGTCTCTGGGGTCCGCGCTGTTAGCCGCGGCTCACGCCCGTCTCTGGAGCTCCTTTAAGCAGCGCTCTTAATCCCCTCTCCTCGTGCACCAGGAAACAAAGAGGCAAGAAAAAGTCTCTTGTCTCTTCGGCAGCTCCAGACTTTTTCCCGGACTCCCTCCCTTTTAGGTGTGGCGCACTAGCCCCTTCAGGCTGTGTTCGCACAGTCAACCCCAGTCCTCTCCCTGAAATCCGACCTCCGAAGCACCAAGCCTCAGCTCCCAGCCCCGCCCACCCCCGTGGGTGAGCAGACAAGCCTCTCGGGCTGGTGAGTGCTGGTCGGCACTGATCCTCTGTGCGGGAATCTCTCTGCTTTGCTCTCTACACCCCTGTTGCTGTGCTCTCTGGCTCCGATGCTTACCCCCTGCCACCCCCTGCCTCTGCCAGTGAAGGGGCTTCCTAGTGTGTGGAAACCTTTCCTCCTTCACAGCTGCCTCCCCAAGGTGCAGGTCCTGTCCCTATTCTTTTTTTTTTTTTTTTTTGCGGTATGGGGGCCTCTCACTGTTGTGACCTCTCCCGTTGCGGAGCACAGGCTCCGGACGCGCAGGCTCAGCGGCCATGGCTCACGGGCCCAGCTGCTCCGCAGCATGTGGGATCTTCCCGGACTGGGGCACGAACCCATGTCCCCTGCATCGGCAGGCGGACTCTCAACCACTGCGCCACCAGGGAAGCCCCTGTCCCTATTCTTTTGTCTCTGTTTTTTCTTTTTTCTTTTGCCCTGCCCATGTACATGGGGAGTTTCTTGCCTTTGGGGAGGTCTGAGGTCTTCTGCCAGCATTCCGTAGGTGTTCTGTAGGAGTTGTTCCACATGTAGATGTATTTCTGATCTGTTTGTGGGGAGAAAGGTGATCTCCATGTCTTACTCTTCCACCATCTTGAAGGTCTTCTCCTAAAAAAGTTTTGAAAAATGTAGCTGAGTTTATGACTCCCTCTATCAATTCTGAATGATTTTAAAAACCTATTAATTAACCCTGGTTTTGAACTTGGTATTTCCTATTCTTACTTACTGCCTTGGGATATTTACATATTTATTTGTCTATTTCTAGAACTACTATTAATGGTAATATCTCCCTATTTAAATGTTGTGACTAGATAGTCATAAAATCAATCATGTTTTTCTTTTTATTTATTTGTATTTTGCAGCCACGTAAATGTCAACCTGGTACTTGAGTGGTCTACGAGGGTAGTTTTGGTGATGAACTGTTTTGATGGCTATTACCATGCATTTAATATGGTATTTTACCATTTTTAAAGCACTTCCATATACAAGTGAGGAGACTGAGGTCAAGAGAGTACAAGTGACCTGTCCAGCTGCAAATCAGCTATTTCTATTTGATAAAAAGTTAGAGATCAGAGAGATATTAGTAAGTGCCAAGGCTAGAACAACAGTCTTGTTCTTCTGAATCCTTCACTGGTACATTTTTTCCTGACATTCCAGGCCATTCTTGTGAAGCAAATCAGCAGCATATTGGCTTGTTCTATTTGATAAATATTATTACCCACTAGCTAAAGATTTCACAGTGAAGTGGACCCTTTGGAAAAAGAAGAAGTTTACCAATACCATATACGACCATATACTTTTAGGTAAAAGTGTGTTTTTCAGCTTTGTCAATTCTGTTTTATCTTGTGGGGGCAGAAGTGACCTGCGTCTACCCATGACACAGAAATGGATTCATTCATTCAACAATAGATAAATATAAACAGTTCTAGTTTAAGAGAAATGCAGTGTCCAACCTTTACAAGGTCCCAGATACTGCTGGGTCATGGGAGACCTAAGAATAAAACCTCAAGATTGCAATACAATGAATGGAATATATTCTAAAATGTAAGGAAGTACAAAGAAATAATTGTGTTTGGAGGACGAACTGGGTATTCACATTTATTGCTGTGATATCATGTAGCAATAGCCATACTTTGAAACTTCTACAGAAATTGGTGTTTTTTAATTAAACTATCCATTTGAGCAGGGTGCCACATATATCATATACTTGTATATGATATAATATATTTGTGATGGGGGGGTAGACATGGGTAAGGCAGTAAAGCTGGAGGAGAAAAGGCAAGCAAATAAGAGGAAATAAAAGGTAGGGTTGCACTATCTGGCACTATTATCTTCCTCTTCCTCCCTTTCTTCTTCCTCTTTCTTCTCTTTTCCACTCTCCCCTTCTAGGGCACACGGTTTGCAATTTGATCCACAGTCCTTGCCAGCCATTGTTGTGCCAGATATGCTTCATTCATCCTTGCTTCTGCTGGCCTTTGAAAACAAGCACCATGGCCCTGCTCTGTTTGTTGTCAAGAATGAGTGACTCAGAGCAGGAATGTTTCCCAGACGGGAGGTGAAGGGGTCAGTCTGGACCTCTGGACATTTGCAGTGCTTAACTTGCAGGCATGTCATGTGAAAGGAAGGGTGACTCCCAGCGCTTCTTATGGCAGTTAGTATATATGCCGCAAAGCACTGCTCAGATCATGAGATTGCCTGTCAGGTCATCTGCTGTGAAATCCATTAGGAAAAACACCCGGAAACTGATGCCTGACTTGAAATCCTTAGTTTACTAAATTGCAGAAATTATCTTTGGAAGGTTTTGTCACTTTATATATTTTTTTTATAAAAAAAATTATGTTTGCTGTAATGCCTCATGCAAAGTGCTAGTTGAATGAATCTGTCACTGAAACTTCAATTCCAGATTACCACACTGCAAGATCTGCTATTATAAATGAAAACACATCTTTAGAAAGTTCACAACAGTTTGAAGTAGATGAGCTATTGAAATGCAATAGAAAAACCTACCCTTTCCAGATTAGCCAAATAGTGATTGTAGTCCTATGTAAACACAGTCTCACGTTATTGTCAGGGTAAAATGGTCCTTAATGTGCTACTCCAAGAGCAGGGTAACATTACCTAAGCCTACAAATAATGATATAAATTATCTTTAAGAATTCTTTGCTTGTGAGTATGGCGCAGAATTCAAAAGCAAGTGGAAAATTGTTGCATTATCAAACTACTAGACTCTTGATAAGTTTTTTTTTTTAAATCTCTACAAACTCCAAACCACAATTTACTAGAAGAATGTTAATGAGCAGTTCTTTGGAAACCTGTAAAAGTAGGTTTTCTCCAAAGAGGCCTAAAAGAGCCACATCCTTGAAGGGACAAGGTCAAATGTGAATAAGTTGGTCTCACATCCAATGCACTGTGCTGTTTATTGGGGGTTATATAGGTAGGGTCTCCTTTTGGTTTTTGTATTGTCCCTTCAGAAGATAATTATTCAATGGTATTTTACTACTAATGTGAGCTATGCTTTTTATAATAAAGATTGTATTTACTTAGTTTGCCAAATGACAAGAAATTGTGCTAAGGAAAAAGAAGTGGGACTTACAAGGTGGGAAGACTGAAGAAGAGACCCTTGAGAATCTTGGACAAATACATCAGAATCTTATCGGACTTGCAATTTTTACTTCAAGACAAGCTCTCTACAAAATTTTATATTGCAGGTACTTATAATCAAAACCTTGAAATGGTGATTCAACTTCAGAAATTAGTAGAGTTTGGCAAGGAAGGAGACAAGGAAGAAAAGCACTGAGCATGAGAAAAGAACTAAAAGTTCTTTTGTATTTTCCCAGTCCTGAAACAAATGTCCTCAGAAGGGACATGATCACAGCTATCCATTTAGATTTCAGGGCTGGCCATGGCACGTATCTCTACTACACCTTTTTTATTTGCATAAAGCAATTACCCCTGTGGTCAGTGGCTTCAGAGTTGTCTAGACAACATGCTTCAGATGGTATCGGTGACCTCAGATACACTAAGCTTGCTCTAAATTAGTGATGAGCGGAGCTGGAGGGATGTATTATAGTAGTTACAAACCATAAGAAGGTATTTAAATAGTAGATAAGACACATGCAAATCTTTTCATTGCCATGACAACCATCTTGATATAGGTTTTCCATATGTAGCAAGAAGGGCAGAGCAAAAGGCATTGGGAAAATAGCAGGAACCTGTAATGAGAATTAACCCTGGCAGGGGATTAGTCCAGATCTTGGTCATTTATTAACTCTTAATAGAATACAAACTTCTGTAGTAATACACTACTCACTGGGTTAGAGAACCATTATTTTCAAACCTCAGCTGTAAAGTTCTCAGCTATATGGTTACATCTCAGCAGTAAAGTTCTCAGCTATACGGTTACATTTCAGGTCCCAAGTCTTCACAATGGCTCTGACTGATGCCAGAAAGGAGGGAAGGAGGAATACTGGTGTGCTACTAAATGCAGATTCTTTGGTGCCCCCCAGAGAGCTTTTCAGAGCAGGGTTCATCCAGTACTCAAATGCATAACTGGTACACGTCTTTAGTTGTTTGTTTGTGTTGATCAGAGAAGCTAATGAACACCTAAATAATCACAGCATGCGGTAGTACATTTCAAAGGAGGATGGGATTTGTTCTTGTGCAACTACCATGAGGGAGAAGGAGTGAAATGCTGCCTGCCTCTCTCCCTCTTTCCCATTTTGCTTCCCTCCCTTCTTCTCTTGAGCTCTCATCTCTCTCATCTGTCTGTTTTTCCTCCTAGAGTTCTTCATTTCTTCTAAGTGCCAACATAGTTTCAGGGCTAGCTCTAGGCACTGGTGGTTCTCCTGTGGCCTGGGAAGCTCCCTCCAGCCATGCTTCTTTCTGCCACAGGTCTGCAGAGAGAATCCAGTCCTGCCAACCTATCATCCCAGCCTGCTTCATCCTGACCATCTGCTCAGAGGTGAATGATGGGGGTGGGAGAACACAGGGTACCTCAAACTCGGTGTAACATTTTCCTCTGCAGATCACAGACCTTCACACGGCCTTGGAATCTTTTGAAATATAAATGGCAATTCTACTTGCTACTTTTAAGGCCAAGACTGGTACCGTCGGCACCACGGAGTCATTAACATTCTTCATTCAGATCTTTGTATGTACAATCAGTGTATGGATTCCTTTTGACACAAACTGGAATTTCAACACACAAGGGAACATTGGTGAAAACAAGCTGGTTTATTAATTAAAATGATAATAAATAATACCCCTAAACTTCAATATGTTTTAGTGCAAGTCTTGGCTCAGTCATCCGTGTTCTGAGGCTATTTTAAAATGTGGACGTGCTTTGTGCTCTTTCTAACATGAAACTGAATCAAAGCCAGAAAGACCCTTTCCTATCACACAGTAAGTTAACTACTAATTGGTAGTAGTTCTTATAAACCAAACTGTATAGGGTATTATTTAAATATGGTTTGTTTAAAAACTAAGTGACAACTTACTATAGTAGGAGGCAGAGACAAGAAGTGGTTAAACAAGAAGCACCCTTCAGCAAAGCACAATTTAAAATCTCATTCATCAGATTCCACCTGTCCTTCGGAAAACATTCTAACTTTATAGAAATTGAAGACTAACCGTAGCCTCGAAAACTGTTGGTATTAACACTGTAGGGCATCCTACAAGGAACTGATGTCTCAGTTCCTTATCCAGAATACGTGTTCTGTCTGACAAATTTGGGGGGTGTTGTTTGCCTTCAAGATACTCAGATGTTCCTTTTTTGACATCTGGGGTTTTAATTAAGTCTTCCCATGTCTTTAAAGCAAAATGAACTTGGTCTGGTCTGGACAATGCTGTGAAGCATTTTTATTTATGAACGCCATCCCTGTCATGTTAATTTGTACCACGTTTCTGATTTATCCTAAAAGAACACATTACCCAGTAGATTTGGAGGAGTTAAAGGGAATCTACAGGGTGACTTTAATCTTTATGTCTTTATATACTGGAGGGCATTTTATTGCCCCTCTGCACTGTTGTCACTACGCAATCGTTTTCTGCTTTAGAAATGTAGCCATTTGGATCAATAGTTACAGTACAATATATTGTACTTCTGATGGGGGCCTCCTAGGACAGTTAAGAAGCACAGGCCACGGTGATTTCACCAAATGCTTGGTTATATTCTGAAATCTATTTTTAAAAAGAGTTAGCACAACATACGTAGAGTCAAATTTATAGGCATTCTAATGAAATTTTACTTACTCTACTTATGTATATTAAAATAAAATTAGGAAGAATGGAGCGCAAAAGAACATTTTGCAGCTTGAAAAATAGAGATTTTTAATGGGACACCAGAGCAGTAGCAGCTAGAAGTAGCTGTCTTTTGGAATTTGTAGCTGCTGCTACCAAATACTGAGATTTTGGATTTGGCGTCTATTTCTAGATTTTGTGATGACTGTACACTTCTAATGTTGGAAAGAAAGGGGAGAAAAAGCCCTGAGATGGCCACAGATGTTTGCAGAGTGCGATGATGGAGCTAGCAAAGATGTAAAGAAGTTATATGTCTCTTAAAGTGTTAAATGTAGGCTGCAACTTGTGGATTTTTCTGTAAATTCTTTATCTATAAACAAACTGGGTTATCACAGCTGTTTATTGTACTGCTAGCCCTGATTCTAACCTTTATGTCTTTATTGCTTACATACCATTCCCTTGTTTATGCGTCTGTACCATTCAGTGCCCTTGAACTTGGTCCCTCAGAGCCCCGACCCCTGCATGCTTGCTCACTCACTCCACTCACGTCTGCAATCAGTAAATCTGAGACAGGCCCTGGCTGATAGCCGAGCTGCAGTAGGGCAATTAACACAGAACTAAAGTGTCATTCCTGGCAGGGTGGGGAGAGTGGCAGACCACAGATGACAGTTCTCAGTTCTGAAGCTGTGACATCCAGGCCAGACCTGGGATTATAGGGAACAAGGGGAAAAAAGGAAAGAGGGAGTGAGGAGGGGTACGTTTGGGGGGAGAGAGTTCCTCAAAGAAAAGCACCAAGTAGCTTCTCTTTGAAGAATTGTTTATTCCCTGTATCAGATTCCAGCTGTCTGACCAGTTAATTGGATGAATACCTAGAGGAAAACATCCTGTGCACTAAGTGAATTGAGGGAAATGGGTCTCTTTCTTTCTTTAGAAGGAGAAAGTGCTTTTCCTTTAAAAAAAAAATCACCAACTCTCAATCACCGTTTAATGGTGTTCCTGCCAGACTTAGATTAAAAAAAGGAAAAGAAATATCTTTTATTAAGTGCTTGCCTCCCCCCACCTTTTTGCCCACTCACGGTTTCCCCTGCAGCCACCTACCTGCTATGGCTCTGATATCTTAATAAAGTTAGTGTTGAATAGAAGCAGGGCACCCAGGCAGCTGCCTGCTGAAAGGCAGCTTCCCTTTTAGCCCCTTCCTCTAAGGAGCTCTGGAGACCCACCTATACAATAAGATAAAACTGTTCTTAATCCCGAGGTCCAGAGGACCCCCCCCCGCCAGGCCACCAGGGGGCATCATGGATCCTGAGCTTGGACATCCAGCTGTCAGCTTCTTGGGAGCTGTGCAAGTCAATTCTGAGAGCAAAGTCAGCTTTTCCTTGGATTGAATGCTCTCCTCCCTCCTTCCCACTCTAGGCTTTGCCTACTACTCTCCTCAAACATTATAACTTTTCATGGGATGGCTTCCGATTGTTAGGAAACCATAGTTAGTAATAGCAGTTATCATTTACCAAGTATTTAATTGATGTCACATGTTCTATAGACTATATCTTATTTATTTCTCACTAAGGACAAACAAAGATACAAACCCCGTAAAGCCTGGGTTATTCTCTCCACAATCCAGATGGAAAAGCTGAAATTCAGAACAATCAAATATCTTGCCCAAGGTCAAAGGGCTATAAAAGGTAGAACCAAATTAAAATCTATACTGATGCCAGAAAATATGTCTGTGTCTGTCAAAACGTGAGCCTCTGTCTCAGGTCTTTTCCATATTGGCTGTGAGAGCTTCGGACCGTCCCTAAATCACTTTATCTCAGGTTCCTTAACTGTACAAACGGGATGATAAACCTAGTAAGATTGTTGTGAGGATTCAGTGAGTTGATGCTGCATATGCAAAGTACATGGAGCACTGTCTAGCACATCTTAAGAGTCCCATAGATACCGTTGCTTTTGTTGTTGCTATTATCATCATGACTATCATTACCTTGCCTCTCTGATGGTTTATAGTGAGGAGGTGAAGGACTGGCAGGTTGAGGAAGCCAGTGTGGTATTTGCACAAAAGAGTTTGCAATCTACCAAAGTGAGGAAGAGGAAAAAGAAAGAAAAGACTTGGATTTTAGACACAAGAGGATTTATTTGTGAAGCATCACGCAATTCCATCCTGATAAATGTAGGTGATCCAGCTAGGCACTGAGGTCACACAAACAATGGATTGTTCAAAAGGAGCTCCTAGGCTAACTTTTTCACATGAATGATTTGTTAATAATGTAGCTGATAAGGCTTTGGCATTACTGTGTCTCATACTGTACAGTCTACTTACTATGTGGTTGTGAAATGAAGGCAGTTTTTTTCAAACTGCCTTATGAACGTGATATATTGGAATTAGCATCTTGTCCAGGAAGATAAGATTCAAGTTGTGAATATATATTTGATAGTGTGATGCTCCATATTAGCACTAAGTGGATTGTAGAACCCATTTTAAGGATGTGGTGATGGAATAGTTAAGTGCTATGGTGGTTTCCCATATGTGCCGGGGTGAAGTCCAGCTACCCAGTCTCCTGTTTCATCACTTTTCCCAGCACACCACACTACACCACACACCTCTGTACTTTCTAATAATATGTAGAACGCAGGAAGTGACAGGTGTGCCCAGGAATTATTACAATATCAAGATTGGTCTCATGTAGCACTCAGAATGAAAATAAAATAATTGTTAGTTATTATTCTGTCAAAAAACTCGGTGAGAAATCTTGAAATTCTGATTTCAGCATTGAAATCACTAAAGACTACTCCTTAAAAAATGGCACTTGCTAGGAATCTACCCTTAATGCATGTATTTGTGTTTGTATTTGTTATTGCCATTGAAGCATTCTGAATGTGACCCATGGTTTAACTGAAGAGCATTAGAGCGAACATCCCTCTACCTCATTCCTATGCCTCTGCTAATTCCACTCTTACTCTGAACTCTGACAGATGATAGGTGTTTTTCAGAAAAGAAAAAAACAAACATAAAAGACAAACAAACATTTCTGTGACAAAATAAGTTTGGAGAATTCTGAATAGTTTAGTGTCTTCTTAGAGGCTCATGACAACCATTATTATATTTGAATTTTAAAATTATACAAAGGAAGAAAACTCTTTAATTTTGCTTGGCCTAGCCTTGCCTAATCTTATTTAACCATAGAATTATTTTCTTAAATAACAGCATATAACTGTAGCAGAATTGTATGCTGAATCATCTGCATCCAAGTGCAGTCAAGGGAAGGAAAAGTGTGGATCATGTAGGACACAGAAGAGGCAAATCACTTTTGCCCACATGCCATTGGCCACACCCAACCACAAGGGAAGCCAGAAAATATAATCTAGCTGGTGCCCAGAAGGAAAAGGAACTATGACTTGGGAATAGCTAGTTCGTTTTCACCCACATCTATCAACTGATAACATCTTTCAGAATGAGGGTTCCATAATCCAGAGACTGAGTTCTATGCCACGTGCTTTTACCTCCTTAATGTGTGACTAGATGCTCTCTAAAATTTTCCAAAAAAAAAGACCTAAGACCTACAAGTTTGTCTTTAAGGTATGCTTGTTAATGGAGCAGACAGCATTTCTGCTATAATTTGATTTAGTAATGAAATGTTCTGATGGATCTTATTTCTCTTAATTACAACAGTGAAGAATCAACATAAATCTTAATTCAGAAGTAGAAGGGAGGGAAGACGGCGTTATGTGGCTCAGACACAGATCTCTCTGCTGTTCTGGGTTAACACAGAGATAGTTTAGAGACTGGGAAGGAATGGTTGTTCATGACCCATTTGGCAATATTTCTTGTACATCAGATGTCTCAAACCAGCTTTAGACCAGTAATGGCTCACACTCATTCATGGTTGAATTGTCTGATGAATATTTGAAATGTTGATACCCTGTGCTTTGAGTTGAAAAAAAGGATACATAGGGTTTAGAGTTTAGGCAGACGGAAAGCAGACTGGCATGCTGGTGTGAAAGTTCTGAAACCAGCTTGTTTTTCTGTAAGGCACATGTTCAGCGATTAGCCTATGGGAGTAGATCACAGGACTGCTTGAGGGTGAGACCAGGAGGTTTCTGGAAAAGAAATAGTGAGTCGATTCTAGCTCTGTGACATCCACAGAGGTGATATCACCAGAGCTCTGAATCCTTCATTTGGATCTGGAAAGTAGAGTAAAGGTAATTTTACTAATAGTTGCATTGACCATAATTGAACATCGATGCATATGAAATAAATGATTTTGCAAAGAAAAATCATGTCCCTAATGGGGCCTCTAGGTTAGGTTAATTCAAAACCCATCTTGAAAAGTTTAACTCGGATCAACTCATAATCATACCATGTATTGAGTTAGAACATATCTTAGAAATAATGTAATTTCCTTATTTTATAAGAGAGAAACTTAAAGTCCAAAAAGCTGAAATGGCCTGGCCAAAAATGCATGTTATTTGTGGCAGAAATGATCAAAAACTTCATGTGTTTAATGGCATTGCCCAATCTCTAGGTGATCAGTTATTTCAAATTATTTAAATAATCCATTTATATATCTATTTACTTAGCGAAGGTAAACTTACAGAACACTGTGAATTTAGCATTTTTTTTCAAAACTATTTACTGAGTGCTGTGATAGGTGCTGGATTTACAGCCAGTAATAACAAAAAGAAGTCAGAGGTTGTTGTGAGGAATAAATGAGCGAATAAGGTGTGCACTTAGAATAGAGTGTGGCAAATAGTAAATGATCAGTGAATGTTCACTGTTGTTGCTGTTTTCATTGTCATCCTTGTTATTCTTGCCTTTATGAAGCTTTAGTAAAACAAGAAAACACCTCCCCATTTGGTTTCTCCTCTGTAAAATCTCATGCCCTGTGCTTGTGACTTCAGGAAGTTCAGCTTCTTCTATTAGACCCCCTGACACAAGCCCCTTATTCTTCATGGACTTCATTCCTTTGTGATTCCAAGTCAGACCTTGTTTGGCAAGAGGTTTCCTGGGAATATTTATAGTTAGCAGCTGATTTGGAGCAGACAAATGATTTAAGCTTTATAAGCAGCTTGTATTAATACTTTTTACTATTATTTTTTCCTGAATTGACTATTTGCAGTTGTAGCAGCTACTAAGCTTTCCAGCACAAGATAAGAAAGGAGAGAGGGAAGGAGGGAGAGAGACAGACAGACAGACAGACAGAGATATCAAGGGATGATTACGCAAGTTTTAAAATTTATCAGTGCTAAGGAAGCGCTACTGTTGGTGTTGCAGGGACAACAGTATGGGTAAGGTCCATCTTTGTGCTTAGAGGACTTTACAATCTACTCATGGGCATAAAGAAAGTGCACAAACAGGAGAAAACAAAGTAGAACAGACCCGTGAAGCTCTGTAAAAGAAACAGAAACAAACTCTGAAGGGAAATCAGAGGAGACAGAGGGCTCTTGCCTTTCAAATCATCAAGAGCAATGACCATTGGGCCAAAGAAGGAAGTTGTTGAACTTAAGATGAAACAGCGCTTTCTCCAGTGTTCTAATAGCACAGGTTGTTGGCTCATTTGTTTGCTATAAAAATATATGTTCCAAATTGCCTAGTGTTATGTTAGTATTTATTTTTGCACTGCAAGTGCACCCTGTGCCTGAGGGAATTTCTCTTCAAGTGTTTCAGGTAAGACATTTCAGGTATAACAAAGGTGAGAAGGGGTGTAAACTCAGAGGCAACATTGTTAGAAAATGTAAAGCCTCAATGCTGAGCAACCGTACAGGACTCAAAGGCATTGAGACTGAAGAAGACAGAAATGTAGATTGAAAGAAGGGGCTTATCTTCTGGGTAGAGAGAAGTCCTAGTGTTTCAAGCTTTAGAAATTTTTACAAATAAACTTGTGTTCTCAAACTTGGTGAATAAAACTGTTAAAAATACTCCACTAAAATAGGAAGCAACCTAGATACATTTCATTTAAAATATATCATCAACTTCATCAATCAGCACTTGAGAGTTACAGAGTTTTCCTCCACACAGTAATCATTTCAAACCAATGATTCACTCCAAATTATTATAACGTTAAGTCACATGAAGAAATGGAATAAGGAGGTGCTCTGTTAATAGCAAATAGCTATTTTAAAGAACTAAGTCAGATGACTTTGATCTTCAGCCAGATTTTTGTTTGTTTGTTTTCTGTTCCATTTGTACATCTAGATTCTTGATAATTGCTAATCGTTTATTTCAACTATATTAAATGCCTCCCTTGGAGGAAAAAACCCCTATTTCATACCCCTACTAATTTCCTCCTATTGTAAGGACAGTGTTGATATCATGAAAAACATAGTGTCCACACATTTCGAATTATCAGGATATTCTGCCCTGTTATACAACTTAGTGCTTTTATCTTTTATTCATTCATTCATTGAAGTGTCATTGATTATCTACTATATGTCAGATACTCTTAAATCTTGGATATAAAAAGATTGACAAAGACATGTGCTGGTCATCTTTGCTATCCTTACAGAGTCACCCTCTACTTTTCTTCTCCTTGTTCTATATCATGGAAGCCTGATTTTTTTTTTTTTTTTTTTTTTTTTGCGGTACGTGGGCCTCTCACTGTTGTGGCCTCTCTCATTGCGGAGCACAGGCTCCAGACGTGCTGGCTCAGAGGCCATGGCTCACGGGCCCAGCTGCTCCGTGTCATGTGGGATCTTCCCGGACCAGGGCACGAACCTGCATCCCCTGCATCGGCAGGCGGACTCTCAACCACTGCGCCACCAGGGAAGCCCATAGAAGCCTGATTTTTATAAACATTGTAAATGGGCTCTTTTGAGCTCTGAGCCAGTGGGATGCACTGGAAGAAGAGAAAGGTTGGGGTACTTTTTACCCCCAGTTCCCTCTCTCCGCCAGGTTGCTCTGTGTGACTGTGTTCCGCTGATGAAGAACTGCCTGCTATCAGGGGTTGCTTTCCACGGTGCTACCCTTTCTAGGTTCTGACATCTGCTCCCTCCCCTAGTCCCTTTGGGCCAAGGCGTAGGAGAGAAACTGCTGTTACTAGGCCCATGATACCACCCTATCCTTCTTGGTTTCCTTAACACAAATTTCAAATAACTCCTTTCAAAAACTCTACTGAAATTCTAAGTTTGAGAGTGGACTCTTTCTTTCCATGACTCTAATCTGATACACCATGTTTCTTCCCTTCAATCCTGAATGAACACCTATTAATGTTAATAGTTACAAATTTTCTACGCCTTACTGGATTCAGATAGTTGCAGTGGCAGCCCAACTGATAAAAAAATAACCTTATGACACTAACTCTACTTCTGTTGCAAATTGCTCATAGATTTTTTTCATCATTTCTAGATGCAAAAATATCTCCTGTCAAGCATTCCAGTAGGATCTTAATGGTTATAAATATTCTGTAACTAAAAATGCCCTTTCTTTTTAGAACACATAACAAAGACATTACAATGGTTTACAAAGCTTGAATCAGGAGTGTCATGTAAGGCTATGTGTGTGTTCTGATCTCCACCTCAGCTTCCAGTCTGTCTAAATAAGACCCATTGTAAAAATCCATTCACCATGTCACATCTTTTCATGCCAGCATACTTGCACATCCACATATACTTAGAAAACAATGAAAATTCCACACTGGCTTTCTTCTTCCCATTCACAATCTTTTCTCACTTACTGTTTTGTTTCCTTTGCTGAAGACATGAAATCTCTTGTGTTTTCAGTATGGCATTCTAACAATTTTTTGGATGGGTTTACTGTTCTTAGATTTCCCCCCATGTTTCCCTTTTATCTTTTGAAAAACATGAAGTCTTCCTAACTAGAGGCAACATTAAAGGTGACTTTTTAATTCTGTATTTCCTGAATGACTATTAAGATGTTTTAATATATAACAAAGATGTGTTATTTTTCACATTGTCCTCAATTTCCTTCTTAGTACAACCCAACATCCTATTTATTTTTTTAATCTCCTGTATGTCAAGTCAACATATTTTTGAGCTATTGATAGTGGCATCTCAATTTCTTTCTTGAGAGGCTGTGGGTAGTTCAGAAGCCATTAGTGTGCTGTGTATGAGTACTTTGAATTGCTTCCTCCACTGGGTCTTACCTTGAACTTGCTACACTCAATTCCATTCGCCAATGTGAAGCTTGATTACTTAACTGCCTTTGGTCTTTCTGAAGTTCTTCTCACTCCTTATTCTTGAATACATCTATGTTTAGTGTATGAATAATTATGTGGTTTTGATAAATTTGCCTCCCTGCTATTCACCCCAGCTTTCAGGTTGTTAATAAACTTATGGAACGCCAGTATCACTTTGATCCAGAGGCCATCAACTAATTTCTGAGTTGATAACTAGTGATTTCTCTCAGCATTCTTTGTTTTAACCAGTTTCCAATCTGACGCTCCTAGAATTCAATGGGTTTTTTTTTTTTTTAAGATAGCAGAAAGAATCAAACTCTTATTATTTGGTGAAAATAAAAATAGTTAAAGCTATTATGAAGATACAACCTACATATTATCCTGACTTAATATTCTAGAGCCTCTTTTTGAATCTCAGCCCATGGCCACCATTTTTCAAAAGTGCAAATAAATTATTTCCCAAAGATTTCTCCTTTTTTTTTTTTAAAAAAAAAAAAGACTTTTAAACATGATTAACAGGCCAGGCATTATGGGATATAACTTAGTATTAAATGCAATTTGCCAATCTGGTGAGACTTATCAAACTACCCATTTATTGGCTATTTACATGTGGAATATACTGTTCTAGGTACTCTAGGGCAAACACAGACGTTTAAGGCTTTTTTCTTACTTTCTCTAGGGAAAGTAAAACATAAGCAAGGATGTAACACCTGAGCCTACAAAGAGTTATGTAAGAATACATGCAGCATTATGACAGGATTCCAAAAGATGAATTAAAAGCAATTTTATGTTTAATTGTCAAATTACTGTTGGAAGCAATAAGTGTTCTCAGAAGGTCTTATTTTACTGGTTTCATAGTGGAGTGAAAAGAGCATGGACTTTAGAGTTAGGCTTTGGCTTGAATTTTCCGGGTAAGCTCTGGGCTCACTCACGCAACTTCCCAAGATCACAGCTTAGGTGGCTCACAGTTGACACAACAATGACTTGTTCACAATTAAACTTTGGATTCAGCCTGTTGTTTCCCTCACCCACTTCCTCTCAGCCTTCCACATGTCAACAAAATACAAGTATGCTTTCAGTGGTTCAAGTTACAAATTTAGAAATTATCTTTGATTCTTCTATTTTCCTCAAAATCCTCACATTTCACCCTTCAGCAAATTTATCAAGTCTACCTCTAACACTAGAGTCACTCTTCTGTCTTTTCCATGCCATCACATTAGCCTGGCCAACATCATCTCTCATCTGGAATACAGCAATAGCCTCCAACATACCTTCCAGCTTCTGCCCTCACCCCACTCACCCACCTTCCATGAGGCAGCCACTGTAATTTTCTTAACACTCGAATTGTAAAGTTTGTCTCTTGATTAAAATCCTTCAATGACTGTCACTACATGTGGAAAAGAAAATCTAAAGTCACTCCCACAGCTGCCAAGGACCTACAAGGGTCTGGCCCTTCTGACCCTTCATTTCACTTGTGCCACTCTGCTGTCCCTACCCTACAGCCACCCAGGGCTCACCTCAGTTCCATGAATCTGCCAATCTCTCTTCTGCTCATGGTCTTTACACAAATTGCCTCTGTGTAGAATATTCTTTATATGGGTTGCTCCATTTCCTTTAGGTCTTAGACTTCCTTAGGGAAGAATTTTTAATGACACTATTTATATTCCTTTTATTTTCTACTTTATATGATTTTCCAGTTGTTCCATTATTTCTTTTTGTTATTTTTAGTAATTTCTTTGTCTTTCTCCTTCATTCAGGACATAATCCCCAGGAGGGTGGGGACTTATTCTGTCTTGTGCACTGTTGTATCCCTAGTATGTGATGTGTGGTTGGTACTCAGTATGTTAACTAAATAACTAAAGAATAATAAAATAAAATTCTTGTGGCTCCTATTCTAATTCGTTTGGATAGTTATCACTGTTTGCAGCTTATATTAGCATTCCTCTTAACCTTTCTAACTTAAAGTTCATTTTCTATGACCCCAAATTCTCCTGATATCTTAGTTAGAGGATCTTTGCTTATGGACAACAATGACCGAGGAGGTCAGACTGACAAAGCACAAAATCTTCTTAAGCTTTGTGAAATGAGAAGTTTAGGTAGAACTTAAAGTAAGTGGTATTAGATTAAAGACATTAAATAAAATCAGAGACAGAGAAGAGAAAATTGCATTGTAGGAATATGAGTCCCAACCATTTCTTTCAGGTAAGATCCCAATTCAATATTTATACTAAAATTGTTCTACTTGTGAGCTGGAATGATTTCATAGTATCTTGATACAGAATATGAGAAAGTTCTAAGAATAGCTTCTGATGGGTTTCCACAGTCCTCTCCTGAAGAAGGGAGAGCATGGAATGTCACTACAATAAAAGAGAGAAGCCCTGGTGGGAAATAGCTCCTATGGTTCAGTGAAACTGTGTACTAGTAGCTGAACTGCTAACACTTGATCCAATGTATTATCTGCCCACACACTGTTTAAATTATTGACCATGGCTCTGTATTCTTCTATAGAGTTTCACCTAGAAATGGAAGAAATCACTGAATTTCCTTTCTGTAAATTAAAAGGGATGTGTATATCCCAGCTCAATCTCTGAAATCTGGAATCTGCAATAAGACCCCATTCTTTTCCCTTTGGCATTATCCTGCCTATTGCCTCTTTCAGAGGTTGGTCCCCTTCCATTAGTTTTGCCAAGGTCTCAGCAGCCTCATGTTGCAAAGAGATGCCATACAAGGATACCAAGGTAGAGTTAGAGTGCAACCATAAAAACTATAAGGTGCAAACAAACACTGCAGGCTGGCTGAGTGTTTATCAGCAACACCCAGAGAGAGTAACACACAATCTAATTAGCTAATCAACTAAATACAAGTTGTCCCATTGGCCATCTCAGGTGAAAATGAAACAGCTGTTTAATTTAGCTTGTATGAAAGAAACTCATGTCTGAAACTTTGATATCTTTATTACTATTGCAATTTATTTATTTATATTGTTTTGATCTTCCTTGGGATCATTATGTTGTTCTATAACTTTGTTTCTCCAAGTATATGACATGCATGGTCCATGGTAGTACGGATAATGATTTTAAGGGGGTACTCTGATGAATTTAAAATAATGTAATAGTGGTCTATTTATGTTTAGGTATATTAGAAAACATATGTATAGCCCTCAAATCCCTGATTTATTCCTTAGAACAAAATGAAGTGATGAAATGGGAGTTGATTTGAAGTATTTTTATGATAGAGTAAATAATAATACAAAAATTACTCAGATCTTCACAAAAATTATGAACGTTGTAAACGACTACCTAAATTTTGGGAAGCGTGGTAATATTCTCTGGTCAAAATCTATCTTGGTATATGACAAGGATAAAAGAGGCCAAGTAACTTCCTCCTCATTTGGTGACTTGGCAAAAAAGAAAGTTTTGCCTGAATGGAGCCCTGTTAAAAGTCCTTGCTGTGAAAAATGCTAAAGGTGAAAGTGGAGGGAAAAAAAGAGAGTAGGGATGGGAGAGAAAAAAGGAGGGACAGGAATGAAGTCGGCATTCTGGTTGTAACAGCATACTTGTGTGCCAGGCTGGTAAGTGGAGGAAATACACATTGGGAACCTGGACTACTCAAACTCTTAAAACCTCCCAAGAAAAGAGCTTTGGTGGGTCTGAGGCTATGTGACTGTCAGCCACAACTGAATGCTTTATTGCCGTCTGGAAGTGTTTATTTTCTGAACATAAATTCAGAGGACAGATTCAAGGCATGTCTAGAAATAAAGCATATCATCATGTGAGCTGAGCTGACAAGGACAATTTACTGTACCCTGCATTTGTTCGGGGCCAATCGGAGGAGAGCCGGTGATTAACATTCTAAAATCCCTGCTGTTCAGTTCTGATTGTCCCTTCATTGAACTTTGGGATGGCATGGATTAACCCCTGAGAGACTCCAGTGCAGAGCTCAGAGCCAAGAAGGGACTCTTGTTCTACCCTAGAAGATATATGCAGCATCGGGATGTCCCTGTATCAGCTAGCAGGGCTGATCTGTGCCTTTGAGGGCCCTGGGAAGAAAGGGACAGCCAAGAGCTGAACTGTTTCCTAAAGGCTTTTGCTAGGAAAGCTGAGGTTTGGGATTTACTGGTTAAGTTCCCATTTGATTCGGCAGTAAAGATGGGGCAAGTGTTCATGCTGATTGTTTGAACAGGGACTGCAAGCCTATTAATTGGGAGAGGCAGGAGAAGATAGTGTTTAAGAGCATGAATTCCAGAGTCTGGTAGAGCTGGATCTGAATGACAACCCCATTATTTATAGCTATGTGCAAATTATTAATGCATCTGACATTTTGTTTCTTATTTACAAAGCACAGTAACACCAATCTCATAAAGAAGCTCTGAGAATTAAATGAGATAATGTGTGTGAAGTGTCTGGCTCAATAAATACTGTGTCCCATAATTGCTGTTATTTACTAAATATTATTGTTTTGTTCACATATTGACCGATAAGAATCAGCAGGGGAAATTTTTGCTAGTTTTTCCCTAGAGGTATGAGTGTTATTTTGCACACGATTTTTAGAAAACCTGATCTCAGCTATAGGTGGCAATGTTTAAGCCATTACTAGAGTGTATAATTTTTAAATCTTTCTCAAACCTTAAGGACTTTAGATTGAAAAAAAAAAACCCTTCAGTTTCAAAACACCTCAATAGAATAAATTTTAGAACAGTCTATGGAGGCAAATTCACAGTCAAATAACTTGCAATCACTTTGATGTGCAGCATATTAGAAAAATGAGCCTAGAATTAAGTTGAAGTTGGAAAAAGAAATTGGCTAGGGTAGTTTGATATATTTGAGATTGAGATTTCAGTTTGTGTTCCTTTCCATCATACAAATGACTAAACACTTAAAGTTTGAATGTTTTCATGATAGGAAGGCATTTTCTACCATTTTTGTTTTGGGTTCTCTTCCCCAGCTCCCTCCCTTCTGCTTCTGGCTCTTTGCTCTAACATCAGAAGTCAGACAGTTGGGGGGTGGCAGTGGTGGGGAAGAAGAATCACAAGGAAGCATTTATCTGAAAGGACATAACTTAAACTCTTGCATAATTTTTCCTGAGAGACTTCTGACCATCCTACTGAGTTACTGGGTAGACACGGATTTTAGAAGTACGGGTTTTATCTTACTTAACATTAATAATTGGTACTTAAACATTCATCTGAGAGTCAAAGAACAATATCATTTTGGGGGAAAAAACCTACAAGTTCTTATTGTCTATCTTGATGGTTCTATAAGAGACATTTTCATGGCAAGTTGATTTGTCAGTTGAGAGTATGGAACAGAGTCTTCCTTTCTCCGTCTCCCTTCCTTCCTTCTTTCCTTCGTCTTCCTACCTTCCTACCTTCCTTCCATGTATGTTTGATTCTATGTGTCTACAAAGATGAGCCTACATTTTAAAATATACTATTGATTATTCTTTATTTTCAACTGTGCCTCATCTTGACTCATGTAAAATAAGGATTAAGGTAACCCAAGTAGGATTCTAATTCCTAGTTTTGCAGGCTTATTGTCAATTATGTTTCTTTATGATATCCAAGTTAGTGATACATTTCTCAACTATCTATATAACTTAATAAGGCGATTTTTAGAAATATACAAATTGAGGAATTAAAAAACTGGCTAAATGGCATATTCCGCTTCTCTCATAGATAACTCTATATGTTACTACTTCTGTTTAATAATTAATGTTCCTGTTTTTAAGATATTAACAATTTAGTCTTTGTCTTACTTAATCTGCTTTTATAATGAAAAGCTCAGTGTGTTCTATGGGCCTTGTATCGATTCCACACTAATTGTGATGAAACGTTCAGTATAATGCACTGATAAATATTTGAAAATTGGGTAGAAGGAATGTGGAAAAAGCACTTTGTGTTTTTAATTGATATGCTGAACAACATTGGTTTAAATGGAACTAATGCATTTGATTTTTTTTTCTTTTCTAGATGTGATTTTTAAATTGTGGTGCCTGAAATCACCCAAGTTGGTTATTCAAACTCTAGTTAGAGTGTCTGTGTCTATGTCGGTCGTCCTTGCTTCCTTTTTCTTTTTTTCTGTAAGAAACAATTTACTAGCAATATATTCAACTTAGTGACCACGTTCATTTAAACTGATATAAAGTTTTTACTAAAATCTGGTTCACTGTGACCTCTTACTGACCCCACTCTCTGCCCATTTTTTTTTTCTTACTTTTCTGAAGTCTCCTTTCTCATTTTGCCTGATTCAGTCATGTTTTCCTGAATTAATCTCAGGACTGAGAGCCACTGTGCATCTTTCACTTTTATGGAGTGTCAAAATTATGGGCTTAGTTTTGAGTCTTGGAACTGTGCTACATTTTAGTCACTTAACATTTATTTAGTTAGTTCCCTCTCTCGCTCCCTCTGTCTCTCTCTCTCTCCATATATATATACATATTTATGCCTTTTTCAGGTTAAAAAAGATCTTTTGATGTCTTCCATATCTTTTCCATTAAAGTTTTCCTATTTGGAATTTAGTGGCAGCCTCACAGCTATTGAAGTCTTTCCCCACAGGTCAAAGTATTCTGGATGCCCCAGGCTCTTCAGGATTTAACCACTTGCTTCTTTGGTCTCATCTGCTACATCACTCCATCCCTACCCCACTCCACACACACACACACCAACTTTTGCACCTTGTGACCACATTAAAGTACTCATGTGTTCTCTCAAGCCTCTGTCCTTGAGCTCAGAAGATGTCACCTCCCAGTATCCTTCCTGATACCCCAGGGCAGCGTTAGGTTTTCTTGCTCATTGAAATCATAGAGCCCCATGTGCTCCCTATCACACTGCACTGTAATGGCCTGTTTACTTGTCTGACTTTTGCATTGGACTGGATGACCTTTGAGGGAAAGAGCCTATCCTGAACTTCCATTCCTCAGTACTCAGCAGAGTGCTTGGAAGCGGTAGGACATATTTTTCGTTGAGTGAATGTATGAATGAACATACTGTAATTGAATGAATGAATTCTCCTGAACAAATGCTACAACCTCCAAAATACTACTAGATTACAGAGTCCATGGAATTGCCTATCCTGGAAATTATTACTTTCTCTTTTCCTTTGTCTAGGAGCAAGAAAAAAATTAAGGTAATGACAGTTTTCTGGTACCCACTAGTGTTTTCAGCACTCTTTAGATATAAAAAAGAGATGAAAGACAAGAACCTTTCTTTAGGGAGGCTGAAATTCCAAAATATATCAGTGACTTGACACTGCTATTGTTACTGTTAAAAATAGCACTGTTAGCTGAGTGTTTGGTGATTGCTCAGCCATTGTTCAAGAATTGACTGGGGGGCTAAGACGGAGTGGGAGTTTTTTGATAGAGGCAAAAAGAAGACCAGAAAAGACCTGAGATAGTATACCATTTCTACAGCCACTTAGATACCCTTAATTTAGGAAGATTGACCACAAATGTAGTATTGGCTCAGGCCCCTCCCTGAAATTTGTAAGCCTTTGCCCTCTTTTCTCCTCTCTTTACATATGGACACTTTGTGTTTTTCTCTTGCCTGTTAGGAAGTTCTACACATGGAATTTTGGGAATTTTTTTAATGTTATAGTAATGTAGCATGGCTATCCCAGCTTTCCATCAGAAGTGGCAGGCAGCCAAAAACTAGAATCATTGTTTGCAAACTCTAAATATAGAGTCAAGATTTATATGAAGAAAACAGATATGTCTTGTTATAAAATCATGAATAAGCATTGGCACAAACATAATAGTTTATTCTTCCTTGATACTGCTTATTTTAAATAGCTATCTATCTTTTACTAAGATACTGTAGAAAGATACATTACTGAAACATTTGCTTCAGCTCAAAGTACCGGAGGGTTGGTTGCTCTTTTCTTCATGCAGTTAAGACTTCATTATTTCTAGGAAGTAATGAGGGAAATAAGAGCCTAAAGGTGAGTTGGCCTTTCTGCGCTTCCGGTAGCCCATGGGGGTGTTATTATTAATAATGCATCATATTCATGTTTAGGTCACTGTTGATGTGGTTTGCTTTTTCATTCTGGATTTGTTCTAACTTTGCACAAAGTTTGCCTTGATCCTGAGACTTCTTTGGCCTTTGGTTTATAGGATGTCATGTTCAGCAAAGAAAGAAGTCTCTCCCATACCCCACCTGCGCTTCTTTCTGCTTCCTTCCCAACCTGCCCCCTCTCTTCTGATTTCCATCCCCTTTAATAATTTCTGCCTGGTCCACAACAAATGGGCAGCAGAGGGAAAAAAGACTTTCAGAAAGAGTTAAAAAGGATGGATGAAATTCATACAATGTACACCATATGGCCTGACATTTTCCAGATTAGGTAAACATTTCTGTTGGGGATAAATAGTCCTGTACACTGATGTAAAGAAATCGCATGAGACAAGGGCATATTCAGCATAGCTATGCTGTGGAGTAATGTTTGCTCAGTGAGAAAAATCTGAAAATTCAAGGGCAAGTGGCAGGGGGCAGGGAGAGGGGCCTTGGTACAGCCCAATTTTCGGAAGAAGGGGTTAAAAATCATGAGTTTGCGGCCAAAGTAAATACTATCTCCTCTAAGTTGAACATTCGTAATTGTTTTCAAATGCATGCTCACATACACACAGACACACACTCACAAAAAATTCCCCACAGTCTATCATCAGACCTCTCTGAAAAAAACTGAAGGATTAAATTTTGTCAAAATCCATTTCTAAGTGGCCCATACCTTTAGAGAGATGCTTGCAATGGCTGGCAGACTGATTCTAGGTGGATCGTCGCCAGTGTGTGTGCTTGCATTGGGTGTAGACCGAGCTGCTCCTTGGTGAACAGCCCCAGAATCATAGATTTCATTTGATCTTTGCAAAGGCTAACATCTGTCTGCTGTCATTTTAGTAAGATTGATGACAGGCAAGAGAGAGGAGAGGGGAGAGGGTCAAGGGAATGAAGACCTGGAGGAGGAGCTCTGGGCAGCCCCAGTGGCGGTGGCCAAGGCTGCCAGAGGTCACTGCTGCAAGCTCTCTGGCTGATGAGGGCCTTGGTGGGAAGCAGCCAGACCCCACCCTGGCAGTGATTGCACTGGCTTGTTACAGCTGATAGCTGGAACTCCAAGACACACAGGCGGCATTCTGCACCTTATATATCTTAATAGATTACTCACATTGCAGGCAGCACCAAGCTAAATGTTATGACAGCCATAAGAATGTAGTTTACTGTTATCTTAATATAGCTGGGCAGCGCAGGGTAAAGCCATCAAAAAATATTATATTTTTTAAAAGTTTCCAAGAGAAACTAACTGATATAGACATGGAGCTATTTTTACACGAAGTCCTGAATTTTGGCAAACTCTTTTCAAACCATAATTTTAAATATATACACACATATTTCACATATGCATATGCATATGCATCTATGCACATTTGTATATGCATTTCCTCCACTTGCTAAATACCACTTTTCTTTCACTACTTCCCTTAAATTGTTGTGTGAACACCATATAGGGAAAAGTCACTTTAGATATTTTTAAGAGGTGATCTCATATTTGGAGTTTGTCTAGAAAATAGTAAACATTGTTTCTGAAGATATAAATGGCCCACTTGGGAGATTTTGGCATGAATGAATGAACAAACGAACAAATGAATGATGACTTAGACCTTCCATTAACAACATGGTTTAAATATACTACCTGCATTCGGTTTCTCTAGGTACACACACCTGGCAGGAAGACTCCTGTACTAACCTGTGAAGCAAATGAAATTTGATAGGGTTAAACACCCTATAGAACAGGGGGAGTCCAAGGATAGCAATAAGACCTACTTCTGTGCATTTGCTAGTTTCCGTACTGGTGTGGTCAGATGTTTGAGTCAAACTTGCTGAAGCAGTGGCTGCAAGGAGTTTTAGACTAGTTTTGGCCTTTATCAGCAGGAGGCAGATTTCATGAATAGAATTTAATCCAGACACATAGAACACTTTCCAAATTTAGTTGGAAAGTTAAACAACTTTGCTTTATTCAGTGGGCACCCTCAGGGCCTTAGGATTCCTTGTGGCATCATGGTGATGACATGATATAGTGGCTGAGTTCCACAGCCCAATTTATGCGAATTCCAGGACACTCCAGAAAGCAGCCTCAAAGATCAGACCATCTCATGCAACACAGTTATTCTACAAATGAGAAAATGGGTATTTAAAAGAATTAATCTCAAAGAGAAAAACAAATACCGTATGCTAACACATATATATGGAATTAAAAAAAAAAAGGTTCTGAAGAACCTAGGGGCAGGACAGGAATAAAGACACAGACATAGAGAATGGACTTGAGGACACAGGGCGGGGGAAGGGTAAGCTGCCACAAAGTGAGAGAGTGGCATGGACGTATATACACTACCAAATGTAAAATAGCTAGTGGGAAGCAGCCGCATAGCACAGGGAGAGCAGCTAGGTGCTTTGTGACCACCTAGAGGGGTGGGATAGGGAAGGTGGGAGGGAGACGCAAGAGGGAGGAGATATAGGGACATATGTATATGTATAGGTGATTCACTTTGTTATAAAGCAGAAAGTAACACACCATTATAAAGCAATTATACTCCAATAAAGATGTTAAAAAATAAAAAATAAAGAAAAATTAAAAAAGAATTAATCTCCAAATATCTTGACAGAATTCTCTTCAATTTGGCATACAAAGTTGTGCTTTGAATGTGTTCATATACAGCTGGATCGGCAGTGAGAGAGAATAAATATTTAAACATCAGAAAGGAGTGAACACACAAATGAGTGTAGGTTGCTATTTGTACAATATCAAAGAAATTGTTTAAAAATTGTCAAGGCCAGTAGGGTTGTAGTAAATTAGGTGATTGATTTACGTGGTATCAATCAATTTTACTATAGTTTGTTTCACTGAATTGCTCTGTTATTTGGGGGAATTTTTGAAATGTGTGAATATGTTCATGGAAGTTCATTATGTTTTAGTGGAGGGTAGGGAGAGCTTCATTATAAAGATTACTCCTTTCTTCCTACAGAATTCCAAAATTAGAAAATATCTAGCTGTAGCATAGCAGAAACATGGAGAATTAGCTCTTCTGCCCCTGTGGCTTTTTGCAAGTGTGTTCCCAAGTTTTCAGTGATGAATCTTGCTGAATGGATCAGGAAAGATAGATTCCACTGAGGGTGAGGGAGTCTCTGGCTGAGCCTGGGAATTCACGTCAGAATCTTGGTTGATAAGGTGATATTTAGGTTTCTTATTAAAGCATCCTCAATGATATAATATGTAATTTATATAAATATCTTAGGGTCCATGTACATTTAAAAGGATAATGGAAGCAAGTTTAATTGTAGCTTGGGCAGGGTTAAGAGGATCCCCAAGGGATGGTGAAGCCGGAAGGAGAAGAGGACCAGGACTCCTCAGAGCTAGACTCACTTGTAGTGGGTTGAAACATGGCCCCTCAACAGACATGCCCACCCAGAACCTGCACATGTGACCTTACTTAGAAAAGGTCTTTGCAGATGTAATTAAGGATTTCAAGATGAGGTCATGCTGGATGGTCCAGCTGGGCCCCAGATCCAATGGTAATTGTCCTTATAGAAGAGAAGACAGAGAGGGGAGAACCAGAGAAGACCATATGAAGACAGAGGCAGAGACTGAACTTCTAGGCAGCCACAGACCAAGGAATGCCTGGAGTCACCAGAAGCTGGAAGAAGCAAAGAAAAGTTCTCCCCTATAGCCATCAGAGGGAGCTTGGCACTTCTGACACCTTGATATTAGACTTCTGGCCTCCAGAGCTGGAAGAGAATAAATGTCTGTTGTTGTAAACCTCCCAGTTTGAGGGGTTTTGTTATGGCAGCTCTAGGAAACTAACACACCTTTGGACAGGGGCTTCAGGATAAGAGCCACTGCCAACACAGCTGCCAACACAGCTGTCAACACAGCTCATAGGGAGGAAGCAGGGACGACATAACACATAACCTGTCCTCCTCCCCCATCTCTGGTCTCTCACTGGTGCCTCCCATTGGCCAAAGTACATCACAAAATGGGTATAAGAGAGCCCCAGTGAGATGGTCCAAGGAGGCCAGGCTTTCGGATATGGAACAGAGGAGAGAAGGATTTGGAGGGGAAGCAGAGTCTCTTCGGCACAACAGTGATACAGTACGTATTCCATTATAACTCAGTCTCCAAAAGTCAAAACTCTATAATGTCTCATTACTCATAGAGAGCCTCAGGAAGTGAACTCAAACTCCAGTTATCACTGATTTGGGGGAGCATGCCCTCAAGAGGGGGTGATGGTAGTCATGAATGTTGGGGGCTGGGTTAAAGTTGGAAATAGTATGTTTAGGCTCATCAAAAGGCATGTGTTTTAAAAGGCTGAGAAAAAAATAGTCTCTGAAATATACAGGGAACTCCAAGCAAATATGGAATAGAAGAAGGTATAAACAAAATGAATTTTTCTAGTTGCTCCACTCCATTCTTTCCATGCTCTATCATAATCTGCTTCTAGTCAATTATCTATGACTTTTTTTACATTCAGATTTCTAACTGTCCAATCAAGTTAGGATTTGAGCTTCTCTGTGAGAATCTCAAGCTTCTTATACTTGTAATTAGATAATTTCTGAGAGGTGAGAGGTTTCATAACTTTTATCATATGACTATGTATATTTCAGATCATATTTGAATTATATTTGAAAACTTCAACCAGTTTCCCAAACTGTGGGTTTTCAAATTATGCGTGGAAACCTGGCATCCTAAAGTGGCATAGAGTAAATATTCATGGAGACACTACAGAAAAATAATACTCGACACATTACTTTCTCAATTTTAAGTTCTTCTTTTGCAAATGTTCATTAGAAATGGTGCTTGCTAGCTAGGACGTGATGTGTAATGATGTCTAATTTAGCACAAAGTATACATTTTACACACTTATTTTACATTTTCTATATCAGTTTTTCATGGTAGCTTACAATGAAAATTCCTATTTCCAGGTGTTCTATCACATGAAACTTTTAAGAAATATGGTCCCAAAGTTTCCCCTTTTGGAAGTTTCACAAGACATATTAAAATTAGCAATATTTTTTCCTGGACCTTCATCTCTGTGGGATTCTTCCCTAAAGCAATACATTGTTCCAGCACTGGCCTTTCTATTAAAATTAAAGTATTGATTTAAAAGTAATTCCCCCTTGCAGAAGTTAATGAGCCCCTCTCTAGCTATTTTTACTCTATTGGAATAATGGAAAGAGCTTTGGAGCCAGACAAACCTGGAATTGAATTCTGACTTTGCCACAAACTAGAGGTGGAACTTGTTTTTTTCTAAACCTCAGAATCCTTATGTGTAAAATAGCCCATCACACAGGATTGCTACAAAAATTAAAATTATGGGGGCTTCCCTGGTGGCGCAGTGGTTGAGATCCGCCTTCCGATGCAGGGGACATGGGTTCGTGCCCCAGTCCGGGAGGATCCCACATGTCACGGAGCGGCTGGGCCCGTGAGCCATGGCTGCTGAGCCTGCACGTCCGGAGCCTGTGCTCCGCAATGGGAGAGGCCACAGCAGTGAGAGGCCCGCGTACCGCAAAAAAAAAAAAAAAAAAAAAAAAATTAAAATTATGTAAGCAAAGTTCCTCATATAGTGCCTGGTCCATTGTAGGTGCTCAGTAAATATGTAGTTATTAAATGATCTTTAGATTGCTATTAAATAAGGAGGACCAGGAGATGAGATGGAAAAAGTTCACATGCCTTGAAAAGTTGTCTTTGATTTTATCACTTTGGGCTTTCTGGTACACCCCTAGCTCCTTCTTCCTTTTTTCCCCATCTGTTCTCTTGCAGCCTTGTCTATCTTCATAATTTATCTCCCATCCTTCTCATTGTGTTTTATTTCCACCCATTCTTACCCTCCTCTGGCTGTTTGGTGCCCAAGAGAGAGCAAAGCAGGAGGATTTGGCTGAGTGTAGGTGTCCCCATTTCCCTCCCCAAATTAAACGCAAGCTCTGCCTTGGCAGATCAAGTTCATTTTCTTCAGCTCCACAGGACCTGTGTGGGATAAGGAGCTGGTCTGTTGCTAATTAGAATCAGTGACCCCGACCCGATTCCAAGATTTAGAAAAAGACAGAGCTACCCATCCTAGAACTGCCTGATACTTGATAGCATTACTTTTCTTCTGGCTCCCTCTTCTTCCTGAACTGAATTAATTCATTTATCCATGCCCTGGAAGTCCATCTAATCAACTGTCCACTAGGTGGGACAGAACGCACACTCTTGAACTTTGCTCATGTTACAACAGTGCTTAAAGTGTGATGGATAAAAATGAGAATGATGTGTAGCTTAGAGTCAGGCATTGAGCAAGAGCCAGAAAAAAATATTTGTCTGTGTCCCCCTTTTGTCTCTGTCAAGTGCTTTTCTCAAGTAAATTGCTCAATCTTATTAAAGAATCACTTGTGGTGAGGGCAAACTGTCCCATGCAGGACATTTATATTAAGCTGGATATATTTGGCTGTTTATAATTCTGTCCTAACAATCACTTTCTGAAAGAAATGTCTCTTCTTGGGATCTTTACAAAATATAGTAGGAGAAGAAACTGCTGATGAAAAATTTACTTTATAAAAGTAAAAAATTAGTTTAGAAAACAAAAGAACAGGACACATATATCTCAATGACATATGATATGGATATTATGGGTTATCACAATTTCAATCCTATTTGGGCCAAAATGTTATGTTCAAGTTACAGGTGCTATAAGCGTTACAAAGTGTGTTTCCTACTCTCTGTTACAGCTGAATTTAAGGAGAAAATCTTCCTTCAAGAAAATAACCTTCTTTACATGGGTTGGATATCATTAGATATTGCCAACAAGGGTGTTATCATCATAAAATTACTAACACTTCTGCTCTTTCCCAATGGAAGGAGCCACTTACATGGTCTAAAGAACTTGAAAATAAAATTAAATAAATAAATAAAAGTGTGATCAGGGATGGATCATGTACCTACAGCCAGTTGACAAATGATGTTCCAGAACGCAGAGACACTGGGCAGAATTAGAAGGAAGGCTACTTGCTTTTCTGTTGAGAGAAGTGCTACAGATGCTTTGCAATGAGCAGTAACCCCTTTATATCTGCCAAGCTTTAGAGTTTGTTCTCCATGGGGACAAATTTGGGATTACACTGGAAGTAGGGGTTGGTGAGGACATGAAGAGATGAAGCTTTAGAATGTGCATATGAGTAGAAATAGAAATATGGTTGTGTGTGTGTTTTGTGTGTGTCTTACCAGAAAAAGAAATGCATTTCAGTAGCAATACAAACAAAAGCTGCAGATTCAGTGATAGTGAAACTCACCTTGTAACAGAATGCTATGTAAAATCATAAGTAGTGTAATTTCCTCAGAGCTAACTCCCTTTCTTGCCTCCATATTCCTAGTATATAGATCAGTCCTAAGACATGGTAGGAAACTCTTAAACACTAATTCTGAAGGAAAATGAAGAGTATTCTGTTTAAATTATAGACCTACATGTGTTTTTAAAGTATGGTATTCTCTCTTGTGAAACACAAACCAGAAGTCAGATCCAAGCAATATGCTAAAAGCTGCAGTATTAAAAAAAAAAAAAAGATATCACACACACACACACACACACACACACACACACCCCAACACAGGCCCTACAAAATCCTAACTAGCCATAATTTATGGTAATGGAAAGTCTGTAAGTTTTTTATTTGCACCAGGTTTTCTCTTACCTTCCCTCTCCTACTCCATTTTTAAAAATATATTAATTTTATTTATTTATTTATTTATTTATTTATTTATATTTTTGGCTGTGTTGGGTCTTCGTTGAGGCATGTGGGATCTTTCTGTTGTAGCGCACAGGCTCTTTGTTGTGGTGCATGGGCTTCTCTCTAGTTGTGGCGTGCGGGTTTTCTCTTCTCTAGTTGTGGTGCATGGGCTCCAGAGCGCATGGGCTCTGTAGTTTGCGGCACACCGGGCTCTCTAGTTGAGGCACGCGGGCACAGTAGTTGTGGTGCATGGGCTTAGTTGCCCCACATATGGGATCTTAGTTCCCTAACCAGGGATCAAACCCGCATCCCCTGCACTGGAAAGCAGATTCTTTACCACTGGACCACCAGGGAGGTCCCTATTTTTTATTTTTTGAAAAGCAGAATCTTTACTGGAGTTTTGGTAGGAAATCTTATTGGGGAGAGGAGAAAGTTTTAAATCTAAATTCTAATGCATATGTGTAATAGCTAGGATATTTTATCTTTCATCCAATATTCATTGCCACTCACCATGTGCCTGGCATGGCACTAGGTAATGGGCTGTGTGGGTGAACAAGAGAGAAACCAGTTCAGATTTTGATGAGGGAGGCTATTGAGGAATCAGAAAGCTTAAAAATAGTGAGAGAATAATAATGGCTAATATATCTTGAATCTGATATGCTAGATACTAGTCTAAGTGTTTACGATGTGCTTATTTATTTAATTCTCATAAATTTCTCATAAAGAAAGGTAAGACATACTTGGAATGGTCAATATCGGCTGAAATGGGGGCGCATGGTTGGAGAGCAACTAACCCAGATGCTGGGAGCACTGAAGGTGCCACACTAAAGGTTAAATCCAAAGTAGCACTTAATCAGTCCCCAAAATGTTGAGAAGCACTTTCCAGGCAGAGGATCCTGTATACCTGTATTGCAGTGACCGAGAGCATGATATAGTTGGCCCTCCATACCCGTGGGTTCCACGTGCTTAGGTTCAACTAACCATGAATCATATAGTTCTTTGTTTATGATCCTTGATTGGTTGAATCCGATGGGACCCATGGTGGGGCCCATGGATATGGTGGGCAGACTAAGGAATTTGAGCATCCCTGGATTTTGGTAGCCATGGGGATCCTTAAACCAATCCCCCATGGATACTGAGGAATGACTGTATATATTTGAGACTGGGATTACTTCAATTTCACTGGAGCCAGATGACAAGGGGGCCAGGGATGATACATGAAGCTAGAGAGGTAAGCAGAGGTTGTTTGGTTCTCAAAAGATAATGAAACCCATTGACTAAAGGGAATATGAAAGAGAGACTTTTTTTCCTTTCCCTCTTCACAAGTGCTTAGGTGATCCCCCTCTGTGTGCAGTGAATAGTAGAATCCAGGAGATCCTGAAAGCTGAAGGAGGAGATTCATGAGCACCCTCTCCCTGTTCTTGGCATCACTGGTCTTGCTGTTGCCATTGGTTTGTCTACAGGGAAAAAAACAAATGATTCAGCAGATTCTAGCCTGACTCTATCTAGTTTCATTGATGGTCTAAGCAGTGGTCTCCAACCTTTTTGGCACCAGGGACTGGTTTCGTGGAAAACAATTTTTCCATGGACGGGGGCAAGGGGAAATGGTTCGGGCAGTAATGTGAGCAATGGGGAGCAGCATATGAAGCTTCACTCACTCGCTGCTCACCTCCTGCTGTGTGGCCAGGTTCCTAACAGGCCGTGGACTGCTACCGGTCCGTGGCCCAGGGACTGGGGACCCCTGGTCTAATGCACCCTCCTAAACCTCTGCTGGCTTGTCCTCTCCTCTCTACACCTTTGTTCTTCTCTCTCCAAATTTATCATAAGATACACAAGATTAAAAATTAAATTATAGACTTTATTTGTAACTCAACATATTGTAGGTTCTCAAAAAATACCCATTAGTTTGTTGGCCATCATGCTCCTGGAAAAATTGGTTATGAATTGCATGTTGCTTTCTAATATATTTTAGCATTTAACTATTCTTAAAACCTACTGGCCTAAAATATAAGCATTGTGCTGAACACATAGAAGGCACTCAAAAATTGCATTCTAAATTGAGAAATTAATTTTGGGATTTAGAGAATAGGTAATGAGCCATGTTATTTCTGAATTATCTATAAAACACACATATATATATATATATGAAAGTTCTTTGAATGATAGACATTAAATGAACTATGTTATTTTATTTATTTTACTGTTATTAATATTAGTTTGTGGAGATTGACGGTTGCATGAATCACTTCCTGGCTAACAATTCTTAAACCTTTTGAATCTCAAAGACAATCTTTATAAAATGGTAATGAGATGCAAATGTTTCATGTTCTCCTTTGCGTTTCAAATAACACATGACTTTGGATATCTGTTACTTCATCTAAAGACCATCAGATCTAGAAAAGGGGTTGGGGGAAGTTGAAGTCATTTGGGGTGCCACCTTGTGTAAGTGAGCTTCAGGTTCACATGAAAGAGCTTATCAGAAAACCTAAGGTGCCCCAAACTGGAGAATGTAGGATTTTTACCTTATGGATCTGGTGTTTTTTATCTTAGTATTCCAGGATGGGGAGATATAATAAAAGGGGGGAAAATGGAAAAAAGAAGCAAATGGCTTCAGATCTTCCCATATCTCAAATGGGAAATGGGAAGAGGATGCATGGTCTTCTAGGCTAAGTTTTCTGACTTCCAAATAACAACTATGAATTTCCTAAAATCTTAGTTTCATCTCTCTGAAGAAAAAGTTTAAGAAAACGTTGTTAATCATGAGTAACAGTGATAGCATGAAAGGTTTCCTCTGACTGAACTGCTCTTGTTGAATTGCACATTGGGCATTTACAAATGTTTCTAGTAGATAAACATTGGGTTGGCCAAAAGATTCATTAGGTTTTTTTCCATAAGATGGCTCTAGTAGCACTTAGTTGTCTTTAACCTCATTTGAAACAATTTTGTTAGATTGTATTGTGACAGCTGTCATATCAGCATGCATTTAAAAAAAAATTATCTGGAGATTGGTTCAAGATGGCAGAGTAGAAGGATGTGTGTTCACTCCCTCTTGCGAGAGCACTGGAATCACAACTAACTGCTGAACAATCATCAAAAGGAAGACACTGGAACTCACCAAAAAAGATAACCCACATCCAAAGACAAAGGAGAAGCCACAATGAGACAGTAGGAGAGGCGCAATCACAGTAAAATCAAATCCCATAACTGCTGGGTGGGTGACTCACAAAAGGGAGAACAATTATACCACAGAAGCCCACCCACTTGGACTTGGAGTGAAGATTCTGAGCCCCACGTTAGGCTTCCCAACCTGGGGGTACAGCAATGGGAGGAGGAATTCCCAGAGACTCAGACTTTGAAGGCTAGTGGGATTTAATTGCAGGACTTCAACAAGACTGGGAGAAACAGAGACTCCACTCTTGGAGGGCACACACAAAGTAGTGTGCACATCAGGACCCAGGGCGAAGGAGCAGTGACCCCATAGGAGACTGAAGCACACCTACCTGCTAGTGTTGGAGGGTCTCCTGCAGAGGCAGAAGGTGGCTGTGCCTCACCATGGGGACAAGGACACTGGCAGCAGAAGTTCTGGAATATACTCTGTGGCATGAGCCCTTCCAGAGTCTGCCAATAGCCCCACCAAAGACCCTGTAACCTCCATTGCTGGGTCGCCTCAGGCCAAACAACCAACAGGGAGGGAACTCAGCCCCACACATCAGCAGACAAGCATATTAAAGTTTTACTGAGCTCTGTTCACCAGAGCAATGCCCAGCTCTACCCACCACCAGTCCCTCCAGGAAGTTTGCACAAGCCTCTTAGATAGCCTCATCACCAGATGGCAGACAGCAGAAGCAAGAAGAACTACAATCCTGCAGCCTGTGGAAAGAAAACCAGATTCACAGAAAGACAGAAAAAATGAAAGGGCAGGAGCCTATGTAACAGATGAAGTACCAAAATAAAACCACAGAAAAACAACTAAATGAAGTAGAAATAGACAACCTTCCAGAAAAAGAATTCAGAATAATAATCATGAAGATGATCCAGGACCTTGAAAAAGAATGGAGGCAAAGATCGAGAAGATGCAAGAAATGTTAAACAAAGACCTTGAAGAATTAAACAACAAACAAACAGAGATGAATGATACAATAACTGAAATGGAAAATATACTAGAAGGAATCAATAGCAGAATAACTGAGGCAGAAGAATGGATAAGTGACCTGGAAGACAGAATGGTGGAATGCACTGCCATGGAACAGAATAAAGAAAAAAGAATTAAAATAAATGAAGACAGCCTAGGAGATTTCTGGGACAACATTAAATGCACCAACATTCACATTATAGGGCTCCCAGAAGGAGAGGAGAGAAAGGACCTGAGAAAATATTTGAAGAGATTATAGGCAAAAACTTCCCTAACATGGGACAGGAAATAGCCACCCAAGTCCAGGAAACACAGAGAGTCCCAGGGAGGATAAACCCAAGGAGAAAAATGCCGAGACACATGGTAAACAAATTGACAAAAATTAAAGACAAAGAAAAATTATTAAAAGCAACAAGGGAAAAATGACAAATAACATACAAGGGAACTCCCATAACGTTAAAAGCTGTATTCTCAGCAGAAACTCTAAAAGCCATAAGGGAGCGGCACAATATATTTCAAGTGATGAAAGGGAAGAGCCTACAACCAAGATTACTCTAGCTGGCAAGGATCTCATTCAGATTCGATGGAGAAATCAAAAGCTTTACAGACAAGCAAAAGCTAAGAGAATTCAGCACCACCAAACCAACTCTACAACAAATGCTAAAGGAAATATTTAAGTGGGAAACACAAGAGAAGAAAAAGACCTACAAAAACAAACCCAAAACAATTAAGAAAATGGTAATGGTAACATACATATCAATAATCACCTTAAATGTGAATAGATTAAATGCTCCCACCAAAAGACACAGGCTCACTGAATGAATACAAAAACAAGACCCATCTATATGCAGTCTACAAGGGACCCACTTCAGACCTAGGGACACATACAGACTGAAAGTGAGGGGATGGAAAAAGACATTCCATGCAAATGGAAATCAGAAGAAAGCTGGAATAACAATACTCATATCAAATAAAATAGACTTTAAAATAAAGAATGTTACAAGAGACAAGGAAGGACACTCAAAATGATCAAGGGATCAATCCAAGAAGAAGATATAACAATTATAAATATAGATGCACCCAACATAGGAGCACCTCAATACATAAGGCAAATGCTAACAGCTATAAAAGTGGAAGTCAACAGTAACACAGTAATAGTGGGGGACTTTATAACACCTCACTTACACCAATGGACAGATCAACCAAACAGAAAATTAATAAGGAACCACAAGCTTTAAATGACACAATAGACCAGATTTAATTGATATTTATAGAACATTCCATCCAAAAACAGCATATTACACTTTCTTCTCAGGTGCACACAGAACATCCTCTAGGACAGATCACATCTCGGGTCACAAATCAAGCCTAGGTGAATTTAAGAAAATCGAAAGCGTATCAAGCATCTTTTCTGACCACAACGTTATGAGAGTAGAAATAAATTACAGGGGGAAGAATTGTAAAAGAAAAAAAACACATGGAGGATAAACAATACGTTATGAAATAACCAAGACATTACTGACGAAATCAAAGAGGAAATCAGAAAACACCTAGAGACAATTGACAATGAAGGCACTATGATCCAAAACCTATGGGATGCAGCAAAAGCAGTTCTAAGAGGGAAGTTTACAGCAATACAATCCTACCTCGAGAAACAAGAAAAATCTCAAATAAACAATCTAATCTTACACCTAAAGGAACTAGAGAAAGAAGAAGAAACAAAACCCAAATTTAGTAGAAGGAAAGAAATCTTAAAATCAGAGCAGAAATAAATGAAATAGAAACAAAGAAAACAATAGCAAAGATTAATAAAATTAAAAGCGGGTTCCTTGAGAAGATAAACAAAATTGATAAACCTTTAGCCAGACTCATCAAGAAAAATAGGGAGAGGACTCAAATCAATAAAATTAGAAATGAAAAAGGAGAAGTTACAATAGACACCGCAGAAATATAAAGCATCATAAGAGAGTACCACAAGCAACTCTATGCCAATAAAATGGACAACCTGGAAGAAATGGACAAATTCTTAGAAAGGTATAAGCTTCCAAGTCTGAACCAGGAAGAAATAGAAAATATGAACAGACCAATCAAAAGTAATGAAATTGAAACTGTGATTAAAATCATCCAACAAACAAAAGTCCAGGACCAGATGGCTTCACAGGTCAATTCTATCAAACATTTAGAGAAGAGCTAACACCCATCCTTCTCAAACTCTTCCCAAAAATTTCAGAGGAAGGAAAACTCCCAAACTCATTCTACAAGGTCACCATCACCCTGATACAAAAACTAGACAAAGATATCACAAAAAAAGAAAATTATAGACCAATATCACTGATGAATATAGATGCAAAAATCCTCAACAGAATACTAGCAAACAGAATCCACAACACATTAAAAGGATCAGACACTATGATCAAGTGGGATTTATCCCAGGAATGCAAGGCTTCTTCAATATACACAAATCAATCAATGTGATATACCATATTAACAAATTGAAGAATAAAAACCATATGATCATCTCAATAGATGCAGAAAAATCTTTTGACAAAATTCAACACCCATTTATGATAATAACTCTCCAGAAAGTGGGCATAGAGGGAACCTACCTCATCATAATAAAGGCCATATACAATAAACCCACAGCAAACATCATTCTTAGTGGTGAAAACCTGAAAGCATTTCCTCTAAGATCAGGATCAACACGAGAATGTCAGCTCTCACCACTCTTATTCAACATAGTTTTGGAAGTCCTAGCCACAGCAAACAGAGAAGAAAAAGCAATAAAAGGAATACAAATTGGAAAAGGAGAAGTGAAACTGTCACTGTTTGCAGATGACATGATACTATACGTAGAGAATCCTAAAGATGCCACCAGAAAACTACTAGAGCTAATCAATGAATTTGGTAAAGTAGCAGGATACAGAATTAATGCACAGAAATCTATACATTCCCATACACTAACAACAAAAGATCAGAAAGAGAAATTAAGGAAACAATCCCATTCACCACTGTAAAACAAAAAGAATAAAATACCTAGGAATAAACCTACCTAAGGAGGTAAAGACCTGTACTCAGAAAACTATAAGACACCAGTGAAAGAAATCAAAGATGACACAACGAGATGGAGAGATAAACCATGTTCTTGGATTGGAAGAATCAATATTGTGAAAATGACTATACTACCCAAGGCAATCTACACATTCAATGCAATCCCTATCAAATAACCAATGGCACATTTTACTGAACTAGAACAAAAAATCTTAAAATTTGTATGGAGCCACAAAAGACCTCGAATAGCCAAAGCAATATTGAGGGAAAAAAATGGAGCTGGAGGAATCAGACTCCCTGACTTCAGACTATGCTACAAAGCTACAGTAATCAAGACAATATGGTACTGGCATAAAAACAGAGATATAGATCAATGGAACAGGATAGAGAGCCCAGAGATAAACCCACACACCTATGGTCTACTAATCTATGATGAAGGAGGCAAGGATATACAATGCAGAAAAGACAGTGTCTTCAATAAGTGGTGCTGGGAAAACTGGACAGCTACATGTAGAAGAATGAAATTAGAACACTCCCTAACACCATACACAAAAATAAACTCAAAATGAATTAAAGACCTTAATGTAAGACTGGACACTATAAAACTCTAAGAGGAAAACATAGGAAGAACACTCTTTGACATAAATCACAGCAAGATCTTTTTTGATCCCCCTCCTAGAGTAATGGAAATAAAAACAGAAATAAACAAATGAGACCTAATGAAACTTCAAAGCTTTTGCACAGCAAAGGAAACCATAAAAAAGACGAAAAGACAACCCTCAGAATGGGAGAAAATATTTCCAAATGAATCAACAGACAAAGGATTAATCTCCAAAATATATAAACAGCTCATGCAGCTCAGTATTAAAAAACAAACAACCCAATCAAAAATGGGCAGAAGACCTAAATAGACATTTCTCCAGAGAAGACATACAGATGCCAAAGTCACATGAAAAGCTGCTCAATATCACTAATTATTAGAGAAATGCAAATCAAAACTACAATGAGGTATCACCTCATACCGGTTAGAATGGGCATCATCAGAAAATCTACAAACAACAAATGGTGGAGACGGTGTGGAGAAAAGGGAACCCTCTTGCACTGTTGGTGGGAATGTAAATTGATACAGCCACTATGGAGAACAGTATGGAGGTTCCTTAAAAAACTAAAAATAGAATTACCGTATGACCCAGTTATCCCACTACTGGGCATATACCCAGAGAAAACCATGATTCAAAAAGGCACATGCACCCCAGTGTTCATTACAGCAGTATTTGCAATAGCCAGGTTATGGAAGCACCTAAATACCCATCAACAGACAAATGGATAAAGAAGGTGTGGTACATATATACAGTGGAATATTACTCAGCCATAAAAATGAATGAAATTGGGTCATTTGAAGAGATGTGGATGGACCTAGACACTGTCATACAGAGTGAAATAAGTCAGAAAGAGAAAAATAAATATTGTATATTAATGCATATATGTGGAATCTAGAAAAATGGTACAGATTAACTGGTTTGCAAGGCAGAAATAGAGACACAGATGTAAAGAACAAATGTATGGACACCAAGCGGAGAAAGGTGGGGTGGTGGTGGGATGAGTTGGGAGATTGGGATGTATAAAATAGATAACTAATAGGAACCTACTGTATAAAAAATAAAATTAATTAAAATTTTAAAAAATAAAAAAATTTATCAAAATTGGTGAATTTTTGTGTAGCCATTTTAATAATGAAGATGGAAGAAATTAAGGAACATTTTTGCCATATTATGCTTTATTATTTCCAGAAGGGTAAAAACGCAACTGAAACACACAAAAAAAGATTTGTGCAGTATATGGAGATGGTGCTGTGACTGAGTGAATGTGTCAAAAGTGGTTTTTGAAGTTTCCTCCTGGAGATTTCTCACTGGACAATGCTTCACGGTCGGGTAGACCAGCTGAAGTTGATAGTGATCAAATCGAGACATTCATTGAGAACAATAAATGTTATACCCCGTAGGAGATAGCCAACATACTGAAAATATCCAAATCAAGTGTTGAAAATCATTTGCACCAGCTTGGTTATGTTCATTGCTTTGATGTTTGGGTTCCACGTAAGTTAAGCAAAAAAAACCTTCCTGACCGTATTTCTGCATGCGATTCTCTACTTAAACATTAACGAAAGCATTCCGTTTTTAAAACAAATTGTGACAGGAGATGAAAAGTGGATACTGTACAATAATGTGGAATGGAAGAGATCGTGGGGCAAGCAAAATGAACTGCCACCAACCACACGAAAGGCCAGTCTTCATCCAAAGAAGGTGATGTTGTGTATATGGTGGGATTGGAAGGGAGTCCTCTTGTGAGCTCCTTCTGGAAAACCAAACGATTAATTCCAACAAGTACTGCTCCCAATTAGACCAACTGAAAGCAGCAATCAACGAAGAGCATCTGGAATCTGATTCATCCGCCGTACTCACCAGACATTGCACCTTCGGATTTCCATTTATTTAGGTCTTTACAAAATTCTCTTAATGGAAAAAAATTTCAATTCCCTGGAAAACTGTAAAAGGCACCTGGAACCGTTCTTTGCTCAAAAAGATATAAAGTTTTGGGAAGATGGAATTATGAAGTTGCCTGAAAAATGGCAGAAGGTAGGGGAACAAAAGGGTGAATATGTTGTTCAATGAAGTTCTTGGTGAAAATGAAAAATGTGCCTTTTATTTTTACTTAAAAAGCAAAGCACTTTTTGGCCAACCCAATAGTAGTTATAAAACTTGCAACATCAGGCTCTAGAATTCTGGTCCCATCAGCCCAAGCCAGCCTAGAAGAGAATGAAAGTAGCTAGTTTTAATGTGATGATGTGTTTTAAAAGTATCTATGTGTATGGCATGTATAGAAAATCCACAAGTGCCATCTGCATCGGACAGGCTGAAGCATACAATTCGTACAATTCGGGTTAGGAGATTGTGACTTACTTTTTAACTATTAGGACCACTGAAATGTTTTATGAGGACCATAGGAATGAAACAGGGCCCATGAAAGAGGAAATGAGTGGCCAGAATTGGCTCAGCACCACTCACCAAGTGCATGTCCTCAGATGGAACCCCACAGTCGGCTCTTTTAGATGCTATTTTCAAAATCTTCACAAAGGACCGTGCAGTGATTATATGTATTCATGATGTGCATATCGTGTGCTCAGCTCAAAGGATATTTGAATGATGCTTTGAGAATTACTCCTAAAAAAGGATTCAGCATCTGTAAACTGCTTCATCTTTGAGAATGGGAAGAAAAAAAATATGGCTTGATTTTCTTAAAAAACAAGTCCCAACTCATAAAGCAGAGCAGCTTCTGTGAGATAGTGTTGATGCCCTATTACCCACATACACACTGAGGCATAATCACATGCATTCATGTGCACACAATCACAAGCACACATAAACAACCGTGTGGCGTCGGTGCTTTAAATTTTCTTTATTTTCTAGCATATTCTAAGCACTGAAGGATTGTCACCCAAAAGCAGTATCATGGAGTCTAAGAGAACTTTTGCTGTCTGACAACTTCATACTTATAAATAAATGTTAATTTAATATTTTACTTAATTGCAAGGTATTAATATTTTCACTATATACTCCGACTATGGTACAAGGTCTTACACTATGTTAAACTAGTTTATTCTCATTGTTCATCAGAGAGAGGAGCTATGGCCGTGTCATAGAAAGAGTAAGAGTAGCAGATGCACACTTGGATGGCACAACCTCAAAGGCTTCTAACCTTGAGACATGATAACAACTATTTACTCTGTCTAATGGTAAATAAGGTTGTGTTCTCAATCCTTAACAACTACGTAGACATGGACCTGTTCATGAAATTATTTATATTTGTTCAAGCTCAAAGAATGTACTAAAATTCTAAGTTGTTTTAAACTTTCAGACTTAAAATAACTGATCAGTAAGATGCCTAACTCGTATGCCTGTTGATTGCACCAATTTGTATACGAGTGAATACTCTCAAGACTCAAAAGAATGTGTAAAGACAGCAGAAGTGCAGTAAGAAGACTTTATTAGCAAATATATAATAAACAGAATGTTAAAATATGAAGATAAATATGAAGACAACTTGTAGAAAGAAGCCAAAACTTCATCTTGTGAGTGGAGGATTATCTGGCACAACCGGAGAGAAACAAGTGAAAGAAAGTAACAAGTGAGAGAAAAACTACTTGTTTCATAATCTAGAAAGTCTTCCCAGATGAGCTGGAAATGTCTAAGCTTCTTAAGTCAGGATTGCAACCCCCAGCCAAAGAGTGGCGCTATGGGGTTGTAAAGAGTTTTGCTCATCTGTGTTTTCTTAACCCAGAAAACTGTTGCAGCACTTCAAGAATTACAGATCTTACAATGGCAATTCATACTGAACAAATCTTTGCACTGTTTTGATTTCATGCCATCAACATCAGCAATCATTTAGCATCAGAGGTGATGTGGGTTTTACAGAGTAGAGAAGACAAGGTTACTGTCTACAAAGAAGTTGGGCTGTGGGAGTCCATTTATTCACTTAGTTCAATCACTTAATCAATCAACCTATCTGTCCATCAGCAAGTGTGAAACATCAGAACCCTGCAGTTCGTTCGGCTTCTCTGGACCTTAGACTGTGGCCTAGTGCTTTCATGTAGTAGGTGCTGAACAGATATTTGTTGAATTGGTACAAGTGCTCCATATATTTTGATTGACTGATGGATAGCATCCTGGGAGTCCTGCCAAGAAATCAGGAAGGAGAAGGCTTCTGGAAAAGGATTTTCTCTTCCTGTGGTATCTGGACCTCTGTTTAGAACTGACTCTTCAGCTAAGAATAACAACAGGAGTTGAGAGCTCCTTTTAGGTTGCATGATTTGGGCTTTCATCCAAAAGCAAGATACAGCATAGCCCATGTGTTTCTCAATTTTTCTGTCTTTATCCTTGTGTTTAATGTGCATGTCTAGGTCCCAGCAAAAGTAGTTTAGAGAAGGGTTTTTGTCACTGGCTTCATTAGGTCTAAATGTTCATAAGCTTTAGTTTTGTCTGTTATATTCCTTGCTTCTCATAAACATATTTAGTGACTAGATCTTCTGTCCCAGTTTATTTTAATTTGACAAACATTTCCAGTAGGTTTACCCCAATCAGGTACCCAGCCAAATCAAATATGGGATGTAGAGAATTAATGAGCTCTCCCACAGAGCATATGTTGCTTCTGTCCCTCACTGGTGCACCCCCTCTGTGGCTCCCAGAGGGCAAGGGTGATGCTCTGAGGTGCCCTACACCAAGAACAGATCTTAGGGATTAAATTGGGTAACAACAGGTAAATACGATCACTTTATTTTTTTTAACATCTTTATTGGAGTATAATTGCTTTACACTGGTGTGTTAGTTTCTGCTGTATAACAAAGTGAATCAGCTATACGTATATGTATATCCCCGTATCTCCTCCCTCTTTCATCTCCCTCCCTCCCACCCTCCCTATCCCACCCCTCTAGGTGGTCACAAAGCACCGAGCTGATCTCCCTGTGCTATGTGGCTGCTTCCTAACTATATATTTTACATTTGGTAGTGTATATATGTCAACGCTGCTCTCTCACTTTGTCCCAGCTTACCCTTCCCCCTCCCTGTGTCCTCAAGTCCATTCTCTACATCTGCATCTTTATTCCTGTCCTGCCCCCAGGTTCATGAGAACCTTTTTTTTATTTTATAGATTCCATATATATGTGTTAGCATACGGTATTTTTCTCTTTCTGACGTACTTCACTCTATGACAGACTCTAGGTCCATCCACCTCACTACAAATAACTCAATTAATACGATCACTTTTACATGCAAGTTATAAAGAGTGAACCATGTGGATTGGACTAGATGAAGAAAGGCCCACAGCAAAACTTGGTATTCTCAGACACAGTTAGTTTGGGGTCAATTTTTATAGCAAACACTCGGTATCCCACCCAGATCCTCTCAGTACGCACCATTCTGTGCATGCTGAGGGCTTTCTGCTATAAACACCCCCACTCTCCTGGAGAGCTTTTTTTGGCTGTTGGAGCATATCCAGCCTTCTTATGGGGTAGGCAGGAGGGCTGTGGAGCCAATATCTGAGGGACTGTTGGCCAGTGACCAATAGGAGTTGGTGGATAAATGGAGCTGTTTTTATAGCCCTCAAGTGGGACAGCCCTGCATGTTCCACACTGGCATCCAGTGGTCTCCAGCAGGATTGAGCTCCAGCTGACCACAGTGGAAATCTTCCCATGAACACACCGTGTTGGCTTCCTTCCCTTTCCTGTCTGCTTCTTCACTCCACTGCTGCATCTTTGTGGAATCACATATTGAATGAATCCTTATCTCAAGCTTTAGTTCCAGGGAAATCTAACCTACACAGCTCTTAGTATGAATTCTGAATTTAGAGAGATAGTGTCTTAAGCAAAGCCTAGAACAATTAAAAACTATCATGATGGTGATTGTTGCTTCCCTTTCTGATTAGTTTATTCCATATCTGAATTATAGAAGAGCTACTACAAAACTTTAAAAATATACTATTTAAATCTAAACATTAAATTTAAAAAGTTATTTTGAAATATCAGGTTCCCTTCCTCCCTCCTTCCTTCCCTCCTTTTCTTCCTCCCTCCCTCCCTTCCTCCCTTCCTTCTTTATATTTAGTTTCTTACTTATAGCCACTAGAATGAATGTCTTACATCCTTGAGATGAACTCAGTACCATCCTCACTGACCTAGCAAGCCATTTTTTTCCATGATGACAAGCTAGGATCACACCTCTTAATGACGGCTGCAAGATTGTCTTATTAGGAGAAGGGCTAAGGTGGGATCGTCTTTAGTGACAGCGAAAGCACCTCATAAAATCTGACTCCTCAGTTTTACAGGCATGAGTCTGGAATTTTAGCAGATGTAGACTTACTAAATCAGTCAGTCAAAAATTATATCAGTTGAAGTGCAATGTTCCTGGCAGTCCAAAAATCCTGAACACGTAGGTGATCTGGAGGGCATTTCGTTAACTCTTTAATTGGTCACTTCAGTGCTAGAGGCAATAGCTAATTGCCTGTAGGTCACTGTAGTCCTAGAGCTTAGGTAAACGTATATTGTCGTATGTCACATTTTTATATGGTTCCTTTGCACAGGTTGGTAAGAATGATTGCTGCGTAATTAAAATTAAGACAAGGTGGGAAAATGATTCAATTAAAGCCCCGGAGCCATTGCACAAATTATCTGATGTGCCAAAAACTAATGAATAGTTATATCTACTTTTATCTTTTGCCTCCTTGTTCTTTCATCCTATGTGCCTCATAGAATACCAGGAACTCTTCAAATTCTCTATGGCTGGATACTGGGTGGGCAGCTGGTGGCAGGAACAAGGGTGTGAGAAGCTCAAGATTTTAAAATACACATATACAGAAACTCTGTGGATGGGGATTTAGACTGAAACTGATCAGATGAGAAATTCAAGAGGTCTTTCCATAGCTTAACATTATTTTGAAAATATCTGCAATATTGCAGTATTCATGGAACAGGTATTATATACCAGGTGAGTGATGACAGGGAAAATAAATGAGATTTGTCATACTCAAAATATCCCATATTTTACATCATTTATTTTACAAATCTCCAAACATTCTCAGGAAGCATTAAGTTGGAAGCAAGGGTGAGAACTTTGTGATGCCACGTTTAGCAACAATTTTAATTACTTCATGTTGGTGTAACAAGTGAATGCATATCTTGCTTATGTAAAATTAAGCGAGAAGGTTGTTAAAAAAATACAGCTTTCACTCCACAGAGGCATTTATCTCCTGAATTCTATGTGTGGAGTGAAAGCTGTTCCCCTTCAGCCCTGACTTTATCCACATTCAGGGAAGAAGTAGCCTTTCTTCAGATATGAGTAGCAACTTGAGTTGAGACTCATGGTCTCAGGATCCTGATTTGAAGTTAAAATCTTCCTGGGAGTGTGTCAGAAAACTAACAGCATCAAACCACTTATAATTGCAACCTTTTATTAATACCAATTGCCAGGAATTTTACATATATTATATCTGACACTTACAACATCTCTGTGAAGTATTACTGTTGTATCATTTTAGAGTTGAGAAATCTGAGCCTCATTAAAGTTAAATAATTTCTCTCTAAGTGGCAGAGAAAATGTTCTCACATGGTTAGTCTTTCTAACAAACTATCCTGAAACTCTATGGCTTAAATGAAGAAAACATTTTATTGCCTGTCATGATTCTGTGGGTTGCCTGGGTTCAGTTGATATTGGGTGAGTCTGCAGACAGCTGAACTGGAATATTCTGGACCCCCCACTCACTTGTCTTAGGTCTGGGTGGGGTCGGCTGGAAGGCTGAGCTCAATTGGGATGTGAGGATGACTGGGATTCCTTCCCTCTGTGTAATTGCAGAACCTCTTCCTCTCCACATCGCCTTTCCATGGGATGTCTCTAGCAGGATAGCTGGATCACTTATGTGGTAGCCCAAGGATCCCCAAAAGCACAAAAGGAGGACTTGTGAGGCCTTTGGGAGGCTCAGACCTGAAACTGGCATTGTGTTGCTTCTACCACATTCTATTGGTTAAAACATGGCCACCCCTAGATCCAATATGGGGGGGTGGGGTGACTGCACAGGGCCATGAATACCTGAAGGCATATTTGGTTGGGAATAATCTTTGGAGATTCACTACTATACTGTGTGATTCCAAAGCAGACAACGTTTTCACTAAGCATCTACACTGATGCTTGCTTCTTCATGAGAATAGGGATCGTGACTGCATTTTCTTTTTTTCCTCATCTTTATATCTCTAGCACCTGATACAGTATTTGGAACATGGCAGGTGATCAATCAATGTTTTCTGAATGAACTGTTTTGAATGAACTGGGATCATCATGTTATGAACTGTTATAGGTGCATGTTTGCAAGATAATTTCCCTGAGAATGAGTTCGGGTAGACCTGAGTTAAATATGATAAAATATGATTAATTATTCCATTGAAGGCTAAAGATGAGCCAGGACTGAACAGGAATGAATTCTTCTGTGCTTTGGAGTGTCAATTAACAACAACAAGATTCTAAGCCTTTTCTAACTACCCACGTGAATTCATTCATTTAATTCTTTAAAAAATGCTATGAAGTAGGTACTATTTTTTTATATATATAAAATAGGAAACTGAGAGACACAGAAAGATAAAGTAATACACCCAAGGTCGTACAGCCAATGCATGACATGGCTAGGAACTGCATCATTGCATTATCCTGTGTCTCTATATTAATTGGTCAAGACTGTCCTACATTTCAAAGGTGATTTTTTGCATACTGGAAACGGGAAAAGTTGTGTGTAACATTCTGTTCAAGAGGATTGAACCAGGACAATGTTCCATTTTGAAGTGTTTAAACAGACTCACCCTAAGAGATCAGAAAACAAAACAGAACTTACAGACAATTGGCCCAGGAGTCTGGGAGGGAAGAAAAAGCCATCACTGGAGTTACACCAACAATTCCCAGATGAAGTATTTTTATCTAAGAGGAGCCCCTTATACTCAGCTAGTAAGGCCCTGCTCTCCTTTTATTGGAATCCTGGAAATAAAAACTTACATGTTGAAAATATGACTATTTTTTAAGTTATCTGTATTTTCTGTCATTATTTTCTTTTATGTTTTACAATTTACATTTTGGTAAAGTTTTGTGGAGAGCCTGAGGCTGCCTCTGTCCCAAGAATATCCAAGAATGTTTATCTATGCTTGAGTCAGGGAGAAGAGGCAGCAAGGGACCCTGGTGAGGGTAGAGAGGTGGGACCATTAGGAATAAGTGTGACAAAATCTTAGAGGGGAAATGAAAAGTGTAAGAAAACCTGAGAGATTTTTTTCTTATTTGTATTTTCAGAGACAATTTGGACAGGTCAAACTTAGGTTGTGTTTTTATTTTATCTTTTAAATGCTGAATATGCACTTTATTATTTTTTTTAATAATTCTTTTTTTTTTTAAATTATTGGCTGTGTTGGGTCTTTGTTGCTGCGCGCAGGCTTTCTCTAGTTGTGGTGAGCGGGGGCTACTCTTCGTTGCAGTGTGTGGGCTTCTCATTGCGGTGGCTTCTCTTTTTGCGGAGCACGGGCTCTAGGCGTGTGGGCTTAAGTAATTGTGGCACGTGGGCTCAGTAGTTGTGGTGCACAGGCTCAGTTGCTCCGCGGCATGTGGGATCTTCCCGGACCAGGGCTCGAACCCGTGTCCCCTGCATTGGCAGGTGGATTCTTAACCACCGTGCCACCAGGGAAGCCCTATGTTGTGTTTTTAAAATGGAGGCATCTTAGAAGCGGATAACACAGTGACTAACATAATAATGTCCTTTATATAAATAGACTATGTCTGTGAAGAAAGGAGGGGCTAGGGTCTCATCATTTTCAGGCCACTTCTAAAGTAAAAACAACACCAAATTTTACACATAGGGCACACAACATTTTGAACATTGGGAAGGCTAAATGTGAGTGAGATGCTTCATATTCCTAGAATTGAAACTATTCTTTGAGGTGATCTCAGAGAGAGAAGGGTAGGTATCTTGGGCTTGGTAAGTGAGCTGAAGAGAGAGCTCTTTCTTTGCCCTTTAAGGGAAAAATAGCCATGAAAATGAAGATTTGGACAACTGGAAAAAGTGGACCACTAAAATGCTGAATATTATAGATGTAGTAAATATTTATGGATTGGCTTCTCAGTTCTTTCTGCCAAGAGCTGGAAGTCACCATAAGCCAACGTGGAAGAGCCCAGTCATGTAAGATCTGCAGGCAGGATTCCCAGGGGAGGAAGGTAGGTCATTAGTATACCTTTTTGTCCTTCCACCACCGCCAGGAATACAAGTTAATCCCTAACATGTCCTCTGAGGCCATCCTTACCTGAACTTTGCCTCACTGATTTCAGTAGGATAGAAATTGGATACTCACACTGTCTTTCTTTAAAAGAGCTGTAGCGAGCATGACCAACCATTCATTGGCAATTATGTAAGCTGAGGGTTATAGAAATATACAGGATTAGGGACAGAAACGGAAATTTTGGTACATACAAAATACCCTCAAGGATGCTAATTTCACATCAAGAGGATGTCATAGTATTTTGAACAATGGTTTGATTTTAAAAGCAGCCAATAGTATAGGCAATCATAAATCTTTGTTCTTAAAAAGTACTAAGACACTTTCACCAAGAACAAATATTACGAATTTCTACTTCAGTCAGAAACATTTATTGAGAAGCTGCTATGGCCAAACCAAGTTTCAGAGTCAGGCACCCAAACCCTTGTAAAAAACTTGTACTTTTCAAGTTCCTCCCAACCCGAAGTCTTTCTTTTTCCTTTCCTGCCTCAAAAAATCAGAGCTAGAAGATCTGATTAAAGAATGTTGATTCTTTTATTGCTGATAACAGCAACAGAAAAACAATCTACCAAGCTACAGGTGTCTTTTTTTTAAAATGAGTCTCCCTAGAACACTGAGAATCCCCCCAAAAGTATATGGACAAGGGACAATTTAATTCTTCCTCACAGCTTTGGCACTGAAGCTAAAATAATGGAAAGGGATTAGGAGTTACCCTGCTGAGGGAATTTCAGGTATTTCAATTCTCTTTGGGTAAAGGTCTCTAGAGAACACATCCAATATATTAAAAACATACAAAGACTTTTTTTGGCTACCCTTTCCTGAGATGTCTAAAATTCAGATGTGGGAATCTGTCTAAGTTCAGTGAGGTTTGGATGGTGGTGGGGTGAGGTGTGCAGCAGTGGGACACCTAGAAACAGAAGCAGCTCTACATCCTACAATAGAATGTGCGGTGCGAAAGATAGCTAAGCAACTAATCCAACAATGAAGAGGAAAATCTTCATGGAGAACATTCTGTTGTCCCAGGACCATTTTACATGCTATTGTAGGAAAGACAGTGCAAATGTGTCTAGTAGTGGAGACAAAACAGAAGAGCACGAGTGTTAAACAACAGAAAACTTTGATAATAATAAATAGTATAAGGGACCACATAAACATTTACTAAATTTGGAGGGAGGCAAGGACACTTGGAGGAGACATACACATTGAGCTTTAGTCTTATTGATCTTAGAAGATAGGAAAAGAGAGGGTAATAACTCTCCAAAAGCAGATGGCCCTTTAAGTCCTAAGTATCTCTCTAAGTGGCTTTCTCCTCCTTTCCCTCCTTTCTCCTCCTCCTCCTCCTTCTTTCTCTTCCTCTTCACAGGAAATGACTGTATGGATTATTCTAAGCTTCTCTCTCTTCTGTTAGTGCTGTGTTATTTTTAAGAGAACCCTAGAGTAAATGGAAAAGAAATTCCTGAAATTCTAATGCACGCCTGATGATTGCAGTTGAAAATCAGGGTTTCCATGGCTATTGTGGGAATTCTGTGATATAGATTAAGTGTGGAAAAGGGGCTACGCTTGAGAGAGCTGCATTTCTCAGTTGGGGAAATTGGAGTTCAGAGAGTATACATCTGATAAAACTTCCTGGTGACCCTTATAATGAGGTAGTTGAGTAAGGTCTTACTAGGCCCTGCCACATCTGACGTATTAACAGTTAAAAACTTCCTGGGGATCACTAGGTGCTCTTAGGACCATATTTCTTTTCAGAATCAAGACTCTTTATCTGGAGGTTAGAGGTGACATGACACTCTAATGGCAGTGCTTGTTAGGCACTCAGCTTGAAATCTATTGATACTACATTTTGGCAGTGCCACACCCATTCTTCCTCTTGATTAAGCTACTGCAGTCTGATAAACTGAGGAGAGAAGCTGAGAGCCTTGCAGTTGCCTAGCACTCTCAGCCTCTAAGCTCCCAACACTGCTTAGACTGGAAAGTGATTATCCTCGATTATAATGTCATTTCATAATTATATTTTTTGAAATCAAATTTTCTGTTTTCATACTTAAGGAGAATAAAAAAGTTAACTTCATGGAAAAAAACTAATGATCATGATCTCAAAATGATTTCCATCCTGATTAGACACTTTGATTGCCAGTTTGCTCAATCAGACAGCATAGCCCCATTAGACCTGACGCTCTATATGTAGGGAGTTATATATATTTTTTATCAAAGGTTTAATATGGCTCTTGGAGTCATTCCACATTTCTTGAATATCTGTACTTAGGAATATACACATTTCTCTATGAATCAAGATATAATCAAACTGTGAGAAATATTGAATCCAGTTTTCTGACTCCCTCAGGCAAATTTTAGAGGTGAATACTATAGCTCTAGATTCTAATTGTTCTTTGACTCTGAATGTTTATCATCAGACTTCAGGTCAGAAAAACCTTTGAACTCATGTTGCTCATCATTTATCTGGAGGAAAGTGAAAATACTCATAACATAAATATTGCTATTGGTTTATTTACTAACGTGTCTTGAGAATTTGACTTTTTGAGACTATAAGAAGGCTTAAGACTATTTTAAGTCCTGAGGCCCAAGGAAGAAAAGGATTCTAACCTATCAGTGTTACACTCTAATGGGGAAAACAGAATATAAATAATTTCAGATATAATTGAGTGCTACAAAGAAAACAAATCAGTTAATCGGATCAAGCGTGGCAGATGTGTTGGTGGGGAAGCTATTCTAGAGAGGATGGCAAAGAAAGCCTTATACATCTGAGCTGAGAGGAAGTCAGCTAGATGAAATTCTGGAAAAGATAATTTCAGGAAGAGGTAACAGAAAGGGCTGATATAAGTCATTACTGAGAAATAGTTTTTTTTTAAATTTATTATTTCTGTATTATTTATTTTTGGCTGTGTTGGGTCTTCGTTTCTGTGCGAGGGCTTTCTCTAGTTGCAGCAAGTGGGGGCCACTCTTCATCGCGATGCACGGGCCTCTCACTATCGCAGGCTTTCTTGTTGCGGAGCACAGGCTCCAGACGCACAGGCTCAGTAGTTGTGGCTCACGGGCCCAGTTGCTCCGCGGCATGTGGGATCTTCCCAGACCATGGCTCGAACCCGTGTCCCCTGCATGGGCAGGCAGATTCTCAACCACTGCACCACCAGGGAAGCCTGAGAAATAGTTTTATGACATTATTTAACAAAAGTTCTTGAAGTGGACATTGGAGATGGGGGTATTCAGAGCAGAGTCTCTCAGGAAAGTTATGGTTGAATTTGGATGAATCTGCAGAGAATTACACTGAGTGAAAAGACAATCCCAAGATTATAAACTGTATGACTTCATTTATATATCATTCTTGAAATGACACAGTTGTAGAAATGGAGAACAGATTAATGGCTTCCAGGGGCTAAGGGTGTTGGGTGGAAGTGAGTGTCTCTCTAAAAGGGATCCTGTGATAATGGAAATGTTATGAATCTTGACTGTATCAGTGTCAGTATCCTGGTTGTGATATTGTAGTACATCTTTCCAAGATATTACCATTAGGGGAAATATGGCAAAGGATACATGGGATCTCTATTATTTCATAAGTGAGTCTACAGTTATATAAAGCTATAGTTATCTCAAAATAAAATCTTAAATATAGGAAAGAAGCCATCACAAGAAATATGGTAGAACAACAACACATATATATAAGGATATAAATAGAACCTAGACCCTTATCTCATCCATACACAAAAGATTAAATTGAGATATATAGTTCTAAATGTAAAAGTTAAGATTATAAAGCCTCAAAAAGCCAATAGGAGAATATGTTCATGATGTTGGGTTAGCCAAATAATATTTAAGCATGACACAGCAAACAATAACCATAAAGATTACAGGTTGAACATTATTAAAATTAAAACCTTTCTGTATATCAATATATAGACCATAAGCAAATGAAACACAAGCCACAAATTAAAACCTTTCTGTATATCAATATATAGACCATAAGCAAATGAAACACAAGCCACAAACCTGGAACAGTTTCCCCAATACATATATCTCAAAGAGGACCTTATTCAGAATATATAAAACTCCTATAATTAAACAGTAAAAATACAAATCACCTAGGGTAAACAACTTGAACAGACACTTTACAAAAGAAAGTACAGAAAGTACAGAAGTGATTAACATATAGAACTCAATATCATTAGTTGCTCAATATCATTAGTCATCAGAGAAATATAAATTAAAACTATAATACATATACTTTTTTATCTTTGGGGATAGATGTTTTTGGAGTAAGAAATACTGGCTATACCAAAAGTTGATGAGGATGTGGAGAAACTGGAATGTTCATACGTTGCTGATGGAAACGTAAAGTAATACCACTTTGAAAATTTGTTTGGCAGTTTTTTTTAAAGTTAAGTATACACATTCCTTATGACTCATTCATTTTACTCCCAGGTATTTACGCAAAGAATTATAGACATGTGTTCACAGAAAAAGGCTTATGAAAGAATATTCATATTAGCCTCATTCATACCTGCCAAAACCTGAGCAAACCACCCTATCAACAGGAGAATTAGATAAACTATGGTGTGTTCCTACAATGGAATACTACTTGGTAAGGAAAATGAATATACTATTGATACAGCAAAACGGATGGATCTCTAAAACATTAGGTTGAACAAAAGAAGCCAAATATAGAAGAATACATATACATTTTAATGAGATAAGGAACAGGTAAAGCTAATCTAAGTTGATAGAAATAAGAAAGTTCCTCTTAGGGATGGGGAAAATTGACTAGGAAGGAATGGGAAGGGCCCTTTTTGTGGTGATAGAAATGTTCTATATCTTGTTTTTGGTGATAATTTTATAGGTTTACAACATTGTCAATTCATGGAACTGAAAAGTTTAGACCTTTGTCTTTTATTATACTTAGATTATACCTCAATAAAAAGGCAAAGTTTAAAAATACATTAGCAGGGCTTCCCTGGTGGCGCAGTGGTTGAGAGTCCGCCTGCCGATGCAGGGGACACGGGTTTGTGCACCGGTCTGGGAGGATCCCACATGCCGCGGAGTGGCTGGGCCCGTGAGCCATGGCCACTGAGCCTGCGCATCCGGGGCCTGTGCTCCGCAACGGGAGAGGCCACAGCAGTGAGAGGCCCGTGTACCGCAAAAAAAAAAAAAAAAACATAAGCATTTGATGAGATTTCTCTAATGGTGTAAAGATAATGTTAACTTATTCCTACAATTGCTGACTTTTAAAAAATTGCTTGCTGAAAAACATCTGTTGAGTGGGGTTCTACTTGGACCTTCAAGCGCAAGAATCTAAAATGTAAATATTTTCTCATTATTTCCCTTATTTAATTCCCCAAAGATTCAGTTAGTTGACACTAACATACAAGGTGGAGAGCTGCTAAGAGATAGAAACAACTGTAAAAGAGAAAAAAAAATGCAAGAAAACCCAGAAGTTGTCCCCTTTCCCTTAAAAAACGTCCAAACAGATTTTCTTTCAATTTGTGAAAAGAAGGAAGTCTCTTTTCAACTGAGTCTTATTAAAGCACCAAAGTATTGAGCAGTCAGATGAGAAAGCTATGAATCAAAGGGTTCATAACACCTATGCTGACAACCCTCTCTCCAGGGCTCAAGGTGGAAAGAGAAAGGTGGTGGAGACCCGCCTCCGCATTGTCCCCCATCACCAGGCCTTACTCCTCCAGCCTCCAGCCCCACCCACAGCAGCTCAGATGTACCTTAGAACTAGGTAAAGGATGTGACTTGTGGGGGAGTCCAGTCCATCTCAATTCATCACCTTTAAGTGAAGATAAAATTAGGAACTAAGGTGCCTTTTTAACTCCAGTGGGAGGTGGGTAGATTGAAAATCCCATTCATTTTATACTGTTAGCTGGCCAGTGTCATATCTTTATATTGATTGTATTCCAAGATAGAAAGGTATCATGTTATTTTGAACCTGCCTTTTCTCTTGCATTCATGTTTATTTATTCCATACGTATAATTAAGCATGTACTATGAACAATCCAATGAGCTAGCAGCTAGCTTTACTCTAGAGGCTGAACCAGACACATGGAGAAGAGACTATGACTGAAGCATGTCAGAGGGCACATTTATGGATGGTGGGGCCTCCAATCTGAATCGTATAGAATAACAAGTGGTTGAGTGAAGTTTTGAATGCAATTAAAATATAACTAGGAAATCCATGTTATGATGGCATTTTGAGGTCATATGCATGATGTATGACCAAACAGCCTTATTGAGTAGTACACCTTTCACAAGTCCTATGCATTAATTCCTGGATAAATAACTTGACTGCTTAACATATCTGAAGGTAAGTTTTAACAGTATTTTGGGGTGTTTTGCCACCTTCCTTGGATATGATGTGGGGTTGCTACATTTTAGGCTAAATATACGTATCCTTGTACTGGATGCAGATGTGACCCATAAATGGCTTTGTATAGAAAGATTCCAATGGTGCCCTTCACTGTCATGCTACTGCAAATTCAGTTTTTTATAGACATGTTTTCAGGGATGGAATCATACTTGCATAGCCCCTAATAGTCTCTAGAGAGAACAATAACAAAATGAAACAATTCCTCTTGGGAACAAGATGATGGGAATTTAGGGAATGATACCCTGCTCCCAGCTTCTCTCACAGCATAACTGATGACGAAAGAATCTACATAAGGGAAAGACATCAGACTACCCGAACTTGCAAAAGGGAGAGTAGTTGGTTAGAAAACTGAATTTATTTTGATTCTGGTATTGTACAGTGTCATGTAAATCTTTTGTCTTTGAGCCCAAACTCCTAGGAACTTTGTTACAATCTAGGGTGGTAGTAGTGGTGATTAAGAGCCAGTCAAATACAAATTGTATCTGTAAGAATCTGAGACCTCCAGAACCTCTGCTTGTGGTCTAACAGAGTACGCTTAAGGAAGAGTGTATTTCCTCTCACTTCCTTGTGATAGGATCTGAGCAGAAAAGAGGAGTTCTCTGACATTAACCCAAATGAATACTTGAGTAAAACGGGGACATTGTGTATAGCCTTGCCAAGTGATGACAGCAAAGAAAACGGAACATCTTTTGGAGGAGCCTTTGAGGCAAGTACAAGACAAGGATTCTAAGAGATGAGCATGAGAGTGACCATTATTGAAGGGCACTCATGAGAAACCTCCAGTGCTCCTTGATTCAAATGTGTGGATTTGGGTTCCAGGAATGTCACTAATTCTATTACTGTGATGGAGGTTGTGATGGTCTGGGAAATGAGAGCTGTACTCGCCATTAAGATCCCAAAAGCCAGCATGTGCTCCGTATTGTGCCTGCTTGCTGTCCTCTTCCACTTTCCCAATTTTTTTTTTTTTTACATCTTTATTGGAGCATAATTGCTTTACAATGGTGTGTTAGTTTCTGCTTTATAACAAAGTGTATCAGTTATACATATACATATGTTCCCATATCTCTTCCCTCTTGCATCTCCCTCCCTCCCACCCTCCCTATCCCACCCCTCTAGGTGGTCACAAAGCAATGAGCCGATCTCCCTGTGCTATGCGGCTGCTTCCCACTAGCTATCTATTTTACGTTTGGTAGTGTATATATGTCCATGCCACTCTCTCGCTTTCCCTATTCTTAAACAGCAGCCGACACTAGAGGCTCTTCATGCCAGCTTGGAAAAGTACTTAGAATCTCTGTGGATCTCTGTGCTTCTATTTCTTCACACCTGTATAGTGGAAGATATCATTCCATGTACTTCCTATTATTGTTGTTGTTTTAATTTAGATTCTATAGAAGGAGAAAGAGAGAGAGAGAGAGAAGGAGAAAAAGAGAAGACAGAGGGAAGGAAGAAAGGAATTCTGTAAAAAGGAGTCCCTGAAATCAGACAGTTGTGAGGACTAAAAACATGATAAATTTTATATCAGATATGCTATGTAAAATATTAATATTATTCAATTATTTTTGGAAGTGGGCTATATTGTTGTTATCTACTGAATTGTGTTTCCCCCCAAATTCATATACTGAAGTCCTAAATCCTAGTACTTCAGAAAGTCACCATATTGAGACCGGGCCTTCAAAGCGGTGATTAAGTTAAAATGAGCCCAGTACAGTGGGACCCTAAACCAAAAGGACTGGTGTTCTAAAAGAAAAGGATGAGACACCAGGGATATGTGCATACAGAGAAAGGGCCATGTGAGGACACCAGTGAGAAGGTATCACTCCATGGTAGGATCACACGTGATTAATTTCCTTCTTTATGCATTTCTGCTTTTCACATAATAGTGTTCAGTGACCAAATTACACTGGTAATTATTTTTTTTAAAACCACTAAAGGGCTTCCCTGGTGGCGCAGTGGTTGAGAGTCCGCCTGCCGATGCAGGGGACATGGGTTCGTGTCCCGGACCGGGAAGATCCCACATGCCGCGGAGCGGCTGGGCCCGTGAGCCATGGCCACTGAGTCTGTGCATCCAGAGCCTGTGCTCCGCAACGGGAGAGGCCACAACGGTGAGAGGCCCATGTATCGCAAAAACAAAACAAAACAAAAAAACACTAAAATGCAAATAAAAAACCAAAGCAAACATACAAAACAGTCATTTGCCACTTGGATCTTTTAATCCACTAAGAGAGCTAGTTTTACATGTCGACTTCCTAAGGTATACTTCTCCATATTAAAGTTTTAGTAAGACAAAAAGTAATTTCCATATGAAATTTTAGCTACTTTTTGAAGGAAATTATTGTTTGTTGTTATCATTCAATAGAAAAGAAAATAAAGGGGAAGAAAACAGGGAGAAAAGTAGATAATCTGTAAAGCAGAAAACATTAACCTTCCCGTTCTAAGCTCGGAGAAATTAAACTTGCAGAATCTGTATCTTGGTTTCATTCTTCATATTTGGTTATTACAAAATATTCTCAAAAGACCTAATACTAATCAGGGCAAGCTTTGCATCAGTGGTATATTAGCTTCTACCTTAGACAAGTTACTCCATCTTCCTTGCTGACCTGCCATAAGTGAAAAATAAACATTGTTGTTTTATGTCACTGCAGAATAAGCATGACCATCCTGACAGACTATACTTCTTAAGAATGGCCTGAATGTAGAGTTAAGGGACTTCAAAAAAACTGAAGAAGTCTAACATCTGGGATTTGGGAGATGGTTCATGGCAGGGTGACACTTCAGATGGACACTGATGAATGGATAGGACTTAGATAAGGGGAGATGGGAACAAGGTCACTCCTGATGCAGGGAAAAAAGCAGAGCAAAGGCACACAGGTAGGAAAGTGTGGGGCATTGTGAAAAAGAATGAGTAATTTTGTATACCTGGAGCAGAAATATGTAATGGGATTAGCTAGTAATTAAGGTAGAATGATTCATATGCCAACAATTTTCCCATTCTTTCAAAGATACCTGGATGTGGTAAGTGTGCTCTCGTTGAGGCATTGTAGAGTGTTCCCAGCTTCCTAACCTCTCCACAACTACTGTATTCTGCAGAATGTAAACTGACATGTAGAAATTTAAATGACCGGACTACATCCGAGATTCTTTTATTGAGAGTGGCTATATTATTCGTGCTAATAATGTTACCATGTGGCACCTTAGCTCAAAGTGCCAGAATGACATCACAAAACAATACCCGAATACACTTATGCCATCTTTCATCTGAGAATCTCAAAGTGCTTTACAAACATTAATTAATTAAGGTTCAGAATTAATTGGATATATTAATTTTTCACTGTATAGAATAGTCTGTGCAGCTCCATTGATTTTTATGTGCCAATAAGCTTTGCCTAAGTCTCTTTCTTTTTTCATTTTGTTTTTCCCTTCATGTGTAAGTGGGTATAAAGAGGAGAGGGAAAAGACTCATGGCATTTGGAAGAGTGGAACCTGATTGGAATCTGGACTTTTCAGCTGTCCATGTGTTTTTTACATGCCGGCCCTGTCATAGTGAGGACTGACTCTGTGGGGTCACTGCTAACTTTGCCGACGTGACACTGGGGAGCTGTGCCAGGAGCTGAGTCTGAGCTCTGCTGCTTTTCCTTTTTTCCTGGCATGCCAGGTTTTTAACATTTTGCTATTGCCTTGACCTAGATTCATATGGAAATAGTGGTGCTGATGTCTGGACAAGGCAGGGACAGTTGGTGATTGTGTGGCTTAAGTGCCTATAAAATATGACCCAAATGTCTGAAAGGGGAAAAATGCTGACAAATCAGATCTTTTCACAGTAGAGTTTGGTTTGAATAAATACGCCTAAGGATCAGAATTTTTTCTCTGGAAAGTAGGTGAAAAAAAAATCTTTAAAAACCAAAAAAAAAAAAAAAAAAAAAATCCAAATGAGTATTACATTATACATCGGGAGTGGAAACTGGAACACCCATCTTGAAGGTTCGAGTTTTTTCTTTTTCTTCTTTTGTTTTAATCATGCTAGCTTCCAGCAGCAGATCAGGATTTGGGGTTTGTTTGTATTTACAATTGGTATCTTAAAAGATTCATTATGAAATGTGTTGCTGTTTCTAAAGAGGAAGCTGAGGCCCAAGCTGGTATGACCTGGCTGGGCAAATGGAGACTCCCCCATCTGCATTCTGTTAGGGAGAACACTGACCCTGTGTGTCGAGGAGCAGGTTGGGGGTGGTATTGCTTACACATGTGTCTGGGAGCTGAGCTGGGCTTCAGCTTATGAAGGTTTCCTTCTTTCAGGGTCATATACCGGCCAGCGCAGATTTAGCCATCTTGGCCCTGATGTACTCCACATGGCTCACATTCCCAGTCCGTTTACCCTCGCTGGGGCTTAGCTGCCAAGTCCCCGGTTAGCTCCTTCCTGTTCCCCAAGCTGTTCAGTCCCACATACTGAGAGTGCAGCACATTTCCCAATGTTGACACTCCTCTGTTGGGGAGTTTTCTTTCATGGTTAGTTCCACAGAAACAACAGAAGCAAAATTTCTGGGATCTGGTAATTTGCCGGGGAGCTGCCACCAGTCACTGGCATTGGATTAAGGACTCCTTTGGGCAAGGTGAATTTAAAGGCAGGCAGGCGAAAAATAGGTTCACATGAAACTGGCCTTTTCTTTGGGGGAGCCAAAGGGCATTTTCCATTTGGGAGAAAATGCTGAATTGTTTTCTGCAGACTTGAGCATTCTTTGCTGTCACTTCTACTTGTCCAGCATCCTTCTCAGATCAAGATTATTGGGCTTCTGGGCTCTAAAATTCCCCTACCTGCTTTTGATCATGGGAGGCCTCCCAGTGCAGGAAACCTCACTCCCTTCTCATTCCTGTCCGGCTGTGCAAACTCTAACCGTTCTTCAAGCTCTAAGCCCCGTCCTCATTCCTTACTGAAGTTTACCTGTCCACTCAGCTCTGGGCTCTCCTCGGCCTCTGAACTCAACAGTATTATTGTCTGAACTATTTGGCAATGAATCATGAATACCATTGCCTTGTGGCATCTTCTGTATTACATCATTATTAAATTTATATGATTTAACTTTTCAGGTGTCAAACAGTTTCTAATACTTTTTGTGGCAGGGACCAAATGTTATACAATCTTTGAATTCTCCTTGGTACATGTCAGATTTTGTCTCAGTAAGTATTTATTGATTTAAAGTACTCAGGCAAGAAGAGTGAATTATATCACTTCTTTATAAGAAAAATATGAATTCTCTGATATTATACTTTTATAATATATATATGTATAAATCATATGTGTGTATAAATCATATGTGTGTATATTTTTTTATTTGAATGTAGGTTTTAGAAAACAAATTAGTCAGAAAGAGAGAAGAGAAATTTGTTGGAAGAATATTAGATTACTGGGTTCTGGAGTATCTCTAGGAAATCAAAGGCATCTAGGCTTCTGGGGTATTTTAAGCAGAAACTGAACAGGCTTCAGAAATGTAGGCAGCCCTCTTTTTTCTTCAATGTCTCATTTTTGTTTCTCTCTGCATATCTGATTTTCACTCTCTTGGTATATAAACTGACATTCTCTGTTGCTATTAGACAGGAACAGCCCCAAAGTTTGAGAATTTATGCTACCTCAATTCTAACCAGATCCAGAAACTGACTAGGTTTCAATCAGCTCCAATTCCAAATTCCAGGGAAAGAGAGTCTGACTGACTCAAATTGGATCAGATGACCATTCCAGAACCACTAGGCTATGGCTAAGGGACCAAATTATATAAAAAATATAGTTACTAGGAGCCCATCCTGTAGAAGGGAGTCAATTCAAAGGAAAGGGAGATTATCATAATCTCGTCAGACTCCCTCAAATTTTATCAATTACAAATCTTAAATTTGGTTCTTTCCCTGATTTTCAAACTAAGTCAATAATATCACCATTCACTCAGGTCACTGTGATTAGAAGCCTGGACTTTATCCCTGCTCTTCTTCTATCTTGTCCCCAGATCCTGTGACTCCTACTTCCTCTCTCTTCTCCTCTTTGTGCCCATTGATCTTGCCTTAACTCAAGTCCTCCCAACTTGTTACCTGGATTAGTGAAAGAGACTTCACATCGTTCTCTAAGCCTCTCCCTCCCATCACTTGCCAGTCACACTCCACATGATTATATTTTTAGACCAAAAATCAAATGAGGTCAGTCTCTTGTATTGGAATATAAAGTATTTTCACCATCACCTACATTGATTCATTAATATTACTTATCTAATATTTGTTCATCACTTACTATAAGCCATAAACTTCTTGAGAAGATATAAACAGGAAGAAGATTAAGGCAAAAAAATTCACAGGCCCCATGGAACCTTGAGAGAAGGCAGAGAAAATAGCTAATTTTAGACAGGAATAATCAAAATGAAGGAAATAAATAGGGTGATACGAGAAAGAGTATGGGGGTGGGGGGAAATGAAGCTACTTTAGATGAGTCAGCAGGAAAGTCTTTCTGAGATGATACTTGGTTTTTTTTTTAAAACAATGAGAATATGAGAAGCCGCCATTCATTTTTTTTGTTTTTTTACATCTTTATTGGAGTATAATTGCTTTACAATGGTGTGTTAGTTTCTGCTTTATAACAAAGTGAATCAGTTATACATATACATATGTTCCCATAACTCTTCCCTCCTGTGTCTCCCTCCCTCCCAACCTATCCCACCCCTCTAGGTGGTCACAAAGCACTGAGCTGATCTCCCTGTGCTATGCGGCTTCTTCCCACTAGCTTTCTACTTTACGTTTGGTAGTGTATGTATGTCCATGCCTCTCTCTCGCTTTGTCACAGCTTACCCTTCCCCCTCCCCATATCCTCAAGTCCATTCTCTAGTAGGTTTGTGTCTTTATTCCTGTCTTACCCCTAGGTTCTTCATGACATTTTTTTTTCTTAAATTCCATATATATGTGTTAGCATACGGTATTTGTCTTTCTCTTTCTGACTTACTTCACTCTGTATGACAGACTCTAGGTCTATCCACCTCATTACAAATAGCTCAATTTCGTTTCTTTTTATGGCTGAGTAATATTCCATTGTATATATGTGCCACATCTTCTTTATCCATTCATCCGATGATGGACACTTAGGTTGTTTCCATCTCCGGGCTATTGTAAATAGAGCTTCAATGAACATTTTGGTACATGACTCTTTTTGAATTATGGTTTTCTCAGGGTATATGCCCAGTAGTGGGATTGCTGGGTCATATGGTAGTTCTATTTGTAGATTTTTAAGGAACCTCCATACTGTTCTCCATAGTGGTTGTACCAATTCACATTCCCACCAGCAGTGCAAGAGTGTTCCCTTTTCTCCACACCCTCTCCAGCATTTATTGTTTCTAGAATTTTTGATGATGGCCATTCTGACAGGTGTGAGATGATATCTCATTGTAGTTTTGATTTGCATTTCTCTAATGATTAATGATGTTGAGCATACTTTCATGTGTTTGTTGGCAGTCTGTATGTCTTCTTTGGAGAAATGTCTATTTAGGTCTTCTGCCCATTTTTGGATTGGGTTGTTTGTTTTTTTGATATTGAGCTGCATGAGCTGCTTATAAATTTTGGAGATTAATCCTTTGTCAGTTGCTTCATTTGCAAATATTTTCTCCCATTCTGAGGGTTGTCTTTTGGTCTTGTTTATGGTTTCCTTTGCTGTGCAAAAGCTTTGAAGTTTCATTAGGTCCCATTTGTTTATTTTTGTTTTTATTTCCATTTCTCTAGGAGGTGGGTCAAAAAGGATCTTGCTGTGATTTATGTCATAGAGTGTTCTGCCTATGTTTTCCTCTAAGAGTTTGATAGTGTCTGGCCTTAGATTTAATCTATTTTGAGCTTATTTTTGTTTGTTTGTTTTTTTTTTTGCGGTACGCGGGCCTCTCACTGCTGTGGCCTCTCCCGTTGCAGAGCACAGGCTCCGAACGTGCAGGCTCAGCGGCCATGGCTCACGGGCCCAGCCGCTCCGCGGCATGTGGGATCTTCCCAGACCGGGGCACAAACCCGTGTCCCCTGCATTGGCAGGCGGACTCTCAACCACTGCGCCACTGGGGAAGCCCTATTTTGAGCTTATTTTTGTGTATGGTGTTAGGGAGTGATCTAATCTCATACTTTTACATGTACCTGTCCAGTTTTCCCAGCACCACTTACTGAAGAGGCTGTCCTTTCTCCACTGTACATTCCTGCCTCCTTTATCAAAGATAAGGTGACCATATGTGCGTGGGTTTATCTCTGGGCTTTCTGTCCTGTTCCATTGATCTGTCTTTATGTTTTTGTGCGAGTACCATACTGTCTTGATTACTGTAGCTTTGTAGTATAGTCTGAAGTCAGGGAGCCTGATTCCTCCAGCTCCGTTTTTCGTTCTCAAGATTGCTTTGGCTATTCGGGGTCTTTTGTGTTTCCATACAAATTGTGAAATTTTTTGTTCTAGTTCTGTGAAAAATGCCAGTGGTAGTTTGATAGGGATTGCATTGAATCTGTAGATTGCTTTGGGTAGTAGAGTCATTTTCACAATGTTGATTCTTCCAATCCAAGAACATGGTATATCTCTCCATCTATTTGTATCATCTTTAATTTCTTTCATCAGTGTCTTATAATTTTCTGCATACAGGTCTTTTGTCTCCTTAGGTAGGTTTATTCCTAGATATTTTATTCTTTTTGTTGCAGTGGTAAATGGGAGTGTTTTCTTGATTTCACTTTCAGATTTTTCATCATTAGTGTATAGGAATGCAAGAGATTTCTGTGCATTAATTTTGTATCCTGCTACTTTACCAAATTCATTGATTAGCTCTAGTAGTTTTCTGGTAGCATCTTTAGGATTCTCTATGTATAATATCATGTCATCTGCAAACAGTGACAGCTTTACTTCTTTTCCGATTTGGATTCCTTTTATTTCCTTTTCTTCTCTGATTGCTGTGGCTAAAACTTCCAAAACTATGTTGAATAAGAGTGGTGAGAGTGGGCAACCTTGTCTTGTTCCTGATCTTAGTGGAAATGGAGAAGCCGCCATTCTTATGAAGACATAGAGGTAGAGAATTCCAAGTAAAGGAAAGAGAACGTGCACATGCTCTGAGTCATTAATGAGGTTTTTTTATTTCAGAAGCAGAAATGTGGTGGGCGTGACTGAGCACAGTGAGCAAGGGGCAGAGGGTGACACAAGGTCAGATCAGAGAGGGCCAGGGGCCAGGACACGGAAGGCTTGGCCGTCCTTATGCTCTTCTCTCTTTTTTTTAATTGTATAATTGGCATATATTATATTAGTTTCAGGTGTACAACGTAGTGATTGAACATTTGTATATGTTGGGAAAAGGTCAATGGTAAGTTTAGTTACCATCAGTCACCTTACAAAGTTAATATATTATTAATATATTGTTGACTGTATTCTCCAGCTCATGCTCTTCTGTGTTCAGTGGGAATTGAGTACATGCAGAGAGGGGTCTAAGAGAGGAGTCACATTAAAAAGTTTCAAATTTTGGACATATACTATGGCTGTTGTGGAAACGGATTGAACAGTGGCGAGAATAGATCCAGGCCAGTGAGATGACTGAAATTGTCAAGACAAAAGGTGATGGAATAAACCACCGTGAGGGGGAGGCTGGAGGTAGACCTTATAGAACTTGTGATGGAGAAAATGCAGGGGAGGTGAGGAGAGGGAAGAATAAGGAGACTCCTAAGTTAGGCAGATGTTAGTACCTTTTCCTAAGAGGAGGAGGACTGGGGGAGGAACAGATGAAGGGTGTGTGTGGAGATATAGGGTGCAAGTGTGGAATCAAGCATGTAAGTTCAGAGATGCCCAACACACATCCAAGAAGAGATATGAATCGGGAAGCTGGATGTTTGAGTCTAAGGAAAAATCGAACTACAGAATATTAATTGGGGACTAATCAGCCTAGAGACAGCATTTAAAGCTGTGGTACTAGATGACATCATCAGAACAGAGAGTGTAGACAGAGAGGAAATGGGGCCTGGAACTGAGGCTCAAGGTACTCTAGCATTTACATGTTAGGCAAAGGACCAGCCAGCATGGAGATTGAACAGGTCAGCCCAATGTTCCTGTTAACCTAAAAATTCAGTGAGCTAATGGTCTGGAACAATGTGCATTGCCACAGCTTTCTGGTACCTTGAAAAGAGGAATCATCTTAGCTTCTTTCTCCTAAAGAATGTAGAATTTGCACAGAAAATGTGTTTGGAGAAAAAGGATAATATAAAGTCAGTATCCCCAGTGGTAAGCCTCCCAACCACCCCCCAGGGCAGTCTGAATGAAAAAATGATTATGTACTTAATGTCCACTGAGCACCCTGGAGAGAAAAAGAGCATACTGTAATTGCAAAGTATTATTTTTACCATTATTAATACATGAATCATTCATTAGGAAAAAAGAACAAGGACTTGGAAAGTCAGGAGATAATAGGCTGTTTCTAATGTTGCACAGAAGGAATTGTCCACATAAATCCCCTCCCACTAGGATGGGTAGTCAGATTTATGCATGCTGAGTGTGTTCTTGTCTCAAAGACAAACCCTGAGCAATAGCTCTTGGAGAGTTTGGTATTTGTAGCCAGGTGGACGTCTACCTTGTACCCCTTATTTTTTCCCTTGGTCTTTGCCTACTTTACAGAAGGACTTTTACATAAAAGATCCTAGATGAGAGGAAACTTCTTGAGTACAGTCTCTTAGAAAGATATCATCCTTCTTATATAGGCAATGTTTTCAAAGGAAGTGTTTCAGTTTTTAAAAGGCTGAAGGAATTTATAGAAGGTTTGGAAGGACATTGAAGAATACCAAGAATAATCAGCAAAATCCTGGATTATCTGCCAGGATACCTGCCACCTAGAACCCAAAGATTTTATCATGAAGCAAAACAAACACACACACAAATATGAACATATGCATTTGGATGTATCTTTGGAAACACAAAACCACAAAAGATTCTGAACTTGATTTGCAGGCTCTTATTGACTAAAATATTTAGAATAAACAAAACCAAATTGAATACGCTATTTCTATTCCCATATCTTGTAAAGGGAGATAACTTGCTTCCCCAAACAGACGTTCTGGAATACAATGACCAAACGTAAAAATTGCTGTTTTAAAGAAAGGTCCACATTACACATCTTCAAGTGGGAGATTAAATTTAAGAGGCAAATTAACACTGAAAAGGGCAATAAGGAATAAAACTAACTTTACATCTTTCTTCATGAATAACAAAGACAGTTGGTAGAAATGTGTACATACCTGTGAGGTGTGTGTGTGTGTGAGAGAGAGACGGTTGGTGTGGGGAAGGGAGGGAGGGAGATACTCAAAGAGAGAGTGACATTCAGAGAGAGAGAGAGAGAAAGAAAGTGATTAGGTCCTGAATTTCTGATAGAACATTGGAATGATAGATTCCTCTTCACAAACAGTACTGGGAGATTGGAAGTGGGAGATTCAGGTGATTTAAATTCCCTGATTTTATTCAAATATCACATAGCTCTAAGACCAGATTCATAAAACTCTTTAATATGTATAATTTCATAATAGACTAATAATGTTACGCAGTCCTTCCAGCTCCTGATTATGAAGGCATCTTTATTACTGTGTCCTCTGATCCATCTGAGTGTTCATCTCTCCACCATATATTATGAGTGGCGATTGGAAGGTCTAGGTTATCAGCAATCATGATGGAGAGGTGGCTATTAAGCAATACCCTTTCCTTTAGAATCATTTTTTAAGCCACATGTAAAATCTGTCCCATTTTTTACCAAAAATATTATTCCCAGCTTAACTAACCATCTTATTCACCAGATTTTTTACCAGATGATGTTTTGCTATATCCAGGAATCAAATTCACTCTAAAAAGGAAAAATGTATTACTGCTGAGAATGTTTAAATAGATATGCCCTGGGTTCTGACAGTAAATCTAAACACATACTCCAAAAAAATGTAAAGTTCAAAGAGAGTGTTATTATTGAAATAAGAGTAAAATTTACCCAAATTATAACTTTTGATAGGGTTTTTATTGTTGATTTTTTTGTTGCTTAGTTTTAATAAATTCAACTGTATTATTTTTGTGACATGAGATCTAAACTTGCCATAGAACAGAAATGCTCTTAATCCAATGCAGATTTACTCATTTAATGAAGAGACACCTGGTTATTTGTGTATGTGTGTGTGTATGTTCCCAGATAAATTTATTCTTGACTTATGTATTGATCAATTAGACAGCAGATCCTTTAGTCCTACCCTACCATATTGTTGCCGTCAATGTTGAAATTGGCTCTGGAATCTTGAGCTAGTTAAAATTCATGGTTCCAAAACTGACTTAACTCTTTGAACACACAGATTTTAAAAGTGCATGACTTGTTCTGTTTGCATCTGCTGATACACCCTCAGAAGTTGTGCATAATCACACTCTATTCTTTAAGATGAAGTGGGGCACAGGTATTCCACTCTGAGCCACAGCACTCTCACTCACATGGTGAACATCATACAGGAAAAGTGGCAGCTAGAACTTGAAACCTAATTTGGATCAATCCCTACAGACTAGGAAAATATTTTGGACCCTGTAGTTTATGCACAATATCTGGCACATGCCAGTTTGTTTAACGAATGAAAAATAAGCAAGTAAATGCCAGTTGACTGGGTTCACAACTCAAAGTCTTGACCTCATTAGTGGCACTACCTATTAATTAACTGAACTGAGGCCCCCAAATAACCCTTCCTCTGTGCAAGAAACCTAACTTTAAAAGATTCCCTCAAAGTATTAACTGAGAACAAGTGCTGAAATCAGACACTTTAAGAATAGCTGCTTGCCCTGTAATAAGCTACCAATTTGCTCCTTCTTATAGACTCCAATCAAAATTTTGTTGGGGATAAAAATGGAAAAAAATTCTTACTGGAGCTCTTTTCTTTTGTCTGTGGGTGTTGTATATTCCCTATTGTAGGAGCTTTTGCGGTCTATCCGTTTCCATCTGCTAAATACCTTCCAGATTTCCTAACTGATCATTCATCTAGGACCCCCCAGTGGGCTTCCTAGAACTGATATAGATTTATTTTTATATTTCTTCTGTCATTTCGATGGAATTTGAGGAGGGAGGAGAAGAAAGTCATTTGTTCAGTCAGCCATCTTGATTCAGGGTTGATAACCTTTTATCAGGGCAGCCACAGAGGGACAGAACTCATGCCCCAGATCCTTTAAAAAGTAATTCTGAGAGACATTTAGCACGTTCAGAAGACTAGAACCTGACCTACATTCTTTCAGTATATTGATTTGCAAAATCCAAGTCTTTCTTTACTTTTGTATTTTCTGTGCTTCAGTTCTTTAAAAAGAAAAAAATAGCAAATAGAGAAAAGAGGCTATTAATTGTATCAACATTCCCTCTTAACTCTCCAAGCATTATAAACATGGAGAGAGTATGAGATAAATTTTTTTTCTAAATGTGTATAACAAGAGAATATATATCAGTCTTGGAATTCCCATCCATTAGATTTTTGTTGTTTGTTTTAATAAAGAGGAATATTTTTGAGAGGGATGTATTCTTCTCAGGAGGTATATATTGTTTGGTTGTGTTTCAATAATTACATATTCTTGGAAGGAGAAGATAAGACTGTACTAAAGTATATTTTTACTTATTCGTTCTTAGAACATGCAGAATAAAAACGTATGCTTTCCTCTAATCAGGGATTTTTGTGCATTGCTATATTATTAAAAAGAGAGGTAATATGTCGTAGTGTCATAAAATCATTTAACAATTACAACTAATCAACAAAAGATGGACATAGTGACTACTCTGAAAGATGAAAACATGAGACAAGATACTACTCATTTTATTTTTAAATGCATTTTTATTTGAGTATGATTGATTTAGTGTTGTGTTAGTTTCTGCTGTACAGCAAAGTGAATCAGTTATACATAGGCATATATCCACTCTTTTTTAGATTCTTTTCCCATAGATCATTACAGAATATTGAGTAGAGTTCCCTGTGCTATACAATAGGTCCTTATTAGTTACCTATTTTATATATAGCAGTGTGTATATGTCAATCCCAAACTCCCAATTTATCCCTCCCCCTTGGTAACCATAAGTTTGTTTTCTATATGTGACTCTATTTGTGTTTTACAAATAAGTTAATTTGTACCATTTTTTTAGATTCCACATATAAGCAATATCATATGATATTTGTCTTTGTCTGACTTACTTCACTCAGTATGACAATCTCTAGGTCCATCCATTGTCACTGCGAATGGCATTATTTCATTCTTTTTTATGGCTGAGTAATATTCCATTGTATATATGCACCACATCTTCTTTATCCACTCATCATTGATGGACATTTAGGTTGCTTCCATGTCCTTGCTATTGTCAGTAGTGCTGCAGTGAACATTGGGGTGCATGTATCTTTTTGAATTATGGTTTTCTCTGGATATATGCCCAGGGGTGGGATTACTGGATCATATGGTAGCTCTATTTTTAGTTTTTTAAGGAATCTCCATACTGTTCTCTATAGCGGCTGCACCAATTTACATTCCCACCAACAGTGCAAGAAGGTTCCCTTTTCTCCACACCCTCTCCAGCATTTATTGTTTGTAGATTTTTTGATGATGGCCATTCTGACTGTTGTAAGGTGATACCTCATTGTAGTTTTGATTACTCATTTTAGTCCAGTAATTCGTAAAAATTATGGTGGTGATGGTGTGTGTGTGTGTATGTACATACATGTGTTTAGCTGTCATGCAAGACTTTATTTGAAATCAAGTCTTGGTTAAGTATTTTCTCACTAAACCCAATATGAAGATGCATAGCAGGGAGGTGGCTTGTAGGAATGTGCAAGGGCTGCTGGAGTAGAAGAGAGAGAAGGGGAGAAAAGGATGGGGGAAGGGGAAAGGGAGGAACTGTCATAATGGAGTCTGGTTGTTCATGTTTTAAGTGCCATGGACTGAGTTTTGTATGCCCTTTTAAGCACATTACCTTGACACCCTTTCTCAGTACTCAGCGCCCTTCTGTTGCTAAGCATCTGTGCAGAAATCTTACTACAGTGCTTCCCCTGAGACATCCCTCAGCAGTGACTAATCCATGTTCTTGGACTTTTTCTTCTTCTCTGTCCTCATTAATCTGCTCACATCATTTTCGCTTTCTTCAAAACATACCTCTAATTTCTCCCCCTCCCCCATAGAGTATCCTCTGACTAATCCTTATGCTAACATCTCCCTTCTCTGATTTACTCCAGAGCTTAGAGTCTACTTTTCACAATAAAATATCTTTCTGGTAAGAGCAGTAGGGGCAAGAAGTAATAGTAATATCAGCCAACCTTTGTATAATGCTTTAAAACTTACATTGTGCTTTCATTTTTAATCTCACTGAATTTGAGAGAGGTATTACAAGCTCATTTTAATGATAAGGACATAGACAGTGAAAAGTAATAAGAGACTGTCCAAGGTCAATCAACTATTTAGTTAAGAACAGAGCTGGGAAAGGAAGGTGATACCATACTAGGATTCACAGAAAACTCTAAAATTCATTCGAGGCAGGCCTTCAAGGCTATACAGGCCAAAGTGTTTTGCACCTTGGTCTATATCTGGGCTCTGAAACTTACCAGCTGTGTGACTTTGAACAAATCACTATTCCAGTTTGACCTTCTGTTTTCTATCTCAAGTACTGCCAGTGCTTGTCATGAAAGGAAACGAGATGCAAGGACAAAGTTATCTGTTAAAAGTTCAGCTCTGTAAAAATATCAGACACGATAGGACTGTTGTGTTTCATGACTTCAGAAGGCACCATTCACATAGAATGAAATGCTCCAGGGCCTAATCACAATGTATTACATTTCAGTGGTATTCCAATGGAGTTGTGCAATTCCCATGGTTCTGCAAATTGTTTGTTGTTGTTTAAATTTTCTAAAGGAAAAAAGATAATTGGAGATGTTCACAGAATAATTTGTTTGAAGTCCCCACCTGGACAGTAGGAAATGTCGTGGTTATCTATTGCTGTGTTATCTATTGTTTCGTGACTTAAAGCAACAACTTACTGTTATCTCATGGTTCTGGGGTTCTCACTTGGGGGCCCTCCATATGGTTTCAGTCAGAGAGCAGCTAAGGCTGGAGTAATCTAAAGGCTTCTTCACTCAGCACCAGGGCTGCTGAGGTGGCTGGAACAGTTTAAGGCTGATTTGTCATTGATCTCTCTAAGGAAACTCTCCAAATGGAGATCTGAGATTTTCTTACAGATTACAGTCTAAAGGTAGTTAGACTTCCTGCTTGGAGGAAGAGTACGAGTTCCAAAAAGCTGAAGGGGAAACTGAGAAGCTTCTTATGACCTAGATTTGGAGTCCTAGAACAACATATCTGCTGCATTCTGTTGGTCAGGCAAATTATAAATGCCAGCTCATGCTGAAGTAGAAGGGAGGGGTACACTCCACTTCTCAATGAAAGAGTGGCGTGTATGTTCAGAGAGGGAAGGAAAACTGATGGCAGTCATTTTAGAGACAAGCTACCATGGTGAGTTGTCTCCTAACCTCTAGTCTGTTGTCTGACCAATGTCTCAAAGTGTGTGTTACCACACTGCCAATGTCACTCACCCCAACATCACACTCACCACTACCCTTTGCCCATCTGTGTTACACACACACACACACACACACACACATTTATTTCTGCTACTAAATATCCACCTCATTCATACACCTATCCACCCACCGGAACTTTTGTTTCCAGATTGAGCTTATTGGTACTGAAGATAACAGTTGAGGTTTTAGCACTAAGTGCATATGTAAGCGAAAAATTTGTTCCTTGGTTACACTTGCCCTCCTTAGGCTAGCAGCCATGACAAAATATGCATGTTTGATCACAAGAGAAACCAAGAAAAAGAGTTCAGGCAGCTGGGTCAGCATGACCACATCTAAGAAGTTAGCAGGTTGATAAGAGTGTGTGTGTGTGTGTATGCACACATGTGTATATCTATAAAATATATATGTCTGTAGGTATAATATGATATATGTATGTATATGTGCCTATATATATATGTATGTATATGTACATGTGTATGTGTATATATATAGCTATGGTATTTATATGTGTGTATATATATATATATATATATATATATATTCCAGACTGTTCAAGGGTAGTGATATACAAAATAGCAGTAGTATCTTTAGACAGAAAAGTAAATTCTAAAATTCTGAGATTACAATTCTCCCCTAGGTCAATATTAATTTTTAGTTGACTTTAGATTGGTAGAAAAATTGCCTTATGGTCTTTACCTCATAAGCTACGTTTAAACTATTTTAAATTATTGCCTACTTGCTTTAGTGTATTTTTTGTACATCTCATTTTTATAATGAAACAAGTGGGATGCACTTTTATTTTAAATACTAACGGTAATAACCCTAATGAAGTCAGGCTGCTTCTGTATTATGTGTTGGTGAAAATGCAGTGACAGCTATGAAGCTGCCAGGCATATCCTGCCAAGAAAATGTACGTAAGGAAAGTATATGGAACGACTATTAGAAAAGCTATAAGAACTCCCCATATTGCCTTAATATGGTATTAAAATGATTTTAATTGTGCACACACACCCACAGACCTCCAAGGGTTAACTGCACACAATGTAAGGAATTCAATAATGATGAGTTAAAAAAGGTCTAATTAGCAAGTAACCACTTTATTATGAAAGAAAATGGTAATGAATTTAATAGCTCAAAATCATTAACAATATTTAGTTTGCTGGTACTTGTTCTCTATTATCCTCATTAATATGAACATTTAATATGTTTTAAAATGGATTTGTAATACTTTCTGTGCCATGAGGTTACACTGACAGAAAGAGTGTAATTATTCTGCTAATTGTTATCACTGTATGTTTGTGCTCTGAATAGAAGTATATTTAGGTGTTAATACCAAAAAAAAAAAGTAATTAAGAAAGGAAAGATTTAAAACCTAATTAAACAAAAACTAAAAAAAAAAAAAAAATCTTAGTCCACCATAAGAAAAGAATTTCTGAAGCAATTGCTTTGGAAACTTTTTTTCTTCTCCATATTAATTCATTTTTCTATTGTGGATTTCTTGAAGGAGAAAATAAAATTATCAAAAAGAAAACTGGGATAAAAAGAAAGAAATAGAAGTTCAAGATTCACAATCTGCAAAATGAAGTTAGATCTTTTCAATGTGCCCAACTGCAATGAAATGCAAACTTTCTCTGTCAGGACACTCTTTGATGGCTGGTAACAGCATCTCTCACATAGGACCGTTGGTAGCTTTGCTCCCTCACCTGAATTTGCCCTGGAAACCCCCTCTGTCTCTGTTGTCCCCTAAGAATCGTCACATATTCTCTGGTTCATTTCCCACTGAGTCTTGTCTCTTCTGAGATTCACTCTAGTTTTTCTTCTTTGAGCATCCTTTAATCACCAGAGCCATTGAAAGTAAAAAGTTTCAGCCACAAATCCTCATAGATGGAAAATATAACAGCATAAAAGAAACAAATGTTTAAATATCACCTAACATCATCAAAGGCGAAAGAGAAGGATGGAAACAAGGAAGCAAATGAGCAGATTCCTCCCAACAAAGAATCTGAAATCCTTTGTTGTTGTTGTTTTTTAAACATCTTTACTAGAGTATAATTGTTTTACAGTGGTGTGTCAGTTTCTGCTTTATAACAAAGTGAATCAGTTATACATATACATATGTCCCCATATCTCTTCCCTCTCGCATCTCACTCCCTCCCACCCTCCCTATCCCACCCCTCTAGGTGGTCACAAAGCACCAAGCTGATCTCCCTGTGCTATGCGGCTGCTTCCCACTAGTGATCTATTTTACGTTTGGTAATGTATATATGTCCATGCCACTCTCTCACTTTGTCCCAGCTTACACTTCCCCCTCCCCGTATCCTCAAGTTCATTCTCTAGTAGGTCTGCATCTTTATTCCCGTCTTGCCCCTAGGTTCTTCTGAACTTTTTTTTTTTTTTTTAGATTCCGTATATATGTGTTAGCATACGGTATTTGCTTTTTTTCTCTTTCTGACTTACTTCACTCTGTATGACAATCTCTAGCTCCATCCACCTCACTACAAATAACTGTTTCGTTCCTTTCTATGGCTGAGTAATATTCCATTGTATATATGTGCCATATCTTCTTTATCCATTCGTCTGTTAATGGACACTTAGGTTGATTCCATGTCCTGGCTATTGTAAATAGAGCTGCAATGAACATTTTGGTACGTGACTTTTTGAATTATGGGTATATGCCCAGTAGTGGGATTGCTGGGTCGTATGGTAGTTCTATTTGTAGTTTTTTAAGGAACCTCCATACTGTTCTCCATAGTGGCTTTATCAATTTACATTCCCACCAACAGTGCAAGAGGGTTCCCTTTTCTCCACACCCTCTCCAGCATTTATTGTTTGTAGATTTTTGATGACGTCCATTCTGACCAGTGTGATATGGTATCTCATTGTAGTTTTGATTTGCATTTCTCTAATGATTAATGATGTTGAACATTCTTTCATGTATCTCTTGGCAATCTGTATAACTTCTTTGGAGAAATGTCTATATCTTCTGCCCATTTGTGGACTGGGTTGTTTGTTTTTTTTCATATTGAGCTGCATGAGTTGCTTGTATGTTTTGGAGATTAATCCTTTATCAGTTGCTTCATTTGCAAATATTTTCTCCCATTCTGAGGGTTGTCTTTTCGTCTTGTTATGGTTTCCTTTGCTGTGCAAAAGCTTTTAAGTTTCATTAGATCCATTTGTTTATTTTTCTTTTTATTTCCATTTCTCTAGGAGGTGGGAAAAAAAGGATCTTGCTGTGATTTATTTCATAGAGTGTTCTGCCTATGATTTCCTCTAAGAGTCTGATGGTGTCTGGCCTTACATTTAGGTCTTTAATCCATTTTGAGCTTATTTTTGTGTACGGCATTAGGTACTGTTCTAATTTCATTCTTTTACATGTAGCTGTCCAGTTTTCCCAGCACCACTTATTGAAGAGGCTGTCTTTTCTGCACTGTATATTCTTGCCTCCTTTATCAAAGATAAGGTGACCATATGTGCATGGGTTTATCTCTGGGCTTTCTACCCTGTTCCATTGATCTATATTTCTGTTTTTGTGCCAGTACCATACTGTCTTGATTACTCTAAGTTTGTAGTATACTCTGAAGTCAGGGAGCCAGATTCCTCCAGCTCCGTTTTCCTTTCTCAAGATTGCTTTGGTTATTCGGGGTCTTTTGTGTTTCCATACGAACTGTGAAACTTTCTGTTCTAGTTCTGTGAAAAATGCCATTGTTAGTTTGATAGGGATTGCACTGAATGTGTAGATTGCTTTGGGGAGAAGAGTCATTTTCACATTGTTCATTCTTCCAATACAAGAACATGGTATATCTCTCCATCTATTTGTATCATCCTTAATTTCTTTCATCAGTGTCTTAAAATTTTCTGCATACAGGTCTTTTGTCTCCTTAGGTAGGTTTATTCCTAGATATTTTATTCTTTTTGTTGCAATGGTAAATGGGAGTGTTTTCTTAATTTCACTTTCAGATTTTTCATCATTAGTGTATAGGAATGTAAGAGATTTCTTTGCATTAATTTTGTATCCTGCTACTTTACCAAACTCAGTGATTAGCTCTAGTAGTTTTCTGGTAGCATCTTTAGGATTCTCTATGTATAGTATCATGTCATCTGCAAACAGTGGCAGCTTTACTTATTCTTTTCCTACTTGGATTCCTTTTATTTCTTTTTCTTCTCTGATTGCTGTGGCTAAAACTTCCACAACTATGTTGAATAACAGTGGTGAGAGTGGGCAACCTTGTCTTGTTCCTGATCTTAGTGGAAATGGTTTCAGTTTTTCACCATTGAGGACAATGTTGGCTGTGAGTTTGTCATATATCGCCTTTATAATGTTGAGGAAAGTCCCCTCTATGCCTACTTTCTGGAGGGTGTCTATCATAAATGGGTGTTGAATTTTGTCGAAAGCTTTCTCTGCATCGATTGAGATGATCATATCGTTTTTCTCTTTCAATTTGTTAATATAGTGTATCTCATTGATTGATTTGCGTATATTGAAGAATCCTTGCATTCCTGGGATAAACCCCACTTGATCATGGTGTATGATCCTTTTAATGTGCTGTTGGATTCAGTTTGTTAGTATTTTGTTGAGGATTTTTGCATCTATGTTCATCAGCAATATTGGCCTGTAGTTTTCTTTCTTTGTGACATATTTGTCTGGTTTTGGTATCAGGGTGATGGTGGCCTTGTAGAATGTGTTTGGGAGTGTTCCTCCCTCTGTTATATTTTGGAAGAGTTTGAGAAGGATAGGTGTTAGCTCTTCTCTAAATGTTTGATAGAATTCACCTGTGAAGCCATCTGATCCTGGGCTTTTTTGTTGGAAGATTTTTAATCAGTCTCAATTTCAGTGCTTGTGATTGGTCTGTTCATATTTTCTATTTCTTCCTGGTTCAGTCTCAGAACGTTGTGCATTTCTAAGAATTTGTCCATTTCTTCCAGGTTGTCCATTTTATTGGCATATAGTTGCTTGTAGTAATCTCTCATGATCTTTGGTATTTCTGCAGTGTCAGTTGTTACCTCTCCTTTTTCATTTCTAATTCTATTGACTTGAGTCTTCTCCCTTTTTTTCTTGATTTATCAATTTTGTTTATCTTCTCAAAGAACCAGCTTTTAGTTTTATTGATCTTTGCTATTCTTTCATTTCTTTTTCATTTATTTCTGATTTGATCTTTATGATTTCCTTCCTTCTACTAACTTTGGGGTTTTTTTTTTTTGTTCTTTCTCTAATTACTTTAGGTGTAAGGTTAGATTGTTCATTTGACATGTTTCTTGTTTCTTAAGGTAGGCCTGTATAGCTATAAACTTCCCTAGCAGAACTGCTTTTGCTGCATCCCATAGGTTTTGGGTCATTGTGTTTTCATTGTCATTTGTTCCTAGGTATTTTTTGATTTACTCTTTGATTTCTTCAGTGATCTCTTGGTTATTAAGTAGTGTGTTGTTTAGCCTCCATGTGTTTTTATTTCTTACAGATTTTTTCCTGTAATTGATATCTAGTTTCATAGCATTGTGGTCAGAAAAGATACTTGATAAGATTTCCCTTTTCTTAAATTTACCAAGGCTTGATTTGTGACCCAAGATATGATCTATCCTGGAGAATGTTTTGTGAGCACTTGAGAAGAATACATATTCTGTTGTTTTTGAATGGAATGTCCTATAAATATCAATTAAGTCCATCTCGTTTAATGTATCATTTAAAGGTTGTGTTTCCTTATTTATTTTCATTTTGGATGATCTGTCCATTGGTGAAAAGTGGGGTGTTAATGTCCCCTACTATGATTGTGTTACTGTCAGTTTCCCCTTTTATGGCTTTTAGCATTTGCCTTATGTATTGAGGTGCTCCTATGTTGGGTGCATAAATATTTACAATTGTTATATCTTCTTCTTGGATTGATCCCTTTATCATTATGTAGTGTCCTTCTTTGTCTCTTGTAATAGTCTTTATTTTAAAGTCTATTTTGTCTGATATGAGAATTGCTGCTCCAGCTTTCTTTTGATTTCCATTTGCATGGAATATCTTTTTCCTTCCCCTTTCAGTCTGTATGTGTCCCTAGGTCTGAAGTGGGTCTCTTGTAGACATACATACAGGTCTTGTTTTTGTATCCATTCAGCCAGTCTATGTCTTTTGATTGGAGCATTTAATCAATTTACATTTAAGGTAATTATCGATATGTATGTTCCTTTTACCATTTTCAAATCGTTTTGGGTTTATTATTGTACGTCTTTTCCTTCTCTTGTGTTTCCTGCCTAGAGAAGTTCCTTTAGCATTTGTTGTAAAGCTGGTTTGGTGGTGGTGAATTCTCTTAGCTTTTGCTTGTCTGTAAAGCTTTAATTTCTCTGTCAAATCTGAATGAGATCCTTCCTGGGTAAAGTAATCTTGGTTGTAGGTTTTTCTCTTTCATCACTTTAAATATGTCCTGCCACTCCCTTCTGGCTTGCAGAGTTTCTGCTGAAAAATCAGCTGTTAACCTTATGGGGATTCCTTTATGTGTTACTTGTTCTTTCTCCCATGCTGCTTTTTGTATTTGTTCTTTGTATTTGATAGTTTAATATGTGTCTTGGCGTGTTTCTCCTTGGATTTATCCTGTATGGGACTCTCTGTGCTTTCTGGACTTGATTAACTATTTCCTTTCCCATATTAGCGAAATTTTCAACTATAATCTCTTCAAATATTTTCTCAGTCCCTTTCTCTCTTCTTCTTCTGGGACCCCCATAATTCAAATGTTGGTGCACTTAATGTTGTCCCAGAGGTCTCTGAGACTGTCCTCAATTCTTTTCATTCTTTTATCTTTATTCTGCTCTGCAGTAGTTATTTCCACTATTTTATCTTCCAGGTCACTTATCCGTTCTTCTGTCTCAGTTATTCTGCTACTGATTCCTTCTAGAGAATTTTAAATTTCATTTATTGTGTTGTTCATCACTGTTTGTTTTCTCTTTAGTTCTTCTAGGTCCTTGTTAAACGTTTATTGTATTTTCTCTATTCTATTTCCAAGATTTTGGATCATCTTTACTATCATTATTCTGAATTCTTTTTCAGGTAGACTGCCTATTTCCTCTTCTCTTGTTAGGTCTGGTGGGTTTTTATCTTGCTCCTTCATCTGCTGTGTGCTTTCCTGTCTTCTCATTTTGCTTAACTTACTGTGTTTGGAGTCTCCTTTTTGCAGACTGCAGGTTCGTAGTTCCTGTTGTTTTTGGTGTGTGTCCCCAGTGGCTAAGGTTGGTTCAGTGGGTTGTGTAGGCTTCCTGGTGGAGGGGACTAGTGCCTGTGTTCTGGTGGATGAGGCTGGATCTTGTCTTTCTGGTGGGCAGGTCCACGTCTGGTGTTGTGTTTTGGGGTGTCTGTGGACTTTTTATGATTTTATGCAGCCTCTCTGCTAATGGGTGGGGTTGTGTTCCTGTCTTGCTAGTTGTTTGGCATAGGGTGTCCAGCACTGTAGTTTGCTGGTCGTTGAGTGAAGCTGGGTGTTGGTGTTGAGATGGAGATCTCTGAGAGATCTTTGCCATTTGATATTATGTGGAGCTGGGAGGTCTCTTGTGGACCAGTGTCCTGAATTTGGCTCTCCCACCTCAGTGGCACAGCCCTGGCACCTGGCTGGAGCACCAAGAGCCTGTCCTCCACATGGCTCTGAGTAAAAGGGAGAACAGAAAGAAAGAAAGAAGAAAATAAAATAAAGTGAAATAAAATAACATAAAGTTATTAAAATAAAAAATAATTATTAAGTAAAAAAAATTTTTTTAAAAAAGGATAGAAAGAACCCTAGGACAAATGGTAGAAGCAAAGCTATACAGACAAAATCACACACAGAAGCATATACATACACACTCACAAAAAAGAAAAAAAGAGGGAAAAAATATATACCGTTGCTCCCAAAATCCACCTCCTCAATTTGGGATGATTTGTTGTCTATTCAGGTATTCCACAGATGCAGGGTACATCAAGTTGATTGTGGAGATTTAATCCTCTGCTCCTGAGGCTTCTGGGAGAAGTTTCCCTTTCTCTTCTTTGTTCGCACAGCTCCCGGGATTCAGCTTTGGATTTGGACCCGCCTCTGTGTGTAGGTTGCCTGAGGGCATCTGTTCTTCACTCAGGACAGGGTTAAAGGAGCAGCTGATTTTGGGGCTCTGGCTCACTCAGGCCGGGAGGAGGGAGGGGTATGGATGCGGGGCGAGCCTGTGGCAGCAGAGGCCAGCGTGATGTTGCACCAGCCTGAGGTGCACCGTGCGTTCTCCCGGGGAAGTTGTCCCTGGATCATGGGACCCTGGCAGTGGCAGGCTGCACAGTCTCCCGGGAGGGGAGGTGTAGATAGTGACCTGTGCTTGCACACAGGCTTCTTGGTGGTGGCAGCAGCAGCCTTAGCGTCCCATGTCTGTCTCTGGGGTCCACACTGATAGCCACAGCTCGCGCCCATCTCTGGAGCTCCTTTAAGCGGGGCTCTTAATCCCCTCTCCTCGTGCACCAGGAAACAAAGAGGCAAGAAAAAGTCTCGCCTCTTCGGCAGCTCCAGACTTTTTCCCGGACTCCTTCCTGGCTAGCTGTGATGCACTAGCCCCCTTCAGGCTGCGTTCACGCCGCCAACCCCAGTCCTCTCCCTGCGATCCGACCAAAGCCCGAGCCTCAGCTCCCAGCCCCCGCCCGCCCCACCAGCTGGTCGGCACCGATTCTCTGTGTGGGAATCTCTCTGCTTTGCCCTCCACACCCGTTGCTGTGCTCTCCTCCGCGGCTCCGAAGCTCCCCCCGCTCCACCATCCCTGAGTCTGCCCGCGAAGGGGCTTCCTAGTGTGTGGAAACCTTTCCTCCTTCACAGCTCCCTCCCCGAGGTGCAGGTCCCGTCCCTCTTCTTTTATCTCTGTTTATTCTTTTTTCTTTTGCCCTACCCAGGTACGTGGGGGAGTTTCTTACCTTTTGGGAGGTCTGAGGTCTTCTGCCAGCGTTCAGTAGGTGTTCTGTAGGTGTTGTTCCACGTGTAGATGTATTTCTGATGTATTTGTGGGGAGGAAGGTGATCTCCGCATCTTACTCTTCCGCCATCTTGAATCTCCTTGAAATCCTTTGTTAAGAGACCACCCCAATATGCTGCTCATAGTGAGTAGTCATATGCTTTTATTATGGTCTGCTTAAAAGCAGAAGTTTGTTAGGCCGTAGTGATTTATAAATGGATACCACTGTACCTGATTCAGCAACACTCCAATACAGCTTTCAGGATCAAACTATGTACATTTGAGGTTTCATTTTTCCATTTAAATACACATAATTTCAATTCTTCTTGCTATTCATTCCTTTGGCCAATATTCATTGAGAAGGTACTCTTCTTGTGCTCTCAAAACTACTTAATTGTTTCAGGAGGCTTCTTTTGCATTGACTTTTAAGTTGAGGAGTCAGATTTTGTCCTAGTGCTATGGTGACCCTCTGACCAGCTGGGAAGCCAGGATTAGTATCTGTATACACTGCATTTACTTCAGTGTCTTGACAGTTTACATCTCCATCCACTTTGATACAGCTTTATGTTCACCTTGTTATCTTGGAGGCATCAACTAGTAACAGGATATCCAAAAACTGTCATTATTTCACAGGGTAGAATGTCTTAAAATCTTAAAATATATAGTAGGTAGGAAGAATTTCATGTGTTTGGGACTACAAAGATAAGCCAAACCAAGAATAACCTCACACAAGTCATCTCATTTCAGATGAAAGAAACAAAGAGGATTGAGAGGACTGTTAATAAAATGGTAACTTTCCTGACTTACAAACCTAGATGGTATTAATATTCATGACTGACTGAAGTAGGGTCTCTTACCTCAACAGTTTTACCCATGTTTTCTCTTTGTTTTGGGAAATTTTTCAGTGGTATTGACTGATTTTAACTGATTTCAGATTGCTAATAATTGCCCTCAGTTTGAGGATTCAACCACCATGTTGGTCAAAATAAACAGAAAGGAAAAATCTTACCTAATTCTGGTAAGATATGACTGAAATAACCTAGTATGTGTAAAAACTTTCTGGGCTAGTAGGATACATTCAGTTAATTCTCAATTATTAGCACTAAGAAATGGGCTGAGCATAAACCACAACATAATTTCCATAGTGTGACTTTTTTTTCCTTTAATACTTCATTATAAGTTAAGTATCTCTTCTAAGATAGTTAAGACAAACAATGAAGACCCACCTTAAAAATGGTAAGAGAGTTCCAACATCCTTTATCTGGATCCCTCAATCCTTGCATTTACTATCCTTGCCCCTGCCTTCACCAACACAGACAGATGGCTCTTGCTGACCATTGCTCCTTCAGTATTCTCCATTTTTGGTGTAACTTCAGTATTCCCCCAATTTTTTTAAAGCAAAGTTCTGCAAGAAGGAGATTGATAGACCAATTTAGAAATTTCAAAGGGCCTTTCTGCATTCTACTTCCAAAGTACATAGAAAGGATTTAGATCCCCAGAATCAATCAGTTATATATACTTTGAAAGCATTCTCTTGAACTTGAACATGTTGAACACAATATCAGAAACATAGGGGCTCCAATAAATGTTAGCTCATTCATTCTTCTTTTCAATCAGCCTATTAATACTGTACTATGTTTTGTACAGAGCCAAGGTAAAATATGAGCTTGTGTTCCTGCTTTCAAGGAAAAGATTTGTCCAAAATGGAGCACTTAGTGAATAAACAAAGTGAGTTATAATCTATAGTTGGAGTCGTTAATTACACTGTAAGCAAGCTCTGCTCCAGAAAGCTGTCATATAGGCATCTATACACAATCCCAAAGAGTCTGACAGTAAATGTTAAAAAAGGATTACTCTCTATGCCCTAAGGTTAAAAATGTCCAGTTTATCTGACTGCCTTAAGGAATAAATCTTTGAAAACTGTTTTTAATCATCCAGGCTTCAAAATGAAGGTATCCAGCCAGTTTGCATCAATGTAGATAAATATAATACAGTATATGACTAAAATGACCAAAATAAAATCCTATAATGGTTTTCTTAGTCTGTGGAGTTGGAGACTGTAATGACTGGGAAATTAGAGACACTTTTGCCAGTACACTCTTCTACTTTAATTCTTATACAATAATTGTATATATTATATATTGTGTATATTTGGTTTTGATTCCTAACAAAACTGGAACTATGTGTACTATTCTATAATTTGATTATTTTACATTACCGTACATCTTGGACATAGCTCCGTGTCAATAAGCAGTGCTATATTTCATCATTTTAAATAATTGTGTAATACTATGTCAACCTTGTACAATGACTATGACCAATTTTTTTTTTATTACTAGAAATTAGGTTTTCTCTTTGCCCTCATCTGAAGAGGAAGATTCATCTTTGTATACTTACCTAATTTCTTCTTTAATATAAAATTACATAAAATATATCAAAAGATATACCCAGTTTAAAATACTATAACATATTGTCAAATGGCCTTCCAGAAATATTGTCAGTATATACTTCCACAAACCATGTTAATGAGAGTGACTCTTTCTTCATATCTTCATCAACACTGGACAAACTTTATGTTCTTTTCTTCCAAACTAGTGATGCTGAAAATCTCAGCCTCTGTGCACCAGTGCTGAATCAAATCTCAGAGACAGAGTTTTGGGTGAAGTAGAAAAGAATAGCTTTATTGCTTTACCAGGCAAAGGGGGACACAATGGGCTCCTGCCTCTCAACAGTGTGTCCCAACCTGGGAGGATTTGTAAGGAGTTTTATAGCAATAGTTCAAGGGTGGGTTTGCTGATAAGATTAGGGTATGTGCAGGGCCTGCACTCCTTTAATCTGGTCTCAGGTGGTCTTCTCTGGAATGAAGAATGCTACATCTTCCATTTGTTGGGGGTTTTAGTGTGTAAAGAGCTCAAAGATATTGTTATCTGTATCCCTTGAGGCGGAACCACGACCCTGCCCCAGGGTTGCACTATTGTTTCTTAACTGCTCTTCCCTTCTCTCTGAATCTCCTCCCTTCCCTGATTAGCAACTGTTTGAATCTGCCCTTTGGACTGAGGGAAGGTCATGGAGGCTGGAGTCTGTTCCCTACAAACAAGAAATGGGGGAGATGGAAGGGCTTCTGTGATCAGGAGCCCCACAGGGTCCTGCTCAGTTTTGCTAGTAAAAATCAAAATCTAACCTATCATTATAGTTATCATCATTCTACTTTGAATTTACACTATTGTGGGTATAAGCTTCTTTACTTACCTAATTTTCCCCCTACTCTTCATTATTTTCTAAAAAAAAATTTCAAGACTATAATTGTCTTTCTAAGTAACACTTTCCTAGATACTGCAAGTTTCTTATGTAGTAAAAATATTGTAATTGTAAGTATTTTATAATTTCTAATATGATGATTTTTTTACTCCATTGGTTATTTAGGAAAGGGTCTCCATACTTCTACCTATCCAAACACATGCTGTTCTTTATTATTTTATTATTGTAGAGTCTAAGTTTTTGGCTCTATCAGAAAAATTATTCTGTACAATACACATGTTTTAAAAAATATATTGAGGTTTTCTGTGTGTTAAAAATTTCTAGCATTTTTTTCTCCTCAGTCTATCAGTTGATAATTGTGTTCTGTTAAAATCTTCAACTCTGTGGATATGTGAATTTCTCTTTGTAACAACTCTACACACACACACACATACATATATAAAGAGAGAGAGAGACATTATATATTTTAGTACAGGTGATGATTATTATATAATCTTGGTTAATTTTTCTTTTTCCATTATGTAATATCCTTTTTTATACCAATTAATGTGGGGTTTTGCCTTAATTTTTTTTTTTTTTTTCCGGTATGCGGGCCTCTCACTGTTGTGGCCTCTCCCATTGCGGAGCATGGGCTCCAGATGCGCAGGCTCAGCGGCCATGGCTCACGGGCCCAGCCGCTCCGCGGCATGTGGGATCTTCCCAGACTGGGGCACGAACCCGTGTCCCCTGCATTGGCAGGCGGACCCTCAACCACTGCACCACCAGGGAAGCCCCTGCCTTAATTTTTATTTTGTTGGGAATTCACCTTGTCTAAAGTTGTCTGAACTTCTATATCAGCTTTTAAAATATATGATACACCTAATATTTCTTTTGATTGGTTATACTTGGTATATCTTCTTATATATTTTCATTTTTTGTCTTTCTGCACTATTTTGCTTTCAGTCACACTTAAAATAGCATACATGTTGACTTTTAAAAAATTCAATTTGATAGACTCTGCCTTTCAATAGTTGAGATTTATCTAGTCAAATGATTATTATAAATATATTTAAACTTATTTTTGCAATCTTATCTTTCCCTTTAACGCTTTATATTCATTTTTTTCTTTTTCTTTTTGAAGTCTTCCACTGGATCAGTTGATGTTCATTATTCCACCTATTTATTATTTGAAATTTATATATTCTATTTCTAGACCTTTAGTAGCTACTCTTAAATTATATATATACACACATATATACACAAAAGACATGACATATGTATACATATACACCTTACAAAGACATGTAATGTATATAAGGCATCCGTATATGTAATGTATATATATCTCAAGCATCTTCTCCTACACTCGTTCCCCCATATATACTAAAAAGCTCATAATACACTGTTATTATTTTTGCTTAGTCAGTGTTCTTTAAAGAAGTTACTATGTGTAAACTTTTATATATCCAAATATATTTTGTACATATATACCTATATATATATGCATATTTTAAAAGGTCTTTTATATTAACTTAAATTTTTACCCTTTTTGTACTCTTCATTCCTCCCTGCAGTCTCAGTTTTCTTCTTGAATTATATCTCTTCAGCCTGAAGCTCTTATTACATTTCTTAAAGTGCAGATCAGTTGGAAACAATTCTCTGTTTTTATCTGAAAATGTCTTTAATTCACTCTCAGTTTTAAAGTATATCTTTACTGGGTTGAAAGAAATTTTCCTTTAGCATTTTAAAGATGTCATTCTATTTCTTCTGTCATCTGATGTTTCTGAAGAGAAGTTAACGATCATTCCTGGCATTGTTTCCCTACATATAGTGTGCCTTTTTTTATGACTGCTTTCAAGATTTTATCATCATTAATTTTTACTATTTTGACTCTGATGTGCTAAGTTTTGTATTTCTTTGTACATTTCCTGCTTGTTGTTTGCTGAAATGTTTGGCCCTGTAGAATGATGTCTTTCATTGGCTTTGTAAAAATGCTGGGCTCCTGTCTCTTCAAATATTTCTTCTGTCTTATTATCTTCTCTATTTCTGGGACTCCAATTACATGTATATTTGGCCTCTTAATATTGTCCTGCATATCTCAGATTTTCTGTTCCATTGATTTCACCCTTTTTTATTCTACTAACCTGTCTTCAGGTTTATTTATCTTTCACTTTATATATTCTCTTTTGTGACCTCTTTTCTGGCTGGACTGCAGTTAACTCTATCAAATAACAGCATATATATTCAGAGAGTGAAGAAATTGGATGGTAGTTATCTTGGAGACAGGTTACCATAGTGAGCTCTGACTTCTAACCTCTAGTCTGTTGGCTGAACAGTGTCTCAAGGTGTGTATGTTACCACACTGCCAATATCCTACCTGTCACTACCCCCAACACCACACTCATCACTACCCCTTATGCATCTGTGTTATAGCTGTTTTCTGTTGGGCTTCTTACCTTCTTGACCTTGGCAACTTAAGAACAGGCAAGTGCCTTGAGGGGGAATCTGGCACCAAACATTCGGCACACTTCTCTGCACCTGCCTTTTTTAAAAATAGGATCTTGACCCCTGAAGTCCTGACTACCTTGACAACACTGACTTCCAACCTTTGTCTTCATAGCCCTGTAAGATTGCCAAAATCTCCACTGGCTGTCTGCCATTTAATGGCACTGTAGGCAGAATTTGCAGTCTCTGGCCTAGAATCAAATGTCTGCAAATGTTACAAAGGGAAAAGCTGTGTGCAGAATGTTTGGGTTCAAATCTCAGAGATTCTCTTCTTTTGGGATAGGGGTTTCTCAAGTCCTGGTTCCATTAGCAGCTCTCTGGTGCATTTAAATATATATTTTTTTCATATCCCCTAGTTATTTTGAATGGGAATTGTCTGATACTAAGTCCTCCATGATAGGCAGAAGCTGAATTTCCCTGTTCCAATATTGACCCTTTTTCTCTATACATGCTACATAGCTTTTGTCTTGGAGCTTCTTTTCACCATCATCTTAGTATTTCCCCTTGCCATGCTCTTGTTCTGGATCCCCCTCTTTCCTGAATCCCATGCCTTCCTTTTTCTTAAGTTTCTTGGTTTGAGGAAGTACCATCCACAATAATTCCCTGAGAAGGGTGCTTATAAAGTCATATATATAATATTATGTATGGTATATTATTATATATTATTATATATGTTTATATGCACATTATATGTATAGTATAACATGTGTAACATAACTTTTGTATGATATACAATATGATATAGTATTTGAAAAATATTTGACGAGAGTGGTCTTCCAGGTATCTGGAAATGTCTTCATTTTACAGTTGTTTTTTGAATATAGATTTATAGGTGGAAAACATGTTTTCCTCTAGTTTCTTCATTGTTTCTAGCTTCTGCGTTTGCTTTTGAGGATTCAGGTATCATTCTGATTCCTGATCTTCTTATGTCACACATTTTTCTTTCTGGAAGCTTTTAGGATCTTCTGTTATCTTTACTGATCTGTAATATCATGGTGATGGGTCCTTGTGTGATGAGATTTTAACTGATAACTTTTTTGGATGTTCTTTGGAGACCTTAAATCTGGAGCTTTCTGATCATCAACTCTGAAACATTTTCTTCTTGATGTTTTCATAATTTCCTCTCCAACATTTCTCTTTTCTCTCTAAGACCTCTGTCATTTGGATATTGGCCCACTTAGATTTGCTTACCTATTTTCCCATGTCTTAGCCTTTTTTTCTTTAATTTCTTCTAACAAGTTTGTTTTTCCTTCTAGCTGTTTTATGGATTTTTAAAATTTTTCAGCTAACATATATCCAGTTTCTAACAGTTCTTTCTTCTTCTCAGGATGTTTGTTCTCATAGCAGTTTATTATATCTTGGATTCCATATCTTCTGTCTCAGAGGAGGTTAATTACAGGTTTCTTTTTCAGGTTTTTCTCTAATATCTGTATTGTCTTTATGTTCTCTAAGTTTTTCTGTATTTTGTTTTGTTTATTTTTTAGCCTCTGTCATTCATGCTTAAAGTTTTCCTCAAACATCTATGATTCATCTTAAGCTACCCATTCATTTTAAGAAAAGAATTCTAAAAAGTTGATAGAAAACCTGTGGATTTTACTCTAGATGAAAAAGTGACAAACCAGTGATTTCATTCAGGGACCACAAGGTGTCATTATTTATAGATCTTTCCTCATAAGATTTTTAATGTAGTTTATACAGCATTTTTATGTTTGAAAGCGTTCTTTTACTTTATTTCTGTCTGTCATATTTCTTCAAATTTTTACTATTTATTTTAACTTGTATTTCTTGGATCAGTAAGGCAGTTGAACACCATTTCATGGTGTTTCGTGGTTTAGGTCTAATTTCTGAATAAACTTATTTTTCCTATACAGAATTTTCTCTTGTCATTTTGATCTTTAACACTTAAGAACACTCTATGTCTTAAAGTTATTAACCTTGTGTATATATTGATACTTTCTTTCCGTTTAATTTTCAACTTTGATTATGGTATACTTTAAAGTAAACAGATGTTTTAGTTTTGTCTTTACAGACTTTTCAGTGTGATTCTTAGTACTTTATGACCTTGTAATCATGTTAAAAATTGTTTTATCTGTATCATATAATGAAAATGACTTCCTATATTTTCTCCTAGTGATTTTATTCTTTTATTTTTGTATATACTTTTTTTCTTTGTTGGGAGTTGCACATCTAATTGTATTTTTCCCCTCAAAATTAGCAGTTATGTCAGTCAAATTAATTAAACAGTCCATCTATTCCCCAAGTGATTTGAAAAGCTACCTTTATTTTGTCAGAAATTGACATGGACTTCATTTCACTGTTTTCTTTCTCTGTTCATGGTCCAGATCACACTGTTTTAATTACTGTAGTTTTATAATACATTTTTATATTCTTTCTGTTTTTTAACATAGTTTTTCTTATTTATTTGTATGCAAGGTTAACTTTTTTAAAAATTACTGACTCAAGTTTGATTTGAAATTGTCTACATTTAAAAGCAAATTAGAGAGCTGATATTTTAATGGGACCCATAATATAACATAGTTCCTTTTTATGTTTTTTCTGTTACCATGCTCTTATTATTATCTTTTTGGTATATGTCATATAGTATCATGTCTTCTGCAAACAGTGACCATTTTACTTCTCCTTTTCAAATTTGGATTCATTTTATTTTTTTTCCCTGATTGCTGTAGCTAAGACTTCCAAAATAATGTTGAATAAAAGTGGCAAAAGTGGTTGTCTTGTTCCTGATCTTAGAGGAAATGCTTTTAGCTTTTCACTGTTGTGTATGATGTTAGCAGTTGGTTTGTCATATATGCCCTTTATTATGTGCAGGTAGGTTCTCTCTGTGCCCACTTTCTGGAGAATTTTTATCATAAATGGGTGTGGAATTTTGTGAAAAGCTTTTTCTGCATCTATTGAGATGATCATATGGTTTTTATTCTTCAACTTGTTGAGATGGTGTATCACACTGATTGATTTGTGGATATTGAAAAATCCTTACATCCCTGGCATAAATCCCAGTTGATCATGGTGTATGATCCTTTTAATGTATTGTTGGATTCAGTTTGCTAGTATTTTGTTGAAGATTTTTGCATCTATGTTCATCAGTGATATTGGTCCGTAATTTTCTTTTTTTGTGATATCTTTGTCTGGTTTGGTTTGGCTATCAGGGTGATGGTGGCCTCATAGAATCAGTTTGGAAGTGTTCCTTCCTTTGTAATTTTTTTGGAATAGTTCCAGAAAGATAGGTGTTAACTCTTCTCTAAATGTTTGATAGAATTTGCCTGTGAAGCCATCTGGTTCTGGACTTTTGTTTTTTGGAAGTTTTTAAATCACAGCTTCAGTTTCATTACTTGTGATTAGTCTGTTCATATTTTCTTTTTCTTCCTGGTTCAGTCTTGGAAGATTGTACCTTTCTAAGAATTTGTCCATTTCTTCTAGGTTGTCCATTCTATTGGCATATAGTTGCTTGTAGTAGTCTCTTATGATGCTTTGTATTTCTGTGGTGTCTGTTGTAACTTCTTTTTCATATCTAGTTTTATTGATTTGAGTCCTCTCCCTTTTTTTCTTGATGAGTCTGGCTAAAGGTTTATCAATTTTGTTTGTCTTTTCAAAGAATCAGCTTTTAGTTTCAGATCTTTTCTAGTGTTATATTCATCCCAGAAGTCTCTTAGATTGTCCTGGTTTCTTTTCTTTCTTTTTTCTGTTCTGCCATTGTGATTTCCACCAATCTGTCTTCCAGCTCACTTATCCATTCTTCTGCCTCATTTATTCTGCTATTGATTCCTTCTAGTGTATTTTTCATTTCAGTTATTATATAGTTCATCTCTGTTTGTTAGTTCTTTAAGTCTTCTGGCTCTTCTGGCTCTAAACATTTCTTATATCTTCTCAGTCTGTGCCTCCATTCTTTTTCTGAGATCTTGGATCATCTTTACTATCATTATTCTGAATTCTTTTTTCAGGCAGATTGCCTATCTCCACTTCCTTAGTTGCTATTCTGGGGTTTTATCTTGTTCCTTCATCTGGAACATATTTCTCTGCCATCTCAGTTTGTCTAACTTTCTGTGTTTAGGGGCTCTGTTCCACAGGCTGCAGGACTGTAGTTTTTCTTGCTTCTGGTATCTGCCCTCTGGTGGGTGAGGTTGGTGCAGGAGCTTGTGCAGGCTTCCTGGTGGAAGGGACTGGTGCCTGCCCACTGGTGGGTGGAGCTGGATCTTGTCCCTCTGGTGGGCAGGACCAGGTCAAGTGGCATATCTAGAAGTGGCTGTGAGCCCAGAAAGACTTTAGGCAGCCTGTCTGTTGATATGTGGGGCTGTGTTCCCACCCTGCTGGTTGTTTACCGAGGCCTCCCAGCACTGGAGTCTGCAGGCTGTTGGATAGGGCCAGGTCTCGGTGCCTAAATGGCAACCTCTGGGAGAGCACGCACCAAGGAATATTCCCTAGGCCCTCCATCACCAGTGCCCTTACCCCCAAAGTGGGCTACAGCCATCCCCCACCTCCCCAGGAGGACCCCCCCCCAAGACCCACAGGTAGGTCTGGCCCAGGCTCCTACGGAGTCACTGTTTTTCCCTGGGTCTCAGTGCACGGGAAAACTTGTGTGTGCCCTTCAAGAGTGAAGTCTCTGTTTCCCCCAGTCCTGTTGAGCTCCTGCACTCAAGCCCCACTGGCATTCAAAGCCAAATGCTCTGGGGGCTCCTCCTCCTGATACAGGACCCCCAGGCTGGGGAACCTGATGTGAGGCTCAGGCTCTCATTCCTGTGGGAGCCCTGTGCGATATAATTTTTTTCCAGTTTGTGGGTCGCCCAATCAATGGGTATGGGATTTAATTATATTGTGAAAGCACCCTTCCTACCATCTTGTTGTGGCTTCTTCTTTGTCTTTGGGTGTAGAATATCTTTTTTGGTAGGTTCCAGTCTTTTTTTTTTTTTGTCCATGGTTGTTCAGCAGTTAGCTGTGATTTTGGTGTTTTCGTGAGAGGAGGTGAGCTCAAGTCCCTCTACTCCACCATCTTGTGTCCTATGGTATATTAAATAATGTATTGAAGACGGAGGACTATTTGGCTTGCAGAATGTTTGTACTGCTTTACAAAATAAGCTGATATCATGGGAATAAAAGATGCCAAATATCAAACCCAACTTAAAACACTAATTTTTCATAAATTATACACAGTTATCCCTTGGTCTGTGGGGGACTGGTTCCAGGACCCCCTTGGATAAGAAAATCTATGGATGCTCAAATCCCTCATGTAAAATGACTTAATACAAGCAGCCTTCCATATTTGTGGATGCAGAACCCTGTGGATAAGGAGAATGAACTATATATAGGCACAGGTATAAAACGTTACAGATCCTTAAATGGGTATGTCCCTCTTCAGATGGCAACATCAAGAATCACAACCTCTGTTGGCTCATCCCTCTTCTCATCACCACAGCGACCCACAAGTCAAGCAGTGGAAAGTATTACTAAGGGAGATGGAGACCAGCAACATGTGCCCCTTATTTGCAGATGCTTTTCCTCAGGGGAATAATCTTTTGATTTTGGCTTACCCTTAAAGAATCTTAGTATACTCTGATATGCAGATACATCTAGTCAGAACTTGAAAATTTTTATTTGGATCATAGGCAGAGTCAAAGTTGTGTATCAAGAATGCTATTCAGGACTTCCCTGGTGGCACAGTGGTTAAGAATCCTCCTGCCAATGCAGGGGACATGGGTTCAATCCCTGGTCCGGGAAGATCCCACATGCCATGGAGCAACTAAGCCTGTGCACCACAACTACTGAGCCTGCGCTCTAGAGCCCGTGAGGCACAACTACTGAAGCCTGCGTGCTCTAGGGCCTGCATGCTAAAACTACTGAGCCTGTGTGCTGCAACTACTGAAGCCTGCACACCTAGAGCCTGTGCTCTGCAACAAGAGAAGCCACCACAGTGACAAGCCCACACACCACAATGAAGAGTAGCCCCCGCTTGCTGCAACTAGAGAAAGCCTGCACGTAGCAATAAGGACCCAATGCAGCCAAAAATAAATACATAAAGAAAACAAGAATGCTATTCAGACTTTTAGGTAAAATTTCCCTGGTAGACCCCCAATTAGTAAAGGAAATGCCAAGCTTACATAGACCTTTCTCTTTTTTTTTTAATAGACGCTATTTTTTAAGAGCAGTTTTATGTTCACAGCAAAATCGTGAGGAAGGTAGAGATTCCCCACATACCCCGTCCCCAAACATGGATTGCCTCTCCCATTATCAGCATCTCGCACCAGAGTGAAATTTTTGTTGCAACTGATGAACCTACAGCGACACATCATTATCACTCATTGTTCATAGTTTACATTAGGATTCACTCTTGGTGTTGTATATCCCATGAGTTTTGACAAATATGTAATGACATGTATCCATCATTATTATACTATCATATAGAGTAGTTTCATTGGCCCCAAATTCTCTGTGCTGTGCATAGACCCTTCTTGATAAATACTGAGCAGATTTTAACTTCCAACTCTGATATATTCTAATCACACAGTAAGAAAATCAAATGTTCTGAACTAAAAGGGAATATAAGTTATCAATCTGGAGCATATTAACTATAACAGATGGGTATCTATCCAAAGAGCAAAAGATGCAACACAAGAAGCAAAGGGAGAGAGGAGTTCAGGGCAAACGCGAAAAAGAGGAGGGATGTATGCTGTAAGAATCGGCCTCAGCACTGAGTACCAGGGTGCTCACCTCAGTTCCTTCTGAGAATCCATCTTTTAAGCCTCTACAGACACTCCACAGAATACCTCCATCACTCTAATTATGTAATCTCACCCAAAATTCCTTAACGTGAATATGAAACTGATCAAACCCCTTCTGCTGTCTACTTACAAGCAAACCCACAGCTGTATGTCTCAGGCTATGTATGCATAGCTCAGGGTTCTGGCTTGCAAAGGTCATTTCCGAGCTTTTATTTAAATTTCCTTTTCACCAAATTCTTTTAAAAGAAAGTATTTAGATGGAGTTTTTGTTGTTGTTAGGTTTTGTTTTTTCTTTTTTTGTTGTTGTTTTATTTTTCAGCAGAGCTGTTGCATAACACAATTGGTTTTGCATGCTTTATAGGAAAGCAGGCCACCTTCCTTCATAAAGGGTGAGGGCACTGATGTGCCTTCCAATCACTCGATTCTATTGTTCTAAGCAGTCCTTTCAATGTTTTTGGCAGGCTCAGGCTTCTGTGCTACTATGGCCTTATTTTATTATTGTTTGGAGGGGAGTGCAGTGTGATTATCCATTCTTCCTTCAGGCAGAGCAAGCCATCTGGAATGTTTATTAAGCCCGCCGGCTGATCAGGAGGCTAGAACTCTGGTGATATACATGAACGTGGGTTGTTCTACATCATCACAGCTTTGTTCCTCTGATGATGTAGCACACAGAGAGGGCCCCGCTAATGGATTTAGAGCACTTCACAGTGGAGGTGCCATGGGCTGAATGGGGAAAGATATATTTTTGGCCTCTGGGTAATTGACTGGAGGATGGTAGAAAAATGTTTAATGTAAAGCAAGAAGGCTTTAAAACTTTTAAATGTTTAATTTGGGGTGGTAGAGGGCAGGTGATCAGCAAGAGGTTTGAGGAGCGGCCTTTGAAGCCCAAATCTTTGTGATGAGGTCATGCCCCCCTAAGCTCGTCTGTCGCTCTGTGTAAAAAGATCAGTTGAGCTTGTCCAAAAATAAAATGCTACTATTCTAATTTTAAAATTTAGGCATTTCCTGGCCCACACTAAGCAGTACTTATATTTCTTTCCTTTTAGTAGTGTCACTGCAAAGAAAGAGGAACATTTTTCCTTTTGCTATAAATTTTGGTCTGTAATTGTTGAACATATTTTTTGCAGGAAGGCAAAGTTTGTCTCTTCCTGCTTTCGCTGTTTGTAAAAACGAGTGTTTGTGGAGCTGTAACGAATAATTTATAATGAGGATTTGGGTTTCTTTTTCAGTTTAATTTGGGTTTTACACTGAGTCAACTTTTCAGTCAATTATAGAACTATGATTAGTTACCAGTCACTTAAATAAGCACCTTTTAAAAATAGACCTATAAAAATGATACAGGGACTAACCACTGATGTGAGAAATCTCATGCAGGGCCACCGGAACCATAATAAGAGGAAGAAAAGATGGTTGAGCATATAAAACCTGCGTTTGGCTAAATCACAAGATATGCTAGTTACCCAGCCTCCTGCATAAATCTGCCCTGAGCCAGTTTATTTCAGTGCACAGGATATGCTACCAATAGATCCTTTAGTAAACCCTTGACAAGAGAAATGAGTAATTTACCTTTATATGAAGATGAATGTATCAGGTTGAGGAGCTCCATGTAAAACATCTTGTCCAATTTTATCGTGTCTATTAATCTAGATATAGGCAAATATATATGTTTAAAGTTGAACATATCAACAGAGATGTGGTTATATATATTGCATGTATGTGTGAGTATATATTTATCTATATATACTCAGAGAAAATATATATATTTATATTCACATCCTTATGTTTTTCTCTACTGTCAAATTAGTGACATCTAATCCACTTCACCAAAAGTCGGAGCTAAACTAATATTACAGATGGAGCTAATCCTATCAGACACATACATCTCTGTATCAGTGGTCTATTGTCACAATAATGATTCACAATAACTACCGCTCCCCAAATGATGTGACTTCATATAGTAACCATTTATTATTGCTCATGAGGCTATGGGTTAGGCCACTGGGCCATACTGGTCTGGCACTGCTCATGCATGCATCTGAGTTAAGCTGCAAGTCAGCGCGGTAGCTTTGCAGTCTTAGCTGGTTCTGTCCCACATCTGGAGCCTCAACTAGGAAAACTTGGCTAACTTTTTCTACTTCTCATGTTCTCTCCTCCTCCAGGCTAGACTGGGCTTTTTTACAGCGACAGAGAGAGAGAGAGAGAGAGAGAGAGAGAGAGAGAGACCCCACAAGGCTTCCTGAGGCCTAGGTTCTGAATTGGCATGTTGCCACTCCTGCCATATTCTATTGGTCAAATCAAGTCACAAAGCCAGTCCAGGTTCCCAGTGGTAGGTAGACCCCACTTCATGATAGGTAGAGCTGCAAAGTCACCTTACAAATGATGTGGAGATCAGAAGGGTGAAGCCAGCTCATACCTCCCTGCAGCTCAGGCTGTGGAGTGTCAGGACACATTCCTGTCAGGAGGATGCTTGCGTTCTCTTCTATCACCGTCTCTAACACACTTAACTCTGTCCCTTCTAAAATGAAACAATGCTGTGCAAATGTTGGCCCCTGAGCCCCAATAAACCATCTACAAATTGCCAATATCGGCGTTCTCAAAATAAGATCCAATATATATAATGACTGTTGACCATAATCTTGGTCCTGTCTATACTAAGCAGAAACTGAAGATTCACCAGTTGAGATTATTTTACATGCTGTGCCCAGAAAGTCTAGAAAATGTCATAAGTTCAGCTCTCTTCTTAAGACTTTCTTAAACTAATTAGGCTTCTACTTAAAACTCTCAGGAATAATATTTTGGTTTCACTTATAACCTCTCTCTGCCCCAGTGTCTTCATCTATAAATGTAGTGTATCAGAATGTGATTTCAAGGAGTTAAGCCTTTTTATGCTAAAATTCCATTATTTTCTTATAAAAAATGGAGACACTTGTATTTGAAGTCATTCTCTAGATTTTTTCTAGGCTTCTCTAACTGTGCCCACCAATCTTCCTCCTCCATGTAGTATGTAGAAGAGTACTGATTAGGAATATCAGGCAGTTTTTAATATCAGGAATATTAAAAACAAACAAGTAAACAACCTCAACGTTGTTTTTTTTTTTTTTTTTTTTTTTTTTGCGGTATGCGGGCCTCTCCCGTCGCGGAGCACAGGCTCCGGACGCGCAGGCCCAGCGGCCATGGCTCACGGGCCCAGCCGCTCCGTGGCATATGGGATCCTCCCGGACCGGGGCACGAACCCGTATCCCCTGCATCGGCAGGCGGACTCTCAACCACTGCGCCACCAGGGAGGCCCCCTCAACGTTGTTTGAAATTTGAATTGATAGCAGCTCACCAATTATCCAGTTAACATGAAAACCTGTTTCAGACTCAGAGGTGAAGCTCAGACATCTTTCAGTTTATTTCAACCGGAAGAAAACCTGTTTAATGTCAGCTTAGTTTTTTGGGGAAGTGCTCGTATGGCCTACCTACTCTTTACCTCTCCAGACTTCTGCTCTTGACTTTCTTTTCTTGTGTATAGTATGTATCAAGTATTTATTCAATGCTTTGACATCCATGCACTAAGCCAGGTGGACAAGAATCCACTTGTCTTTTGTGGCTACCTATTTTACATAGAAGAGACTCCTGGGAATATGGGAACTTAGAAAGATAGACAGATAGATGGATAGTTAGGCAGACAGACAGACTTGGGTAGAGGTCCATATGGAGGCTAGATCACAGGGAGAAATAATGGGACCAATGAGACCCTGTATCGTAAGCAAAGATAAAGTCTGACACCCAGGCAGGTAACAGAGCTTGGGCCAGAAGTTAAATGTTGGTCCTGGGTATAACCTAGTGGTTATCGGGATTAGTCTTCTCCAGCTACTTTGGTAGCCTGTCTGATAGCACTGGCAGAAGGTTATAATTTCTTAATGGAAAAAACTCCAAAATTAAAAGATGTAATATGTCACACCTCAATCAAACCTTGCTGTGGTACCCTACCCTCCCTCCTCCAATCCAAACAAACCTACAAAGCGCCAGTTTGATCCTGACTCTGTGAGTGTGAAGATGGAACTCACTGGTCCTTCAAGTTCCACTGCCTTCAGAGGCAAGCACACCAAGTGCCAGTGCCCTGGTCCCGTGCCATGGCACTGGCTCTCACTCCATTGGCAAGGTAGTGAGGAGGTTTCTACTGCAGCCAGCACCTCAGTGATAAAGGGAACAAGGCTTCAAACTTGGAGCAGGACTTCCTGGGGCACTTTCTGAATCTAAGTTCTGTGGAGTCTCGGCTGAGATCATTGTAGCAAGGATGGAAAATTAGAGCAGATCAGTGGACACAGGAAAGTCACCCTGGAATTGGGAAATATTTGGGAAGAAGAACTCTGTAAATATCGTTTTTCTGCAGAAACGAGATTGGTATTGGGGCATCAATATTTGAGTAATAGTGTTAATGAGACTGCATTTATATTCAGCAGCTTTTAAACCCTGAGACTTCTGTTTTACCTGAATTTCAATCTCATTTGATTTTGTGAGGTATTATTACTTCCACTTTACAAGTGAAGAAACAGAGGCTCAGAGAGGTTAGGTGACGTGTCCAAGCCACACGGTTGAGATTTAAGGCCAGTTCTCTGTGACTCTGAAGGCTGAACCCTCTCTGCTACCCCACAGAGCAGCAGATTCTTCTTCCCTCTGCTTTGGGAGTTATTTCTGTTGAGTTGATTCTGAGTCACCCGCCTAGTGTCAGTCCTAGTGTTCTCTTCATCAGTGTTTGTCTACGAGTGTCTAGCACTAATTCGCCTACATTTTGAACCTTGAGAACCAAAATATATTAAGAACTGAATTAGGAACAATGCCTGAAACTTTGATTATAGTTTGTAGTAAGTGAATATTGGTCTCCATAATCTGTAATGTCATTTCTGACATTTTTTATATTATGAACATTTTTGGACTTTTCCATTGGTAATAAAACCAGCCAGTGGTCAACATATCCTTAAATATTTAACTTTCATTTCCATAAGGTCTAAAACATCCATTCAGAACCACCACTGGAAGACTCTTTCTAGGATTGCAGCCTGGCAGATTCTCTCCCCTTAATCTATCCTGATAACCTATTATTGACCAAACATAGTGCTAAGTACATAAAGCATCTTCCTGTTCTAAGCAAGATTACTACTCTCACTATATACCCAGTAATGCAAGTAGCACTGGGTTTGATTGAATGTTCATGTTACCCACTGCTGAACTAAATACTATAACTCTTCTGAGATAGAAGGTCTTTAGAAACTAGAATAGTAATCAAAGGCTTCAAGGCAGTTGGGAGGGGTTAGACTTAAGTGAACCCTGAAGGGTGGATAGGTATTAAAGGGAAGACAATTGTAGAGGATTTTCTGACATGGATAACAATTCTGGCAGATTTAGGAATGGTGAAAATTGGAAACCCTGAAGGATAGTGGTGTATATTAAAGGGAAGGGGCCAAAGCTAGTATACTTCTTGGTGAAAAGACACGGAATAAGGGGTAAGAAGATGTTCCTTGAGGGTAGATTTTATGTCTACATGACAGCCACTTAATATTTCATTCACAAAGAAAATGTTTTCAGTCTATGGAAGTAAAGGAATTGCTTGCTATCTTCCAAAACATGAAGAGTTTGTACAGAATCCAACAATGAATTGTCTAACATCTCCACAGTAGGAAAGCAAGGATGGGGTGAGAAAAGGTGAGGCAGGAGAGAAGCCCTGAGAGAGCCTTGGTCCATATGGGATCCATGACTTAATGTACTAATTCACCAATATTTTTGCTTCTAGGAGTCCAGAATTTAAGAAGAAATACTATTGACTAGATGCCTATTAACTAGAGATCCTTGTGAATTTGTAAGGCTCTGATAAACAGCAGGTGTAGGCTCTACTTTTTAAAAGGTGTACCTATAGGCTAGAAGTTGAAACATGGTTAAAACACCAGAATCTTACATCCTACCATTCCTGAGAGGAAGTCAACCATTTCTTTCCTGAACATCTCCCTATTTCCCACTCCCTTTCATTTGTACCCCCTCTTTAATACTTCCTAAGCATTCATGCTGTATACATGTGGAGCTGCACTGAAAAATTAGGAAGATGCTGACTTCTTTTATAGGAGTAGTTAACCGCCAGAGTGTTAGGTTTCACCTGCTAATCCCTACAGGTAAGAAAGGTTTGGTGGAGTAGTCCATGTTCTATTTCAAGGGCTGACAGATAAATAATATTGCTCACAATTTGTTTGGGAAAACAGGGCATCTGCTTGCTGGTTAGATTAATCCCCCCAGGTGTGCCTTCCCTCTGTCTATAGGATTTAATCCAGATCATGTTTTCTATGTAAACTGGCTATTAAGCAAAGAATTAGTGAGACCTAATAATTCATAACCTCTTCACTAAGAATTATGAAAAGTTTCCTCTGGCTTTAGAGAGTGTTTGTCAAGATTGGAAAAATCTCTCTTGGAACATTTCTAAATAGTTGCATTGGAAATTGCCCCTGTAACAGATGAGCCCATCTCTTTTAATGTACATTAATAAACCACAAAGCAAGGGAGTTGGGTAGAGGGGCATTTTCATCCAGGAAGGAAGCTTGGGAGTACAAGACATGGATTTGTTGGACATCATGGTAATTGCTTATGCACTGTCCTGCAGTTGACAAGTCTGTTTCTTTTTTTAAAATAAATACAATATTTTAAAAAGTAAAACTCAGAAAAGGCCAGGATCTGGATTGAATTTGACCTCCTAGAAGCATGATAGGGTATGGAGCAATCCTATGGTGGCAGGTCTAAGATAAGCAATGTTGCTGAGTAACTGACCAGAGTATACCAATGTGAATTATTTCAAAGTATCCAAAAACCATCAGTCCTAAACAAGATTGAGGATGCACCTATATTTTGGGATCATTCTAAGCTTCTCAAGAAGCAAGCCCAAATTACTGAGTAAACCTGAGAATCAAATTTCAGTGAAGCCTACAACTCTAATTTCATTGAGAAGCAACCTCTGCTAAGAAATGGAACTGTGGTCAAGATGGAAAATATGAGGCTGGCATGCCTCACCTTAGCCTAGGCATCCACAGGATCAACAGTCCTACCTCCTCTTCAGATCAACCATGAAGCTGCAGAGATCAAAACAAAGCAAAATAACATTTTATTCCCTTTACAGGCAAATAAAATCCAAAAGATATGGATCTTTGAATGGATTCTGTAGTCATAAATAGACTTCAGGGTGAGCTGCCTATATTTCCACTCACTGTTGAATCCTATCTGCTATGAAAAATTTTCACTGTCTCCAAGTCATCATGAAAACATTCTCGGCTAATTGAGACATTCCCAAACAATTAAGATAACCAGATGCGTCTGTTATTTGTAATTACCTGAACATGCATTCCTTTCTCTGAGAATAGTTCCATTTTTTGAGCCTTTTGAACTACTCCAGATAATGAAAATGAAGATTACTGTGCGTGCATTTTTCACTCGGCCTAATTTTGACGTAGAATTACCTCTTTCCAAAATTAAGCAGCAAAACTGGAAACGTGTGCAAAAAGAACTCTTTTCATTTTGCCTGGTGCCAAAATAATACCTTTTCTCCCCATACAAATTGTATTTCTGACAATTTCTAATACTTAAGGTAATGCATGTTTAAATGTAAAAGATGGACTCCAATAGGTAAGGAAAAAATAAACAATTTATAGTTACCACTCATGACCTGCCACATTTAATCTTTTAGATTCATGATGGGTCTGCAGTACTGTTTACAGTTCTTGGCATGTAGTAGGGTTTCCGTATGTGGTAACTACCACCATAACTACTATTCTTTCTACTGTTACCAATACTACTATCCCTACTCTTCCTGATAATAATATACAATTTCTTCAAGTGGAGATCTTCACTAGTGATTTGGGGTTTTGTTAAAATATTTTGTTATTGATTTGTCTAATTATTACAGATAATTATCAGAATAATTCAGCACTTTCTTCCAACAATAGTCCTAATATATTTTCCCTTTTCCAATTATGCAAATTCTTGTAAAATTTCCGGATACAATTCAAATTCTACCTCCATCTTCTTTCAACTTTTATAACATTAGCCTTCACTATTTATTTATAAATTACTTTTATATCTCTTTTTAACTTTACTATAGCTGTCTTGAGCAACTATTTAGCTTGCATTGTAATTTACATTTTTGTATGCCCAATCTGAAGACAAGGCTTGCCTTATCCTTGTTTTCATTTTTTACCTACTACTCTAGTCCTCACACATGGTAGTTGCTCAATAAATATTTGATTTGCTTTTATTTGAAAAGATCTTACGCCTTTCTGATATATTCATTCCCTCCAGCAAAAGCTGTCTTCCAGTGTTAATTTTGTATTCTCAATTGTTGGGACATTATAATCCACCTATAAGATAAATGAAACTCTTTTCTTTTGCCCTGGACAGTGGAGCTGGTATCACCCTAAGTCACTCTGTGAAGGCAAAGTTTCCTACTTAGAAGATCAACATGAGGGAAATGTCTCTAGAGGTGGACAATGACATCAGGAGACCAGAGGTGGGAGAAAGGAACAGAGCAAAAAAGTGAAGAAGAAGAAGGAGAAGGTTTAGGAGGAGGAAGAAGAGGAAGAGAGGAGGGGAAACAGCAAGAGGAAGAAGGAAGAGAAGGAGAAGGAAGAGAAGGAGGAGTAGAAAAGCAATCATTTTCCCTATAAATCACGTTTGTTAATAGTGAATATTGATATCATGTTAAAAGTGGAAGATGAGTGATATCTATGCAGCAGTTGCTAAATATTTTCCACTTTTTTTTTTTTCAGTACACGGGGCTCTCACTGTTGTGGCCTCTCCCATTGCGGAGCACAGGCTCCGGATGCGCAGGCTCAGCGGCCACGGCTCACGGGCCCAGCCGCTCCGTGGCATGTGGGATCTTCCCGGACCGGGGCACGAACCCGTGTGCCCTACATCGGCAGGCCGACTCTCAACCACTGTGCCACCAGGGAAGCCCAATATTTTCCACTTCTGATGAGTACTTCTGAGCTAGTGTATGTAGAATGCTCTTTATTCTTATGCAAGTAATCATTCATACTAATGATTTAAACTTCATCAAATCCCTGGACCTAGAGTACAATCACCATCAAAGAATAGGAACAACTAGTCAACTTTTCCAAAACCAAACTCATTATTTTTGTTAACTGTCTCTCATATTTATTTGGCTAAAACTGTGAGACATTTATTGTTTTGAGAAAAGAGTACAAATTGCAACCCTGCATATTTTACTTCAAATCTTTGTTCTGCTACTTAGTAATTGTATGACTTGGACAAGTAATTTATTCTTTTGGAATATAATTTTCTATTTTTAAAATGAGAAGAGTAAGAAATTATGTATGTACAATGGGCATTCCATCAATCTTAAATTTAAAAGCTTTATCCATTAAAAAAATCTTATATAGTACTTGAATAAATTAAACTTTTGGAGGAAAAAATTGTTATAATCTTTCATTGTTGTATTAAATTATTTTTATTATATTTTAATTATGTGCAAACATGCTTATAATTCGTATATTGTAAAAATCTAAACAAAGCTTCACATTATACATTAAATTAATTAAAGAAGGAGGCCATTAGACTCTAATGCCATGGTGACCTCCATAAGCAAACCAAAATCTCAACCTGTAAATGCCTCCAAGTTACCAAATGAAAACACTAAGGACAACCAATCACAAACAGCCAACTAGACTTTAAGCAATAGCCAATCAAATAATTTCCTTTCTTTGCTTCTACAGTTTCTCTATGTAAGTCTTTCCCTTGACTCCTGTTAGTGGAGGGTTCCTAAGAACTTCCGATTTGGCACTACTCGAGTCCAATCAATAAATGCTCAAATCAAGGGATTAATCTCCAAAATATACTAACAGCTCATGCAGCTCGATATCAAAAAAACAAACCAATCCAAAAATGGGCAGAAGATCTAAATAGACATGTCTCCACAGAAGACATGCAGATGACCAAGAGGCACATGAAAAGATGCTCAACATCACTAATTATTAAAGAAATGAAAATCAAAACTACAATGAGGTATCACCTCACACCAGTCAGAATGGCCATTATCAAAAAATCTACAAACAACAAATGCTGGAGAGGGTGTGGAGAAAAGGGAACCCTCTTGCACTGTTGGTGGGAATGTAAATTGATACAGCCACTATGGAGAACAGTATGGAGGGTCCTTAAAAAACTAAAAATAGAATTACCAAATGACCCATCAATCCCACTATGGGGCATATACCCAGAGAAAACCATAATTCAAGAAGACACATGCACCCCAATGTTCACTGCAGCACTATTTACAATACCTAGGTCATGGAAGCAACCTAAATGCCCATTGACTGACAGATGAATAAAGAATGTGTGGTACACACATACAATGGAATATTACTCAGCCATAAAAAGGAATGGGGCTTCCCTGGTGGCGCAGTGGTTGAGAGTCTGCCTGCCGATGCAGGGGACACGGGTTCGTGCCCCGGTTCGGGAAGATCCCACATGCCGTGGAGCGGCTAGGCCCGTGAGCCATGGCCGCTGGGCCTGCGCGTCCAGAGCCTGTGCTCCGCAATGGGAGAGGCCACAACAGTGAGAGGCCCGCGTACCACAAAAAAAAAAAAAAAAAAAAAAAAGGAATGAAATTGGGTCATTTGTAGAGACATAGATAGACCTAGAGACTGTCATACAGAGTGAAATAACTCAGAAAGAGAAAACAAATATTGTATATTAACGCATATATGTGGAAGCTAGAAAAACAGTACAGATGAACCTGTTTGCAAGGCAGAAATAAAGACACAGACGCAGAGAAGAAACATATGGACAGCAAGGGGGGAAAGGGGGAGTGGGATGAATTGGGAGATTGGGATTGACATATATACACTAGTATGTATAAAATAGAAACTAATGAGAACCTTCCATATAGCACAGCAAACTCCACTTAATGCTCTGTGTTGACCTAGATGGGAAGGAAATTCAAAAAAAAGGGGATATATGTATACATATAGCCGATTCACTTTGCTGTACAGCAGAAACTAACACAAAGTTGTAAAGCAACTATACCCCAATAAAAATATAATATCTGAGAAAAAATGCTCAAATAAACTCTTAAAAATTTAATATTCTCAGTTTATCTTTTAACATATACAAATAAAACTATGTAGCTAAAACTATTCAAATAATTTGATGTGGCAGATGATGTTATGTTGTTTTGCTGAACTAAATGATCTATGTGGGTTCAACTGTAACATACACACACACACACACACACACATATGGCATTTGATTCATTTTCTTTAAACTTGTATAGTTGTAATGTTGAGCCTGATGGACCATTCCTTAAATCATAGTCATCACTGTAGTCATCTTTCCTCTTTAAAGAATAGCTAATTTAGACCACAATCCACTGTTTTAATGGGCCCATCCATTTAGCAGTCCACCCAAAAACTACTAAAAAATAATCTTAAAATATAATTTAATGGAAAATTCCTCATTGTTTATTACCACTTACTCCTCATGAACTACTGCAAGTTGTGATGTACAAAGATGGGTCTGGAAGGAACATCTGTGAGAAACATGGATGGCCCCTATTGCTCTGCATGGATTTCTGTGAGTTCAGTAATGCTTATATCGCTATATGCCCTGTGATGACTTAATTATTCAACCAGAATTCTCTATTTGACCAACTATCAAACCTTTGGCATTTTTTACTAGGTGTTCTGATGTCATTTATTCTTCATTTGGTACAAAAATCCCATTTATATATTAAGTCTGCCTCTGTTCCTTTCTTATTAACCTGTGACAATTAATGTAGAACATTATTCCACCACACTGTCATTTTCATGATGTCAAAACATTCTACATTTATTAAATTATGAAGCTAAAATCCTAGTCTGTGAAAATATCTTTCAATTGTAGCTGATCACTATAAAAGAGAAGTTTTGCCTTTATAATCAGTAAAAGAATCCAACAAGAGTACAATAGCAGACACGTGATGAATGCTGTCTCATTAACATTAGGACATATCACCTAAAGCCAGCCAGAAAATCTCTATCTGTATGTTATCACTGGGGATCAATATAACAGTAAACTCACAGATAAACCAGAGCACTGAAATCATATGGCTCTACTTAGTTATAAGGTAGTCTAGTAGATGATTCAGAATATGTTTCATCCTTCCATATTTTAGAAATTATAATCAATGTGGAAAAATTAAAAGCAGGAAACTTACCATTGCAGACCTCATTGACTTTTCATAATGCTGCCACAGACACTCATGAATAAGAAGACACAGCAAATTAACATATTCAATACCAAGAGATCCTCATTGGAGAATACGTAATAAGTCTGAATGTTGAGACTTTCACATTCTATGATAGCTTTCCCTTTTGTGATCTTTATTTATTTTGTTATGACTGAGGCAGGCATTTGGTTACATCTGCTTTAAAAATTGTCTAGACTAAGATTATTGGAGTCATGCTTTATGATCTAGGTAACCAGGGTCTTGGTTGTACTTTTGTTTGTGTGCCAGTGGTGACCCCAAACCACTTCAGGAGAAACTTGTCCATGACTACAGAGACTTCTGTGAACTGCTTCCACAGGAAGGAAAGATGGCCTTCAATTCAGCCAAGTGTCCTTGTCAGGCTCTTTAACATTCATAAGAGAATGTCAAACTTTATGTCAGTATGGTTGACTGCTGGACCTTACATTTCTGCACAAACCTTAGGCATAGAACAGCACACTGCATACTTGTCAGGGAACACAGCTGTGAGCTCTCTGCCTCTGGGGACATATCAGAAGTTCAAGTGAGGAAGACAATATCTATGGAGGCATTCCTGAGGGGCATGCAATCCATCCATTCCTTAAGATCAACTGTCCTCAACCCTCTCCTGCCTCACCACACATGAAAGCTGGAACCTACATAGCATACTTCCATGGATAAATGCAGATTTTTGATAAAACCAATAAAGAAAACACAACTAACATAGTAAAATAAAGTATTGCAATAATAATTAATTCATGATCTCAGTGACTATAAATTGTGCACCAAATCGTACATGGTATTATATCCATTTTACAAAGGAGGAAACTGAAGCTCAGAGGGGCTACATAACAAATATAGGGGCAGATGCCTGCTTTAGTCTGGCATGCTTTCTTATTCTGTCCGCTGTCTCTCATCATTTCAGACCATTTTTTTTGGAAAAATTGCATAGCCTTACATAAACAGATTAATCAAAGAAGAAGAGTCCAGTGTTGCTTGAGAATAGGAATTGTACAAGAACAACTGCGTTATCCCTCTTGCAGAGACAGACATGGATTTGACTGCTTCTTACCTATCTTTTTAGACACTGAAGGGGAAAAATTTGGATACGCTCCAGTTGCAAACTAAGAGTCTATTTATGTAAGGGAGGGCTTAAATCTGTTCGTCTGTTTCTTTTCTAAAGTTGATAATAAAGTTACGATGACATCAAGGAACCATGCTAGAAAAAACTGCAAACATATACCAAAAAAAATGAGAAGATAGTTGGAAAATTATTGAAAAAATATAAAAAACTCAGGTGGGTAAAGACACTTGACATATAAACGCATCTTGGATACATAAGGGATTCAAGAAAAGCCACTGGAGGGGACTGCTTGTTACTATTAACTGTATCTGGGTTATCACTCCCTTTTTTACTTCCTTCTATAGTACTTACAGTATACCAGGTATTATTCTATTTTATTTATATACATTAACTCACTTAATACTCCCAGCAACCTTGTGAGTAGATACTATCATTATATACTTTTTACAGAGATGGAACCTGAGGCACTGAGAGTTTATGTAACCTGCTCAAGGTCATATAGGAATTAAGGGGTGGAGAGGGGGCTCAAACCAAGACAATGGGCCCCCCAAATACATGTTCATCACCATTATGCTGTGCTGCCTCCTTCTTCATCCACTGCCCTTGGACCATCTCCCCTTTCCATTCATTCTGGGGTTGGGCTTGGGTAGGCCAGTCTCTGTAGTGGTGAGAGCAAAGAAGAGGAATTGCTTCTTCCCACTCTCTGTCTTCCACTGGAAGAGCTTGGGAGGTCATTATAAATCCACAGGTGCCAGACCATCCATAGACGAGAATGATAATATCAAAGAAAACACTGAGTGCTTACCCTGGTAATTATGAAGGTAAGTTCATTACAAAAACCAGTCCATTAATCCTCTCAACAACCCTTTGAGGTAGGTATTATTTTTACTCCCCTTGTATAAATTATTAAATAAACAGCAAAAAAAGCTTGTAAACCAGGCAGTCCTATTCCAGAGCCCATCATTGTTGAAAGAATATGAAGGAAACCTTTGGAAATTTGCACTAAAGGGCTTCCCTGGTGGCGCAGTGGTTGGGAGTCCGCCTGCCTATGCAGGGGACGCGGGTTCGTGCCCCGGTCTGGGAGGATCCCACATGCCGCGGAGCGGCTGGGCCCGTGAGCCATGGCCGCTGAGCCTGCGCGTCCAGAGCCTGTGCTCCGCAACGGGAGAGGCCACAACAGTGAGAGGCCCACATACTGCAAAAAAAAAAAAAAAAAATTTGCACTAAAAATTTAGATATAAATAGATAACCTTAAGAATAAGGATGTTAATCTGGGTAATTTATACCAGATGATATCAGATATAAGTTCTCCAAATAGTCACAACCTAAGCCCCTGATACTTTAGCCAGTTATATCTTGCAGGTTTATGTATTAAATAAGTCCTTGTTAAATTACAGAATGGTGTTGATAGAGCAGCAGGGGAGCACAGCATGGCAAAGACTGTTTCCTCTGGTATGATCTTTATGCAAGGGGACCTGAAAAGGTATCAACACAGCCAACCTTTTGCATCACTGTGTGCTGGCTTCTGGAACACAGCGTGAGGAGGAAGCCCTGAGCCTCTATTCCAACCCAAAATGTTTCTATTCAAAGGGAAACTTGAAGCAACAAGTGGCAAATAGCAGAAGGCAGAGGTGATCGCTCAGCCTTCAGGGCTGGCAAGAGTAAAGAAAGGAAGAACCTCTCCTCAGGTTTACGTGGCAGGAGTCTCTGGCCCTCACAATAGCTTCTAATGTCAATTGCCCTATTCCTCCTTTCTGCTAGGGCCTTCTCCTGGCCCTCACTGTCTCTATACCCCTGGAGCTCCTTCCTCAGGCCACAGGATTCCACCTGGATGCTGGTGATTTGGAGAGCCTGGAGAGATCCTGATTTACTGCAGTGCTTGAGGGCTATGGTTTAGATTTGTGTCCTAAACACCCCAGAACACATTTTTTTTTTTTTTTTTTTTTTTACTATAGAAACACTGGGACACCTAGTACTATAATCCTTGCATCTATAACCAGGCTTTTGTGGCTAAGACCTAAACTCTTAACCTAATTTATAAGACTTTTTGCCATGAGAACATGCATTCATTATTCCAAACAACTTCCTTCAAGAGAACATTTGGAAAGACAACCTGTTAATAATTTGGGGACTCTCAGCCCGGTAAATCATCATTGTATTCTTCATGCTGTGTGTTCTGTTTTATTATCACCAGAGCGTGGTAATGTTTGGTCTCTCTCACTCTACCAGAGAAAGCTCGGAGCAGTGGGCGTGTCCTTGGCTCATGATACAGGTCTTTCACCAGGGTCTCTGCAAAGAAAAACATGAGCTGCACTCCAGTTTCCTAGTTTCCCTATTCCCTTCTTTTGACATTTGCAAAACAATCTGATAAAACAAAGTATACAATCAGTATTTGAGGATGAGTATAAAGTTTACCATAATGTTTTATTATATATACAGTATCTGAAACTGGAATTGGCTTCTCTAAACAACAGCTGTGGTGGAGGAAGCAGCTGTTTTGGAGGAGAAATGGCTCTGGCTTGGGAGTCAGGGGATCCAGGGCTGTCCCAGATCTGACCATTGCTTCAGTAGGCCAGCTATTGGACTCCCCTGGTGACTGGTTTCATCATCTGTAAAATGGGGATAATTCCGTCCTGCAGGATTAAATATTATATATCTATATCTATGTACCTAACGATGTATCTATCTATAAAACAATATTTTATAAATTACTGAGTGAATCAGAGCTCTTAAGGTTGTTAAGTTAGATACCTGTAACTCTAATGAATTGGGTCCAAAGAAATTATTATTATTGGTTTTTTTTAGACTAGGGAGCTTATCGACCTTTCTTTTGAATTTAATTTTTTAATTAAAGTATAGTTGATGTACAATGTTATAAAAGTTTCAAGTGTACAAGATAGTAATTCACATTTTTTTTTTTTTTTTGCAGTATGTGGGACTCACTGTTGCGGCCTCTCCCATTGCGGAGCACAGGCTCCAGATGCGCAGGCTCAGTGGCCATGGCTCACGGGCCTAGCCGCTCCGCGGCATGTGGGATCTTCCCAGACTGGGGCACGAACCTGTGTCCCCTGCATCGGCAGGCGGGCTCTCAACCACTGCACCACCAGGGAAGCCCGTAATTCACAATTTTTAAAGGTTGTATTCCATTTATAGTTATTATAAAATAGTGGCTATATTCGCTTATGTTGTACAATATGTACTTTTAGCTTATTTATTTTATATATCTTGCCCTTCCCCTCCTCATCTCCCTGGAAATGTAAATGCATTTGACACTTCTGTCTTATATCTCATACACACATGTGGGCAGTCTCCCTCCTTCTTTTTCTCTCTCTCCCTCTTCACAAAATACAAATAAAGTGAAGACCCGTAAGTGAAAGTAAAAGTTTGCAAAGCTTTAGGCACAGTTTTGGAGAAAACACAAGTTGTTGATCATGTCATAAAAAGCCACATAGCAATACAATTGCATCATAGGGATACCAAGAGAACATCTGCTCCTTAAAAATCTCACCAGAGTGCAGAGTTCAGTTTGAGGCATCTCCTTTCAGAACCAATGAAAAGCAATGAGAAGAACTCCAGACAAGAGCAGCAAGATGATTAAGCCCATAAAAGAATCCAGTTATCTGGGTGGATTAAAGAAAATGGATAATTCATTGAAGCCATTGCCAAGATGAGGAATAATTACAATCTACAAAAATTTCAAAGGTAGAAAAGCCAAGGAAAGAGCAGAACTATTTAGCTTGATCCAGAAGACAATGCATTGAAATAGTCACAAATGAGAGAAAAGGAATTATTTGTGAAATGATATTTGGTGACTTGAAAGCTAATATGAAGAGTCCCTGAAGGACACCAAAGATTTAAAGAGGGGCAGGGTCTCTGCATAGCAATGACATATGAAGATCTATTAAAAAGTCTTCACTGAAAGTCCCTACCTCTAATGCATAGGGGAATCTTCTACCTCAGAAGTCTCCCTGGACATAGGGTCAGCAGACTAGATTATTCTGATACTCATTTGTTAACTGTATGTATTAAAAAGCCAATTTTCCAGGAAGAAAAATGGTTGAGAATCTTGAAGCCTCATTCTTACCAATAGAGAGGCAAATATATGATAGCTCAGAGCAATCATATGGGATATAAAAAATATTTATTTATTCATTTAACAAATATTTCCTGAGCACCTGCTAGGAACCAGGCAGGGTGCTAGGCATACACACGAGGTCCAACACTCTAAGTTTTCTACTCCTGGCTCTAGTTCCACTAATTTATATTATATTTGGTCTTTTTCATATTTATCTACTACCCAAAAGTTATAGTAAGCTCCATGAAGGTAATGACAGGGACAGATAAGGATTCTTCCATCACAGCAGCCAGCCCCCTGCTCTGACTATATATATGACTACCGAATGCATCAGCCCTTTGCCCAGCATGATGCCAGGATGAGGGACAGGTGCCAAGATATATGATTTCTAGAGTGAAATTATTTTTGTGCCTCAATGTCATCAACCCCAACATGTCACAAAATAATATTCATTTAAAAATATAAATGCAGATTAGTTAAAGATGGCAGAGTACAAGGATATATGCTCACTCCCTCTTTCGAGAGCACCAGAATCACAACTAACTGCTGAACAGTCATCGACAGGAAGACACTCGAACTCACCAAACAAGAGGCCCCACATCCAAACACAAAAGATAAGCCGCAATGAGATGGTAGGAGAGGCACAAGCACAAGAAAATCAAATCCCATAACTGCTGGGTGGGTGACTCACAAACAGGAGAAAAATTATACCACAGAAGTCCACCCACTGGAGTGAAGATTCTGAGCCCTCTGTTACGCTTCCCAACCTGGGGGTCCAGCAATGGGAGGAGGAATTCCCAGAGAATTAGACTGAAGCCTAGCGGAATTTGATTGCAGGATTTTGACAGGACTGGGGGAAACAGAGGCTCCACTCTTGGAGGGCACACAAAAAGTAGTATGCACATTAGGACCCAGGGGGGAGGAGCAGTGACCCCAGAGGAGACTGAACTAAACCTACATGCTAGTGTTGGAGGGTCCCCTGCAGAGGTGGGAGGTGGCTGTGACTCACTGTTGGGACAAGGATACTGGCAGCAGAAGTAATGGGAAGTGCTCCTTGGCATGAGCCCTCCCGGAGTCTGCCATTAGCCCCACCAAAGAGCCTGTGACCAGCACTAGTCACCTCCAGTGCTGGGTCACATCAGGCCAAACAACCAACAAGGAGGGAACTCAGCCCCACCCATCACAAGCAGATTAAAGTTTTACTGAGCTCTGCCCACCAGAGCAATACCCAGCTCTACCCACCACCAGTCCCTCCCATCAGGAAGCTTGCACAAGGCACTTAGACAGCCTCATACACCAGAGGGCAGACAGCAGAAGCCAGAAGAACTACAATCCTGCAGCCTGTGGAACGAAAACCACATTCACAGAAAAATAGACAAAATGAAAAGGCAGAGAACTATGTATTAGATGAAGGAACAAGATAAAAACCCAGCAAAATAATTAAATGAAGTGGAGATAGGCAGCTTTCCAGAAGAATTCAGAATAAATATCATGAAGATGATCTAGGACCTCGGAAAAATAATGGAGCCAAAGATCGAGATGATGCAAGAAATGTTTAACAAAGACCTAGAAGAATTAAAGAACAAACACATAGAAGAATTAAAGAACAAACAACACAGATGAACAATAAAATAACTGAAATGAAAAATACACTAGAAGGAATCAGTAGCAGAATAACTGAGGCAGAAGAACAGATAAGTGACCTGGAAGACAGAATGCTGGAATTCACTACTGTGGAACAGATTAAAAAAAAAGAATGAAAAGAAATGAAGACAGCCTAAGAGACCACTGGGACAACATTAAACGCACCAACATTCACATTATAGAGGTCCCAGAGGAGAGGAGACAAAGGACCCGAGAAAATATTTGAAGAGATTATAGTCGATAACTTCCCTAACATGGGAAAGGAAGTAGCCACCCAAGTCCAGGAAGTGCAGAGAGTCCCAGGCAGGATAAATCCAAGGAGAAACATGCTGAGACACATAGTAATCAAATTGACAAAAATTAAAGACAAAGAAAAATTATTAAAAGCAACAAGGGAAAAATGACAACATACAAGGGAACTCCCATAAGGT